>NC_079195.1:186211118-186904118 GCF_029499605.1 Hyla sarda
ATCGGATCTCTCAATTATTCTACAAAACAAAAAAAAAAGGCCCCCAGGCAATAAATGATCATTTTTCAGACTAATTTCCCCGCAGCTGTAAGAGGAGCCCTTCTTTTATACACACTGGGGTTTTGAAACATAAGAAGCAAGATTTGGCCCTGATGATTCAGCCCGAGCTTCTTCTAAACGTAACAATAGCAATGCCACAAAAATGTTACGATGACATCTCAGGCGCATCCTGGAGCATAACCTTCATTCTGAAATCTTCTTATGACAACAGTCAAGCTGGGTATTATATAAGTAGCTGATGTTGCGTCATAACTTGTGGTGTTCATACTGATGGATCCCATGTGTTTATAATAGTGTCCGTCAGGTATTAAAGGGGTATTCCAGGATTTTTTTTTTATTTGACTATACCACAGGGGTTGTTAAGTTAGTGTAGTTAATAATACAGTGTCTGTACCTGTGTGTGACGGTTTTCTCACAATTCTTATGTGATTTTTCACCCCAATATTTATTTTTAACAGCATACAAAATGACTGTTGTCTCAGATTTTTCCCAGGTTGCAATGCGGCTGAGACCTGACTCACTAGTCAACTGATGACAGGGAGCCTGTCTGCTTCAATGGGTGGAGGGATCACTTTGTGGGAGAGAGATCAATCTGCAACTAATGCAACAACTGTAGACACCCTGATTGAAAACCACAGGTCTTTTGGATGGATGCAGCTCATTTATGTTTCAATGGGTGGGGTGGCTGATTTGTGGGAGGGAGGAAAATTTAATTATGGGATTTGTAGGCAAAAGAAGAAAACTCAAACAGGAAATATCAGTTAACAAAAAGCTAGCCACAGTGTTATGGTAATCTCATGACATAGCCATTTAGCCCAAGACAAGCGCAGATCCTTCCTAAACATGTCCATTACTGCCTGCCAGGTACATACTAAAATCACCTTATGGTGGAGAACCCAATCCTATTTGTGCACCTATTTGTGCTTGGAATGATGTCTAAAAAGGTAGTCACACCCATAAGTTACCTGCTGGTTGAATGAGCATTAAAAGGGGTACTCCGCCCCTAGACATCTTATCCCCTAAGCCAAAAGGATAGGGGATAAGATGTCTGATCGCTGAGGCACTGACGCTGGGGACCCCCGCGATCTCCCTGCTGCACCTGGCGTTCATTTAGAGCGTCAGGTGCAGCACCGGAGGCTCGTAACGTCCCGGTCACTCCCGCTCATGATGTCATGGCCATGCCCCCTCAATGCAAGTCTATGGGAGCGGGTGTAACAGCCGCCGCCAAGTCCCCTCTCATAGACTTGCATTGAGGGGGTGTGGCCATGACATCACGAGCTGGCGTGACGTCACGAGCCTCCACCCTGCATCGCCAGTCATCTGGTACACAGCTAAGTCCTCTCCATGCACCAGATGTCTGGAGTGCCGCAGCAGAGATCGTGATGGTCCCCAGCGGCGGGACCCCTGCGATCAGACATCTTATCCCCTATCCTTTGGATAGGGGATAAGATGTCTAGGGGCAGAGTACGCCTTTAAAGAGGCTTGGTAGTAGTAAAAAATGAAAAAAAATTAATAAATAGCTACCTGGCTCCCCATCAAATTCCTGTATCAGAGGATATCTCAGAGATGCATGTTTTTTTATCGTCTGTAGACGATGTAGCTTACGGTGTCGCATTGCCAACCGGTCAGTGACTGGCGGAATAACACTGCAAGATATGTGGGCGGCACACAAAATACAGGAGACGCTGTGCCCCATCGGAAAATGTCCATAAGATGCCTGATCGCGAGGGTCCCGCCGCTGGGGACCCCCCGGGATCTCGGCTGCAGCACCCACCTCAACGGCTTCCGGCAACGCTGGAGGCTTCGGATCCCGACCACGCGAGCGAAAGAGCGTGACGTCACGACTCCGTCCGACATCACGCCCCGCCCCTCAATGCAAGTCTATGGGAGGGGGCCTGACGGCTGTCACGCCCCTTCAATAGGCTTGCATTGATGGGGCGGAGAGTGACGTCACACGGGGCGGAGCCGTGACATCACCACGCTCCGGCACCGTGATCGACAGTAATCAAACCCGGAGTGAACACGCTCCAGGGACTGATTATAACGGGGTGCTGCGTGCAAGATCACGGGCGTCCCCAGCGGCGGTACCCCCATGATCAGGCATCTTATCCCCTATCCTCTGGATAGGGTATAAGATGTCTAAGCGCCGGAGTACCCCTTTAAGTATACTTTTTTCTTTGCTATCCCCCCACCAAGCAGCATATTACTTTAAAAAAAATACTGCAATACACATTCTGAATGCAGAGGGAGGAAGTAAGCTGCTGCCAGACAACTCTGGTGGTGTTTAATTGTCCCCAGAACAAAAGGATCAGGCAGCTGAAATCCAAAATGCAGAAACCTCCTCGGCTATAAAACCTGCAGGACCAGGCCTTTAGGTACGTTTTAACTTCTCTACTTGTCCTCTATATGGCCCTAACGGCAGGTCTGAGGGCTGAGCACTGCGGATAGTTCCGTCATAGCTCAGTGATGTGTCCTCCCTTCATAGGATGGGAATATAGACAGGTCAGGAGATGACATGAACGGGATCAATGACTGCACTAAATATACAGTGTGTGGTGCTTTAAAGCTTTCAAGCGTAAAGTGTGTGAACCATAAAGCGACACCTGGTACATACAGCTGCTCTCCTAGACCTCCACTGTATTAGGTTGGGTTCACACCACGTCTTTGCGATACAGTTCCCGTATACGTTTTCAATTTGAAAAACGTACAGAACCGTATTGAAAACCGTATGCATCTACTCTCCATTGAAAACCGTATGCCAAAAGATGCATCAGTTTGTGTCCGTTTTGCATCCTGTCCGTTTGTCAGTTTTTTTCCCGCACCCAAAACCGTAGCCTACCACGATTTTTGGTCCGGGTGAAAAAAATCGTATTGAAATTTACACTTTTTTTCTTTTTAAAAAAACAGATGCAACCGGACATCATTTTTAAAAGCGTATACGGATTAAAATTTGTACACACGTTTTGATACAGTTTAGTCAGGTTTTAAGGGAGCTGTATTGCAAAAACGTGGTGTGAACCCAGCCTCTAATCTCTAAGCAGACAATTGCCTGTAGATCACTTTCTGCTGCTTCACTGCAAATTGCTGAGATTTCCTGCTGATGGTTACCGTATTTGTCGTCATATAAGACGCTCCGGCATATAAGACGCACCCAATTTTAAAGGATAAAAATCCAGAAAATAAAGATTCTGAACCAAATACAATGTAAAGTATAGGACAGTGATCTTCAACCTGCAGACCTTCAGATGTTGCAAAACTACAACTCCCAGCATGCCCGGACAGCCAACGGCTGTCCGGGCATGCTGGGAGTTGTAGTTTTGCAACATATGGAGGTCCGCAGGTTAAAGACCACTGGTATAGAAGGTAATACTCACGTGTCCCCACCGCTCTGGACCCATCACCGCTGCCCTGGATGTCACCCTCCATCGCTGTCGCCGCGTCCCCGGGGTGTCTCCGTCGCTCCGGAACGTCTCTTCTGCCCGGTATCCTCGCCGCCATCACGTCGCTACACACACCACTACGCACGCCACTCCTACTGGATGACGGGACGGCGTGCGCAACAACGTGATGACGACGAAGGAGAGCGACAGCCATGCAGGGGATCCCGGAGCAGACACCGAGGAGGCAGGTAAGGTCCCTCCCGGTGTCCTGTAAGCTGTTCGGGACGCCGCGGTGAACAGCCCGACTAAGCAGCCGGGTTAGTGTCACTTTCGCTTCAGACCCGGCGGTCAGCTTTGATCGCCGCGTCTGAAGGGTTATCACCGCGATCGGTGATGTCCTGTATTAGCTGCGGGTCCCGGCCGTTGATGGCCGCAGCGACCGCCGGGATAGGACAGGGTTTTAATGTGTATTTGCCGTATAAGACGCACCAACTTTTCCCCCACAGTTTTGGGGAAGAATAAGTGCGTCTTATACTGCGAAAAATACGGTAAACAATGTCATAGGAAGTGCAGATACAAAGACACAATAGCTGTGCTACTGTACACTACTGACATGACTGTGCTACATAAAATACCGTACTACTCAAAGACAATAGATTATCACTTTAAAGAGGTACTCCAGCGTTTCCCTGCTGCATGCAATTACTATGGAAGCACCGGAGATACACAAGTGCTATACTCTGGTATTCCTATAGAAAATGCATAGACTGGATGAATGAATGCAGCAGGGAAATTTGTGGCCAGCAATCAGAATAAGGGCTAAGTTTTTAAAGGGTATTACAGTTTTTTTTTTTATTTGACTTTGCTACAGGGGCTGTAAAGTTAGTGTAGTTCATAATATAGTGTCTGTACCTGTGTGTGACGGTGGTCTAGTAATTCTTATGTGATCTTTACTCAGCATACAAAATTAGTGTTTTAGGTTTTCCCAGGTTGCAGTGCAGCCCGAGACATTACATCATTAGTCAGGTTTTTAAAAAGGGAGCCTGTCTGCTTCATCAGGTGGAGTGGTTGCTGGGTAAAGGGACCATTCTCCACAGAGCTGCAGAGAATAGTCCCAAGTCTGCTTCATGGGTGGGGATGTGTGGGAGAAAAGTGAACTCACACTTACAAACAAGGGATCCTAGGAATTTTAGTTGGAGGGAGGGGACTCCAACAGGCAAAAGCCATTTCACAAAAAGAAAGTAGCAGCGTTCTAGTGGGCTTCAACACAGCCATTCATCACCAAGTCAAGCACGGATCCTTCCTAAGCATGTCTGGCAGGTAAGTGATAAAATCTGAGAACAGCCCATATTTTACCTTCACAAGCCTCAAATCTTATTCTGAGGCAATTCTCCAGGTTGCATATGAGACCTTATTAAACAAGGTGCCATTATTATGCCCACCATAGAGATAATAAATGCTTCATGAGATGCCATATACCAGTGTTTCCCAACAAGGGCACCCTGGTTGGGAAACACTGCCATAATAGAAGCAATGCCATGTTGAAAAGATGAAGGCCAAAGACCCTTGCTACAGCTAATGGGAGGGAGGTGCTGGACCCCCAGCAATCTAACAGCCCCTCAGTTTTAAAGGAGTTATCCACCTGCCAGACAGTAATGGACATGATTAGGAAGGATCTGCGCTTGTCTTGGGGCTAAATGACTACGTTGTGAGATTAGCCTTAACACTGTGGCTACAAATCCCATAATTCCATTTTCCTCCCTCCCACACATCAGCCAGCCACCCCACCCATTTAAACATAAATGAGCTGCATCCATTCAAAAGACCTGTGGTGTTCAATCAGGGTGCCTACAGCTGTTGCATTAGTTGCAGATTGATCCCTCCACCCATTGAAGCAGACAGGCTCCCTGTCATCAGCTGACTAGTGAGTCAGGGTTCTGCCGCATTGCAACCTGGGAAAAATCTGAGACAACAGTCATTTTGTATGCTGTTAAAAATAAATATTGGGGTGAAAATCACATAAGAAATATTATGAACTACACTAACTTCACAGCCCCTGTAGCATAGTCAAATAAAATAAACCCTGGAATATACGTTTAATAAACCAGATAACCCCTTTTAAAGTGGTTATCTGGTTTATAAAAATTTTCAAAAAAGGAGCAAATTTCTTTCTTTCAAAAACTGCTCTCTGTCTGTCTCCAGATTGGGTGTGGTTCTGCACAGTGCTGTGGAGTCTGATTTGGACAAAATTTTGGGTACCTGGAGTCTGAGTCGGCAAACAATGCACCGACTCCAACTCCTACTAAATTTAGATTGGAATTTAAAAAATTTCCCAAATCACAAAAAGTTATAATTAATGACTTCTCTACTTTAAGAATAAAGACCAATGCATGCAGTGCCTCACATAACCGCAAAACGAACACGTTAAGTGACCATGCTTTTCATGTGCCTCACTATATGGCACGCAACACATAATTAGGAGCGGCAATACTTATACTTTCCATAGTGTTGTATAACACTTTCCATAGTGTTGTATAACACTACAGTGTTACAGGGAACCCATGGGTAATCTAGCCTCTCACTGATAAGGGATTAAGTAAATATGTTTTTTGCAGGACTAGAGACACTTGTATAAGTGAAAGGAATGGGGGGTCAATAATTCAAGACTGAAGCTGTAAACCATTGGAAAAACTGCTGCCATTCAGCTAAGGCTATAAAAACTTGTAAACTCCGATTGTTAGCTTAAACTTTAAACATGATATGCAGCTCAGTTCTATTGAAGTGAATGGAGCCAAGTTGTTTTTCCATTCCCGGATAACCCCCTTTAAGAGAAAAAGCTAAGGGTTTGTAGCTCTGAGTTGGTAAAGACTATTGCATGGTGGTCTGTAGCCAGCCAAAAGTCCAGTTCCCATCCACTTCCCAACAAGGACAACTGATCAAAAGCGACTTCCCATTACTTCAAAGTATATTCATAATTAAAAGATTTTTTTCAGAATTTTTTTTATAGATCTAAAATGAGGTTTGCAAAAATCCTTGCACATTATGCAGCCTCAGATATAAGAGAACATCCCCATAACTCTACCCTGCACCCGGATCTCTCTTCTTTTCTGGCTATTCTCCCCCGTCAACAACATTTAGGAATCACTGGAAGAAAAACAATTTATAGATAAAGGATTCCCAGTGTCATACAGGAATCCAATACTGTAACAGCCGCATTCACAGACACATCTCCGGCTTCATTACTATAATGGACGCTGTATTACCAAGTACTTAACATGACAGCACCCCCCTGAGAGCTAAAGCTGATCTGCAGCCCTATTATCCTGTATGGCAAACCCCTGGAACCAATTATGGCCAAGTAAGAGATGCATCATACTATGTCTAGGTCAGTGCTTCCAAACCAGGGTGCAAAACTACAACTCCCAGCATGCCTGGACAGCCTTCGGCTGTCCAGGCATGCTGGGAGTTGTAGTTTTGCAACAGCTGGAGGCACCCTGGTTGGGAAGCACTGACCTAGGTCATGACAAGGCAAAACTCTTAACAGATTCTGTGCATCCTGGAGGAGATCAAAACGAGTGTAAAGGAAAATGGGGTCGATGTCCATAATAACCAGTCAGGCCTAGAGCTGGGCGGTTTGCCCAAAAATGTGTATCACTGTATATTTGTAAGTTATGGCAGTTCCACGGTATTTTCCACCGCCCTCCCCCCCCCCCCCAAAATCATGTGACCCGTGGGCACTGCTTCTCCCCGGCTGGCTTCTTACATGACATCAGCCTATCACTTGCCGAGGCGGGACATCGCTGCCGCCGGTGATAGGCTGACGCTCTGTGACGTTCCCATCCCCAGGACCGCAGCGGAGGGACCGTGAGGCCGGTAAAGGGGAATGTCGGAAGGCGAGTTAGAGTTTATCTTTGCAGCCCAGGCACAGGATAGTACAGTACAGCGGCTGATGATTCTTTGTGGGGGGGGAGAAGCAGCGCTCGCGGGTGACATATCATTAGTTCCACGATGTGGGGGGGATAGCGCAGCGCTGATAATTCATTGGGGGGGGGGGGGGGGGGGGGGGGGGGGAGTAGAACAGCACCTGCAGGTGACATATGATTAGTTCCCCGTTGTGGGGACGGCCGATGTGGCTAATAATTCATTCATTCGAGAGGGGGGGGGCAACCGGTATTGCGGTATGGGGAAAATTCATATCGTGCAGGAAAAAAAATGTCGGTATTCGGTATGAACCGGTATACCGCGCAGCACTAGTCAGGCCACGGTTTTTATTATCCATTGGAAGGGGAATGTGACTGACTGCTATGGGGAACTAATTCAGCTTTCCTTCAGCACCTCCATAGTGTACTTGGATCTTGATGTTTGCCCAGCCTTGGTTATGACTTCATAATAATTCCTTTATTGATAAAGCACCAGCATATACCACAGCACTGTAAATAGTTTGACATCACTCAAATTGGTCCCTTTTCCCATTGGGGTTAACAACCTAAATTTACCATCAGTGGCCGACATTTATCATTGTCTTTAGACAGTTTTTTGTGTCTACAAAAAGGCGCAATTAGGGTTTATTTGCGTCTTTTTTTCGCCTTTTGGTTTACACATTTCCGCTGATTTTGAGTTTCAATCCACTGATTTCGGCAATACACATGATTTGGAAGGGTTTTATGAACTGCGCCTTTTTGTAAAAAGGCTCACAAAAATAGGCGCAAAGCAACTGAAAAGTCTCTAAAACTACACCAGAACAGACTTAGATTAGCTTTTTTGTGTATGTGAACAGAGAAATTTCAGAAAATGTGACTTGCACAAAAATTTACCAAATGCTCTGTGACCATTTAAAAAATGCACACACACAAAAAAAAGTGTAAAAAAAAATTTTAAAAAATGCTTCACTTACACCTACAATGATAAATGCCGGCCAGTCTGTTTTTAGAGTGTGGGAGAAACCTCAAAACAGAACAAACAAAGAAAAAAAAAAAACAGGGAGAACATTAGTGCTGGGCGGTATACCGGTATGAACTGGATACCGTTTTTTTCCCTCCCACGGTATGGATTTTTGCCCATACCGCTATACCGGTCGGGCCCCTCCTCCGGATGAATTGTAGAGCCCAGTGCGGCACCTTCACTTGTCCCGGTGTGCTTCTGTGGTCCCAAAGAAGCTAATCCATTTATTGTGTCCCCCCGCTGCGCCTGTCAGCCAGTGTCCCCACCGCTAGCGGGATCCATGTGCCCACTAGCGGTGTCGCAAGAATGCCTCCCGCGAGCACTACCATCACCGCTAGCGGGGTCCCTGTGCCCACTAGCGGTGTCACAAGAATGCAGAGCGCAGCTCTGTTCCCCGTCCCTGTCAGCTCTCAGGGTACGGGAACAGATTTAAAAGCCTCGCGCGCAGCACTACGCAAATAGCGTAGGGCTAACGTAGGCAGCGCTAGGAGCCTAGCGTTAGCCCTACGCTATTTGCGTAGTACTTCACATGCGCAGTACTACGTTAGCTGCGTGCGAGGCTTTTAAATCTGTTCTCGTACCCCGAGAGCTGACAGGGACGGGGAACAGAGCTGCGCTCAGCATTCTTGTGACCCCGCTAGCAGTGATGGTAGCGATCGGCACATTTGACACCGCTAGTGGGCACAGGGACCCCGCTCGCGGGGTGGGGGACAGGCGGTAATACCTCGATAATAAAAAAAAAATACCGTGATATTAGTTTTAGGCCATACCGCCCAGCACTAGAGAACATACAAATGTCTTGCAGATATTGTACTTGGTGGGATTTGAACCCAGGACTCCAGCATTGCGAGACAACAATGCCACCCACTGAGCCACCTGACACACATATAGGAGTATGTACTAAAATGTATTTCCAGTTAAGTAAATACTGAAGAACAAAGCTCATTCGCAAACCATGTGGAACTACATTTACCACTAAAAGCAATGGTCAGAAAGAAGAAATAGACTGGTGTATAGAATGGTCAGTTCAGGTACAGACAAAACACTGCCGAGAATAGGATTATACCTGTCAGGACAAAAGCAGGGAATCATTTCCCAGATGTTTTGTTAAAAAAAAGCCAATACAGAAGGACTGGTGCACCACTGTACTAGGAAGGAGTATCACAGGGACTCTGTACTGTATTTAGTAGTTGCACATCCTATTGGGACCATCATTTCCATTGTATAAAGCGTTAAAGGGGTACTCCATTGTCAACTGATGACAGAAAGTTAAAACAGATTTGTAAATTACTTCTATTAAAAAAAAAAATCTTAATCCTTTCAGTACTTATAGGCTTCTTTATGATCCACAGGAATTTCTTTTCTGTCTGACCACAGTGCTCTCTGCTGACACCTCTGTCCATGTCAGGAGAGGTTTGCTATGGGGATTTGCTTGTATTCTGGACAGTTCCTAAAATGGACAGAGGTGTCAGCAGAGAGCACTGTGGTCAGACAGAAAAGAGGAGAGAAAAAAAAAAGAACTTCCTGTGGAGCATATAGCAGCTGATAAGTACTGGAAGAGTACTCGAAGTAATAGAGGTCATTTACAAATCTCTTTAACTTTCTAGCACCAGTTGATTAAAAAAAACAAAAACAAAAAAAAAAACATATGTTTTCCAGTGGATTACCCCTTTAAGCGGAGATTATCTTATGTTATCAATCATATTAAATAAGTAAATAAATATACATATGTACAACAGCATGCTCCATATTGAGGCAATCGACCCCGACAACACATAGTTCTCTAACACAGTCTCTGAAATGAAGGTGACAACTCGTGTAGAGGCCATAAAGGCTCACGCTATTGGTTGTCACTTCTGGAAAACAGCCAGGGAATAGACAAGTGCACCTCCCAGCATGTCCGGACAGACTTTGGCCTGCATAGGTGAAAAGACAGCTGTCTATGTTGTATGGCCACCCTTAGGCTGGGCACAGGCATTACGGGATTGTTGACTGCGCATATAATATTATTATACAGTCATGGCCGTAAATGTTGGCACCTAGGGCTGGGCGGTATGACCAAATAGGTGTATCACGGTATTTTTTTTAACTTACGGCGGTTCCACGGTATATAACGGTATTTTCTCACCCCCCCCCCAAATCATGTGACCCGCCAGTGCTGTTCTGTCCCCCCCAACCCCGCCCCAATCATGTGACCCGCGCGCGGTGTTCGGCTTCCCCCCAATTAATGATCAGCCCAGCGGGGTACTACTCACATATGTCAAGTAGAGATGAGCGAACTTACAGTAAATTCGATTCGTCACGAACTTCTCGGCTCGGCAGTTGATGACTTTTCCTGCATAAATTAGTTCAGCCTTCAGGTGCTCCGGTGGGCTGGAAAAGGTGGATACAGTCCTAGGAGACTCTTTCCTAGGACTGTATCCACCTTTTCCAGCCCACCAGAGCACCGGAAAGCTGAACTAATTCATGCAGGAAAAGTCAGCAACCGCCGAGCTGAGAAGTTCGTGACGAATCAAATTTACTGGAGGTCCGCAGGTTTGAGACCACTGCTGTACGCTGTATACCTATGCCTGGGCTGCATATGATACAGAAAATAAACTTTTAACTCACCCGCCTCGGCCGCACGCAGGGGACTGGAACGTGAACAGCCGTCAACCTATTACCGACCGGAGCAATGCCCTGCCCTGGCCAGTGATAGGCTGAGCCCACTGTCATGTAAGAAGCTGGCTTCTTACATGACAGTGGGCTCAGCCTATCACTGGCGGTGATAGGCTGACGGCTGTCCGACATTCCCGTCCCCAGCGTGCGGCCGAGGTGGGCGAGTTAAAAGTTTATTTTCTGTATCTTTTGCAGCCCGGCAGTGGTCTCCGACCTGCGGACCTCCAGCTGTTGCAACTCACCGGCTTCTTACATAACAGTGGGCTCAGCCTATCACTGGCCGGGGCGGGGCATCGCTCCAGCCGGTGATAGGCTTACGGCTGTCCACGTTCCAGTCCCCTGCGTGCGGCCGAGGTGGGTGATTTAAAAGTTTATTTTCTGTATCTTTTGTAGCCCGGCAATGGTCTCCAACCTGCGGACCTCCAGCTGTTGCAAAATTACAACTCCCAGAATGCTGGGAGTTGTAGTTTTGCAACATCTGGAGGTCTGCAGGTTGGAGACCACTGGCGTACATTATAGAGTTCCAGCGCCCGGCGGCCCCCAACAAAGAGGAGGAGGGCAGTGCTTGACATCTGTGAGTAGTACCCCGCTGGGCTGATCATTAATTGGGGTGAGCAGAACAGTGCTGGCGGGTCACATAGGATTAATTCCCTGATGTGGGGTCAGCACTGCGCTGGGCATTATAATACATTCCCGAGGGGGAGGGGCCCAACCGGTATTGCGGAAAATTCATATCGTGCAGCCCAAAAAATTCGATATTTGGTATGAACCGATATACCGCCCAGCCCTATTGGCACCCCTGAAATTTTTCCAGGAAATGAAGCATTTCTCACAGAAAAGGATTGCAGTAACACATGTTTTGCTATACACAGGTTTATTCCCTTTGTTTATTGGAACTAAACCAAAAAAAGGGAGGGAAAAAAAGCAAATTGGACATAATGTTACACCAAACTCCAAAAATGGGCTGGACAAAATTATTGGCACCCTAACTTAATATTTGGTTGCACACCCATTGGGAAAAAATAACAAAATCAGTGGCTTCCTATAACCATCAATAAGCTTCTTACACCTCTCAGACGGAATGTTGGACCACTCTTCCTTTACAAACTGCTCCAGGTCTCTTATTGGAAGGCGCCTTTTCCCAACAGCAATTTAAAAAGGGGTACTTCAGTGGAAAACCTTTTTTTTTTTTTTTTTTTTTTTTTAATCAACTGGTGCCAGAAAGTTAAACAGATTTGTAAATGACTTCTATTAAAAAATCTTAATCCTTAATTCAGTACTTATTAGCTACAGAGGAAATTTTTTTTTTTTTGGAACACAGTGCTCTCTGCTAACATCATGACCACAGTGCTCTCTGCTGACACCTCTGTCCATTTTAAGAACTATCCAGAGTAGGAGAAAATCCACAGAGAAAAAATATGCTGCTCTGGACAGTTCCTAACATGGACAGATGTCAGCAGAGAGCACTGTGGTCATGATGTCAGCAGAGAGCACTGTGTTCCAAAAAGAAAATTTCCTATAAAGTATTCAGCAGCTAATAAGTACTGGAAGGATTAAGATTTTTTTATGGAAGTAATTTGCAAATCAGCTTAACTTTCTGGCACCAGTTGATTAAAAAAAAAAATTTCCACCAGAGTACCCTCTCCACAGGTGTTCAATGGGATTTAGATCTGGACTCATAGCTACACACTTCAGAACTCTCCAGAGCTTTGTTACCATCCATTTCTTGGTGCTTTCTGACATATATTTGGGGGTCATTGTCCTGCTGGAAGACCCAAGATCTCGGACACAAACCCAGCTATCTGACACTGGGCTGTACAGTGTGACCCAAAATCTGTTGGTAATTCTCAGATTTCATGATGCCTTGCAGGACAGGATAGCTTGAATATCTTTGGAACTTGTTTGGGGCTGCTTACCCATCATCTGGACTATCCTGCGTTGACACCTTTCATCAATTTTTCTCTTCAGTCCGCGCTCAGGGAGATTAGCTACAGTGCCATGGGTTGCAAACTTCTTGATAATGTTGCGCACTGTGGACAAAGGCAAATCTAGATCTCTGGAGATGGACTTGTAACCTTGAGATTGTTGATATTTTTTCACAATTTTGGTTCTCAAGTCCTCAGGCAGTTCTCTTCTCCTCTTTCTGTTGTCCATGCTTAGTGTGGCACACACAGACACACAATGCAAAGGCTAAGTGAACTTCTCTCCTTTTTATCTGCTTTCAGGTGTGATTTTTATACTGCCCACACCTGTTACTTGTCCCAGGTGAGTTTAAAGGAGCATCACATGCTTGAAACAATCTTATTTTTCCACAATTTTGAAAGGGTGCCAATAATTTTGTCCAGACCATTTTTGGAGTTTGGTGTGACATTATGTCCAATTTGCTTTTTTTTCTCTCCCTTTTTTTGCTTTAGTTCCAATGTGTATAGCAAACCATGTGTTACTGCAATCCTTTTCTGTGAGAAATACTTCATTTTCTTGAAAAATTTCAGGGGTGCCAAGTCTAACATTTACGGCCATGACTATATATTATTTAATTCCCCAGGAGATAAGCGGTGCCCTAGGGGTCTGGTTGTCATTTAGGTCTTTTTCAATGAAATAACATGAACATTCTGCAAGCTAAACCCATATGTCTCATAAACTCCCATGTACTGGTGAGCCCTACAATTTCCTTATACAATGTAGGTATACCTGAGGAGGTAAGCATCCCCTGTACCCCAACATGCTTCATATACCCTATACAAGTAATTCTTCTAGGATGAAAGTGTAGTGTAAAATATGGTACAATACAATTCTCAAGGGGAAGGAAGCCAATACTTTCAGACGTGTGAGCCTATTATTGTTGTCTTGATGCAAAAAAAATTAAACCGGCTTCTGAAGTCCACAATGATACGGGAGCAGTCTAAAAAGGGGTATTCCAAGAAAAAACTTTTTTTTATTATATTTATATTATATATCTCAACTGGCTCCAGAAAGTTAAACAGATTTGTAAATGACTTCTATTTAAAAAAAAAATCTTAATCCTTTCAATAATTATCAGCTGCTGAAGTTGAGTTGTTTCCGGGCTGGCAACAGTGCTCTCTGCTGACATCTCTGCTTGCCTCGGGAACTGCACAGAGTAGAAGAGGTTTGCTATGGGGATTTGCTTCTAAACTGGGCGTTTCCCGAGACACGTGTCATCAGAGGGAACCTAGACAGAAAAGAACAACTCAACTTCAGAAGCTCATAAGTACTGAAAGGATGAAGATTTTAATTTACAAATCTGTTTAACTTTCTGGAGCCAGTTGATATATCAAAAGAAGTTGTTTCCTGGATAACCCCTTTAAGGTGGAAATCCTGGAAAATGTTTATGTATGTATGCAAAGAGCTGCATAGCTCCTGTTGATTCCATAACTATATGCCACACGTAATCCCTAATACATTATCTGTGCTTCCATGGGGCCATAAATCTACTATAAGACAATAGCAGCTGATAACCTCCTAACCTCTATAAGACAGGAAGTGGTTAATCTGCCCCAGGACATGAGAATAGCTCAGAACATGTAGTGCACAGAAAACCCCACAATCCTCCAGACCACTTACTTTAGGTCACGTCTATTGAAACCAGATGTACCAATACTTTCCTGTACAGGGGCACCGGGCAGAGCCCTGATGGATGAGCAGTAAACAGCTCCCTATTGGGATCTGTGCAGGGACCCATACTCAGACACAGTATATGTCAGTGTTTCCCAACCAGTGTGCCTCCAGCTGTGGCAAAACTACAACTCCCAGCATGCCCGGACAGCCTTTGGCTGTCCGGGCATGCTGGGAGTTGTGGTTTTGCCACAGCTGGCGGCACACTGGTTGGGAAACACTGACATATATGTGTAGTCTTTCCTGCCTTTGTTATGTCAGGGCTGAATGCACAAGCATTAAAGGGGTACTATGCTGGAATTTTATTTAAATGGAGCAAGAAAGTTAAAAAAACAGATTTGTAAATTACTTCTATAAAAAAAAATCTTAATCCTTCCAGTACTTATCAGCTGCTGTATACTACAGAGGAAGTTCTTTTCTTTTTGGATTTCCTTTCTGTCTGACAACAGTGCTCTCTGCTGACACCCCTGTCCGTGTCAGGAACTGTCCAGAGTACAAGCAAATCCCCATAGAAAACCTTTCCTGCTCTGGACAGTTCCTGATAGGAACGGAGGTGTCAGCAGAGAGCACTATGGTCAGACTGGAAAGGAAATTATAAAAGAAAAGAACTCCCTGTGGAGCATACAAAAGCTTATAAGTACTAGAAGGATTAAAGGGGTACTGCGGTGGAAAACCTTTTTTTAAATCAACTGGTGCCAGAAAATTAAACAGATTTGTAAATGACTTCTATTAAAAAAATCTTACCCTTCCAGTACTTATTAGGAACTGTACGAAACATAGGAAATTTTACTTTTTGAATTTCTTTTTGGTCTCGTCCACAGTGCTCTCTGCTGACACCTGTGTCCGTGTCCAGGAACTGTCCAGAGCAGGAGAAAATCCCCATGCTGTTCTGGACAGTTCCTGACACGGACAGAGGTGTCAGCAGAACGCACTGTGGACAAGACAATAAATGTATTCAAAAATAATTTCCTCTGTAGCATACGGCTGCTAAAAAGTACTGGAAGGGTAAAGATTTTTTAATAGAAGTTGTTTACAAATCTGTTTAACTTTCTGGCACCAGTTGATTTTTAAAAAAAAAATGTTTTCCACCGGAGTACCCCTTTAAGATTTTTTAATAGAAGTAATTTACAAATCTTTTTAACTTTCTGTCATCCTTTGATTTAAATTTTTTTTCCCCCAGTGGAGTACCCCTTTTAAAGTGACCAATAAACATCTGATTTTAGAAAACCAGTCACGTCAGGCCATATTTTCCTTCTACAACATCCAGGTGACAGACAGTAGAAAAAGAAGAGAGGCGGAGGCGCTCCTTGTGGAGTAAAATCACTTCAATAATTGAAAGGATAGAGGGAGAAATCACCGCTCACCCGACATAGTTGTGTAGCCCATACACAACAATGGAGATCACGTAGACTGAGCCGGAGTCTGCAGCCTTCCTGGTATGAACAGTCGTAAAGTGGAACGGGCTTCTAATCCAGGAATTGATCGGCGCTGACCAGAGTAGTACACCAGACAGGTAGTAAACCTTCCAAGAAGGATTTATTTTGTTAATGCAACGCGTTTCACCACGCATGCGTGGCTTCCTCAGACTTCCTTTGATGCCTGAGGAAGCCACGCATGCGTGGTGAAACGTGTTGCATTAACAAAATAAATCCCTCTTGGAAGGTTTACTACCTGTCCGGTGTCCTACTCTGGTCAGCGCCGATCAATTCCTGGATTAGAAGCCCGTTCCACTTTATGGTGACAGACAGGGAATCATCAATACTAAGCATCTCCCTGCTGTGAGGGTGATCCCCTCCTACACAACACACATACGCTCTAACTGGAGCTGTCTTTGGGGGAGAATTCCCTTCATGGGGTTTCCTCTACATTAAAAGTCACCCCCAATCCAGAGGGTAGGGGTCCAAACGGTAAGGCAGGGGGCATAGGACTTTTGAACACTGCACTTTGCAACATCAGGTCTACAACATGGATTTCACATGTGCAACAGCCATACTACACGGCACAAAGCATAGAAGTATACAATATAGTGTATATAGATGGAGGCTTCCCTGTATATAAACACTCACTGGCCACTTTATTAGGTACAGATGTTCAACTGCTTCTTAACACAAACAGCTAAATCAGTCAGCCAATCACATGGCAGCAATTCAAGGTATTTAGTCATATAGACCTGACCAAGACAACTTGTTGAAGGTAAAACTAAGCATCAGAATGGGGAAGAAAGGAGATTTAAAGGGGTTCTCCACTGCCCTGCCTTCCGGAGCTCCGCTCGCAGCGCCCGGAAGTTTATTACTCCGAACACTGTGTGCGGGCTTCTGTGTTCAAGGCTGCCCCCTCGTGACGTCACGCCCGTCCCCTCAACGAAAGTCTATGGGAAGTCGTTGTCACGCCCCCTTCCCATAGACTTTCGTTGAGGGGGGCGGGCGTGACGTCACGAGGGGACGGCCTCGAACATGGAAGCCCGCACACAGCGTTCGGAGTAATAAACTTCCGGACGCTGCGAGCGGAGCTCCAGAAGGCAGGGCAGTGGAGAACCCCTTTAAAGGGGTACTCCGGTGGAAAACTTTTTGTTAAAATGAATTGGTGCCAGAAAGTTAAAACAGTACTTATTAGCAGCTGTCTACTACAGAGGAAATTCTTTGCTTTTTGAATTTATTTTCTGTCTGACCACAGTGCTCTCTGCTGACACTCTTTTTTTATTATAAAAGTACAAAACTTATACAAAAACACAAAACAAGCTTAACCAGCTATAACATAAATAAGAAATACACTGGTCCAAAGAACAAAAACAAAACCCTGCATAACCGGCCAGCCCAGCTTTACAAAAACCTAAAATATGCCAACCCACCTAACCGAACCACACTCACACGCATACCAAAAATGAAAATAAAAATAGCGCTTGGCTTATCAAAATATGAAAATAAAATTTTGCACTACCTGGCTACAACTCAAAACCATCCATATTCGGGAAACACAAAAAAAAAATAAATAAAAAAAAAAAAAAAAAAAAAAAATAATAAAAAAAAAAATTACATAAGCACAACTTGGCTTAGCAAAATATAAACATAAAATTTAGCACTACCTGGCTACAAAAAAAAAAAAAAAAATAAAATAAAAAATTTTTTATAAAATAAACAACGTAACAACATGATAAAATCAAGTAAACCACGTAACATAATAACTGGTCCGACTGCCATGACTACTGTAATGCTGTAATATAGAAACAAAATGAAAACAATATATAAACAATATACATACAAAATCACATGAACATAAAAATATAGTATTTAACTAAAAAAAAAAAAAATATAGATACACTAAAGAAAACCTACAAAAACAATAGAAAACCCTACCAAAATCCCTACACTAAAACTGTACCCACTCCCACACCACCCCTCCTGCACATGGGTCAGAGTCCATACCGTTCGTACACAAAGTCCTGTCCCTAACTGACCCATGTCAGGTCCCCAAAAGAAAAGCAAAACACCACCACCCACAAATACACCCTCCCCACCTAGCACTCCTCCCAACCAACTTACACACAAACTTATACACACTAACATATACACACTAAACCAAAGCTACCTTAGGCCCAAGTTTGGTCGCCTGTAAGCCCTTCATACCATATCAACTTAAAACAAAACAAAAAGCTAGCGTGTGCATGCATTAGCCCACCACCAGGAAGAAGGATGGCAGACTTGATACATCAAAATAATTTTAAACTCTTTCCCTAACTCCCCCCTACAATTTTCCCTAATTCTATCCCTCCATTAAAACTGACCCTGCTCTCACCCTATCACTGTCCCTATAACACTGCCCCTAACCAAAATAAAGGTACTCTACCTAAAAAGGTCTAGTACCTAGGGCACATCAAAAGAAAAACCTCTCCACAGGAGAGAAGCCCTACTGGTACCAAGACTGCCATACTCCAAAGACCTGATCTTCCCGAGGTCACCGGTGATATTCCTACAGACCTCCACCTCGGAGAGGATTTTCTGTTGGGTCGACACTAAACACCGTGCGTTCCACGTGTAGTACCTAACCACTAAACTAACTAAGAATAAAGTGCCCCGATCTCGGCCACCCAGGTTCCTGAATGCCCCATAAGCCCACTCCGGATAGGTTAGGCCGGCAAGTTGACTCCAGCCAATGGAAGCGCCCACCCTGTTGTAAACCCCTATATTAAAGGGACAATGAAGCAGGAAGTGGTCCATGCTTTCCAGCGTGTCCCCGCACTCTTCTCGGGGACATCCCCGGTCATCAGAGTTCCTGCACTTCAGGTTGTCCCTTACATATAGCTTCCCCTGAAAGCAGCGCCAGGCCAAGTCCCAAAACTTCTGGGGGATCCTTTTCATGTTTAAAAGGTACAACCCCACCCTCAGATCCCGACCTGGGCAGTCCCTGAGCGCCAGAGGCTTCTGGAAATGGGTCAACAGAACCCGTTTGTCAAGGAACTGCCTTGACTGGGTCCTGATCTCCCACACTCCCAGACCCCACCGACGTATCGCCTTCAGAGTCGGGGTAGCATAAGCCGGAAGATATCCATGGGGCGTGCGGAGGTCCTTCACTCGCCCTCCTCTCTCCCATTCCTGGAAGAAAGGCCGAAACCATTCCCTGCAGGAGAGTACCCACGGAGGAGCCCTCTCTTTCCAGAGGTTTGCGATGTTAGCTTTCAAGAAGGTGTTCGTAAAGAACACCACAGGGTTTACCATAGATAAACCCCCTAGTCTCCTCGTGTGGTACGTAACCTCCCTCCTGACTAGGTTCATCCTGTTCCCCCATAACAGTTGGAAAAACAGGCTGTAGATCCTAGTGTAGTAAGCCTCTGGTAAGATACATACACTGCCCAGATAGATAAACAAAGGGAGCAGGTACGATTTGATCAGGTGTACCCTTTCCCTGAGGGTCATAGACCAACCCTTCCACTGGTCCACCTTCTGAGCGGCATCCTGTAGCTTACCGTCCCAGTTTTTGGTGGGATAATCATCCTGGCCGAATGTGATGCCTAAGACTTTTGCTGATTCTTGGGGCCCTGGAAGGGTGTCCGGGAGATCAAACGTGGGATCCCCCCCTCCCAGCCAGAGACTCTCACACTTATCCCGGTTGATCTTGGACCCGGATGCCTCCGAGTAGCGGTCCACCTCCGACATCACCACATCGACCTCCTCCTGTGAGGAGACGAAAATAGTGACATCGTCAGCGTACGCCACCACTCTCTGGGTGACATCCAGCTCCGCCAGACTCATCCCGACTCCCGCCAACGGCCCACAATCTACCCTCCGGACGAAGGGATCGATTGCGAACACGTATAAAAGCGGGCTCAAAGGACAACCCTGACGGACTCCGGACCCCACCTCAAAAGAGCGGCCAGACCAACCGTTCACCAGCGGGAAACTCTCTGCCCCTGCATACAAGATCTTAAGCCAATTAACAAAAGTACTCGGTAAGCCATATCTCAGGAGGACGGACCAGAGGTACTCGTGGTTCACCCGATCAAACGCCTTGGCCTGATCCAGGGACAGCAAGTACCCCTTCCAGAAACCCGCACTACTCCGCTCCACTGCCTCCCTGACACTAAGGACAGCACTTAAGGTGCTTCGGCCTGGAACAGAGCAGTGCTGAGTCCCCGAAAGGAGCCGGGGTGCAAACTTCACCAGCCGATTAAACAGTATCTTGGCCAGAAGCTTCCTGTCCGTATTGAGAAGAGCTATGGGCCTCCAATTCTCAATCCGGCTAGGATCTTTACCCTTTGACAGAAGAATCAGGGCTGACCTCCTCATTGACTTTGGTAGAGTGCCCGAGGAGAGACACTCATTGAATACCTCAGTCAAGAGGGGAGCTAAAGACTCCTTAAAGGTCCTGTACCACTCGGATGTTAAGCCATCCGGACCTGGCGACTTCTTAGGGGCAAGCCCCTCGATCGCCAGTCTCACTTCCTCTTCCCTGATTTCTTCTGCCAAAACATCAAGAGAGGGGTCTACCCCTGGCTCAGGAATGGTTTCAGCCAGGAAAGCCGACATCCTGTCTCGATCTAGATCCTTCCTTCCCAAGAGGTGCGAGTAGAAGGATCTGACGACCTCCAAGATCCCTGATCTGGACCGATTCAGAGATCCCGTACTATCAATCAGTCCTGAAATGACTTTACTACTCACTGACATCTTACAGTTTCTGTAAGGGTCGGGCGAGCGGTACTTCCCGAAATCCCTCTCAAAAACCAAAGATGCGTGCCTATCGTACTGACACCTCATCAGCAAGGATTTCACTCTGGAGATATCCTCTCGGCTACCTCCAGTCGAGACGAGAAGCTCGAGTTTCCTCCTCAGACCCTGATACAAGCGATACCTGTTCAGGGACCTGAGGCTCGAGAGCTGGCGGAAGAACCCCGCAACCCGCTTCTTGAATATCTCCCACCACTCCAGCTTATTACTACAAAGATCCAGTAAAGGTACCTGACTCTGAAGAAAATCCTCAAAGGACTGTCTTACCTCCGCTTCCTCCAGGAGGGACGAATTCAGCTTCCAATAACCTTTTCCCATCCGGGGGGTCTCTGAAACATTCAGGGAAAACAAAATCATACAGTGATCGGAGAACTCCACCTCAACCACGGACACTGCGGAAGAGACGGCTTCCTCCTTCAAATAAAACCTATCTATTCTAGACCTGCGACTACCTTGATGATAGGTGAAACCCGCGTGGCCCGAGGGGCTCCGGATGTGGGCATCCTCTAGGCGAGCTTCTCTAGTTATGCTAATCAGTGCCACACTATCGCAAGTCAGCGGACCATTGGAGCCTCTCCTATCTTGGGACCTCGTGACATTATTGAAGTCCCCTCCAAAGATCACCTGCCGACTCGTAAAAAGAAAGGGCTTAATCCTCATAAAGAGATCTTTACGGCCCCGCTTAGTTTGCGGGGCGTAGATGTTAATGAGTCGGAGCTCCTGTCCCTTCATGAAGACATCTAAGATCAGGCACCTCCCCATTTCTAATTCAATAACCCGTCGGCATTCAACAGGAGCGGTAAAAAGGACCGCCACCCCACTATACGACTCAGCCGCAAGAGACCAGTGGGAGGGGCCGCGCCTCCACTCTCTCCTGGCTTTTACCAGGGAGGCTAGATCTGACAACCTGGTCTCCTGCAGATACAAAATGTCGGCTTCAACACGGCCGAGAAAATCAAAGGCTGCAAATCTAGCCGTATCCGACTTTATGCTGGCACAATTAATAGATGCCAGCGTCAATGGGGTGAGTGCCGCCATACAGGGTGATTGAATTAGATGGCCTCACCCTTTATTTCTTTTTCCCCTTCTTTTTAGCCCCCTCATCCCCCGAAGACGACGAAAGGGCAGGACCACTCTTACATCTTTTTTTAGACTCCGATTGGTCCATAAGGTCCCCGTGTCCGTCCGGCCCCGGTCTAGCCCTGCCCTCTGAGGAAGGTGCCTCAACAGGACAGGGCCCAGTTCCCCCCAGAGGCTCTTTCTCCCGAGGCACCCCGCCCTCACCTTCCCCCTCCAAGGAGGGGGAGGAGATGGTATCGAGGACGAGGTACCGGTTTGACAGGTCAATCAGAGGGGGGGCAGCCAGGCTTCCGCTTTGGACCTGGCCCGTAGTACCAGGAGCTTCAGAGGGCTCTGACCTCTTCTTTCTCCCTTTCCTTTTGCCCTTTTCTTTCTTTTTGGGCCTCACCCCACTCTCCTCATCCACACTTTCATAGTGGGAGGAATCGGAAGGGTCGGCCATATTGCTTTCCTCTCTGTGAAGTCTCCTGATCTCCTCATCCAGCACATTCTCCACCAGGGCTTCAGCAGTTACAGGGCCAGCTTCAGGAGCAGGGACTGAAGCTACCCCCGCCACCTGGGCACTCTCCAGCTCCCTACTCCTTCTACGATTTTCCTCCCGCCTTAGTTTGGCAGGGCCCTTTTTCCTCCTCACTAGCCCTGTTGCGCCCCCATCCCTGCCCGTACCCTCCCCAGCCGAGGCAACTTCACAGCTCTCCTCAGCTGGAGCGGCCGCTGCATGGGCGAAGGCGCTAGGACAACGGCTGAAAGGGTGTCCGAGGACACCACACAGGTGGCACCGGATCTGCCGACAGGATGCGGCCAGATGACCCACCCCACCACACAAAGCGCAGACCTGCACAGTACAGGCTGCGCTAAAGTGGGTGGGGCTGCCACACCTGTGACAGACCTTAGGCTGCCCCTGGTAGAAGACCTGGATCCTATCACGTCCAAGGAAGGCGGCTGACGGAATGTGGGCAACCGTACTCCCTGAACGCTTGAGTTTGACGGAAAACGTCCAGGCCCCGGACCAGATCCCGTGCTCATCCAAGTTTTTCTTGGGCATGTCCGTCACATCCCCATACCGTCCAAGCCAGGTCATGATATCATAACAAGAAAGTGACTCGTTACGGGTCAAAACGGTCACCTTCTTGACAGCATTCTGACGGGAAATCGCCTTTACGGCGAACTCCCGCCAGCCGGGCTCGTTTTTTGCAACTTCGTAGTTTGACCAGAAGAGTTCGAGACCCTCTGGCCGAACGAAACTGACATCAAACTCACACGAACCGTAGGGGTGGATCAGGGCAAAGATGTCACATGCCCTGAATTCCATCTGGAGGAGGAGCTCAACCACTTTAGCGCGAGGCGGGCACGCATCCTCGCCCCTCCAAATCAGACGGACCACATTCCTACGGTTATTGTCCTGCCCAGTTGTCGGGAGGGACCAGACCACCTCCCCATTCCGCTCTCGGAAAGCCCCCAAACCGTGCCTCTCTATCCAGAAAGACAGGTCGACCTCACCCCTCCCCTCTACCTGGATCGACCTGTCGCCCCTACGCAGAGCCTCCAGGAGGCGCTGTTGCAAGTGGCCTCCAGAGCCGGCCGGAGACGGGGACCCCCCTGAACCCCCGGCAGCGACATTAGCATAACTTCTAGGAGCAGTCACTACCGGGGGGGCAGCCGGACCAGACCCAGACCCATCAGTACAGCCACTCACACCACTACTCCCATCCATACCAGACTTCCCATTCTTACCACTACTACTCCCACCATCATTCACTCCACTTACACTCCCCACATCCACACCTCTACTACACTCAGCATTCTCACATCCTCCACTCTTTTCCTGCCTAATGGATTCTGGGCTGGCTGGGACCTGTAGTACTGCTGGTCTTATTATGGTTTTCTGTGCTGGGGTCGATGCTGCTGCTGCCGGGGTCGACACTGATGACTCCTCCTCCATGTGCGATGACACGTCCTGAGTCTGGGGCTGCCCCTCAAAGCGCACCCCAGCTCCTCCCACAGCGCCATCGCTTGGTTTGCCTAACCACACAGGCTCTGCAGGGGATATCGGTGCCCGGACACTCCCCCCCCTCACAGAGGAGTGCCCCGCAGCACCCACAGAACACACAGTACTCGGGGGACCGCCCCCCGAGCACACAGACACTCCGCTCTCCGCCACCGGTGCCCGGACACTCCCCCCCCTCACAGGGGAGTGCCCCGCAGCACCGGTAATGCCCACAGTTCTCGGGGAACTGCCCCCCGAGCACACAGCAGCAAAACTCGCCTCTGGCACTGGGACACGCCCCCCGCCACCCTGGGGCGGCCCTGCAGTGCCAGAGCTGCCCACCATGAGCCCATCCTTCCCCTCCCTACCGGCAGGATGGGTGTGCTTTACAGCTATTGCGTCCGCAGTCTTTTCTGACGCCATGCTGTACCCCCCATGCTGGCTCCGTTCCACCACAGAAACGGAGTCTGGCAGTCTGGGGGGCCCAGCAGCCTGAACCAGCTTTGCAGCTGGCCCTGACTGCTGGAAAGGGACAAACATGTACTTTACTGTCTCCTGAGTCTTCTGCTTCTTACGCTTTACTGCCACATCATCGCACTGGTCATCTCCAAAGGTAAAGTTCTGGAGGTGGGCTGGGGACTCCTGCATAACAATCGCCCTCAGTAATCCCCCAGCCTCACTCTCCAGTTCATCCTCCTCGCTCTCACTTAATGGAAGCGCCACCTGGGCTGGCTCTATGTAGCTGTCCTGGGTGTTATAGGGAGTAGCTACAGGCAAGACATCCATTTCCACCACTTCTGCTCTTTCTCCCACATTCTCCTTCTTCTTTATGCCTTCACCATCCACACTTTCTTCACCGCCACTACTCTCCCCATCATCCACCTCCACCTTACCTGGGGATTTCATGGCGGCAAACCGGTTGTTGTTCTGAAGCTTCTCCTTGAAGAGACCGCTCCCCTCCAAGATCTCTGCTCTCCTCTCCTCCAGTTGCACAATCTCAGCCTTCAGTGCTGAGATCTTTCTTCTTAGCTCTGGTCTGCTCTTTTTGGGCGCAGTGTTCACCAGATTCTGAGCCCCTTGCAGATCTTGTCTGGCCAACTTCAGCTCCTTGCCACAGCGATCATATTCAGCAAACCGCGCGGCCATGCGGGAGCAGTAGGTGGCGCTGGACTCCTTGGGCCCTCTCTCTGCCCACAACTCCACACTTCTTCTTCTTGCTTTTCTTTCACCAGTCCTCTGGCTGGCAACCGTTGCCGGGGGTGCAGAGCCTGCATTGCTGCAGACTCTGCCAGATCTTCTCCCCCCGGCCGGAATGGCTGTTGCTGTTTGCTCTCCACCCCCCGCCAGCCTTGAAGAACGGGAGGTGGAGGCCCTGGGCTCCATGCAGGGAGGCTCTCCCCAGGAGCCTGACACACTCCTGGGAAGGCGGATGGATCACCTGCTCTGGTCTGATCTGCTGGAAGTTTGTGGAGCTCAACAAGGGACACACCCGCACGCTGCTCACACTGAACTGTTGTGTTCACAGGATGTGCTCTCTGCTGACACCTCTGTCCATGTCAGGAACTGTCCAGAGCAGCATATGTTTGCTATGGGGATTTTCTCCTGCTCTGTACAGTTTGAGATACCGGCATCAGGTGTCAGCAGAGAGCACTGTGGACAAGACAAAAAAGAAATAAAAAAAATCTAAGAATTTCCTCTGTAGCACACAGCTGCTAATAAGTACTGGAAGGATAAAGATTTTTTAATAGAAGTAATTTACAAATCTGTTTAACTTTCTGGCACCAGTTGATAAAAAAAAATAATAAAAAAATAATGTTTTCCACCGGAGTACCCCTTTAAGTAACTTTGAATGAGGTATGGTTGTTGGTGCCAGACAGGCTGGTCTGGGTACTTCAGAAACTGATGATTTTCATGCAAAACCATCTCTAGAGTCTACAGAGAATGGCCCAAAAAACTGAGAAAATATCCAGTGAGCGGCAGTTGTGTGGACAAAAATGCCTTATTGATGTCTGAGGAGAATGCGCTGATCGATTCCAGATGACAGAAGGCAACAGTAACTCAAGTAACCATCTATGAACGCACAACATGTCAAACCCTCAAGCAGATGGGCTACAGCAACAGAAGACCACACCAGGTACCACTCCTGTCAGCTAAGAACAGGAAACTGAGGCTACAATTCTCAGACTCACCAATGGAAGTTGCCTCAGCTGTGACATTCCGAATCAGAATGAGGTGTAAAGAATATAAAGCAGGGATCCTTCTGCCGTGTATCAGCAGTTCAGGCTGCTGGTGTAATGGGGTAGGAGACATTTTGGGCCCCTTATGGTCTATTCACACGTACAGTATTCTGCACAGATTTGATACACAGTATTTTCTGCTGCAGATTTCAATGCAACCTAAACGACTGAAGACAGCTTCCAATCTGCGCAGGATACTGTCCGTGTGAATAGACCCTTAGTACCAGCTGAGCTTAGTTTAAACACCACAGCCTACCTGAGTATTACTGACCATGTCCTTCCCTTATGGCCACAGTAAACCAATCTTCAGCAGGATAATGCACCATGTCCCAAAGATCACATCATCTCATACACGACAATGAACACTGGACTCCAATGGACTCCACAGTCACCAGATCCCAATCCAACAGATCACCGCTGGGATGTGGTGGAACGGGAGATTCTCATCATAAATGTGGAGCCGGCAAATCTGCAGCAACTGTGTGAGGTCATCATATGGACCAAAATCTATGAGCAATGTTTCCAGCATCATGTAGAAAGTAGGACACCAAGAATGAGGGAAAAGGGGCAAGAGGGCAACCTAGTACCAGCAAGGTGTACCTAATAAAGGGGCCAGTGGGTGTATGAAGATGACATACACAGGCTGTACCATCTATATACACACAGATGACCTATACACAGGCTGTACCATCTATATACACACACAGATGACCTATACACAGGCTGTACCATCTATATACACACACAGATGACCTATACACAGGCTGTACCATCTATATACACACAGCTGACATATACACAGGCTGTACCATCTATACACACACACACACACACACACAGATGACCTATACACAGGCTGTACCATCTATATACACACAGCTGACATATACACAGGCTGTACCATCTATACACACACACACACACAGATGACATATATATACAGGCTGTACCATCTATATACACACAGCTGACATATACACAGGCTGTACCATCTATATACACACAGCTGACATATACACAGGCTGTAGAATCTATATACACACAGATGACCTATACACAGGCTGTACCATCTATATACACACACAGATGACCTATACACAGGCTGTACCATCTATATATACACACACAGATGACCTATACACAGGCTGTACCATCTATATACACACACAGATGCCATATACACAGGCTGTACCATCTATATACACACACAGATTCCATATACACAGGCTGTACATCTATATACACACACAGATGCCATATACACAGGCTGTACCATCTATATACACACACAGATGCCATATACACAGGCTGTATCATCTATATACACACACAGATGACCTATACACTGGCTGTACCATCTATATACACACAGCTGACATATACACAGGCTGTAGAATCTATATACACACAGATGACATATACACAGGCTGTACCATCTATATACACACAGATGACATATACACAGGCTGTACCATCTATATACACACAGATGACATATACACAGGCTGTACATCTATATACACACACAGATGACCTATACACAGGCTGTACCATCTATATACACACACAGATGACCTATACACAGGCTGTACCATCTATATACACACAGCTGACATATACACAGGCTGCACCATCTATATACACACACAGATGACATATACACAGGCTGTACCATCTATATACACACAGATGACCTATACACAGGCTGTAGAATCTATATACACACAGCTGACATACACAGGCTGTACCATCTATATACACACAGCTGACATATACACAGGCTGTACCATCTATATACACACAGCTGACATATACACAGGCTGTACCATCTATATACACACAGCTGACATACACAGGCTGTACCATCTATATACACACAGCTGACATACACAGGCTGTACCATCTATATACACACAGCTGACATATACACAGGCTGTACCATCTATATACACACACAGATGACATACACAGGCTGTACCATCTATATACACACACAGATGACATATACACAGGCTGTACCATCTATATACACACACAGATGACATATACACAGGCTGTACCATCTATATACACACAGCTGACATATACACAGGCTGTACCATCTATATACACACAGCTGACATATACACAGGCTGCACCATCTATATACACACAGATGACATATACACAGGCTGTACCATCTATATACACACAGCTGACCTATACACAGGCTGCACCATCTATATACACACAGATGACATATACACAGGCTGTACCATCTATATACACACAGCTGACCTATACACAGGCTGCACCATCTATATACACACAGATGACATATACACAGGCTGTACCATCTATATACACACAGATGACATATACACAGTCTGTATCATCTATATACACACAGATGACATATACACAGTCTGTACCATCTATATACACACAGATGACATATACACAGGCTGTACCATCTATATACACACAGATGACATATACACAGGCTGCACCATCTATATACACAGACCTCTATATAAACACGATATACACGCATAGACATGTACACAGTCCTGATCCTGTATATACATCACTGGGAACCATTACCGTGCTGAACAAAGATGTTGAATCCGGCCTCGGTGTTATTCCTCCCGGCAGGCTCCCTCCTCCGGCTCCCGGCTCCTACAGTACCGGGGTGGCTCCCCAGCCTTGTCCCGGCGCTCCTGTTTCCTCTGTGCGGCGGCGGTCCTCCCGGTGCCTCACCTCCCACACGGCCTACTTGCTGGCCCATCCCCGGCCTCTCGTCAGCTGCTCGTCCGCCGCTGCAGCCGCCGGGATGGCCCGAGGTAAGCCGGTCACATCCCTTCCGCAGCCGGTGGGTTTAACAATCTGCAATGTTTCTAAACCGCAGCCCTCCTCGGAGCTTCTCCGCCCTATCCCTCGGCCCCTTCCACCGCACAGGCCAGGCTGCGGCTTCTGGACCCCCAATTCACGGGTTCTGGCTCCGCGCCTCCGCCGCAGCCCAGGCCGCCGCCATATTAACCATCGAGAAGCGACAGCGTTGTCCTAGATCGTCCCTGGACACCAACAACGAGAATCGAGAGCGCCCCCTGTGGAAGAAGCAGCGCCGCGCTGGTAAAAGCTAGAACTGTGGAGGTGTAGTGCCCGCATTGCTGCAGTGCACGTACATGGCTGGAGCTGTGTCAACTGTCACAACACTCTGCTATACCGCCACACACACTCTGCTATACCGCCACACACACTCTGCTATACCGCCACACACACTCTGCTATACCGCCACACACACTCTGCTATACCGCCACACACACTCTGCTATACCGCCACACACACTCTGCTATACCGCCACACACGCTCTGCTATACCGCCACACACGCTCTGCTATACCGCCACACACGCTCTGCTATACCGCCACACACGCTCTGCTATACCGCCACACACGCTCTGCTATACAGCCACACACGCTCTGCTATACCGCCACACACGATCTGCTATACCGCCACACACGCTCTGCTATACCGCCACACACGCCCTGCTATACCGCCACACACGCCATGCTATACCGCCACACACGCCATGCTATACCGCCACACACGCCATGCTATACCGCCACACACGCCCTGCTATACCCCCACACACGCCCTGCTATACCCCCACACACGCCCTGCTATACCGCCACACACGCCCTGCTATACCGCCACACACGCCCTGCTATACCGCCACACACGCCCTGCTATACCGCCACACACGCCCTGCTATACCGCCACACACGCCCTGCTATACCGCCACACACCCTCTGCTATACCGCCACACACGCCCTGCTATACCCCCACACACGCCCTGCTATACCGCCACACACGCCCTGCTATACCGCCACACACCCTCTGCTATACCGCCACACACGCCCTGCTATACCGCCACACACGCCCTGCTATACCGCCACACACGCCCTGCTATACCGCCACACACGCCCTGCTATACCGCCACACACGCCCTGCTATACCGCCACACACGCCCTGCTATACCGCCACACACGCCCTGCTATACCGCCACACACGCTCTGCTATACCGCCACACACGCTCTGCTATACCGCCACACACGCTCTGCTATACCGCCATACACACCCTTCTATACCACCATACTGTTACGCCGAGCACTCCGGGTCCCTGCTCCTCCCCGGAGCGCTCGCGGCGTCCCTCTCTCTGCAGCGCCCCGGTCAGACCCGCTGACCGGGAGCGCTGCACTTACATTGCTGGCGGGGATGCGATTCGCATAGCGGGACGCGCCCGCTCGCGAATCACATCCCAAGTCACTCACCGGTCCCCGGCTGTCACGTCCTGGCGCGTGCCAGCTCTTTAGATTTAAAGGGCCAGTGCACCAATGATTGGTGCCTGGCCTAATTAGCTTCCACCTGCTCCCTGGCTATATTACCTCACTTCCCTGCACTTCCTTGCCGGATCTTGTTGCCCTTGTGCCAGTGAAAGCCTTTCCTTGAGTGTTCCTAGCCTGACTACGATCCTTCCTGCCTGCCCTGACCTTCTGCTACGTCCGACCTTGCTCTTGCCTTATTCCTTGTACCATGCCTATCTCAGCAGTCAGAGAGGTTGAGCCGTTGCCGGTGGATACGACCTGGTTGCTACCGCTGCTGCAAGACCATCCCGCTTTGCGGCGGGCTCTGGTGAAAACCAGTAGCAACTTAGAACCGGTCCACCGACATGGTCCACGCCCATCCCTCTCTGGCACAGAGGATCCACCTCCATCCTGCCGAATCATAACACATACACGCCCTGCTATACCGCCATACACGCCCTGCTATACCGCCATACACGCCCTGCTATACCGCCATACACGCCCTGCTATACCGCCATACACGCCCTGCTATACCGCCATACACGCCCTGCTATACCGCCATACACGCCCTGCTATACCACCTGTGGCAGTATGGCAAGGAAAGGGTGTATTTCCCTTGCTAAATCTGGAGAATGCTCCACCTGTGGCCTGATTAATGAGGTATCAAGAAGGGAAAGTGTGTTTAAGGGTGCGTTCCCACAGGGCATATACGCAGCGTATTTGATGCTGCGCAAAATTTACGGGAAATACGCTGCATATTCCTTGCTCACTATACACACAGGGCTTTCCGGCGGCAGCCCTATGTGTGTAGTCAGTTTTGGAGGCGGGGCCGTGTGCCGGTGTGTCTGTGCCGCGCGGCTCCACCTCCAAAACTCCCAAGAGGGTTGGCACTGCACTAAATAGTAGGTGCCCGAGGACCAATATAACGATAATCCAAAAGAAGAAGGGGTCCCGGCACTCAGAAGCTTGTGAAATCTCAAAGATTTTATTTATGCAACATGCACTCCCTCGCCGGATCTTGTTGCCATTGTGCCAGTGAAAGCGTTTCCTTGTGTGTTCCTAGCCTGTGTTCCAGACCTCCTGCCGTTGCCCCTGACTACGATCCTTGCTGCCTGCCCTGACCTTCTGCTACGTCCGACCTTGCTCTCGTCTACTCCCTTGTACCGCGCTTATCTTCAGCAGTCAGAGAGGTTGAGCCGTTGCTGGTGGATACGACCTGGTTGCTACCGCCGCTGCAAGACCATCCCGCTTTGCGGCGGGCTCTGGTGAATACCAGTAGCAACTTAGAACCGGTCCACGCCAATCCCTCTCTGGCACAGAGGATCCACCTCCAGCCAGCCGAATCGTGACAGAAGCGTTTTGGATACACCGTTTAGGGACTCTGGAGCCGCGCGGTATGAACCGCGATTATGAACTTTCACGATTATTATAGATATATGTTGACCTGAATGACATGAGTTAATGTATATATTTGCTAATTTCTTTACAGAGCGGGAAATGAATCTGCACTCTTCGGAAATCTCCGCTATGAAATTTTTCCATTAATGATTAGTTTTTTCATTTTTTGTCTTTTAATTTTGTTTTCAATATGTATACATCTTCACGGTACATCATGTGCCTTGAATGATAGTAATTAATGACGTGGTACCTGTGAACCGGATGTAATTATATAAGCAGCATTCTAACAGTTACCTGTACTGGTTGACAAAGGCTATTGAGCCGTAACGCGTACCTACCCTGTATGCTATGCATGTTGCATGAATAAAATCTTTGAGATTTCACAAGCTTCTGAGTGCCGGGACCCCTTCTTCTTTTGGATCCACCTCCAAAACTCACTGCACACATAGGGCTTCCGCCGGAAAGCCTTGTGTGTATAGTGAGCAAGGAATACGCAGCGTATTTCCCGCTTCTGCCGTAAATTTTGCGCAGCGTCAAATACGCTGCGTATACGCCCTGTGGGAACGCACCCTAAAAGGAAAGGAAACAGAATAGTTGGGGCTCTCCCTGGGAAACAGTATGCTGGCTGTTAGAGGGGGAGACACACGGGCCCTGTTTAGGTAACACGCAGAAGGTGCTGCAAGTGGTCCAAGAAGTGATGTGAACTGTGAGTAACAGGTTGCAGGAGACACATGTTTAATTGGCCGAGGGTAGCTCATCAGTTAGTAGTCAGGGCATGCTGATATGTGTAGTCAGTGACCAGACGGTCTAGGACTTTATTTTGTTTTTGTTTAACCTGTGGAAATAAAGCTGGCGATGTGTCAGACTTGTATGCGGAACTGTGGTCTGTGGTGTTATTGTGAGGAACGTGTCCCGTGGCAAGTGACCAGGACGATCCCAGAGCTAATCCTCAAGACTGTTCGTCACATTTTGGTGGAGGATGCTGGCACGCTGTTGCTAAGGGCAACCAACGGGCGAGTTGGAGAGGAGCCGTTGCTAGGAGCAACCCCCTGCAAGATTGCAAGTCGGAGGAGCCCAGCAGAGGAGTTCAAGCACAGGATGGTGTCTGTGGAGGAGCGTTGCTAGGGGCAATGGATCAAGATTTTTTTTTCTGAAAAAAAGGACATCGGCAGGCCGTTTCTGGGGGCAACCGACGTGGGCCACAACTGGTGGTCGCCAGGATGAAGCCGAGGCCCCGTGAGTTGTTGGTGGGCTGAATCCCACTGTGGGTGGACTTGGATTGTTGCCAGACTGTATCTCGGATTATGCCAGAAATAATTCCCTTTGTGAAGTCCTGCCCGGAGCCCGGTAAGACTGTTCAAATTACCTTTGATACATGTTTTGGGACAGTAAGCCATATGATGGAGGTATGTGTGGAACTTACAGTGGAAATTGTACTGAGCAGAGACTTTCCGTATTTCTGGCAGCTGTGGGATGCTGAGAGTTCGCACACAAAGGTTCCGGAAGGAGTGAGGACTGGGGGGTATCTACTGGACTGTGTGAATGGTGCTGTATATTGTGAACCCATGCAGGCTGATAATGTTTTTCTTGAAACACTTTTATGTTAATGTGTTCTGATGTAAAGAGTACTGTTGCCACCTCTCGCAGGACAAAAGAAAACCTGTGTGAGCTCGAAATAGAAGGTAAAAAGATGATGGTTTTGTTAGATCCAAAATGTGTAATAAGTCTGGTAAAGACCAGCGGCAGAAAACCGGACCCTGCTGTAATGTCTATACAAGCCGGTATTTGGGGTTATAAAACAGTTAATGTGTGTATTTCTACTCCCTATGGTACCATACGTCACAAAGTTGCAATAGAGCCTACCTCTATGAAGTAGTGCTGGGGAAGGATTTTCCGTTTTTTCAGCAGTTGTGGGAAGATAGTCAGGTGACTAGAGCAGGAACACCTGATAGGCTCACAACACTTGGTTTTCACCACATAACAGGGGACAGTAACTCAGCAGAGGATAAGGATGGGGAGTGTCAGCAGACCCTAGGTATATGTCAGGTGGGAGTGTGCCAGACCACTAGGGGAGCTGAAGAACAGTCCACGAGTCAAGCTAAAGAGGTGTCTGGAATAGAAGCTACGGAGATGGCTGTAAAAAAAACAAAACCCCGGAAGAGAGTACCAGTGGAGCTGGGGGCTGCGCTTACGGTCACAGACAGAGTCCTAAGTGAAGGAGATGTGGCGTCTGGACCAGAGAGGGGTTGTAACCAGGAAGGTCGAACCACTGGACCAGATATTGTTGCAGACCCAGGAGCCCTAGTAGTTTTTGCCAGGCCGCGGAGAGACTGTGACAAGACAAAAGATAAGTCTGCCAAGGAGTAGTGTTGAGCGGCATAGGCCATATTCGAATTTGCGATATTTTGCGAATATATGGACGAATATTTGTCATATATTCGCTAAATTCGCATATGCGAAAATTAGCATATGCAAAAAATCAACTTATGCCACAATTCGCATATGCGAAAATTAGCATATGCAAATTTTCGGATATGCGAAAATTCACACGTCAGTCTCACACAGTAGTATTAGAGCCTTCTTTACACCACACAAGCTAGAAGCATAGAGGGATGATCACTGTGGTGTGTACTGTGAAAACAAAAACAAAAAAAAACAGAATATTCGTAATTACGAATATATAGTGCTATATTCGCGAATATGTGATATTCTCGAATAATATTCGCATTGCGAATATTGGCGAGCAACACTACCAAGGAGCCGAGCGACAGTTCAGAGGAACTGTTCGGGAATCGCCCTGACTCGCTGGTGCCCAGAGCCTTTGAAGTTGTTGCAAGGGATTGCCGGTCCCACGGGAGTGTTTAGCAAGAGTCTCCAGAGTTGCCAACGTGGTGGGAGAGGAAGAGTGCCAGGTGTCGGTGGCACCTGTTGTTGATGATGATGATGACTAGGCAAAAGTGTCCGCAACCCCGGAAAAGGGGGAGACTTCATCTAGAGATGGAGAAGAGCTGGGTCGAGTGTCTGACAGAGGATGTCTCAAGGTCTAACAGCGAGAGTGAGGAGACTGCTGTCAGTAAAAGATCTCGGAAAAGATGAGCTGGCCTTGGAAAAAAACTGGAGCAGATCCAGAATCTGGAAGAATCCCTGCAGATGGTTTCTGTGAAGTTGACGGAGAAAGAAAAAGAGGTACATCGCTTGACAGAGGAGAGGGACAAATCGCTTGCTGACTTTAAGAAAGAGCAAGAAGCGAGGCTTCAGCTGGAAAAAGTCATGGAGCACCACAGAAGTGAGTTTGTGGCTCTGCAGGATGAACTGTCCCGCTCCCAGGGTCTTGTGACCAGCAAGGAGAGTGAAGTGGAGAGTCTGGCCAAGCGGATGTCATTCCAGGAAGAAGTGAGTCTTCTACATGGTGCATATCAGGCTCTGTGGAGTGATCACAAGGCTAGGCTCCGCTCCTTAGGGCGCGCGCGCGCCAGCTCTCTAAGATTTAAAGGGCCAGTGCACCAGTGATTGGTGCCTGGCCCAATCAGCCTAATTAAGAATTAATAATTAATACATACTCTGAAACTACCAATGACACAGATAACAAAACCACACTTATAGGAGGGGGATCATAGCACCCCAATATACTCCCAGGTTGTATATAAATGGACCATGTAACGTCTGCTAACACAGCAGTAAACTATAACCACCAATACAAAAAGAGATGTAACAGACAAATATACCAAAAATAACAATTTATTGTTTAAAACAACATATTAAAATACATAATGAAAAGAGAGGAAAGGCAGCTGAAAAATAGGACTTCTCTTACGCCGAGCGCTCCGGGTCCCTGCTCCTCCCCGGAGCACTAGCGGCGTCTCTCTCTCTCTCTGCAGCGCCCCGGTCAGACCCGCTGACCGGGAGCGCTGCACTGAAATTGCCGGCGGGGATGCGATTCGCATAGCGGGACGCGCCCGCTCGCGAATCGCATCCCAAGTCACTTACCCGTCCCGGTCCCCGGCTGTCACGTCCTGGCACGCGCGGCTCCGCTCCTTAGGGCGCGCGCAAGCCAGCTCTCTAAGATTTAAAGGCCCAGTGCACCCCTGCACTTCCTTGCCGGATCTTGTTGCCTTGTGCCAGTGAAAGCGTTTAGTGTTGTCCAAAGCCTGTGTTCCAGATCTTCTGCTATCCACATTGACTACGAACCTTGCCGCCTGCCCCGACCTTCTGCTATGTCTGACCTTGCCTCTGTCTAGTCCTTCTGTCCCACGTCTTCTCAGCAGTCAGCGAGGTTGAGCCATTGCCGGTGGATACAACATGGTTGCTACCGCCGCAGCAAGACCATCCCGCTTTGCGGCGGGCTCTGGTGAAAACCAGTAGCATCCCTAGAACCGGTCCACCGACACGGTCCACGCCAATCCCTCGCTGACACAGTGGATCCACATCCAGCTAGCCGAATCATAACAGTAGATCCGGCCATGGATCCCGCTGAGGTGCCGCTGCCAAGTCTCGCTGACCTATCCACGGTGGTCGCCCAGCAATCGCAGCAAATTGCCCAACAAGGACAGCAGCTGTCGCAGTTGACCGCCACGTTACAGCAACTTTTGCCACTGCTACAGCAGCAACCATCTCCTCCGCCAGCTCCTGCACCTCCTCCGCAGCGAGTGGCCGCTCCTAGCCTCCGCTTGTCCCTGCCGGACAAATTTGATGGGGACTCTAGACTCTGCCGTGGCTTCTTGTCTCAATGTTCCCTACATATGGAGATGTTGTCGGACCAATTTCCTACAGAACGGTCTAAGGTGGCGTTCGTAGTGAGTCTTCTGTCTGGAAAGGCCTTGTCTTGGGCCACACCGCTCTGGGACCGCAATGATCCTGCCACAGCCACAGTCCAGTCCTTCTTCGCTGAAGTCCGTAGTGTCTTCGAGGAACCAGCCCGAGCTTCTTCTGCCGAGACTGCCCTGCTGAACCTGGTCCAGGGTAATTCTTCAGTAGGCGAGTACGCCATCCAATTTCGTACTCTCGCTTCCGAATTATCTTGGAATAACGAAGCTCTCTGCGCGACCTTTAAAAAAGGCCTATCCAGTAACATCAAGGATGTGCTGGCTGCACGAGAGATTTCTGCCAACCTGCAAGAACTTATTCATTTGGCCACCCGCATTGACATGCATTTTTCTGAGAGACACCAGGAGCTCCGCCAGGAAAAAGACCTTGATCTCTGGGCACCTCTCTCACAGAATCCTTTGCAATCTACCCCTGTGCCTCCTGCCGAGGAGGCTATGCAAGTGGATTGGTCTTGCCTGACCCATGAAGAGAGGACTCGCCGTAGTGATAAAAATTTATGTTTGTACTGCGCCAGTACCGAACATTTCTTGGTGGATTGCCCTATTCGTCCTCCACATCTGGGAAATGCACGCATGCACCCAGCTCACGTGGGTGTGGTGTCTCTTGGTACAAAGTCTGCTTCTCCAGGTCTCACTGTGCCCGTGCGGATTTCTCCTTCTACCAACTCCTCCTTCTCAGCCGTGGCCTGCTTGGACTCTGGTGCTTCTGGAAATTTTATTCTGGACTCTTTGGTGAATAAGTTCTGCATCCCGGTGACCCGTCTCGTCAAGCCGCTCTACATTTCTTCGGTCAACGGAGTGAAGTTGGACTGTACTGTGCATTACCGCACAGAACCCCTCTTAATGTGCATTGGATCCCATCACGAAAAGATTGAATTGTTCGTCCTTCCCAACTGCACCTCTGAAGTCCTCCTTGGTCTGCCATGGCTCCAGCATCATTCTCCCACCCTTGACTGGACCACCGGGGAGATCAAGAATTGGGGCCCTGCTTGCCGCAAGAAATGCCTCACGTCTGCTCCCAGTCCCGTCAGGCAAGCCTCAGTGAATCCTCCTAAACCTGGTCTCCCCAAGGCCTATCAGGACTATGCTTTGCCTCCTCATAGCCCCCGTCCTGGTAACTCTCTGCTCCGTGCCAAGCTTCACCCTCTGCCCTCCCTCCCCATTCCCACTCCTTCTGAACTGCCTGCCTTTGATGAGGAAACCCTACAATCGCTCCCAGTGTCCTCGTCCCACGTGAAGCAGTTACCGGACAAAAAAAAGGGGGAGACCTAAGGGGGGGGGGGGGTACTGTTACGCTGAGCGCCGCGGGTCCCTGCTCCTCCCCGGAGCGCTCGCGGCGTCTCTCTCTCTCTGCAGCGCCCCGGTCAGACCCGCTGACCGGGTGCGCTGCACTGACATTGCCGGTGGGAATGCGATTCGCATAGCGGGACGCGCCCGCTCGCGAATCGCATCCCAAGTCACTTACCCGTCCCGGTCCCCGGCTGTCACGTCCTGGCACGCGTGGCTCTGCTCCTTAGGGCGCGTGCTCGCCAGCTCTCTAAGATTTAAAGGGCCAGTGCACCAGTGATTGGTGCCTGGCCCAATCAGCCTAATTAGCTTCCACCTGCTCCCTGTCCATATTACCTCACTTCCCCTGCACTTCCTTGCCGGATCTTGTTGCCTTGTGCCAGTGAAAGCGTTTAGTGTTGTCTAAAGCCTGTGTTCCAGATCTTCTGCTATCCACATTGACTACGAACCTTGCCGCCTGCCCCGACCTTCGGCTACGTCTGACCTTGCCTCTGTCTAGTCCTTCTGTCCCACGTCTTCTCAGCAGTCAGGGAGGTTGAGCCATTGCCGGTGGATACGACCTGGTTGCTACCGCCGCAGCAAGACCATCCTGCTTTGTGGCGGGCTCTGGTTAAAACCAGTAGCATCCCTAGAACCGGTCCACCGACACGGTCCACGCCAATCCCTCGCTGACACAGTGGATCCACATCCAGCTAGCCGAATCGTAACAACTTCCACTGGATCATGTGCAGAACAAACTGATATTTTCAGGGGCATCTGCCAGGCGTAGCTTGAAACCACAGGGCCCTGGTGCAAAGAAATTTCCTGGGCCCCACCCCCTGACGACCCCCAACCTCGAACGACCGCCTTCCCCAACCACACAAAGATATTAGTGACTACAGCACTGATGGGACACAGTCAGAAGAATATACAATGATATAAGTGACTCACAGACAGGGCCGAACTGGGACTCATTTAAGCAGACCATTTTTTTGGTGGGGTCCTACTGCTGGGATCCCCAGTGATCACCTCGGTTCAAGTGGCTCTCCATCTGTTGGAAAGCTACAATTCCCATAATGTCTGGAGAGCCTCAGGCATTATGGGAGTTGTAGTTTTGTAACCGCTGGAGACCCTCAGATTGGTGTAAAGTTTCAACCATCACCCCTGCAGAAAAACAAGTGACTTCAGCAGCAATGGGACAGTCAGGAGGACATACAATGATATCCGTGACCTGAGTGTGGTCTTCTTTGTTGTCTTTCCCATTCTTCTTCATCTGGCCCAGACGCCTGGACTACTTCTGCTACATTTTCTTGCACCTGGACATCATTGGTTCCCCACTTTGTCAGCAGATCCTCATCCTCTATAAGAAGACAATAATTATTACAACCTTGCCACATACTGCATCCTCTGAATATAATACTACCACACACTATACCCTATGAATATAATACTACCACACACTGTACCCTCTGAATATAATACTACCACGCACTGTACCCTCTCAATATAATACTACCACAGACTATACCCTCTGAATATAATACTACCACACTATACCCTCTGAATATAATACTACACCACACTATACCCTCTGAATATAATACTGCCAGTCACTGTACCCTCTGAACATAATACTGTTAGTCACTGTACCCTCTGAATATAATACTACCACACACTGTGACCTCTGAATATACTACAACACACTCTATCCTCTGAAAACTATTTCTTCTCAGTTCAGCGGAATCCCACCCCTGCATTGTCCTCCTCCAGGGTCCTCGGTCTCCCCAGATCCCTAAGTCTTCCTCTTGGCTCCTCTGTTCCACACCCCACCCCCAAGACCCCTAAATCCTCCTCCATGCTCCTCTGCCCCCTCCGTGGACCCCTAAGTCCTCCTCCATGCTCCTCTTCCCCCCTACCCAGACCCCTAAGTCCTGCTCCAGAAAGTGTTCAGAACATGGTAGGAGTTGTAGTTGTGCAACAGCTGAAGAGCAACAGATTGGATAACACCAATCTAAACCAAAATTCCCCAACCCATCAGTGGTGTATTCTAATTTTGTACTGCCCTAGATCGACCCGTACCCCATCGCCCCCTGGCTCTCCATCCCTCCACATTGATGTACAATATATGTATGATAGAGGTGTTTGTATGTATGACAGGTGTGTGTATATGTATGACAGGTGTGTATGTATGATAGATATGTGTGTATGTATGATAGACGTGTGTGTGTGTGTATATATATAATATATGATTTGTGTATGTATGATACATTTGTGTATGTATGATAGACACACATCCATCATACACATATCCATCATACATACTCACACATCCATCATACATACACACGAATCAGTCATACATACACACATCCATCCACAAATCCATCAATCATTCATACACACACAAATCCATCATTCATACACACAGCCATCATACATACATAAATTCATCATACACACATCCATCATTCATATACACATCCCACTAACGCCCCCATACACACATCCATCATACACATCCCGCTGTGATGAACTCACCCAAACCCCCACCTCCATCCTCACTATAGATGCCATGATCAGCATTAATCATGGCATCTATAGAGTAAATGGTTGACACCAGCATGATGTGTGCTCACTGGGATTTACACTGTCTGGGCGTACTGACAGTTGTAGTTTTGCAACAGCTGGAGGCACCCTGGTTTGGAAACACTGTATTATTATATATGTACCCCAGATTAATTTATAGAATTTTTTTTTAATTCATGGAAACTCATAATTAAAAGATTTATGATAAAACATCTTGTATGGATTAAAGTATTATTCCCATAAAGCAGTGGTCTTTAAACTGTGAACCTCCAGCTGTTGCAAAATTACAACTCCCAGCATAGCCTGTCTAGGGTGGGACAGTCGGCCCTTATCTGGACTCCACTGGGCGGCGGGCCGCGCTTGGACGTGAAGAATGTCCGTCCAGGACAATAACATAAGTACTGATGGCGGCGGCCGGCCAACATGTAAATGTGGTGAAGGGGCCCGATCACCATGGCGACCGTTGCAACCTCTATAGCTACGCCACTGATACAGTGGGTATAGTAAAATTGCACACTGTGGTGCAAAAAGGAGAGGAGTAAATGCATGAACAGGCAACCACAAGCTGTATCTAGCCCTACTACGGTGCAAAATAGCAAATACCCACATGTGCAGAGCGTATGTATGACCAGGAGACGCCCACCCATACGACCGTTTCGGACAAAGTCCTGCTTTATCACAACACACTGCTATATTACACACTGTGCTATACCATTACACACTTTGCTATACCAATACACATTCTGCTACTCCACAACACACACTACTATACCAATACATACTCTGCTATACCACAACACACTGCTATACCATAATACTCTGCTATACCACAATACACTCTGCTATACCACAACACACTGCTATATTATTACACACTGTGCTATATCACAACACACTCTTGTGGTAGCCCTGGGGGGTGTAGGGTAGTTGGGATGTTGTGGTAGGTAAGGGGTTAATGTTAACCCTAGAGTTTGTGGCGCCAGGCTGAGAGCTGGTATGCTGAGGTAATTCTCCTGCCTATCGCCGCCCTTCCCAGAAACAATAGGTGCATGTAATAAAATGACTGAAGGTCCACAAGGTACTTGAACAAACTTTACTTAAGTGCTAGCAGTACATCCAATGAACAATGACAGTCTCAGAGAAACAGTCTCTATAGATCTCAATGACTGACAATTGTTGCGGACCTTGAGTAAAATGAAAGTCTCTGAATTTAGGATTATTACTGCAGATCTGTCTGGATTTAGGGGATAGATAAGGTCCGGTGATCCTGCAGAGTGCTTAGGGATTGATACACTCTCGATCCTAGATATATCGGCCGTTGCCTCAAGGCTCAGGCCTAACTCACTGCGATAGACAGCTGCGCAGATCCTGCTCGTTTGACAGCCCAGGAACAAGAGAGAGAACAATGGCCGCCGCTCCCTTATATGGGCAGGGGCGGGGCAAATCTGATTGGTCCGAACATCTGTCATTCACTGTTACACAGTGTGCTGCGATTGACTACGTCACAAGGACCTCCAAAGGTCCTCAAGCACAAATACCATAGAGTTCACCTAATCACGCGACCCGCAGGTCCTGCTATGCTACAGACAGGTAATTAACTATTTATAGGCATTAATATAATATTTACATGCTTCCTAAGTAAGTTATTGGAGCAATAACTATCTGGATGAGAGGTGACTAGGGGTGAACTGGACGATGGAGACCCCGACGTACTAGGGACTCTGGCCAAGGGGACCCACCCAAGCAGGTACCGGATAGGATACGGTGCCAGGACACCACAAACCCCCTTACTTAAGATAAGTCAACCTGGACGTCTGTCCCCTAAGACAGAGGGACTAGGACTAGAACAGGATGATCTATAAACTCACTATACATCCTAAGTAAACATTGAACACATTTACATTCTCTGATACTCTTACTAGTATCTGGACTAGACAATAGAAATCTATCTAAACATTGGTGCTATCTAGACATGAATGCTATCTAGACATTAACAAAGCTATCTATCCTTTAGTTTCCAACTTCTTAGACATTTTCATTAAGCTTACTATACATTCTAAGCTTACTAGACAATTAAAATCAAAACCGAATGACCATGGATTCAGGAGTTTGTCTGGCGCAGAGAGGAACCATCAGGAAGCCAAGTAAAATCAATGGATTTATTAAATGCAACGCGTTTCGCTGCGCATGCGCAGCTTTATCAGGCATAACAAGAGAAGGCTGATGACAGGTATATATACCTCCAGGGATTAACCATTAGAGTACTTTTTAAAAGAGTTGTTGCATAAAATTACATATCCACATATGAATGTGACAATATATAAAAAAATATATATAGAAAAATATAAATGAATATAAATAGACGATAATCACAAAAATAAAACAATAATGTAGAAGCACAATGAAATCACATAAACATATAATATAATTATCGTATGTGGTGTGAATATACCCCACAAGCGACTTAGGTAATCACACCGCTTAGTCACCGGTGCGGCATTCAACAACGCAAGTTGAATATTATTTCAAAATATATAGTATAGAAAAATATGGACCTATAGGATACTATATGTATTAGTTCAGAGAGCAAAAAATTTAATTATATATCACTGTACTATCTAAATGGGTAATGACAGTACAAATAAGGTAAAATGAACAGTGCAGTATTATAAATCGCAACTGACCCGAGGGTGACATGTGAACACTACTTAAAAGAGAAGTGGGGGAAATGGACTAGAATAACTAGTGCGGTATTGAATACAGCACCCGGCCAAGACGCAAGGTGTGAATACCCATAGAAGAATAACAACATATTTGTAAAATCGAAATTTACAAACAAAAAAAAAAATCATAAATAAATGAATAATAAATATATAGAGGTTTCTGTATACAAAGAAGAAAAAAGAACCTGGATAATAAAGCATGAATAATGATAGACAAACAGTAAAAAACGACCAGATAATGAAAATGATAAAAAATAAAAATCATAAAAATAAAATAAAAATAATAATAAAATATAACAATATATTGTGTAAAGGGTAAAAAGAAGATTTGGGTTTTACTAGTACATGACGAGCTTTTTACCCTTTACACAATCGTGGCAGCCATCTTGAGACTTTTTACCATATGGTCATGCAGGATTTTTCAAACCTATGTGACAAATCTGTTATTTTTAAGGAGAATGATAATTTAACTTCTGATGAGAGAACTGCAATTAAATCCATACAGAACAATAAATCTATTATTGTTCGCCCTGCAGACAAAGGTGGGGGGTTGGCTGTTCTGAATAGGGCTGATTATAAAAATGAAGCCCTCAGAATTCTATCCGATCTTGAATATTATACCCCACTTCCCAATGACCCTTCTCTTATTTTTTCACAATATTGTTTGCTCATAGGTGGAGCTGTAGAAAATCAATTGTTGGATAAAAGGGAGCACACATTTCTCAACATTAAAAATTATAATTTACCCATTTTTTATTATTTACCCAAATTACATAAATGTTTAATTAACCCCCCTGGTAGACCTATTATTTCTGGTATTGGTTCGATTACTGCAAACCTTTACCATTTTATAGATTTATTTCTCCAACCTTACGTTCTACAATTACCATCCTATTTGAGAGATTCAGCTCAGCTCATTTCTGAACTACATGCCCTATCCCTACCCCCTTATTATAGTTTTCTTACCCTGGATGTGTGCTCCCTTTATTCTAACATCTCCACTGATTTAGGTGTTCCCGCAATTAGACATTTCCTACAAGAGGACTCCTCACTAAACCCTAGTCAGTCATAATTCTTACTGGAATCTATTAGATTTATTCTTCTTAATAATGTCTTTGAATTTAATCCTACCATTTATCGGCAGAACAGGGGCTGTGCCATGGGGACTCGATTCGCCCCTAGTTGCGCTAATTTGTTCATGGGGCGATTCGAGTCCCTAATTATGGCACAGTCCCTGTATTTTAAGTTTGTTTTTTTCTTTCGTCGTTACATAGACGACCTCTTTTTGATCTGGGTAGGTACCAAACATGAAGCTGAGCTTTTTGTAAATGAGCTGAACACTAATACATGGGGCATAAAATTTACTATGCATTATGCAGAGAGCTCCATTCAATTTTTAGATCTTGATATCCATAAAACAGATGATGGCACTATTTCCACTAAGACTTTTTTTTAAATCTGTTGATATTAACAGTTTCTTGCAGTTCGACAGTGCACACTATCCAAGCTGGCTAAGAGGGGTGCCATTCGGCCAGTATTTACGAATTCGCAGAAACTGTACTTCTGATTCAGATTTTATTTCTCAAGCTGATGTTTTAAAAAAACGCTTCATACAGAAGGGCTATCCTAGATCGCTCTTAACCAAGGCATATATGAAGGTGAAGGATAAAAAACAATCTGATTTGGTTACATCTATTCCCAAAAAATCTATCTCCAATCAGCCTCATAACCCCTTTAGATATAATTTTGTTACAAATTTCAATATTGAGGCATCTAATATTAGAAAAATACTAACTAAGAATTGGCCCATTATTCAAAATGATAAAATTCTAAATCAAATAATTCCCCCAGTTCCTAATGTCACTTACAGATGTTCTAAAAATCTTAGCAATTTGTTAGCCCCCAGTAGATTTTCCGAACATCTGACACCACAGAATAGCCGTCCCTTTAAACCATACTGTTTCCCCTGTAAAAAAAGTCGCTGCCTTTGCTGTGAATGGATCATTCAAACTGATACTTTTTCTTCTTATTTCACACAACAAACATTTAAAATAAAAGATTCATTAAATTGTGACACTACTTTTGCTATTTATCTACTAACCTGTGGTTGCGACCGCCAATATGTCGGCCGCACCACACAAACTGTACGCTCCAGGATGAACAAGCACAGATGGAACATAAAACATGTTTTTTTGTTGCACAGTTTGTCCCGACACTTCACTCTTCACCATCAAAAAAATACTGAAACATTGAAATTAATCATTTTAGAAACTATCCCCATTCATTTACCTAACAGAATACAAAGATTAAATAATCGTGAATCCTTCTGGATTCACAAATTACATACTTTTCACCCCCAAGGTTTTAATGAATGTATCGATACAGTTAAATAATCTGATAAATTAGGGTCTATAATATTACATTTCTCCTAATAGATTAATCTCCAAAATATTACATCTATACCCGCTTTTTTCGTTGTTCCTTCTGTGCTGTTCATCCTGGAGCGTCCTATCCGGGATATTGTTTCCTTCCCTTCTACTTGTTTATTGAAATTGGTTTATAGGTACGTCCTTTGTTATATTTGATTATTATTTTTATTTTTATTTTATTTTTATGATTTTTATTTTTTATCATTTTCATTATCTGGTCGTTTTTTACTGTTTGTCTATCATTATTCATGCTTTATTATCCAGGTTCTTTTTTCTTCTTTGTATACAGAAACCTCTATATATTTATTATTCATTTATTTATGATTTTTTTTTTGTTTGTAAATTTTGATTTTACAAATATGTTGTTATTCTTCTATGGGTATTCACACCTTGCGTCTTGGCCGGGTGCTGTATTCAATACCGCACTAGTTATTCTAGTCCATTTCCCCCACTTCTCTTTTAAGTAGTGTTCACATGTCACCTTCGGGTCAGTTGCGATTTATAATACTGCACTGTTCATTTTACCTTATTTGTACTGTCATTACCCATTTAGATAGTACAGTGATATATAATTCAATTTTTTGCTCTCTGAACTAATACATATAGTATCCTATAGGTCCATATTTTTCTATACTATATATTTTGAAATAATATTCAACTTGCGTTGTTGAATGCCGCACCGGTGACTAAGCGGTGTGATTACCTAAGTCGCTTGTGGGGTATATTCACACCACATACGATAATTATATTATATGTTTATGTGATTTCATTGTGCTTCTACATTATTGTTTTATTTTTGTGATTATCGTCTGTCTATTTATATTCATTTATATTTTTCTATATATATTTTTTTATATATTGTCACATTCATATGTGGATATGTAATTTTATGCAACAACTCTTTCAAAAAGTACTCTAATGGTTAATCCCTGGAGGTATATATACCTGTCATCAGCCTTCTCTTGTTATGCCTGATGAAGCTGCGCATGCGCAGCGAAACGTGTTGCATTTAATAAATCCATTGATTTTACTTGGCTTCCTGATGGTTCCTCTTTGCGCCAGACAAACTCCTGAATCCATGGTCATTCGGTTTTGATTTTACTTCTACCCAGGAGGGCTGCAGTGGACCTTCTTGTACATCTCTTCTGCACTTTACCTTGTTGTGTGTGGGCGCACAACCAACTTTGGTAAGCGGTTTGGGAATTACCGTCCCCCACCCCCACTAACAAGATCTGCTGATCCCGCACATGAGGCGCCTTCCTCCTTCTCTCTAGATTTTACTAGACAATTAGGCAGCTATCTGACATATAGTTGCTAGCTCCTAAACATTTTATTAGCTCTCTACACATTCTTGGAGGCTAAACTGAACATTAATATAACTCTCTATACATGAGACTATCTAGACATTAGTTCAGCTCTATTTACCTTTAGTTTCAAGCTTTTAGTATCTCACACATTTTATTTATTTGCCAACAATAAGTTACCTGTAAGTACACATAAGGTTTTACTGGCTAGCCGGAAGCTAGGTCACAGGAAGGGTGGCTGCTAGGGTCTATCGGCTACACGCTACTTATCCCTAGAGCACTTTCAAAAACAACCTAACTAGGTCATTCTTAGAATTACGTGTTTAATTTTATATTAGCAAGAGCACCTACTGGCCAGGCAGAGCATCTCACACACGCAATGTAGGAGAAGAAGAAGTGTACCAATTGGGTATCAATATGTTACAATTTCTAAGTGTTTTCTTAAGTGAGATATTTATTTTGGTGTATGTACTAGAGAAACTTGAGGTAGTACATTTAAGTTAGTAATCTAGGATACTGAAAAGCGATTGGCAGAGCATTGAAGTGGGTTATCAAAGGCACTATGTGTGCAGGTACTAAATGTGAGTCCTGGTACCTTATGGGTAGTTTTGGCCTGTGTAGTCCTTTTGAGACAGCCGCTACACCACCTCAGAGTCATCAGGAGTTCCTTCACTTGAGGATTCTTCAAGAACTTCAGTCCCCGAGGGACCAGCTGGAGGGCTGGAAACGGAAGCAACATCTTCGGTTGAACTGAGGGGTTCTCTACAGACAGGTGAAGTAGTGGCATCAATATCTGGAGCAGTCACTGGAGCAGGACTGATGTTGGGTGTAGCAACCAATGGTGGTTGACAGGGAGCCACAGCTACTGGCAACTTACTGGGTGGTGCAACCAGTGGCGGCTGGCTGGATGGAGCTGGGAACGGTATGCCCCAATACATGGTAGGCTGCTGAGATGGGAACAAAGGAACATCCATAGTGGGATGAATTCCTTCTCCCGGCACATATTCTCTCATTGGCCTTGGTGGAGGTGGAGTAGAAGTAGCAGGAGGATCAGAGGGAGTAGGAGGAGATGGGCCAAGCATATCATCTTTCAGGTACACTTTTATCCTATTCCGGTGAACACCTGTGGCTCGAACCCGTCTTTTTGTATCTCATACACGTCCATTTCGTGATAAGGAACCGCAGTGATGGTGTATGGCTCAGTTTCCCACAGGGAGTCCAATTTATGGGTTCTAGGAAATTTTCTGAGCCACACTTTATTTCCAAGCTGCAAGGGCTGAGCTGAAGCATGTCGATTATAATCTTTCTGCTGGCGTTCATGAACTTCACTGTCACGATCACACCCTATCGGTCCAGCCAAGACGCTAGATAGAGTGTGATGGTGCAAGGGTTAAAGCCGCCAGACCTCTGGGTATCCACTACTAGTCCCAGCAAGTCACCAAATTAACCCTTAGATAAACGTGTTTCACCCGAGCTGCCTTCAGAAAGGTGAGCTCATATATTTAGAGATCAAAGACCAGAGCTGATTAATTAAACATTTAATCTGATAAAAAGTATCACAGTGCTATGCATAAAAATACAGAGACAAATAACTTACAGTTACAAAAATATATAAAAGAGTTTAGCAAGTTCAGAAAGCAAAAAGGAAGTTCTTACAGCGTAATATTATGATAGTCCATGAGAGTGAATCTCCAGCTGCTCTTAGGATGGTCTTGTCAGCTTGGGGTACAGATCTTAACAACCAACTTTGAGTCTAGCATTGTTTAAATATCATATCTGCTTGTTTTTTGGAGGGAAGCTCCACTCCCCCCCCCCCCCTCCCCTCTGATCCCACCAAGGGGCATCTGTTATCTCCCATCCTGCCGCTTCAAAGAAACTCCTGACTTCAAACAAACAACCAACCAGGCCCCATAATAAAATGCAATACACAAACAGGGACACACCGTCTGAATGACCCCTCACCCATGTCCTGGATAATACAGTACACACAGTACAATTATAATACACATATATGATTTAATACTCAGGCCTGGGCCTGACATTCACCCATTTTCTTCTCAACGATATCCTTGGCTTCCTCAATTCTTCGTTGATGCTCTGACACCCAACCTTGGGAAGCCTGAGTAGAATTGTTGAAAGATGCCTGTAGCCCGAAGGTTCGATCCTTTGGCAATTGGCCATGTCTGCCCATCATCAGGAAAAAGGACGTATACGCCGTAGAGCAATGAACAGTGTTGTTGTAAATTTCCAGGAGTTAAGGCAACAGCTGAGGCCACTCTTCGTGCTTTGAGACAGAGGCTGCTCTGAGCATCTGGATGAACACTATATTGATCATCTCGCAGAGCCCATTCCCCTGGGGATGGTAGGCCGTTGTCCGAAACTTCTTGCAATCATGCAACCGGCAAAGTTCCTGGAACAACTGGGCTTCAAAGGCGGTTCCTCGATCCATGAGGACCGATTCGGGACACCCCAGAGGTTGGATCCAATGTCGATAGAACAGTTGAGCAGCAGTCTTGGCGGTAAGATCCTTGACGGGGAGCACGACCACCCACTTGAAATAATGATCCACCATAGTTAGAGCATGACAATAGCCAGATCGAGTGGGGGCCAGCTTCACATGATCCAAGGCAACAATTTGATTCGGCCTTTCCGTACTGATGGGATGCAAAGGGGCTCTTGCATCCCTCCGGGGGTCTTTATCACGTTGCACACGGAGCACTCGGCACACCATTTCTCGATGTCTCCCCCAAATCCCAATCCAGTAAAATTTCCTTCTGACAGTGATCTCTGTCTTATGGACCCCGAAGTGTCCGGATTGATCATGATAGGCATTCAGAATCATGGCTGCATCCCTTCTGGGAACCACAATCTGGTATATGCGGTCTCCTGAGACTGGGTCCAGGGAATTTCGGTAGACCAACCCCTTGTGCAGCAACATGCGATTCCTCTGCCGCCACAGCCGCTACAGTTCAAAGTTTCCGGGGGCCTTGCACACCCGAGTAGGCACTTTCTTGTGGAGGCAATAGTCGAGGAGGTCCCCAATAACCCTACTTTCAACCTGAAGCGTCTTCCAGGTGGACAGATCTTCAGAGACTTTGGGAGATTCAGGCCCGTCACCTGCCTGGGCAGTTAGAGCATTCTGGCTCACGAACCTTCGGTAGAAGGGAGGCATCTCTACATCTTCCCACCCATCTTCAGTAGGAGGTGCTTCTCCCGGGGCCATGTGAGAAAGTACATCCACATTAACATTGGTTTTTCCGCTGCGGTACTTAATGTTGAAATAATAGTTGACCAACCGAGAGGCCCAACGCTGTTCAAGAGCTCCCAACTTAGCAGTGTTCAAATGGGCCAAGGGGTTGTTATCAGTGTAGACCGTGAAGGGAGTAGCAGCCAGATAGTCCTTAAACTTCTCAGTAATAGCCCAAACCAGGGCCAGGAGTTCCAGCTTGAAGGAGCTATAGTTAGCATCAGTCTTCTCAGCACCTCAAAGATGCCGGCTGGCATAGGCAATCACCCTCTCCTTGCCATCTTGCACTTGAGATAAGACCGCCCCCAGACCTTCAAAACTAGCGTCTGTGTATAAACGGAACGGCAGGCTGTAGTCAGGATACGCCAATATGGGTGGTTCTGTGGGGAGGTACTTCAGGGCTCGAAAGGCATCTTCTTGTTCTTCGGCCCACTGGATGGGAAGCCTCCCATTATAATTATCCCGGTCAAGGGTCCAGCAATTTGAGCAAAATGGGGGATGAAGCGCCGGTAATATCCAGCAAACCCCAGGAAACTTCGGACGTCTCGCACCATCCTGTGTGTAGGCAACTCTTTCACAGCACTCACTTTGTCTGGATCAGGCTGGACTCCTTGAGCACTGACGACATGTCCTAGATAGTGCACTTGTGGCTTTAGCAACTGACATTTGGAAGGTTTAACCTTGAGTCCATGTCGGATAAGGACTTGGAAAACTTCTTTCAGGTGATCCAGGTGTTCCTGATATGTTCGAGAATAGACAATAACGTCCTCTAAATACAACAGAACACTCTGGATGTTAAGATGCCCCAAGCATCGCTCCATTAGGTGTTGGAAAGTAGCTGGTGCATTGCACAGTCCAAAGGGCATACTTTTGAACTCGAAGAGACCCATAGGGGTCACAAATGCGGTCTTCTCTCTGTCCTCTTCTGCCATTGGCACCTGCCAGTAGCCGCTCGTCAGATCCAGTGTGGAAAAGTTGGCGGCAGACCCCAACGCTGTCAAGCATTCTTCGATGCGAGGGAGAGGATAGGCATCCTTTTGAGTTATATTGTTCAATTTCCGGTAATCCTTGCAAAAGCGCATAGTTCCATCTTTTTTCTTCACCAGGACCAAAGGTGCAGCCCACGGACTCTGGCTTTCCTGGATGACATCGGCCTCTTTCATCTCCACGAGCATTTTCTTTATGGTCTGATACATCCCAGGAGCCACAGGATGATGCCTCTCTTTAATGGGTGGATTGTCTCTGGTGAGAATCCTATGTTTGATCATGGTGGTCCTGCCAAAGTCTGTGGGGAACTTGCTGAAAGCCTCTTGAAGTTTCTTAGCCACCTGGATGACTCCTTCCACCTGTTCCTTGGGGGTATCTTCGCCTCCTATCTGTAATTGGCTCCACCAAGGTTCCGCAGGATTCTGGTCAGGTCCTCGTTGGGCCACCTGTGACTTCGAGACTACATCTCGGACGTCTAGATGGTGTAGAGTAGCCACTGAGGTATACTTGGGTAGTTGGACCGCAATTTGAGAGAGATTAATAAGTCTCACTGGAACCTTCCCATTACGTACGGTTACAAGGCTTCTAGCAGCTCGCACCAAGGGACAATCTTCCAGTAGAAGGGGTTCCAAGAGCGCTTGGTAATCTTGATTTTTCACCCCGGGTCGGGCACGGCACCAAATAACTGTCTCCGTCTGTGGCTGTAGACTAATGGCCCGGATATCTTGAATCCTTACTCGACAGATTTCTCCTTGGTGATTCACGAACTTCTGTTCTGCTTGGAGGATTTTGAGGTGGTGTTGGACAGCTTGCCGGCCTGGGGGTGACAGGTGAGGGAGAGATGCATGCAGTGCACAGACAATATCATCAAAACAGTGCCTCATAATATTCATGCCTAAAATGAAATCAGCTGCCCCCTCATCCCTAACATTTGCGACAATCACACCCTGTCTTCCTAACACATGTTTTCCCACCTGCACCGTGGGCTCCCAGTAACCATGCCTGAGTACTGGTTTCCCGTTCCCTGCAATTACTCTGAACTCCGCTTCCTGAGGGTCACACAGCCTTTCTGGGCCCCAGTACTTATAGAAAACCCCCTGTGGAATAGTGGATACCTGAGACCCCGTATCTATCAGAGCTTGTAACCGGATACCTTCAATCATCACCTGTACATAAGGGCAAGAAGCTACATACATACAGTCCCTTCTTGCCACTGGTTGATTCTGGACCTTCAACCTCTACTCCTGGGGTGCAGTCCTCGACCCCAGGGGACGCCCCTTTAACCTCTTAAGGATGCAGGGCGTATGGATACGCCCTGCATTCCGAGTCCTTAAGGACGCAGGGCGTATCCATACGCCCGTGGGAATTCCGGTCCCCACCGCTAGCCGGTTGGGGACCGGAGCCGGATGCCTGCTGAAATCATTCAGCAGGCACCCTGGCACATCGCCCAGGGGGGTCCTGAGACCCCCCATGTTGGCGATCGGAGAAAATCGCATGTCAATTCAGACATGCGATTTTCTCCAATTCCGGGCTGATCGGGTCTCTGGTGACCCGATCACCCGGAAAATAGGGCTGATCGGAGTTGTCAGCAACAACCCCGATCAGCCTAAAGGATTGGAGTGAGATCGCAAAGCTGCGATCTACTCCTATCCCCTCCCATTACTCAGAACGGAGTTCTGACCAATGGCAGCGCAGGACAGGGGGTTGCCATGGCAACCCCCGTTCTGCCCGCCCCTGGATGTCGAGGGGCTCTGGGAAAAAGATGGAGGCCGTACCTGCAGGAGAAGATGCCTGGGGACCTGGGATCTTCGCTGGAGCCTGCAGGATCCTGATCAGGTAGGGAATCGACAGTGTGGGGGGGGGGGGGGGGGGAATTGAAAGTGAAAGTAAATCGATCTTTACTGTGGCAACCACTAGGGGGGCCAAACTGCAACTCCCAGCATGCCCAGAGAGCCAAAGGCTGTCTGGGCATGCTGGGAGTTGTAGTTTAGCAACATCTGGAGGGTCACAGTTTGGAGACCACTGTTACAGTGGTGCCCAAACAGTAGCCCTCCAGATGTTGCCAAACTACAACTCTCAGCATGCCTCGACTGCCCAGGCATGCTGGGAGTTGTAGTTCTGTAACATCTGTCCCTTCAGATTTAGCAATTTTCATGACATTTTTGAAAATTGCTGCTCTACTTTGAAGCCCTCTAATTTTTTCAAAAAGCAAAAGTATGTCCATTTTATGATGCCAACATAAAGTGGACATATTGTGTTTGTGAAGAAAAATAACATTTATTTGGAATATCCATTTTCCTTACAATTAGAGAGCTTCAAAGTTAGAAAAATGCAAAATTTTTCACCAAAAAAGGATGCAAGTAACGCCGAAAATTTACCACCAAAATAAAGTAGAATATGTCACGAAAAAACAATCTCAGAATCAGAATATTCGGTAAAAGCGTTTTCGCGTTATTAATTTGTAAAGTGACGGTGGTCAGAATTGCGAAAAAGGGCTCAGTCCTTAAGGTGAAAAAGGGCTGCGTCCTTAAGGGGTTAAAGCCCAGCATTGGCTTTTCCAGTGTCCAATCTTGTTACAATAGCTACAGACGGGTCTCTGACTCCCAGGTGGTCTCACAGGAGGGATACCAGATGGAGCAACAGGGCGAGGGTCAGCCTTCTTAGGTGGTGGTGTTGCAGATTTAGAAGGATTTAGCCGTACCGCCATTTCTTTAAAGGCCTTGGCTAACTGTTCAATGTCCTGTTTAATGTCTTGTAAGTCAGCTGTCCAAGGACTGAAAGAAGGTGTTGGCGGGGCAGATTGAGAAGGGACAGGCGGCTGGGGCGCGGGCCCTGGAGATTCAGTAGTGTGGACACTAATCTCTTCTGTCTGAGGTCCCAACTCACGGCCAGCATCCTAAGTTGGGCCTTGTCCCATTTGTTTAGCGCCCCTTCTATAAAACGGTCCATCAGTATTCGATTGCCCTGATCGGGCGTGATGCCGTCCAACTTCTGTACTGCCTCTAATGCGCTCTGCAAAGCCACGGCATATGCTCGGAGGGTCTCACCTGGCTTCTGGCGCCGCTCATAGAGTCTGAGGCGTACCTCCGGGGGAGAATGAGATTCAAACACTTGAGAAAGTCCTTAAAAAATTTGTCCCACTGTGGCTTTATCAGCCGCTGGCCAGGTGTGAAGTTCTTCCAAGGCGGGTCCCTGGAGATGTCCCAGAAGCAGCTGTACCTGTTGATGAGGGGGAAGTGCATAAAATCCAAAGAGGCTGTAGAATTTTTCTTTAAAGTCTCTTAATGTAAAAGGGTCACCATTGTAGGTGGGAAGCACAGGATTCCCCAAGAAGACAGGTGCGGCAACTGGGGCTCCCAACACATAGGGAGAGACTGAAAGTGGACTTATTGGGTCCTGTTCCGCCTGTGCTGGAGGTCTCGCTGGAATCACAGGCAGAGTACGTCCTTGTGAGGTCGAAAGTGTTGGTGTAGGCGGCAACACTCCTCTGGCTTGGGGTGGAGACCCCATTGGTGGGGCCACTGGAGCATCGCCCCCTTGCTGTTCAGGTGGGGACTGTGGGACTGCAGGTTCTGACATCTCTGTATTTGGCATGCTGGCCCTTTAAACAGGTCTTGAATACCTAGGTCCCAAAAGAAATACAGTAACCCCCCGACCTACGATGGCCCTGACATATGATGAAATCAACATACGATGGCCTCTCAGAGGCCATCGCATGTCGATGTCAGAATCGACATACGATGCTTTTATATGTCGGGGCCATCGCATTAACTGCTATCCGACAGCGCAAAATGCTTAAGCTGCTGTCTGATAGCAGTGTAATGTGCTGTGCCCCAGCAGGTTCACTTACCTATTCCCGATGCTCCGGGTCCACTTCGCGATCCTACGGTGTCTTGCGCATCTTCTCCAGGGTCCGGGCCTTGCTTTCCGGCGTCGTTATTACGTCACTTTGCACGCCGCGCCGGCGCAGCAGCGTAATAACGTCACCAGAAAGCGAGGCCCGGACCCTGCAGAAGATGCGCAAGACACCGGAGGATCACGAAGAAGACACCGGAGCAGCGGGACAGCATCGGGAGCCCCTGGAACAGCAGCGGGAGCGGTGAGGACCTGGTGCGGAGCGGCGGGGACAGGTGAGTACAGCTTCCTATACTTTACATTGCACGGATCCCTCAACATACAATGGATTCGACAAACGATGGGTCGTTACCATCGTATGTTGAGGGACCACTGTACGCAGTTGTTCTCTAATCTGGAACTTGAGAGCGTAGATTTCAAATTTGAGAGCGGAGACCTGAAACTCAACAGCCTTTAATTGAAATTTGAGTGCGTTGATCGGCAGCTGAAGTGACTCTATGTGGGACTTCAATTCGGCAATCTGATGTCTCAGATTCCCGTACTGTTCCGGTTCCTCACAGCTTCCAGGCTGTTGTCGCACTCTGCGCCTTTTCCCGTGCTGAACTGTCTCTCTTTGTTGGGTTCTGGTACTAGACTCCAACAAAATGGCCGCCGCGACACCGAGAGCTTCGGTGGGCGGGGTCTCTGGATCACGTGCGCCGGGATGTCCCACGCTAACTTGTATCTCCGCTGTACTGTTCGCCTCCCCCTTACTTTACATGAGCACTTCCTTCACACAGCACCATGTGCGCAAGCCCTTACTCCAGAGTATAAGTCACAGTTAGAGATGAGCGAACTTTTAAAAAATTTGATTCGGCCGATTCGCCGAATTTTACGAAAAAGTTAGTTTCAATCAGAATTTTTCGCGGCGAATCTATATTAAAAAAAGCTATTTCTAGCCTACATACAGCCTCTATAGGGGTATAGAACACTTTGCTGTGTTCTAAAACGCATATGGAGTGTGCTGGGGTAGTGAAATAATATTGTTATTCAGAATAACATGCAGATTACCGGCATCGCTTTTAGAATCCCTGCCGCACAGCAGCACAATGACAGAGACTGGTGGTGGCATCAGTGTCAGGAGACCATATAGTGACTGAATAACATAGCGTGGAGTTGTTGGCAGCATGAGGAGACCATTTAGTGGCTAAATGGCACATCGTGGAGGTGTTGGCAGCAATAGGACACCATATAGTGGCTGAATGACACAGCTTGGATGAGGCTGAAGCATGAGGACACCATATAGTGGCTGGCTGACACAGAATGGAGGTGTTGGAAGCATGAGGACACCATATAGTGGCTGAATGACACAAGGTGGAGGTGTTGGCAGCATGATGACACCATATAGTGGCTGAATGACACAGCTTGGATGAAGCAGCAGCATGAGGACACCATATAGTGGCTGAATGACACAGCTTGGATGAGGCTGAAGCATGAAGACACCATATAGTGGCTGAATGACACAGAATGGAGGTGTTGGCAGCATGAGGACACCATATAGTGGCTGAATGGCACAGTGAGGAGGTGTTGGCAGCATGAGGACACCATATAGTGGCTGAATGACACAGCATGGACATGTTGTCAGCATGAGGAGACCATATAGTGGATGAATGACACAGCCCGGAGTTGCCAGCAGCATGAGTAGGCACTAGGGCTTCACAATCCCTAAGATTAAAAGATGAATTAAGAAATTTAAACTGAAGATTTTGGATAGCGGGTGCTACCTATGAGAAAATTTGAAATTACCAGACCCAGGCCCAACAGCGGCATCAGTAACCCATATATTGCCTGAATGACACAACCTGTAGTTGGCTGATGCATGAGTACACACCAGGGCTTCACAATCCCCCCAAAAACACCACAATTTTAGAAATTCTTGGAAAAGATTTTGGATAGCGGGTGCTACCTATGAGAAAATTTGAAATTGCCAGACCCAGGCCCCACAGCGACATCAGTAACCCATATATTGCCTGAATGACACAGCCTGGATTTGGCTGATGCACAAGTTCACACCAGGGCTTCACAATCCCCCCCCAAAAAACACCACAGTTTTAGACATTTTTGAAAAAGATTTTGGATAGCGAGTGCTACCTATGAGAAAATTTGAAATTACCAGACCCAGGCCCCACAGCGGCATCAGTAACCCATATATTGCCTGAATGACACAGCCTGGATTTGGCTGATGCACGAGTTCACACCAGGGCTTCCCACTCCCCCCCAAAAAACACCACAGTTTTAGACATTTTTGAAAAAGATTTTGGATAGCGGGTGCTACCTATGAGAAAATTTGAAATGACCAGACCCAGGCCCCACAGCGGCATCAGTAACCCATATATTGCCTGAATGACACAGCCTGGAGTTGGCTGATGCACGAGTTCACACCAGGGCTTCACAATCCCCCCCAAAAAACACCACAATTTTAGAAATTTTTGAAAAAGATTTTGGATAGCGGGTGCTACCCCTGAGAAAATTCGAAATTCCCAGACCCAGGCCCAGCAGCACCATCATTTTTTGATTTGAAATTTAAAACAACCTTTGCGTGTCCCAGACCCCAACGTGTGGGTACGAAGGACCAAATCCAAAAAGCCCCCACAGGGCTCATGTGGCCGTGAGATTTAGGCGAAACGTCTCCATTGCCCTGACCGGCCATTGTTTCCAAGATTTCTCGCCAAGGCAAACCATGTGAAGAACAGCGTGACACCACTGTGACCTGCACACATGGTATGCTGAAGGGCCACTGAGACTTGTCCGGGCAGTGGAGGCTTAAGACAGAGTGGAGGAAGGAGCAGGAAGCAGCATTGAGTACACACCAGGGCTTCAGAATCCCAAAGAAAAAACAACCATTTTTAAAATAATTTTAAGAATATTTAGGACAGCGGGTGCTACCTATATGTTGCATGAATGACACACCCTGGAGTTGGCTGATGCATGAGTACACACTAGGGCTTCACAATCCCTCCAAAAAAACACAACAATTGTAGAAATTTATGAAGAAGACTTATGGATAGCGGGTGCTACCTATGAGAACATTTGAAATTCCCAGTCCCAGGCCCAGCAGCGCCATCAGTAAACCATATATTGCCTGAATGACACAGGCTGGAGTTGGCTGATGCATGAGTACGCACCAAAGCTTCACAATCCCTAATAAAAATACAAACATTCTTGAAAAAAAATTTTTACGGAAATTTAGGACGAGTGCTCTCTATATATTACCAGAATGACGCAGCCTGGAGTTGGCTGCAGCATGAGGAGACCATTTAAATGTGTGATTTTTTTATCTGAAATTTAAATCATTATTTGTGTCCCGGACCCAGCCGTGTGGGTACAAAGAACCTAATCTCACAAGCACCCACAGGGCTCATGTGGCCGTAAGATGTAGGCGCAACGTCTCCATAGCCCTGACTGGCCATTTTTTGTTTTTGTACCTTTGTTTAAGAACAAGCGCATATCCAAGAGTCCACAAGACTCTATAATGCAGGATGGTGGACCACCAAAAGACATTCTTCTATAAAACAATTTTTTATGAAATAAAGAAGCAGAGTTCATCCCTCTGCGTATTTTATTTGAAAATTTTACTTAAAAAAATCACACGCAACAATCGTTCAATGGTGTAATGATTATTATTGTGGAAAATTCAAGTTTATTACTGTGATAATTATCAGAAAATTTGAAAAAAATAACCCCATACATTGCACCATAAATGTTGAAATTTAAATTAAGCATGTATGTATGTATTTCAAAAATCCTAAAATTAAAGGCCCAAGCCCAGAAGCATCATGATGTCAAGTAGTTCCTGAAAGACACAGGAGCAGTCAGGAGTAGGCATCAGCAGTACCCAAGAGGCTTTAATAACCCCTTACATTGCACGATCACTCGCGAGATCGAGCAATAACAGGTGTGTTATGCCCTCAGATGTCCGGGGGTGCACGCGCGCTACACTGAACGGACCAGCGTGTGTCTATCTTTCACCGCCAGATGCGGGTAACCCGCTGAACCCCCTTCGCGATAGGGATCAGGGATTGCAATTATTTGCCAGGAGAGAAGAATCACAACTAAGCGCCAGTCACAAGCTCGGGTTCATTAAGTCTCTGCCCTTTGTACACACCGCATGTCTCTACTACCGATTGGATGGTTTAGTGAGGTCCTTGGATCGGCCCCGGCGGGGTAGAAAAAGGCCCTAGCAGAGCGCCGGGAATTTAAATATCATTGTTGAAATTAGCATTAAGCATGTATTAGCTACTGCTAAACTTCCAAAAATTTAAGGCCCAAGGCCTGAGGCATCAGGGAGGCAATTATTTCCTGAAAGACACAGAATGAGGCATCCTCCGTTGTATGCATTTTTTTTGCTGGGGATAGCCCCTAGCAACGGACTACAAGGGCAGGATCTGCTCCCCCAGTATAAATGCACAACTGCATTGCTGGGTTGCAACTGCTGGGTTGAGCACCTCCAGCCATTTGAGACCACGTTTTTTTTGTTGTTGTTTAAAAAGACACAGAATGAGTCAGGAGCAGTCATTCGCAGTACCCAAGAGGGTTTCATAACCAACCCCTTACATTTAAAGATCAATGTTGAAATTAGCATTAAGCATGTATTTAGCTACTGCAAAACATACAAAAATTGAAGGCCTGAGGCATCAGGGAGGCAAGTAGTTCCCGAAAGACACATAATGAGTCAGGAGCAGTCATTCGCGGTACTCAAGAGGGTTTCCTAATCATCCCCTTACATTTAAAGATCAATGTTGAAATTTGCATTAAGCATGTATTTAGCTACTGCTAAACATCCAAAAATTGAAGGCCCAACGCCTGAGGGCAGGGAGGCAACTAGTTCCTGAAAGACACAGAATGAGTATGGAGCAGGCATTCATAGTTCCCAAGAGGGTTTCATAACCCCTTACATTTAAAGATCAATGTTGACATTTGCATTAAGCATATATTTAGCTACTGCTAAACATCCAAAAATTAAAGGCCCAAGGCCAGAAGCATCAGTGAGGCAAGTAGTTCCTGAAAGACACAGGATGAGCCAGAAGCAGGCAATCATAGTACCAAAGAGGGTTTTATAACCCTAATTGATAACCCAAGAGGGTTTCATAACCAACCATAATTGGGAAATGTTGGTGTAGCAGCATGGTCAATCTACTCTGAGGCATCTGGCATTGGTGGCTGGAAATCCTGGCTGACCCATCCCTGATTCATCTTGACAAACGTCAGTCTCTCCACATTTTTGGTGGACAGACGAGTTCGCCTTGGGGTGACTATGGCCCCGGTTGCACTAAACACCCGCTCTGATGGCACACTACTGGCCGGGCAGGACAGCTTTTCCAGGGCAAACTCTGGTGTGCTAGTTGTGGCCATAAATCAAGTTTGGCTGCCCAGAAGTCCAGCGGATCTTCAATGGTTGTTGGCATGGCCATGTCAAGGTATGCCACCACCTGCTGGTTCAGGTCCTGCTCCATGTCTACCTGCTGCTGATGAGTTGCTTCACTATGCGGGTGAAGAAAGCTACTCATCAGCGACTGTAGACTCAGGCTGTTGCTGATTGAACTGGTACTGCTCCTCCCACCCCTCCCCTCCCCAGCAGCCATGGCAGTGGAAGGTGAGCGCAGAGGGCCCCCCGAGTCAGACCTGCAAGTGGATGGACCATGTGGCCGATAGGCATCAGCCAACTGACTACATAGAATCTCTCTGTAGTAGGTCAGTTTGTCCTCTCTCTCAATGGGTGTAAACAAGGCCCCCATTTTGGGACGGTAGCGAGGGTCGAATTAGGTGGAGATCCAGAAGTCATCCCGCTGATGAATTTTGACAATTCGGGGGTCACTATGCAAGCAACTGAGCATGCATCGTGCCATTTGCACCAGTGACTCGGAGGGACTACCTGCCTCCATCTCCACTGCATACTGCCACGGTGTGTCTGGGTCCTCTGTCTCAACTTCCTCATAACCCTCCAGCTCCTCTGGCTGCTCCAGCTCCTCCTCTCCTGTCCAAAGACTAGAAACACCGGCCATCTCATCCAACCTAAACTGTGCTCCGCTCCAGGCGACTCACAAATAATGTGGCTTCCTCAAAGGGCCTCAGCAAATGGCAGGTGTCACGTATGAGCTGCCACTGGTTCACATTGAAGTTACACAGGGGAGTACTCCTATCTGCTTGGATCATCAAGAAATCGGTGATGGCTTTTCTTTGTTCGTACAGTCTGTCCAACATATGGAGGGTGGAATTCCAACGTGTGGCAACGTCACAAATAAGACTATGTTGTGGGATACCGTTCTGACGCTGTAGCTTCAGTACGAGTGGCTGAAGTGCATGAACAGTTTCCTTGCCATTTTCAGGATGTTTTGCAAATGGGGTGAAGACTTCAGGAAGTGCTTGACAACCAGATTCAACATATGCGCCATGCAGGGCGCATGTTTCACACTTCCTTGTCGCAGCGCGGACACGATGTTCTTCCTGTTGTCGGTCACCATGGTTCCCATTTCCAGATTTTGTGGACATACTTGGATTTCTTTACGAATGAACTTTAGCAGTTCCTCCCCTGTGTGACTCCGTTTGCCAAGGCAAACCATGTGAAGAACAGCTTGACACCGCCGTGCCCTACACACATGGTACGATGAAGGGCCACCGAGATTTGGATGTGCAGTGGAGGCCGAGGACACGATGGAGGATGAGGAGGCGGCATCGCACACTGTAACAGGACCAACTGCCTGGGAGCGAGAGCGTGGAGGAGGAAGCGGTGTGACCTGCCCAAGTTGCTGTTGTGGCTGTGCAGGAACCACATTTACCCAGTGAGCCCTAAAAGACAAGTATTGTCCCTGCCCGTAGTTACAGCTCCACACGTCAGCACTGCCGTGCACATTTGAACACACCAACAGGCTCAAGGACTGGCCCACCCTCTCTTGTACAAACTTATGCAGGGCTGGTACTGCCTTCTTTGCAAAGAAATGACGGCTTGGGACTCTCCACCTCGGCTCGGCACAAGCCATCAATTCTCTGAAAGGTGCAGAGTCCACCACTTGAAAAGGGAGGGACTGTAACACCAGCAACTTGGACAGGAGTACATTCAACTTCTGCACCGTTGGATGAGTGGGCGCATACTGCTGTCTCTTGGAAATGGCTTCGCCGATGGATTGTTGGCAGAATGGCTACACTACTTTTTAAACAGTATTTGTCTAGAACAGCAGCAGGTGATTACTTACGGCTGTCCTTGAACAGTATGTAGGCCCTTGACAGATTAACAGGTACTAGATGGTACAATATTTGGATGTACGTATGTGGTATGCATTGATGAGGGCAGTAATATGCCTAAATGTTAGCAGAAAAACTCTGTATTTTTGTAAAACACCAGCCGGTGGATACTATTGTTTGAACTTTGACGGTTTGGAGCACCTTGACAGCTACTAAATGGTACAATACTTGGATGTACCTATGCGGTATTCACTGATGAGGGCAGTAATATGCCTAACTATTAGCAGAAAAAACTCTGTATTTTTGTAAAACACCAGCCGGTGGATACTATTGTTTGGACTTTGATGGTATGGAGCACCTTGACAGCTTAACAGGTACTAATTGGTACAATACTTGGATGTACCTATGCGGTATGCACTGATGAGGGCAGTAATATATGCGTAACTATACGCAGAAAAAACTGTTTAAAAAAAAAAAAAACAGCCGGTGAATAGTATTTTTTGGACTTGCACAGTATGTAGCCCCTTGACAGATTAACAGGTACAAAATGGTGCAAATGCACTACAGTCCACTGAGCAATCACGTATTTCTGAACAGCAGCAGGACCCAACAGTGCAGCACCACAAAAAAAAAACATCCAGGGATTAAACCCTAAATTGCACTCTGTCACACAATTCTGAGCAGCAGAAGTTTTGTGGAGCAAATAAAAATAAACTCAATTGGGGAGATAAGATGCTTCAGAAAGTTCAGGCAGCTTGGAGATCTGTATGAGGCAGCTGACAGCTATCTGCCCCGCTCTGCTGCAATGCTCTATAACGTGAATAGGAGGTTTAGCTATCAATTATCCTTCTCAGTGTAACAGCACAGCACTCTGCACTCCTGTCTTTCCCTAATGCTGATGTGACTAGCAGTTGCAGTGTAACGCTGTGGTATGAGCTATTCACACACACACAGTCCCGTCCTCTCCATCTGAGTGCATAGATGAAATGAAGAGAGGAAAGATGGCCGCCGATTATATAGGGGCTGTGACATCACAGGGGTCAGTGAACACTGATAGGCTACATCTCACATGTGGTTCAGGGTCAGCCCGCCTACCTTCTTTCCCGCCGCTGTTTCCCGCCCTCCCATAATCCCCTGCCCCATGTACATGTGGATCCGCCATCCTAGGTCCCCAATAGCCTGGAACACTGTAAAATTGAGTTCAATGAAGCGATTCGTGCGATAGAATAGCGGCGATATTCGTATTCGTTGTGAATCGAATTTTTCATGAAATTCGTAACGAATTCGGGTTCGTCAACTTCGATTCGCTTATCTCTAGTCATGACCACAGTGCTCTCTGCTGACCTCTGCTGTCCATTTTTGGAACTGTCCAGAGCAGGAGAAAATCCCCACAGCAAACATATGCTGCTCTGGACAGTTCCTAAAATGGACAGCAGAGGTCAGGAGAGAGCACTGCAGTCTTGACATCAGAGAAATCCAAAAAGCAAAGCATTTCCTCTGTAGTATTTAGCCCATAAAATGTATTGGAAAGGTTAAGATTTTTTAATAGAAGTAATTTACAAACCTATGAAGAAAGCAGGTAAATGCCAGCGATTAAGAAACTTCACCTTTATTGGAACCACGTAAAATCATCGACATGAAGAGACTTCAATAAGACAAACATTTAAAATTCCAGGAATCAGCGCCAAGCATATTATTATGTATTATATTTTATTATATATTATTATATAATATTACATATTATGCTTGGCGCTGATTCCTGGAATTTTAAATGTTTGTCTTATTGAAGTCTCTCCATGTCGATGATTTTACGTGGTTCCAATAAAGGTGAAGTTTCTTAATCGCTGGCATTTACCTGCTTTCTTCATATCCTTGGAGGATTACATTGCCGTGCGGTGGCCGGGTGAGCTGACTATTTTCCTACTTTGCTTAATTTACAAACCTGTTTAACTTTCTGGCACCAGATGATTTAAAAAAAAAGTTTTCCACTGGAGAACCCCTTTAACTTATCCTCTATTCACAGGATATGGGATAAGTAGCTGATTGCAGGGGGTTCAACTGCTGGGTCCAGCTCCCCCCCCCCCCCCCCCTGACCACCGGGACGGGACCCGGCACTCAGTGAGGAGTGCGTGATCCAGCCGGCACTCGCTCTATTCATTTTTATGGGAGCGACAAAAAGACATCATCGGCGCTCCCATAGAAATAAATGGAGCGCATGCCATCTACCCGTAGACGACACATCCTCCTCACTGAGAGTGACAGGGTCCCGTCCGGGTAATTGCGGGGGGCCCCAGTGGTCAGACCCCTGCGATCAGCTACTTATCCCCTATCCTGTGAATAGAGGATAAGTTAATTTTTGCCAGAGTACTCCTTTAAGTTCTGAAGAAGTCATCAATATTTATTAATATGGGCTGGTGCGGTTTGTATGCCAGGGCTGTTTTTCAGTTCCAGTCCGACCCTGTGTGCAACATTACAGTATAAATATTATTTATTTGATATAGCACACACAGATTCTACAGCGCTGTACACTCAAATTGGTCCCTGTAACCATTGTGGATCACAATCTAAATGTACCTATTAGTATGATTTGTTAAGTGTACCCAGAGAGAACACACAAACTCTTTGCAGATGATGTCTATGGTGGGATTTGAACCCAGGGCCCCAGCACTACAGGGCAACAGACTACTGAGCCGCTAGGGCTGGGGCTGGGGCTGGGGCTAGGGCTAGGGCTAGACTTTAATACATTACACTGTATTAAACTACACTCTGAACTATCAGAAAAAAAAGTAGGAAGAAAATATTAAAAGTATAGAAAATTGAACAAGTAGCAGTAATTCAGTGATATTGTGCTCAATAAGCAGCGCTGAGGTGTTGTAGGGGGGCGCCTCTGGTTCACTTGTAATAACTTGGGTAAAAGTAGGGAACAGATGCATAACATGATTCCTATGGGTACCAGGACATATTTTGCACTCGGCACCCCCTCCATCTATACCCGTTTATAGGGGAAGATACATTTTTTTTTTTACTTTGGGCGCTTTGGGGAGAATTTATCAGCACCATGTGTCAGTTCTCAGGCACATTTTGCACAATTTTTTTCTGTCTTTGACTTTGTAGACATATTTATTAAGCATATTGTGCCATTTTTTTCTTTTTGCTAATTTACACCATCAGTTATACATGTTTGGCCTAACAAAAGGAGACATGGTTTAAGTGCCATGGTTTTTTAAACACTTTTATTCTATTCAACAAAAAGTTGTCAAATGTTTGCACTACCCAATTCCATTAAATATGTGCAAATGTATCAAACATTCTGCAACAATATAATACATTAAGTGCAAATGAAGCTTTGTACCACCTCTTTGAAAAAACCACCCCCATAGTGGTCTTGTTTTTAGGACACCACTGCAATAGAAGACCAGAAGAAATTTGGGTGGTCTTCTCAAAGAGGTTTCACTGTATTTATTAGAACAATACATGATCAAACAATGGAAATAAAGACACAGACACAATGATGTAAAGGGGAAAAAGGACATTTTATTTAGTTTATATAGTTACAGGAAGGGGATACTGGGATTCTGCAAATTTTAGAAATGTGTGTTATGTTTTATTTTGCTATGTGTAATGTATAAATGTAAAAGCAAAGCTTTTTTATATACTGTGTTGATCCAAAGGAAGGCGAAAACCCCCTTGAGGAAAGAGCCAATTATCCTTATGTAAGGGGGGAAAATTCCTTCCTGACCCCAAATATGGCAATCGGAACAAGTCCCAGGATCAAAAGCCAGTACATGACCTATCTAGTATGGTAAACTATTATGTATTTTTTTTTATATATTCATATATAACACTTTTTTATTATTATTAATTTATTTTTTTACATTATGTTATGTTGCTTATTTATGGCTGGAATGATCCCAAGGAAGGCAAAAACCCCCTTAAAGAATGAGCCAATTGTCCTCAAAGGAGAAAAATTCCTTCCTGACCCCAAATATGGCGATCGGAACAAGTCCCAGGATCAAAGCCGATATCTACCGCTATCTGTTGTGTGTGTCTGTGTGTATGTGTCTATACTATCTATGTATGTACCTGTGTGTATATTTCTATCTACCTGTATGTGTGTGATCCTAATGTATGTGTGATGATGTGTGATACTTACCAGGTCTGTGCTGAGATGTTACAAGCACAGGCCGCTTCTGGGGTACAGAGGGTCTTCAGAGGCTGTGGAGGATGTGGAGCTAAGATCCAGGGTAACAACTTGATGGAAATCTGCAGCATTCAGATGGTATAGAGAGGATGTTATAGACAAGCCGAGGTCTAATACAGCAGCAGAGGCATGGGTCAGGGGGCACAGAGCTCTGGGCCGTGGCCATGGGCTGATGTTAACAGGCCCAGCTTGGAGCAATGAAAGAGAATCCTTCCAAGGGGTGAAGGGCTGTCTCTTCCTCTGGCCACGGCAGGTCTCCATTCTTCAGAGCTGGCTTGAATGGTGTAAATGGCGGCTGTGCTCTCTTCTGCTCCAGTTCCTCCCAGTTGATGGTGGTGAAGAATGGATGGTCTCTGATGTTCCTGTTCACACCAAGCCGCTTCTCAGGATTCTTACGCAGCAGTTTCTTGATCAGATGTTTCAGGTCAGCAGGGAGCACAGATGGAATATTAGGCTTCTCTCTGGTGATGGAATCGCAAGCCATTTCTCTGTTGCAGCCAAAGTAAAATGGGGAACGTCCTGCTGACATCCGGGATACAACAATCCCCAGGCTCCACCAGTCAACTGCTGCATAGTACATCTTCCTCTGGAGCACCTCTGGGGCCATGTATGGTAACGTGCCCGTCACTCCTTTGATCTTGTTGGAAGAGGTGACGCCATCTTGGGCAACTCCAAGGTCTATGATGCGGATGTGTCCATCTCTATCCAGCATGATGTTATCTGGCTTGATATCTCTGCAATGAAAGAAGAAAAAATAGTTATAAATAAAAGACAATGGTAATGTGGTGCCACAGGGGTGCAAGGAATTCTTATCAGCTTCTCCGGGGCCAGACAATGGGAGTAAGAAACACACCGACGTCGGGTTACGGATAACTGTCTTTTACTGAGCAGGCGTAGATGGTACAACACACAGTATGAAGAGTAGAAGGGATGCAGTGTAACCCTTGGGAGCCCTGTTGCCTTGATAGGACTTATGGTGCTTTTCATCCACTTGAATAATACTGACTATAGATTAGAGACTGAAAGGTTTCCCACTCTGGCTAGGGTTCTCACAAGGTCCAAGTACTATCACCACCAGAGCTTGACTCACCACTGTACGGAGGAACACTTGCAGAATGGTGGGGCTGACTCCGTTGTACGGGGGAACCCTTGCAGAATGGTGTGGCTGACTCCGCTGTACGGGGGAACACTTGCAGAATGGTGGGGCTGACTCCGCTGTAAGGGGAAACACTTACAGAATGGTGGGGCTGACTCCGCTGTATGGGGGAACCCTTGCAGAATGGCGGGGCTGACTCCGCTGTACGGGGGAACACTTGCAGAATGGTGGGGCTGACTCCGCTGTATGGGGGAACACTTGCAGAATGGTGGGGCTGACTCCGCTGTATGGGGAAACACTTGCAGAATGGCGGGGCTGACTCCGCTTGTATGGGGCGGCCCACTCTCAAGGGGATTGCCATGGGTGGACTGACCCGCCGCGGCTGCTGAGGTCCGGGACGCTCGTTCCAGATCCCCAGCAGACAGCGCAACATTCTCCTGTATGCGCGATACACGCACATACAGGAGAAGGTGTCTGCTCTGTGTGAGCCGCATCTGCAGCTTACACAGAGGAGACGTGACCTCCGCCCCCACGCAGCATGCAACACAGGCGCCGATGACGTCACTCATGAGGAGTACTGTGAGGAGATCGCTGTGTGGGATATCAGGTGAGCATCCTTTTATTTTTTTTAATTTTTTTTAACCCTGCCTATACCTATAGGGAAGGGGGGGGGGGTGTTCTGCATATACTTATAGGGAAGGGGGGGAGAGGGGGGGTGCTCTGGATATACCTATAGGGAAAGGGGTGAGGGGGGGGGGTGCTCTGCATATACCTATAGGGAAGGGGGGAGAGGGGGGGTGCTCTTCATATACCTATAGAGAAGGGGGGGAGAGGGGGGTGCTCTGCATATACCTATAGGGAAGGGGGGAGAGGGGGGGTGCTCTGCATATACCTATAGGGAAGGGGGGGAGAGAGGGAGTGCTCTGCATATACCTATGGGAAAGGGAGGGAGAGTAGCTCTGCATATACCTATGGGGATGGGTGGGGTGTAGCTCTGCATATACCTATGGGAAAGAGGGTGGGGTGTAGCTCTGCATATACCTATGGGAAAGAGGGTGGGGTGTAGCTCTGCTTATACCTTTGGGAAAGAGGGGTGGGTGTAGCTCTGCATATACCTATGGGAAAGAGGGGGGTAACCCTGCATATATCTATGGGAAAGAGGGGGGGGGTGTAGCTCTGCATATACCTATGGGAAAGAGGGGGTGGGGGTGTAGCTCTGCATATACCTATGGGAAAGAGGGGGGGGTGTATCTCTGCATATACCAATGGGAAAGAGAGGGGGGTGTAACTCTGCATATACCTATGGGAAAGAGGGGAGGTGTAACTCTGCATATACCTATGGGAAAGAGGGGGATACCTGGCTACCTATCTGCCCTTTTATTGTGCAGGACACCAAGGAGGGAATTATTACAGTTTGTGGGCCTATAGATGGAAAGATTGTGTAGAGGAGGGCACTGAATATATGCAGAGTCTGACATGTTTTTCCTGCAGATGTTAAGAGATCCACATGGCGGTCTTACCCGGACAGAGAAGAAAAGGAAAGAGGACGCTGCTGATCAGAAAAGACGTAATTGTGAGTCCCAAAATGTAACTGTAATCACTTATATGGTATACACATCCTGTGTACAGCTGATATCTACCGCTATATGGTCCTGTATATAAGATGTTGTATACAGATCCATTATAGTATACTGGTCTGTGTATAGTGGTTTTATTCAGTACAGTATGGCGGTATTATCCAGTTATTGTGTGGTGGTATATATTTACTCCTTGTATACCAGTATTATTGGTCATGGAAATTTACCTACGTTAAAGTGTTTCTTACATATATACATTTTAATTTATTGTGTGTGGGATTTGGGTGGAATAGGAGCGTGGCAGAAGATTGACGAGCTGCAGAGCCTAGCAAAAAAAAGGTCCGGGGGCCCCGAGTGTTGTCTGTCCGCCCCTGGGGGGAGGGGAGGGAGGGTTGTAATTAAGGGGGGTGTGTGTGTGTGTGTGGGGGGGGTGCCTAACAAAGGGTCCGCCTTGGGTGCCAAATGCTCTAGGTACGCCCCTGCCTGTAGACCCAGTTTTTGCATTTTTACAAGGGGTAAAAGGAGAAAATGCCACCCAAAATGTGTAACCCAATTTCTCTTGAGTAAGGAAATACCTCATATGTGTATGTCAAGTGTTTTGTAGGTGCACTAGAGGGGTCAGAAGGGAAGGAGCGACAATGGGATTTTGGACAGTGAATTATGCTGAAATGTTTTTTAGGGGGCGTATCGAATTTAGGAAGCCCCTATGTTTCCACAACAGCAAAAAAAAAAAAACTCGAAGCTTACTATTTTGGAATCTACACCCCTCAAGTGGTACAGTGAGCCTTAACACCCCACAGGTGTTTCACGACTTTTTGTTAAAGTTGGATGTGTAAATGAAATTTTTTTTCCACTAAAATGCTGGTTTTCCCCCCATATTTTACATTTTTACAAGGGGTAATATGAAAAAATGCCACCCAAAATTTGTAACCCCATCTCTTCTGAGTATGGTAATACCCCATGTGTGGACGTCAAGCGCTCTTTGTGCGAACTACAATGCTCAGAAGAGAAGGAGTCACATTTAGCTTTTGGAAAGCAAATTTTGATGAAATGGTTTTTCGGGGGCATGTCCCATTTAGGAAGCCCCTTTGGTGCCAGGACAGCAAAAAAAAAAACCACATGGCATATCATTTTGGAAAATACACCCCTCAAGGAACGTAACAAGGGGTACAGTGAGCCTTAACATCCCACAGGTGTTTGACGACTTTTCGTTAAAGTCGGATGTGTAAATGTGTAAAAACATTTTTTCACTAAAATGCAGTTTTTTCCCCAAATTCACTATTTTTACAAGAGGTTATAGGAGAAAATGCCCCCCAAAATTTGTAACTTCATTTGTTCTGGAGTATGGAAATACCCCATATGTGGACGTAAAGGGCTCTGCGGGCAAACTACAATGCTCAGAAAAAAAGAAGCTTTTGGAGAGAGAATTTGTTTGGAATGGAAGTCAGGTGCCATGTGCGTTTACAAAGCACCCATGGTGCCAGAACAGCAGAAACCCCCCACATGTGACCTCATTTTGGAAACTAAACCCCTAACCGAATTTAATAAGGAGTGCAGTGAGCATTTACACCCCACTGGTGTTTGACAGACTTTTGGAACAGTGGGCTGTGCAAGTAAAATTTTTCATTTTCATGGACGACTGTTCACAAAATAAGTCAAACGCCAGTGGGGTGTAAATGTTCACTGCACCCCTTATTACATTACGTGAGGGGTGTAATTTCCAAAATGGGGTCACATGTGGGGGGGTCCACTGTTCTGGCCCCATGGGGGCTTTGTAAACGCACATGGCCTTCAATTCCAGCCAAATTCTTTCTACAAAATCCCAATGGCGCTCCTTCTCTTCTGAGCATTGTAGTTCACCCCCAGAGCACTTTATGTCCACTTATAGGGCCTTTATATACAAATTTTGGGGGGCTTTTTTCCTATTACACCTTGAGAAAATGAAAAATTTGGGATAACACCAGCATTTTAGTGAAAAAAAAAAATTTTTTCATTTTCAATGAAAATTCTTCAAACAGCTGTGGGGTATTAAGGCTCACTATACCCCTTGTTACGTTCCATGAGGGGTTTAGTTTCCAAAATGGGGTCACATGTAGTTGTTTTTTTTTGTGTTTATGTCAGAAACGCTGTAACGATCAGCCACCCCTGTGCAAATCACCTCAAATGTACATGGTGCTCTCTTTCCTGAGCCATGTTGTGCGCAAGCAGAGCATTTTACTCCCACATATGGGGTATTTCCGTACTCAGGAAAAATTGCATAAAAATTTTTTGGGGTCTTTATTTCCTTTTACCTTTTATGAAAATAAAAAAGTATGGGGCAACACCAGAATGTTAGTGTAAAATTTTTTATTTTTTTTACAATAACATGCTGGAGTAGACCCCAACTTTACCTTTTCATAGGGGGTAAAAGGAGAAAAAGCCCCCCCAAAAATTGTTAGGCAATTTCTCCCGATTACGTAAATACCCCATATGTGGCCCTAAACGGTTTCCTTGAAATACGACAGTGCTCCGAAGTGAGAGAGCGCCATGCCTATCTGAGGCCTAAATTAGGGATTTGCATAGGGGTGGACATAGGGGTATTCTACGGCAGTGTTTCCCAAACAGGGTGTCTCCAGCTGTTGCAAAACTCCCAGCATGCCTGGACAGTCAATGGCTGTCCCGCAATGCTTGGAGTTGTTGTTCCGCAACAGCTGGAGGCTCCGTTTTGGAAACAGTGCCATACCTGATGTTTTTCATTTTTATTGGGGAGGGGCGAGGGGGGGGGGGGACAATGTAAGGGGGTGTATATGTAGTGTTTTACTCTTTATTTTGTGTTAGTGCAGTGTAGTGTTTTTAGGGTACATTCGCACGGGCGGGTTTACAGCGAGGTTTGAGCTACAGCGGATAATTTGCTGCATTTCAAACTTGCATTGAGAAACTCGCTGTAAATCCCCCTGTGGGGGAGGCAAAACTACAACTCCCAGCATACCCTTTGGCTGTTCGTGCATGCGAGGGGTTGTAGTTATACAACAGCTGGAGGCACACTGGTTGCAAAACACTGAGAGTTTGTTACTTAACTCAGTGTTTCCCAACCCGTGTGTCTCCAGCTGTTGCAAAACTACAACTCCCAGCGTGTATGGTTTTTCAGTGCCTTCTGGGAGTTATAGTTTTGCAACAGCTGGAGGCACACAGGATGGGAAACACTGAGTTAGGAAACAGACAATGTTTCCTAACCAGTGTGCCTCCAGTTGTTGCAAAACTACAACTCCCAGCATGCACGGACAGCCAAAGGGCATGCTGGGAGTTGTAGTTTTCCAACATCTGGAGGAGAACAGTTTGGAGACCACTGTGTAGTGGTGTCCAAACTGTATCCCTCCAGATGTTGCAAAATTACAACTCTCAGCATGCCCAGACTGCCCAGGCATGCTGGGAGTTGTAGTTCGGCAACATCTGAAGGGCCTGATGCAGATGCCGCTGCCGCCTCCTCCACTTACCCGCCACCGCCGCCAACCCGTGTACCATCAGCTGCTGAGAGCCTGCCGCCGGTCCCCACTGCCGCGCCGGTACTTGATAAGTGCCGCGGTCCCCACCGCAGCTCACGGCATCATCTTCCCCTGCTCTGCCTGGACTTCTAGTGGCGGGCAGAGCAGGGGAAATTAACTTTACCCCCAGTCAGCTCATTCACTGTGATTAGTCCACAGGGACCAATCACAGTCATCGCTGACCAGGACCATCCACAGAAGTTGTCCCCTGCTTGAAACAGTGGGACTTCTGCCAGTTAACCCGTGCGATGCTGCGCATCGCGGGGTTAACTGAATGACGTCTATAGATGGGATTCTGCGGGAAGGGGTTAAAGATACAGTACATACATTATATAATACATAGTGAAAAATGCATGCCCAAGGAGATCCGCAGCCCACAGGACAGCTTTTGGTGCTGGGACATCACAGGAAATCTTTAAAGATCGACAATGGTGAAGGGGTCATGAACTGTACCACCACAAAGCCTAACAAAATTCAGGATTCTGGGAAAGTTGGGTGCATTATTTACAACATGACAAGGAGACAGGTGTGGGGAAGTTAGACTTACCGGTGGACGATGTTATGTCCGTGAAGGAACTGGAGGCCGCATGCAATCTCTGCTGTGTAGAATCTTACGTTGTCGGTGTTCAGACAGCTGCACATTCTGAGTAAAGCCTCCAGGCTGCCGCCGGACAGGTACTCGGTGATGAAGAATGCATGGTCCTGAGACTGCTGTGCAGCATACAGGTGACACAGGAACGGGCAGTCTCGGGCCAGCATGAGGATCCGTCTCTCTCTCTGCAGGGTCGCTGCATTGTCCCCTGTCTTGGTGATTCCCTTGATGGCCACGTAGTTGTTTCGGCCGGGGACTGATGCCAGACCCACCTGAAAGAAAGCAAAGGGAGCAATAGTAAATAGTGGAAGACTATGGGAAATATTTCCTTTTGACAATATCCCATAGGTATAACTAGAGCCAACTTGTTATAACTAGGTATAACTAGAGGTATAGCTAGAGCCAACCAGTTAGGGACTGTGGGGTGATGGTCATTGTTATTTCCATGCCATGGTACATATGAGATGTAATAGGGATGTAGTTGGAAAAAAAAAGGCCCAAAAAAACACCCATTCTACTGCACAGCGTGGGCAAATGTTAGCTACAAGTCAATAAGGAACTACAAAATGCCATATCCACTTTTTTTTTTTTTCTAATTGGTGTTTTTTTTTTTATCCATTTGGTGTATTTTTCAGCTTTTTTTGGCTCAGTGGTTGATTCTTAGAAGCGACCTTATGAGACTATGATGTTTTTTTCGGGAAAATCACAGCGTTTTTCTCCATAGTGTGGGAGCGAAAAAACAACCAAAAACAAAGCCTTGTAGGTTTTAACATTGGTGTTTTTGCAGGCGTTTTTTTTTTACATTAGCTATTCCATTTTACTATTAATATATATATATATATATATATATATATATATATATATATATACTAGCTGAGTACCCTTCCTAATCCTTGTTGGGGAGGAAAATAAACAAAGGAGGAAGCTTTTGACATCATATCCCGTCCTCATATATTGTTGTCCTATCCCAACCCCATATCCCCTCCCCATATCCCGACCTCATATCCTGTCCTCATATATTGTTACTGATGGAATTGGGTAGAGGAGACTCCATTTTGTGATTCAAAGACTCCATATTCTCGGTCTAAGTGACTGCATTCTATCATTCTTGTTTTTTCTACGAGAGAGAGAAAGAGAGAGAGAGAGAGAGAGAGAGAGAGGCGAGACATCACTGCGGCCAGCGATAAGCTCCAAGATGTGGAAAAAGACCGGGCCCAGAAGATAGAAGACCAATATTGGCACATGGGGGGAGTAGCGGAATGTGAGTTACAGTTTTTTTTTGGCAGCCCAGGCATAATGGATAAAAAAGGGCATCTATCACATACTTGTAATGGGCATCTATCACATCCTTGTAATGGGCATCTATCACATCCTTGAAATGGGCATCTATCACATCCTTGTAATGGGCATCTATCACATCCTTGTAATGGGCATCTATCACATCCTTGTAATGGGCATCTATCACATCCTTGTAATGGGCATCTATCACATCCTTGTAATGGGCATCTATCACATCCTTGTAATGGGCATCTATCACATCCTTGTAATGGGCATCTATCACATCCTTGTAATGGGCATCTATCACATCCTTGTAATTGGCATCTATCACATCCTTTTAATGGGCATCTGTCACATCCTTGTAATGGGCATCTATCACATCCTTTTAATGGGCATCTATCACATCCTTTCTGCACCCCCATATCACCCCCCAGTCTCCACCCTCATTTCACCTTCCCCTGTCTGCACCCTCGAATCACCCTATAATTGTCTGCACCCTCATATCACCCTCCCCTGTCTGCACCCTCATATCACCCTCCCCTGTCTGCACCCTCGAATCAGCCTATAATTGTCTGCACCCTCATGTCACCCTCCCCTGTCTGCAGCCTCATATCACCTTCCCCTGTCTGCACCCTCATGTCACCCTCCAATGTCTGCACCCTCATGTCACCCTCCAATGTCTGCACCCTCATATCACCCCCCAGTCTGCACCCTCATATCACCTTCCCCTGTCTGCACCCTCGAATCACCCTATAATTGTCTGCACCCTCATGTCACCCTCCCCTGTCTGCACCCTCATATCACCCTCCCCTGTCTGCACCCTCCTATCACCCTCCCCTGTCTGCACCCTCATGTCACCCTCCAATGTCTGCACCCTCATGTCACAATCCCCTGTCTGCACCCTCATGTCACCCTCCCCTGTCTGCACCCTCATGTCACCCTCCCCTGTCTGCACCCTCATGTCACCCTCCCCTGTCTGCACCCTCATATCACCCTTCATTTGTCTGCACCCCCATATCACCCCCCAGTCTGCACCCTCATATCACCTTCCCCTGTCTGCACCCTCGAATCACCCTATAATTGTCTGCACCCTCATGTCACCCTCCCCTGTCTGCAGCCTCATATCACCTTCCCCTGTCTGCACCCTCATGTCACCCTCCAATGTCTGCACCCTCATGTCACCCTCCAATGTCTGCACCCTCATATCACCCCCCAGTCTGCACCCTCATATCACCTTCCCCTGTCTGCACCCTCGAATCACCCTATAATTGTCTGCACCCTCATGTCACCCTCCCCTGTCTGCACCCTCATATCACCCTCCCCTGTCTGCACCCTCCTATCACCCTCCCCTGTCTGCACCCTCATGTCACCCTCCAATGTCTGCACCCTCATGTTACAATCCCCTGTCTGCACCCTCATGTCACCCTCCCCTGTCTGCACCCTCATGTCACCCTCCCCTGTCTGCACCCTCATGTCACCCTCCCCTGTCTGCACCCTCATATCACCCTCCCCTGTCTGCAACCTCATATCACCCTCCCCTGTCTGCACCCTCGAATCACCCTATAATTGTCTGCACCCTCATGTCACCCTCCCCTGTCTGCACCCTCCTATCATCCTCCATTTGACTGCACCCTAATATCACACTTCCCTGTCTGCACCCCCATATAATCCTCCATCTGTCTGCACCTCCAAATCACCCTCCATTTGTCTGAGCCCCCATATAACCTGTTAGTAAGGTTCCCTGTGTGTCAGTAAGATCCTTCCCCTGTCAGTAAGCCCACCTGTGTGTCAGTGTGATCCTCTGTCTGTCAGTAAGGCCTTATGTATGTCAGTAAGATCCTCTCCCTGTCAGTGAGGCCCTCTCTGTGTCAGTAAGATCCTCTGCCTGGCAGTAAGGCCCTTTCTGTGTCAGTAAGATCCTCTGCCTGTCAGGAAGACTTTCTTTGTATCAGTAAAATCATCTGCCTGTCAGTATGTACCTCTATGTGTCAGTAAGATCCTCTCCCTGTCATAAAAGCCTTCTCTGTGTCAGTTAGATCCTCCACCTGTCAGTATGTCCCTCTATGTGGCAGTAAGATCCTCCACCTGTCAGGAAGCCCACCTGTGTGTCAGTAAGATCCTCCACCTGTCGGTATGTCCCTCTTTGTGTCAGTAAGATCCTCTCCCTGTCAGAAAAGCCTTCTCTGTGTTATTTAGATCCTCCACCTGTCAGTATGTCCCTCTATGTGGCAGTAAGATCCTCCACCTGTCAGTAAGCCCACCTGTGTGTCAGTAAGATCCTCCACCTGTCAGTAAGCCCACCTGTGTGTCAGTAAGATCCTCCACCTGTCAGTAAGACTTTCTCTGTGTCAGTAAGATCCTCCACCTGTCAGCAAGACTTTCTCTGTGTCAGTAAGATCCTCTCCCTGTCAGAAAAGCCTTCTCTGTGTCAGTAAGATCCTCCGCTGACAGTAAGATTCTCCTGTGTAAACCACATAGTAAACCTTAGATAATGTTGGAGGAACACTTTCCAAACACTAACGCTTTCTCGGGGAAACATTGGTGAACCTGGGTGGTGGAGGACCTTAGAAAGGACCCATTTTTGTCCTCGCTATAATCTCTCTCTGGTTGGAATTCTGCATTCATTATATGAGACCTAGTGAAGAAGATTGTTCAGCAAAGTCAATTGTAAATCTGTCTACATCTTATATAGAACATCTCATTCTCCCATAACTAAGACTGGACACCCACAAATTTCTATGATAAAAAATATTTATGGTGTTCGGCTTAAAAATAAGGTCCCAGTGGTGGTGAAGCCGTATGATGTCCTATATACTGCTTTTTGGAGACAATGGAGGGGATTTAGCAAAACCTGTGCAGAGGAAAAGTTGACCAGTTGACCATAGCAACCAATCAGATGGCTTCTTTTCCTTTTCATAGGCCATTTAAAAAAATGTAAGAAGCAATGTGATTGGTTGCTATGGGCAACTGGTCAACTTTTCCTCTTGACAGGTTTTGATAAATCTCCTCCTATGGACATAATCTAATGTATCTGAGTGATGACACTTATTGAATGTAGCAGAACATTACAGGCCATTACAAGGCTTTATTATTTCTACCATTAGCAGCAAGTAGATGGTCTGGTTTATTCCAGCCTCCTTATTCTAACCTTCCAGCATAGTTTATGGGCACCACTGCCAACCTATACAACACATAAAAGTCACATCACCTGCCCCATCTACTAATAAGAAAGCACTACAAGAACCAGCCATGAATATCTCCATTCTTCTGGACCCTAGGCTATCACCCATGATGCCTATATCACAGTGTATATGGATCCACAGGTCCCTGGACCACTGGTAGCAGGTGCCACCTGATGTTTTGATGACATCACGTCACCTGGACAACGGCTGTTGTTGTTGTTTACCCACAACTGTCAGTTGGACCGAGCGGACGGACGTCTACAGGATCCCAAAGATGGCGGCTACTGGAAGAAGAGGAGATGGCGAGAAGGAGAGAGGAGAGAAGAGGGAAGAGGAGAGCGGAGGAAAGAGGAAGAGGGAAGAGGAAAGCGAGGAGGTGAAGGAGAGCGGAAAGAAGAGGAAGGAGGAAGAGGTGAGCGAGGAGGTGAAGAAGAGGAAGAGAGAAGAGGAAAGCGAGGAGGTGAAGGAGAGCAGAAAGAAGAGGAAGGAGGAAGATGTGAGCGAGGAGGTGAAGAAGAGGAAGAGAGAAGAGGAAAGCGAGGAGGTGGAGAAGACAGGAGAGAAGAGGAAGGAGGAAGAGGTGAGCGAGGAGGTGAAGAAGAGGAAGAGAGAAGAGGAAAGCGAGGATGTGGAGAAGAGGAGAGGAGAAGATGCCAGATTATTGGAGGATGAGGAGCCAAGACCAGGCACCAGCCAGGACCCCGGAACATCAAGCTCCTACCCCAAATTTAACATCTATCACCTCACTGTCCATCAGGTATTGGGTAGGGGCAGCTTTGGAGTGGTAAGTTTATTTATGTTTTTTTTTTTTGTTAAATGGACAGTCAATGTGGTTTTTCTCATTGATATTCTGCAGCTAATTGTAAGTCTAGAAAATAACCAGCCCCATCTTCACTAATATATATAACATATCTGCAGCACTAGAGACCTCCAGAAATATTTATGTCCCTATTTATATCCCATTTCAGTAGATTTAGGCAGTTGTTATACACAGCTGTTTGATCCTACCCACCATGCTGCAGCGTAGTGTCAGAGTCTTGGCAATCTTCTTATAGCGTAGGCCATCTTAATGTAGAGCAACAATGTGGGGCCATGTTGAACTTCCAGTGACCAGTATTAGAGTGTGAGAGCGATTTAGGACATTGCTCCCCATTCACACCTGAGACATGTAACCAGGGCTGCCATCAGAAATTTTGGGGCCCATTACGCAGCTTAATTCCAGGCCCCCCCCCCCCCAGTGTGTTGACCCCGAGTCCGCCCCAGGGCCAACCCCCAACCCATTTTTTTTTCCTAATGATATATTTCTAATTACTTTATAGAAGATTGTAGTGCAGTAATACACTGTGCTGCAAAGTCATTTTACTGCGCCACACTCTGCTGTAATCTAATATACCCTATTCTGAATACTGTGAAATTTTCTGTGTACTTTCTCCAGCACAATGTCCACCTCTATATAGTTGTAGACCCCCTCTCTGCCCCCACATATATATATACACATAAATATATATATATATATATATATATATATATATATAGTTGTACACCTCCTCTGTGCCTCCATATATAGTTGTACACCCATCTTTGCTCCATATATAGTTATAGGCCAATTTTGTGCCCCCATATATAGTTGTAGGCCCCTGTGCTCCATATATAATTGTAGGTCCCACGTGCCTCCAATATACATGATTGTAGACCCCTTTTGTGCCCCTGTGTGTAATAATAGGCCCCCCTGTGAGCTCCCACAGTTATAAGCCCCACCTTTCAGCTCCCACAGTTAGTTATAGGCCCACCCTTTCAGCACCCTCAATTAAATATAGGCCCCCCCTTTCAGCCCCCACAGTTAAATATAGACCCCCCCTTTCAGCCCCCACAGTTAAATATAGACCCCCTTTCAGCCCCCACAGTTAAATATAGGCCCCCCCTTTCAGCCCCCACAGTTAAATATAGACCCCCCTTTCAGCCCCCACAGTTAAATATAGGCCCCCCTTTTAGCCCCCACAGTTAAATATAGCCCCACCTTTCAGCCCCCACAGTTAAATATAGGCCCCCCTTTCAGCCCCACAGTTAAGTATAGCCCCCCCTTCCAGCCCCCATTTAAATATAGCCCCCCCCCCTTTCAGCCCCACAGCTAAGTATAGGCCCCCCTTTCAGCCCCCAGTTAAATATAGGCCCCCCTTTCAGCCCCCAGTTAATTATAGGCCCCCCTTTCAGCCCCCACCATTAAATATAGGCCCCCCTTTCAGCCCCCACAGTTAAATATAGGCCCCTTTTCAGGCCCCACAGTTAAATATAGGCCCCCGTTTCAGCCCCCAGTTAAATATAGCCCCCCTTTCAGCCCCCTCAGTTAAATATTGCCCCCCCCCTTTCAGCCCCACAGTTAAATATAGGCCTCCCCCCCTTTCAGCCCCCATTTAAATATAGCCCCCCCCCTTTCAGCCCCACAGCTAAGTATAGGCCCCCCTTTCAGCCCCCAGTTAAATATAGGCCCCCCTTTCAGCCCCCAGTTAATTATAGGCCCCCCTTTCAGCCCCCAGTTAACTATAGGCCCCCGCCTTTCAGCCCCCACAGTTAAATATAGGCCCCCCTTTCAGACCCCAGTTAAATATAGGCCCCCCTTTCAGCCCCCACAGTTAAATATAGGCCCCCCCTTTCAGCCCCCACAGTTAAATATAGGCCCCTTTTCAGGCCCCACAGTTAAATATAGGCCCCCCCTTTCAGCCCCCAGTTAAATATAGCCCCCCCCTTTCAGCCCCCTCAGTAAAATATAGCCCCCCCCTTTCAGCCCCCAGTTAAATATAGGCCCCCCTTTCAGCCCCCAGTTAAATATGGTTGCACCCTTTCAGCCCCCTCAGTTAAATACAGGCCCCCCTTTCAGTCCCCAGTTAAATATAGGCCCCCCCTTTCAGCCCCCAGTTAAATATAGGCCCCCCTTTCAGCTCCCACAGTTAAATATAGGCCCCCCTTTCAGCCCCCTCAGTTAAATATAGGCCCCCCCTTTCAGCCCCCTCAGTTAAATATAGCCCCCCCCTTTAAGCCCCCTCAGTTAAATATAGCCCCCCCCCTTTCAGCACCCTCAGTTAAATATAGGCCCCCCTTTCAGCCCCCACAGTTGATATAGGCCCCCCTTTGTGCCCCAACAAGTAGTTATAGGCCCCATGTACCCCCACAGACATACTGCCTACAGACATTCACGGTATATGGCTGGAGGCAGTATGTCTGTGCTCTGACCAGACTGGAGAAGCCCCCAGACTGGAGGAGCAGTGGTCGGAGCATTGAAGGCAGCCTGCTGTGGTTACCTTCCTGGCCCGATGTCAGCCACGCGTCTTCCAGGCAGCTCCTCCGCTCCAGTTCTTCTTCGGGGCGCGGCTTTCCTCTGACTTCCGGTCCGGCTTGCCGCGTCATAGCGCACCGAACGTGCCTACGCGCGGCACGATCGTTGCGCTAGTACCTCCCGACGGCCACTGCAGTTTTTTTTTTTTTTTTTTTAAGTGGCAGTGGCCTCCGAGGTATGTGCGGCAGGGACGGGGCCCGGGAAAGAGGGTAACTGACTGACTGATTGTACAGAGTACGGTCAGTCAGTCAGTGGAAAATGGCAGGCCCCCAGCGGTCAGTGAGTGACAGTCACTCACTGACTGACTAGGAGTAAAAACTAAAAAAAATGTTGGGCCCGGCCCCCCTCGGGTCCGGCCCCTTACGGGAGTACCGGCTGTACCCCCCTGATGGCGGCCCTGCATGTAACACTAATGAGTCACAATTACTTATTGGGCCCAATTTGAACATTTCTACTTAGGGTTGTACTCACTTTTTTTTTGCCAAGGTTAAGATATTAATGACTTTATGATGAGTTATTTGGGTGGGGGAGGGGGGACACACAATATTAAACACTGTTACACTTTACATTGTAGAAGAGTTTCATTTCTTCTGTGTTGTCACATGAAAAGATAAAATAAAATATTTAAAAACATGAGAAGGTTGTACTCACTTATGTCAGATACTGTAAATGTTATAACTGTAATAATCTTTTTTTAAGCCATTTATCAATTTTTTGCACTGACACTTGACTGAACATATATGTATTTCTCATGTGTTGAACATATAATGTCACCATGATGAATTGTCTTTATACATTTATGATGAATATGCACGTTATACATGTTATACTTGATATTACTTTATTTGGTAATTACGTGTCTGGGTAAATATAGACCCTTAGTGATGTGTGTGAACATGCTTGAAAAAAGCTTCAACAAGAAGCAGAAATGTGGCAGTGATTTAACTATTATATGGAGAGCTGCAATATTTTTTTATATACTATATACCCATACATACAGACACTGTGATCTGTAGTTTTTGCCGGTACCACTTGTGCATTGTATTGATTGTCTGATTACTTCTTATGTGTTGATGTGACAAAAATTGGCAATTTTTTTTTTTGCATTCACATCATTGACAATGCAATATCAGGAATGTGAACCAAAGTGAAATAATTGCAGATTTTTGGTCACATCATATCTGAGAAACAATGGAATAAAAGTGATGAAAAAGTCAAATATAAGCAAAAGTTATGTTACAGTGGTACTCCGTGAAAACTTTTTTTTTTAAAATCAACTAGTGCCAGAAAGTTAAACAGATTTGTAAATTACTTCTATTAAAAAATCTTAATCCTTCCAGTACTTTTTAGGGGCTGTATACTACAGAGGAAATGGTTTTCTTTTTGGATTTCTCTGATGTCATGACTACAGTGCTCTCTGCTGACCTCTGCTGTCCATTTTAGGAACTGTCCAGAGCAGCATATGTTTGCAATGGGGATTTGTTCTCTGGAAAGTTCCAAAAAGGGACAGCAGAGGTCAACAGAGAGCACTTTGGTTATGACAGAAGAGAAATCCAAATAGAAAAGCATTTCCTCTGTAGCATACAGCCCCTAAAAATTACTGGAAGGATTAAGATTTTTTAATAGAAGTACTTTACAAATCTGTTTAACTTTCTGGAACCAGTGGATGGATTTATAAAAAAAAAGTTTTCCAAGGGAGTACCCCTTTATTAAAAACTACAGATAATGGTGCAAAAAATTCTCATGCAGCACTGTATGCAGAAAAATAAGAAAGTTGTAGGAGGTCAGAATAGGGAAATTTTAAACATACTTTGCCTTTTTTAAAAGAAGTGCAGTAATAGAAAAGAATGCAAACATGAGTATCATTTTAATTGTATTCATCCACATAATTAAAGGGGTACTCCTGTGCAAAACTTTTTTTTTAAATCAACTGGTGCCAGAAAGTTAAACAGATTTGTAAATTACTTCTATTAAAAAATCTTAATCTTTCCAGTACTTTTTAGGGTCTGTAAACTACAGAGGAAATAGTTTTCTTTTTGGAACACAGAGCTCTCTGCTGACATCATGACTACAGTGCTCTCTGCTGACATCTCTGTCCATTTTAGGAACTGTCCAGAGCAACACATGTTTGCTATGGGGATTTTCTCCTACTCTGGACAGTTCTTATAAAGGACTGATATGTCAGCAGAGAGCAGTGTGGTCATGATGTCAGCAGAGAGCTCTGTGTTCCAAAAAGAAAACCATTTCCTCTGTAGTATTCAGCAGCTAATAAGTACTGAAAGGATTAAGATTTTTTAATAGAAGTAATTTACAAATCTGTTTAACTTTCTGGCACCAGTTGATAAAAAAAAAAAATAAATAAATAAAAATACGTTTTCCATGGGAGTACCCCTTTAAGAAAACATGAAAATTTCACTGTAAAATGTATTGCTTAAAACCAAAACCCCAAAAAATTAGCAAAATTGTGATTTTCTTTAATTTATTTTCTTTTTTCAATGGTAAATTCAAATTTAAGGTGTCTTTATAAAGTACATTTTGTTGTGAAAAAACAAACATATGGGTCTGTGGATGGAAAAATAAAAGAATTATGGCTCTTGAAAGGTGTAAACTAAAAAATGTGTAAACTAAAATTTGTTGTGTCCTCAAGGCCAAAATTTACTGTGTCTCTAAAGGGGTATTCCAGAAATTATTTTTTATTTGACATTTGACTATGCTACAGAGGCTGTAAAGTTAGTGTAGTTAATAATACAGTGTCTGTACCCGTATGTGACGATTTTCTCACAATTCTTATGTGATTTTCACCCCAATATTTACTTTTACCAGCATACAAAATTACTGTTGTCTCAGATTTTTCCCAGGTTGCAATGCAGCCGAGACCTGACTCACTAGTCAGCTGATGACAGGGAGCCTGTCTGCTTCAATGGGTGGAGCGATCGCTTGGTGGGAGAGAGATCAATCTGCAACTATTGCAACAGCTGTAGGCACCCTGATTGAAAACCACAGGTCTTTTGAATGAATGCTGCTCATTTATGGGAGTGTGACTGATGTGTGGGAGGGAGGAAAATGGAATTATGGGCTTTGTAGGCAAAGAAGTAAACTCAAAAAGGAAATACTAGTTCACAAAAAGCTAGCCACAGTGTTATGGCAATCTCACGCCATTTAGCCCCAAGACAAGCGCAGATCCTTCCTAAGCATGTCCATTAATTTCTGCCAGGTACGTACTAAAATACCTTATGGTAGATAACCCATTAAAGGGGTTAAATGACCAGCATCAAAGTGATCTCCATTGTCGGTCCTTACTGGCTGGTGTTTCTGCAGGTTGAGTCAGCACCGCCAGGTATTTGGCACTAGAGAGACAGGATTCCTCTAGTGCCTGAAGTTCGGCTATGCTGACCCTCCCCCCCCCCCCCCAGTAAGTTAAAAAGTATGAATTGAGAGATGGCACAACCCTCCCCCCCCCCCCCCTCTAACCTGGGGTGGACCACTCCCCCGCTGCCCCCCTGCCTGAGAGTTATAGGAGTGTGATTACAGCTACCACACTCCTATCACACTCAGCCAATGCAGCTCTGGAGGTGTCTACAGTATAAGACATATTCTAACAGCAGAAAAGTAACTGCAGCTCTGGAAGTGACAGGAGGATAAGACATGATGTGACAGCAGAATAGTGACAGCTGCTCTGAAGGTGACTGGAGGATAAGTCAAAATATAACAGCAGAATACTGACTGCAACTCTGGAGTTGACTGGAATATAAGACATGATGTGAGAGCAGAATAGTGGCTGCAGCTTTGGAGGTGAAAGGAGCTTAAGACATGATGCAACAGCAGAATAATGGTTGCAGATCTGGAGGCAACTTGAGGATGTGACATGATGTAATAGTAGAAAAGTAAGTACAGCTTTGGCAGTAACAGGAGGACGAGATATGGTGTAACAGCAAAATAGTGTCTACCATGCTATGCCTGTATTTATCTGAATAAAGCTTGAAGTTTTTTACCTGCTACCGTGGTGCCGGATACTTCTATTGCTGTCCATGTCTGTGGAGGGGAACGCTACCCGACAGTCCAGGCACAGGAGCGGAGGAAAGGATCAGAGCAGTCAAGCACATTTTATTAACAGCAAAAAAGTGAGTACACACACCTTGTCTCTGTCTTCTTCCTCTGTGAACGTGAATCAGGTACCGGTCATAGTGCCAAAAGAAAGAAAAGTGATATGTTGCTCAGTACCTAATCCTGATCCTGTACATATAAATTTTTATGTGTCTAGGACGTATATATCCCTAACAAATAGCATTTATATCTTGGTCACTTGCTTTGTCTTCTTGCCTTGCGGAGGGGGCGTGTCCATCTCTTTCCCTCACTGAGTCTGGGAGCAGCCTGGCAGTCTGCAGATCTTTCTAAATTAGTGCAAGGATTTTAGTGATAAAAGCACAGTAGTTTTTATGCATACATTTTATATCTGTCATTAGTAAAGATGGATGCTAATCCAGCTTTACTAGGAACAGATAGAAAATGTGTGTCATTCAGCTTTAACAGACTCCTGAATGTCTGTTCAGCTTCTTTGTCATTCAGGACTCAGAGAAAGCTTTGGCTGTTCAAGCATGCTGGGAGTTGTAGTTTTGCAATAGCTTGAGCTGCAGTGTTTGTAAAGCAATGTGTTAGAACAGTGTTGCCTTTAGCTGTTGCAAAACTACAACTCCCAGCATGCCCACACATCCTTTGTCTGTAGTTTTGCAAGAGATGGAGACACACAGCTGGAGAATACCCAGCTCTAACACAGAGTTTTACAAAGATTGTAACTCCAGCTGTTGCAAAACTACAACTCCCATCATGGTAGTTATAGTTTAGGAATAGCTGAAGGCTGCAGTGGTGATCTCCTATACTGGATACCAACACACTTTATGGCCTGTATCCAGTATGCTGCAAAATACAGAGTAGTCTGTCTGCGTAAAGACTGATGAGCCCTAGTGGTGGTTATTTTCATTTTTCCTTTTTTAGTAATTTTTTTTTTTTTTTATAAATGTGTATTTAAAAAAGTAATCTTATCAGTAGTACTACAAAATATAAAAAGTTAATCAACATGACAGTGTCTCTTTAAGCATGCTCCTATCGGTGAAGGGGATCAGTTCCTGCACAGAAGAAAGATATGTGGTGGCACCCTGCCTCCGTCCTACATGCCCCTAGGCCTTATGTCCCCCCTTGTTATCCTCCTGCACTGGCTTTTAGAAGATCAGGGAGAATGCAAGCTGGAGCTCTCTATATAATACATACAGACCTTCAGCTTGCATGCTCCCCGAGAAGCAGCAAGACCTACGGTGGCCGGGCCCTCCGTGCCTGACCTGTCACACGCCCCTGCTACAGAGAAGCTGTCATCTGGCCAATTGTATTCCATCATAGCTGTAGTCACTTGTAAGTTCTGCAGGGATCATGGGTGAAACAACAACTCCCAGCATAACCTTATTACTGCTAAGATTTTACTGGGAGCTATAGTATCACATGGTACAAACTTATTGAGCAATTGCCCCTTACTTGGCATCACAACAGGCTAAAAAATTACTTAGGGGGGCATTATAGGGTGACACCATTTTCTACCACAACGGGTGACATTAACCTTAGCAACACCACTGGTGCTCTGTAATAGCTAGAGGCAAAGAGCTCGCTGTTACTGCGCTCCTCTGTGTGTGCCGCTGTGTCAGTCAATGGGAGGTCAGCAGAGAAAGGTGTTGGCGGCCCTCTGATACTCGGGCACATTATAAAGAATTTATTCTCTATTGGCTATAAAACAATGAAATATACACAGAAACATAGGAGTAGAATAAGCTTTTTAACCCCTACTGCAATGTGTTGCCAGTTAAACATGTATAAAAGATGTGATAGATGCCCATTACAAGGATTTGATAGATGCCCATTACAAGGATTTGATAGATGCCCATTACAAGGATGTGATAGATGCCCATTACAAGGATTTGATAGATGCCCATTAAAAGGATATGATAGATGCCCATTACAAGGATGTGATAGATGCCCATTACAAGGATGTTATAGATGCCCATTACAAGGATGTGATAGATGCCCATTACAAGGATGTGATAGATGCCCATTACAAGGATGTGATAGATGCCCATTACAAGGATGTGATAGATGCCCATTACAAGGATGTGATAGATGCCCATTACAAGGATGTGATAGATGCCCATTACAAGGATGTTATAGATGCCCATTACAAGGATGTGATAGATGCCCATTACAAGGATGTGATAGATGCCCATTACAAGGATGTGATAGATGCCCATTACAGGTCGGGTTATGAGGAAGGGATAGGAGGACGGGATAGGAGGTCGGGATAGGAGGTCGGGATAGGAGGATGGGATAGGAGGTCGGGATAGGAGGTCGGGATAGGAGGTCGGGATAGGAGGATGGGATAGGAGGTCGGGATAGGAGGTCGGGATAGGAGGATGGGATAGGAGGTCAGGATAGGAGGTCGGGATAGGAGGTCGGGATATGGCATCAATATATGAGGACGGGATATGAATTCAAAAGCTTCCTCCTTTGTTTATTTTCCTCCTCAACAAGGATTAGGAAGGAAAAACTGGGCAATGCTGGGTACTCAGCTAGTATATATATATTTATTTATTTTAATAGTAAAATGGAATAGCTAAAGTAAAAAATTAAAATAAAAAAAAAACACGCCTGCAAAAACAATGTTAAAACTCACATGGCTTTTTTTTTGGTGTTTTTTCACTCCCACACTATGGAGAAAAACACAGCGATTTTCCCAAAAAAACGCCATAGTCTCATAAGGTCACTTCTAGGAATCACCCAATGAGCCGAAAAAAGCTGAAAAAAACACCAAAAGGATAAAAAAAACACCAATTAGAAAATCAAAAAAAGTGGATATGGCATTTTGTAGTTCCTTATTGACTTGCAGCTAACATTTGCCCACGCTGTGCAGTAGAATGGGTGTTTTTTTGGGCCTTTTTTTTTCCAACTACATCCCTATTACATCTCATATGTACCATGGCATGGAAATAACAATGACCATCACCCCACAGTCCCTAACTGGTTGGCTCTAGCTATACCTCTAGTTATACCTAGTTATAACAAGTTGGCTCTAGTTATACCTATGGGATATTGTCAAAAGGAAATATTTCCCATAGTCTTCCACTATTTACTATTGCTCCCTTTGCTTTCTTTCAGGTGGGCCTGGCATCAGTCCCCGGCCGAAACAACTACGTGGCCATCAAGGGAATCACCAAGACAGGGGACAATGCAGCGACCCTGCAGAGAGAGAGACGGATCCTCATGCTGGCCCGAGACTGCCCGTTCCTGTGTCACCTGTATGCTGCACAGCAGTCTCAGGACCATGCATTCTTCATCACCGAGTACCTGTCCGGCGGCAGCCTGGAGGCTTTACTCAGAATGTGCAGCTGTCTGAACACCGACATAGTAAGATTCTACACAGCAGAGATTGCATGCGGCCTCCAGTTCCTTCACGGACATAACATCGTCCACCGGTAAGTCTAACTTCCCCACACCTGTCTCCTTGTCATGTTGTAAATAATGCATCCAACTTTCCCAGAATCCTGAATTTTGTTAGGCTTTGTGGTGGTACAGTTCATGACCCCTTCACCATTGTCGATCTTTAAAGATTTCCTGTGATGTCCCAGCACCAAAAGCTGTCCTGTGGGCTGCGGATCTCCTTGGGCATGCATTTTTCACTGTGTATTATGTAATGTATGTACTGTATCTTTAACCCCTTCCCGCAGAATCACGTCTATAGACGTCATTCAGTTAACCCCGCGATGCGCAGCATCACACGGGTTAACTGGCAGAAGTCCCGCTGTTTCAAGCAGGGGACAACTTCTGCAACACCCTCCAGGACCAGCTGTCGATGGTCCTGGTCAGCAATCACTGTGATTGGTCCCTGTGGACTAATCACAGTGAATGAGCTGACTGAGGGTAAAGTTCATTTCCCCTGCTCTGCCCGCCACTAGAAGTCTGAGCAGAGCAGGGGAAGAAGATGCTGAGAGCTGCTGTGGAGACAGCAGCACTTATCAAGTACCGGCGCGGCAGTGGGGACCGGCGGCAGGCTCTCAGCAGCTGGAGGCACACGGGTTGGCGGCGGGTAAGTGGAGGAGGCGGCGGGCGGCATCTGCATCAGAGGCAGCAGTGAAGCTCTTCACTGCTGCTTCTGGTAGTTCCAAAACTACAACACCCAGCATGCCTTTTGGCTGTCTGGGCATGCTGGGTGTTGTAGTTTTGCAACATCTGGAGGGCCACAGTTTGGATCAATCTGTGCTCTTCCAGATGTTGCAAAACTACAACTCCCAGCATGCCCAGACAGTCCAAGCATGCTGGGAGTTGTAGTTCTGTAACATCTGGCCCTTCAGATGTTGCCGAACTACAACTCCCAGCATGCCTGGGCATGCTGAGAGTTGTCATTTTGCTAAATCTGGAGGGCTACAGTTTGGAGACCACTACACAGTGGTCTCCAAACTGTTCTCCTCCAGATGTTGCAAAACTACAACACACAGCATACCCTTTGGCTGTCCGTGCATGCTGGGAGTTGTAGTTTTGCAACAACTGGAGGCACACTGGTTGGGAAACATTGTCTGTTTCCTAACTCAGTGTTTCCCAACCTTTGTGCCTCCAGCTGTTGCAAAACTATAACTCCCAGAATGCACTGAAAAACCATACATGCTGGGAGTTGTAGTTTTGCAACAGCTGGAGGCGCATGGGTTGGGAAACACTGAGTTAAGTAACAAACTCTTAGTGTTTTGCAACCAGTGTACCTCCAGCTGTTGCATAACTACAACCCCCATGCACGGACAGCCAAAGGGTATGCTGGGAGTTGTAGTTTTGCCTTCCCCACAGGGGGATTTACAGTGAGTTTCTCGCTGCAAGTTTGAAATGCAGCTAATTTTCCGCTGTAGCTCAAAACTCGCTGTAAACCCGCCCGTGCGAATGTACCCTAAAAATACTACACTACACAATTTTTCCTGAGTACGGAAATACCCCATATGTGGGAGTAAAATGCTCTGCGTGCGCACAACAGGGCTCAGGAATGAGAGCACCATGTACATTTGAGGTGATTTGCACAGGGGTGGCTGATCGTTACAGCGGTTCTGACATAAAAAAAAAAAAACTACATGTGACCCCATAGTGAGCCTTAACACCCCACACCTGTTTGAAGAATTTTCATTGAAAATGAAAAATTTTTGTTTTTTCACTAAAATGCTGGTGTTATCCCAAATTTTTCATTTTCTCAAGGTGTAATAGTAAAAAAGCCCCCCAAAATTTGTAAATAAATGCCCTATAAGTGGACGTAAAGTTCTCTGCGGGCGAACTACAATGCTCAAAAGAGAAGGAGCGCCATTGGGATTTTGTAGAAAGAATTTGGCTGGAATTGAAGACCATGTGCCTTTACAAAGCCCCCATGGTGCCAGAACAGTGGACCCCCCCCCCCCCCACATGTGACCCCATTTTGAAAATTACACCCCTCACGTAATGTAATAAGGGGTGCAGTGAACATTTACACCCCACAGGCGTTTGACCTATTTTGTGTACAGTCATCCATGAAAATGAAAAATTTGATTTTTCATTTGCACAGCCCACTGTTCCAAAAGTCTGTCAAACACCAGTGGGGTATAAATGCTCACTGCACCCCTTATTACATTTGGTTAGGGGTTTAGTTTCTAAAATGAGGTCACATGTGGGGGGTTTCTGCTGTTCTGGCACCATGGGAGCTTTGTAAATGCACATGGCACCCGACTTCCATTCCAAACAAATTCTCTCTCCAAAAGCTTTTTTTTTCTGAGCATTGTAGTTTGCCTGCAGGGCACTTTACGTCCACATATGGGGTATTTCCACACGAGGTTACAAATTTTGGGGGGCATTTTTTCCTATAACCTCTTGTAAAAATATTGAATTTGGGGGGGAAAAACTGCATTTTAGTGAAAAAAAATGTTTTTTCTTTACACATCCGACTTTAACGAAAAGTTGTCAAACACCTGTGGGGTGTTAAGGCTCACTGTACCCCTTGTTACGTTCCTTGAGGGGTGTAATTTCCAAAATGGTATGCCATGTGTTTTTTTTTGCTGTCCTTGCACCAAAGGGGCTTCCTAAATGGGACATGCCCCCCAAAAACCATTTCATCAAAATTTGCTTTCCGAAAGCTAAATGTGACTCCTTCTCCTCTGAGCATTGTAGTTCGCACACAGAGTGTTTGACGTCCACACATGGGGTATTACGATACTCAGAAGAGATGGGGTTACAAATTTTGGGTGTAATTTTTCCTATTACCCCTTGTAAAAATGTAAAATATGGGGGGGAAACCAGCATTTTAGTGGGGAAAAAATTCATTTACACATACAACTTTAACAGAAAGTCGTCAAACACTTGTGGGGTGTTAAAGCTCACTGTACCACTTGAGGGTTGTAGATTCCAAAATAGTACGCTATGTGTTTTTTTTTTTTTGCTGTTATGGAAGCATAGGGGCTTCTTAAATGCGACATGCCCCATAAAAACCATTTCAGCAAAATTCACTCTCCAAAATCCCAATGTCGCTCCTTCCCTTTTGAGCCCTCTAGTGCACCTACAGAACACTTGACATACACATATGAGGTATTTCCTTACTTGAGAGAAATAGGGTTACACATTTTGGGTGGCATTTTCTCCTTCTAGCCTTTATAAAAATGCAAATACTGGGTCTACAGGAATGTGTTAAAAGTGTAAAAAATAGAGATTTAGAATGTTCTCCTTCACTTTGTTGCTATTCCCTTGAGAAAGTCCAGGCTGACGAAACATACGTTGGGGCGGTGGTGACAGGTCTCCATTATGGGTAAGTGAGTACCAGCTTTGTTAGTGTTATTACTTTCATGCACTGTTAGTGTCCATTCCAGCTATTTTGAGTGGGTAGCTGGACATTATATTGGTAAAGGTTATATACCCCTTTTCTTGTCCTATTGGACATTATTATTGGACACCCATTACTGCTGCTGTAGATCTCACTGTTTATATACTTCATATGAGCTTGATTATACTAATCATACCTGTCTTACCACCTTCTTTTCGGATTGGTTAACTGTTTACAATCATTGACCTTGTATAATGTTAATATTTAGTAGTCATATTTGTGATTTTAAAGAGTATTAATAAAATTATTTTAGTTTTATCAGTAGTCATGGCTCTAGTGTTTCTCTATAAGTATATAAAATTTATTTTCAGAGCTATACTGTAGCATTGGTTTATAGACCCGCAGCGAGTTTTAGATATGGTTTATGCACCAGTAGTTTCAATGTACATTATACTACAACGCTGCTTTTACTTGTTGCTAATTATTCCTGTGAAATACCTAAAGAGTTAACAAACCTTTTGAATGTCATTTTGAATACTTTGAGGGGTGCAGTTTTTATAATGGGGTCATATATGGGATATTTCTAATATGAAGACCCCTCAAATACACTTCAAAACAGAACTGTTCCCTGAAAAATTCTGATTTTGAAAATTTTGTGAAAAATAGGAAAATTGCTGCTGAACTTTGAAGCCCTCTGATGTCTTCCAAAAGTAAAAACCTGTCAACTTTATGATGCAAACATAAAGTAGGCATTTTGTAATTGTGAATCAATATATAATGTATTTGGTATGTCTATTTTCCTCACAAGCAGAGAGCTTCAAAGTTAGAAAAATGCGAAATTTGTTAATTTTTCATAAAATTTAGCAATTTTTAACCAAGAAATGATGCAAGCATTGACAAAAATTTACAACTAAGATAAAGTAGAATATGTCATGAAAAAATAAACTCGGAATCAAATTCATAAGTAAAAGAATCCCAGAGTTATTAATGCTTAAAGTGACAGTGGCCAGATTTGCAAAAAATGCTCTGGTCCTTAAGGCCAATATGACCTCGGTCCTTAAGAGAGAGAGGAGCAGTGATAATCAGGTGACCCTGCCTGCCCAGTGGGAACCCCTAAATTCTCTTGTATATGGTGTTGGGGGGGAGGAGTCGCCCCAGTCTAGCTGCAGAGCTCAAGCTGAGAACTGTGTGGAAAGGAGGAGGAAGGCGTGTGGAGAAATCCTGAGGGAAGCCTAAGAAAATATCTTCTAAAGTCAGCCCCACCATTCTGCAAGTGTTCCCCCATACAGCGGAAGCCCCGCCATTCTGCAAGTGTTCCCCCATACAGCGGAAGCCCCGCCATTCTGCAAGTGTTCCCCCGTACAGCGTAGTCAGCCCTGCCATTCTGCAAGGGTTCCCCCGTACAGCGGAGTCAGCCCCACCATTCTGCAAGTGTTCCCCCATACAGCGGAGTCAGCCCCATCATTCTGCAAGGGTTCCCCATACAGCGGAGTCAGCCCCGCCAATCTGCAAGGGTTCCCCATACAGCGGAGTCAGCCCCACCATTCTGGAAGTGTTCCCCCGTACAGTGGTGAGTCAAGCTCTGGCGGTGATAGTACTTGGACCTTGTGAGAATCCTAGCCAGAGTGGGAAACCTTTCAGTCTCTAATCTCTAGTCAGTATTATTCAAGTGGATGAAAAGCACCATAAGTCCTATCAAGGCAACAGGGCTCCCAAGGGTTACACTGCATCCCTTGTACTCTTCATACTGTGTGTTGTACCATCTACACCTGCTCAGTAAAAGACAGTTATCCCTAACCCGACGTCGGTGTGTTTCTTACTCCCATTGTCTGGCCCCGGAGAAGCTGATAAGAATTCCTTGCACCCCTGTGGCACCACATTACCATTGTCTTTTATTTATAACTCTTTTTTCTTCTTTCATTGCAGAGATATCAAGCCAGATAATATCATGCTGGATAGAGATGGACACATCCGCATCATAGACCTCGGAGTTGCCCAAGATGGCGTCACCTCTTCCAACAAGATCAAAGGAGTGACGGGCACGTTACCATACATGGCCCCAGAGGTGCTCCAGAGGAAGATGTACTATGCAGCAGTTGACTGGTGGAGCCTGGGGATTGTTGTATCCCGGATGTCAGCAGGACGTTCCCCATTCTACTTTGGCTGCAACAGACAAATGGCTCGCGATTCCATCACCAGAGAGAAGCCTAATATTCCATCTTGGCTCCCTGCTGACCTGAAACATCTGATCAAGAAACTGCTGCGTAAGAATCCTGAGAAGCGGCTTGGTGTGAACAGGAACATCAGAGACCATCCATTCTTCACCACCATCAACTGGGAGGAACTGGAGCAGAAGAGAGCACAGCCGCCATTTACACCATTCAAGCCAGCTCTGAAGAATGGAGACCTGCCGTGGCCAGAGGAAGAGACAGCCCTTCACCCCTTGGAAGGATTCTCTTTCATTGCTCCAAGCTGGGCCTGTTAACATCAGCCCATGGCCACGGCCCAGAGCTCTGTGCCCCCTGACCCATGCCTCTGCTGCTGTATTAGACCTCGGCTTGTCTATAACATCCTCTCTATACCATCTGAATGCTGCAGATTTCCATCAAGTTGTTACCCTGGATCTTAGCTCCACATCCTCCACAGCCTCTGAAGACCCTCTGTACCCCAGGAGCGGCCTGTGCTTGTAACACCTCAGCACAGACCTGGTAAGTATCACACATCATCACACATACATTGGGATCACACACACATACAGGTAGATAGAAATATACACACAGGTACATACATAGATAGTATAGACACAGACACACAGACACACACAACAGATAGCGGTAGATATCGGCTTTGATCCTGGGACTTGTTCCGATCGCCATATTTGGGGTCAGGAAGGAATTTTTCTCCTTTGAGGACAATTGGCTCATTCTTTAAGGGGTTTTTGCCTTCCTTGGGATCATTCCAGCCATAAATAGGTAACATAACATAATGTACAAAAATAAATGAATAATAATAATTAAAAAAGTATTATATATGAATATATATATAAAAAAATATATACATAATAGTTTACCATACTAGATAGGTCATGTACTGGCTTTTGATCCTGGGACTTGTTCCGATTGCCATATTTGGGGTCAGGAAGGAATTTTCCCCCCTTACATAAGGATAATTGGCTCTTTCCTCAAGGGGGTTTTCGCCTTCCTTTGGATCAACACAGTATATAAAAAAGCTTTGCTTTTACATTTATATATTACACATAGCAAAATAAAACATAACACACATTTCTAAAATTTGCAGAATCCCAGTATCCCCTTCCTGTAACTATATAAACGAAATAAAATGTCCTTTTCCCCCTTTACATCATTGTGTCTGTGTCTTTATTTCCATTGTTTGATCATGTATTGTTCTAATAAATACAGTGAAACCTCTTTGAGAAGACCACCCAAATTTCTTCTGGTCTTCTATTGCAGTGGTGTCCTAAAAACAAGACCACTATGGGGGTGGTCTTTTCAAAGAGGTGGTACAAAGCTTCATTTGCACTTAATGTATTATATTGTTGCAGAATGTTTGATACATTTGCACATATTTAATGGAATTGGGTAGTGCAAACATTTGACAACTTTTTGTTGAATAGAATAAAAGTGTTTAAAAAACCATGGCACTTAAACCATGTCTCCTTTTGTTAGGCCAAACATGTATAACTGATGGTGTAAATTATCAAAAAGAAAAAAATGGCACAATATGCTTGATAAATATGTCTACAAAGTCAAAGACAGAAAAAAATTGGGCAAAATGTGCCTAAGAACTGACACCCGATGCTTGATAAATTCTCCCCAAGGTGCCCACAATGTAAAAAAAAATATCTTCCCCTATAAACAGGTATAGGTGGAGGCAGGGGCGTACCTAGAGCATTTGGCACCCGGGACGGACCCTTTGTTTGCCCCCCTCCCCTCCCCCCCCCCCCACACACACACACACGCACCCCCCTTAATTACACCCCCTCCCTCCCCTCCTCCAGGGGCGGACTGACAACACTCGGGCCCCTGGACCAAAAAAAAGGCAAGGGCCCCTGCTAGGCTCTGCAGCTCGTCAATCTTCTGCCACGCTACTATTCCACCCAAATCCCACACATAATAAATTAAAATTTATATATGTAAGAAACACTTTGACGTAGGTAAATTTCCATGACCAATAATACTGGTATACAAGGAGTAAATATATACCACCACACAATAACTGGATAATACCGCCATACTGTACTGAATAAAACCACTATATACAGACCAGTATACTATACAGGATCTGTATACAATATAAGTGATTATATACAGGACCATATGGCGGTAGATATCATCTGTACACAGGATGTGTATATCGTATAAGTGATTACAGTTACATTTTGGGACTCACAATTACGTCATTTCTGATCAGCGGCGTCCTCTTTCCTTTTCTTCTCCGTTCGGATAAGACCGCCATGTAAATCTCTTAACATCTGCAGGAAAAACATGTCAGACTAATTTTTTCAGTGCCCTCCCCTCCTCTACACAATCTTCCTATCTCTAGGCCCACAAACTTTAATAATTCCCTCCTTGGTGTCCTGCACAGTAAATGGGCAGGTAGGTAGATAGCCAGGTAACCCCCTCTTTCCCATAGGTATATGCAGAGCTACACCCCCCCATCTTTCCCATAGGTATATGCAGAGTTACACCCCCTCTCTTTCCCATAGGTATATGCAGAGCTACGCTACACCCCCTCTTTCCCATAGGTATATGCAGAGTTACACCCCCCTCTTTCCCATAGGTATATGCAGAGATACACCCCCTCTTTCCCATAGGTATATGCAGAGCTACCCCCCTCTTTCCCATATGTATATGCAGGGTTACCCCCCCTCTTTCCCATAGGTATATGCAGGGTTACCCCCCCTCTTTCCCATAGGTATATGAAGAGCTACCCCCCCTCTTTCCCATATGTATATGTGGAGCTACACCCCCCCTTCTCCATAGGTATATGCTGAGCTATACCCCCCTCTTTCCCATAGGTAAATGTAGAGCTACACCCCACCCTCTTTCCCATAGGTATATGCAGAGCTACACCCCACCCTCTTTTCCATAGGTATATGCAGAGCTACACCCCACCCTTCCCCATAGGTATATGCAGAGATACACCCACCAATCTCCCTCCCTTTCCCATAGGTATATGCAGAGCTGCCCCCCTCTCCCTCCCTTCCCTATAAGTATATGCAGAGCACCCCCCTCTCCCCCCCCTTCCCTATAGGCATATGCAGAGCATCACCCACCCTCTCCCTCCCTTCCCTATAAATATATGCAGAGAACCCCCCCTCTCCCCCTTCGCTATAAGTATATGCAGAGCACCCCCCTCTCCCCCCTTCCCTATAAGTATATGCAGAGCACCCCCCCTCCCCTCTTCCCTATAAGTATATGCAGAGCACCCACCCCCCCCTTCCCTATAAGTATATGCAGAGCACCCCCCCCTCTCCCCCCTTCCCTATAAGTATATGCAGAGCACCCCCCTCCCCCTTCCCTATAAGTATATGCAGAGCACCCCCCTTCCCTATAGGTATAGGCAGGGTTAAAAAAATAAAATAAAAAAAAGATGCTCACCTAATATACCATGCAGCGATCTCCTCAGCTGCAGGGCCTGCGTCTTCTCCCCTCCACAGTACAGGCGCCGATGAGTGACATCACTGGCGCCTGTACTGCGTGCTGCGTGGGGGCGGAGGTCACGTCTCCTCTGTGTAGCTGCAGATGCGGCTCACACAGAGGGGACGCCTTCTCCTGTATGTGCGTGTATCGTGCATACAGGAGAATGTTACGCTGTCTGCTGGGGATCTGGGACGAGAGAGTGGCACCCGAGTTCTTCTGAACTTAAAGGAGTACTCAGGCAAAAATTAACTTATCCTCTATTCACAGGATAGGGGATAAGTAGCTGATCGCAGGGTCTGACCACTGGGGCCCCCCACGATTTCCAGGACAGGACCCCGTCACTCTCAGTGAGGGGGATGTGTCGTCTACGGGTAGACGGCATGCGCTCCATTTATTTCTACGGGAGCGCCGATGATTTTTTTTTGTCGCTCCCATAAAAATGAATAGAGCGAGTGCCGGCTGCATGACGCACTCCTCACTGAGTGCCGGGTCCTTTCCCGGTGGTCGTGGGTGGGGGGCTGGACCCAGCAGTTGAACCCCCTGCGATCAGCTAATTATCCCATATCCTGTGAATAGAGGATAAGTTAAAGGGATACTACCGTGGAAAACTTTTTCTTTTTAAATCAACTGGTGCCAGAAAGTTAAACAGATTTGTAAATTACTTCTATTAAAAAATCTTAACCCTTCCAATACATTTTATTGGCTATATACTACAGAGGAAATGCTTTTCTTTTTGGATTTCTCTGATGTCACGACCACAGTGCTCTCTGCTGACATCTGCTGTCCATTTTATGAACTGTCCAGAGCAGCATATGTTTGCTATGTGGATTTTCTCCTGCTCTGGACAGTTCCAAAAATGGACATCAGAGAAATGCACATCAGAGAAATGCAAAAAGAAAAGCATTTCCTCTGTAGTATATAGCCCCTAAAAAGTACTGGAAAGATTAAGATTTTTAAATAGAAGTACTCTACAAATCTGTTTAACTTTCTGGCACCAGTTGATTTAAAAAAAAAAAAAAAAAGTTTTCCACGGGAGTACCCCTTCAACTTTCGCCAGAAATCTCTTTTAATAGTAAAACGCTTTGTGTATGGTAATTTTTTGGCACTTTGTTCAGGTCAGTATCAGTCAGTTTAACTCACTCAGGACGAAGGACGTACCTGTACGCCCTATGCACGGTCCCGGTGTTTAAAATGGTGCATCACACCGGATCGGTCCCGGCTGCTAACTGCTAACCGGTTAGCAGCCGGGTCCCTGGGATAATGCATGCGGCACCGATCGGTGTGCCACGCACTATTAACCCTTCAGACGCTGCGATCAAAAACCAAAGTAAACGCTTCCCGGCAGCTCAGTCGGGCTGATCGGGACATAGCGATAAAATCGCGATGTCCCGATCAGATAGGACGCGAGCGGAGACCCCCTTACCTTGCTCCGTCACGTCCGTTCGGCATTTGATTGCTCCAAGCCTGAGCTACAGGCTTGAGCAATCGAGACCCTATCTCGCTGATCCATGCAAAGCTATGGCTTTGCAGGGATCGGGGTAAGAGATCAGTGTGTGCAGTGTTATAGCTCCCTATGAGAGCTATAACATTGCAAAAAAGAAAAGTGAAAAAAAAGTTAACAAAGGTCATTTAACCCCTTCCCTAATAAAAGTTTGAATCACCCCCTTTTCCCATAAAAAAAAAAACTGTGTAAATAAAAATAAACATATGTGGTATCACCACATGCGGAAATGTCCGAACTATAAAAATATATCATTAATTAAACCACACGGTCAATGGCGTACGCGCAAAAAAATTCCAAAGTCCAACATAGCGTATTTTTGGTAACTTTTTATATCATGAAAAAGTGAATATAAAGCGATCAAAAAGTCTGATCAATACAAAAATGTTACCGATAAAAACTTCATACTGGCCCATACACGGAAAATGTAAAAAGTTATAGGGGTTAGAAGATGAGAATTTTTAACATATAAATTTCGTGCATGTAGTTAGGATTTTTTTCCGAAGTACAACAAAATCGAACCTATATAAGTAGGGTATCATTTTAACCGTATGGACCTACAGAATATAGATAAGGTGTTATTGTTACCAAAAAATGCACTGCGTAGAAACGGAAGCCCCCAAAATCTAAATTTTAAATTTTTTCTTCAATTTTGTCGCACAATGAATTTTTTTCCCATTTTGCCGTGGATTGTTTGGTAAATGATGAATGTCACTGCAAAGTAGAATTGGTGGCGCATAAAATAAGACATCATATGGAATTTTATGTGCAAAATTTTAAGCGTTATGATTTTTAGAAGGTGATGAGGAAAAAATGAGAATGCAAAAACTGAAAAAATCTGCACCCTTAAAGGAGTACTCCGCCCCTAGATATCTTATCCCCTATCCAAAGGATAGGGGATAAGATGTCAGATCGTCGCGGGCCCGCTGCTGGGGACCCCCGGGATCACCGCTGCGGCACCACACTGTCATTACTGCACAGAGCGAGTTCGCTCTGTGCGTAATGGCGGGCGATACAGGGGACGGAGCAGTGTGACATCATGGCTCTGCCCCTCGTGACATCACGGCCCGCCCCCTTAATACAAGTCTATGGCAGGGGCGTGACAACCGCCACGCCCCCTCCCATAGACTCGTATTGAGGGGGGCGGGCCGTGATGTCATGAGGGGCGGGGCCGTGACGTAAAGATGCTCCGGCCCCTGTACTGCCCATCATCACGTACAGAGCAAACTCGCTCTGTGAAGTAATGACAGCGGTGTGCCGCAGCGGTGATCCCGGGGGTCCCCAGCAGCGGGACCACAGCGATCTGACATCTTATCCCCTATCCTTTCAATAGGGGATAAGATGTCTAGGGGCGGAGTACCCCTTTAAGGGGTTAAAACAGGTATTTTTCAAGCAAAAACTGCTGGAAAAAAAGCAGTCAAAAATTTCAGCCATGTTTGCGGTAATATATGACTGGAAATAAGGCCACAAATATGGCCACAAAACAGATGTAAACATGGCCACGCTTTAGTCACTACTCTTCCAGCTTATATGTTAACCATACAATAAGAAAATAAGCGTGAAAAATAGAAAAAACTTATCAGTGACAGGTCTAAAATACCACTATACAAGCAGCATTATAACAAATAATAGCATTATACAGTGACCATATAGATGACACCACACAGGACCTACAGAGAAGAATCACCCTGGGAGCATACAGAACTATAATAGAGGATTTATCTACTGCCCTGTCATGTCTGTTTTCCTAAATACCTGCATGAAATAATTCAGCATATTAAATGTGAAACAATTTTACCTTGTAAACAATGAAATACGATCTCCGGCGACAGCTGCCCCCCAAGCTTTTTAAAAATTTTTTAACATTTTTTACCTTGAAGTTATGCTGAGGAAATAATTCTCGATCTTTCCTTAGAACTCTGTATTGTGCTGCCCCCTGTTATTCCTCCTGGAAATCTATGGGGGAAAAAATTCTGACTGGGTACCATTCACTTCACCCCCACAAAATGGCAGACAAAAACCACCATAATGTTCCTAGCTGTTCTTTTGAGCATAGTCTTAGACCAGTGTTTTCCGAACAGTGTGTCTCTAGATGTTGCAAAACTACAACTCCCAGTATGCAAGGCATGCTGGAATTTGTAGTTTTGCAACAGTTAGAGACACACTGTTCGGAAAACACTGGTCTAAGGCTATGCTCAAAAGAACAGCTAAGTAAAGTATGGCGGTTTTTGTCTGCCATTTTGTGGGGGTGAGGTGAATGGAAAAAACAGAGTTCCAAGATACACCAGAATTCTTATCTCATGGGTACAATAATAATTTACTATATTAGACATATCAGGAGAGCGGACAGCGAATCAATAATCTCGGGACTCACAAGTGCCATCTGATCTGATTGGAGTCGTTCTCCTTCCCTTCATCTGGTCTAGATCACCATGATAATATCTCTTGAGGACTGTAGAGTTCACTGCTGAGACATCTATGGTCCCTCACTTCTGATGTCATACACTTTATAGCAACAAAACTAAATTTGGACCCCATCCCCTGAAAAAATCTCAGACCCCAGGCCCCTAAATAAATACAGAACCAGACCCCTAGGGGCTGATTGGGACCTCCATTGGGTCCCTATCAGCTAAAATGATGGCCTTACCTGCAGGGGCGGACTGACTGGCCAGTCCATTCGGCCATTGTTCAAAGGCCCAGCCGGGAAAAGGGCCCGCTGTCCGCCGTCTGTCACATTAAATCCCAAATTTTTTGGGAAATTGCTCACGACACCAGGGCCCATCACACACCTGGGCGGGGCCCGGGGAACGGTGCTACTGGCTACTGTTTTGCATCTCCCACACAGCCATGGCAGACCTGTAAGAGAATCGCAGTGGCTGCCTGGGATTGGCGCTTTGAACTCCGGTGTGGCGCTGCTGCGCTTAGACGTGAGGTTACGTCAGCGTGGGGGTGACGTGACCTCACGTCTAAGCGCAGCAGCGCTACTTCACTGTGCCACCGATCAGTGCGCCCACTGCCCTGCTCTCTCTCTCGTACATGGCCCTGCTTGTCCTCAGTTTACAGAGCCCCGCCTGTCCTCAATGCACAGAGCCCTGCTTGTGATCAGTGTACGGAGCCCTGCTTGTCCTCAGTGTACAGAGCCCTGCTTGTCCTCAGTGTACAGAGCCCTGCTTGTCCTCAGTGTACAGAGCCCTGCTTGTCCTCAGTGTACAGAGCCCTGCTTGTCCTCAGTGTACAGAGCCCTGCTTGTCCTCAGTGTACAGAGCCCTGCTTGTCCTCAGTGTACAGAGCCCTGCTTGTCCTCAGTACACAGAGCCCTGCTTGTCCTCAGTACACAGAGCCCTGCTTGTCCTCAGTACACAGAGCCCTGCTTGTCCTCAGTACACAGAGCCCTGCTTGTCCTCAGTACACAGAGCCCTGCTTGTCCTCAGTACACAGAGCCCTGCTTGTCCTCAGTACACAGAGCCCTGCTTGTCCTCAGTACACAGAGCCCTGCTTGTCCTCAGTACACAGAGCCCTGCTTGTCCTCAGTACACAGAGCCCTGCTTGTCCTCAGTACACAGAGCCCTGCTTGTCCTCAGTACACAGAGCCCTGCTTGTCCTCAGTACACAGAGCCCTGCTTGTCCTCAGTACACAGAGCCCTGCTTGTCCTCAGTACACAGAGCCCTGCTTGTCCTCAGTACACAGAGCCCTGCTTGTCCTCAGTACACAGAGCCCTGCTTGTCCTCAGTACACGGAGCCCTGCCTGTCCTCAGTGTACGGAGCCCTGCTTGTCCTCAGTGCGCAGAGCCCTGCTTGTCCTCAGTGCGCAGAGCCCTGCTTGTCCTCATGTACAGAACCCTGCTTGTCCTCAGTGTACAGAGCCCTGCTTGTCCTCAGTGTACAGAACCCTGCTTGTCCTCAGGTACAGAACCCTGCTTGTCCTCTGTGTACAGAGCCCTACTTGTCCTCTGTGTACAGAGCCCTGCTGGTCCTCAGGTACAGAACCCTGCTTCAGAGGCGGCTCTAGACTTTTTGAGGCCTTAGGCGAAAAAAAATCTGAGGCCCCCCAAGCGTAATAAAAAGAATAAAATAAAAAGTAAGCAGGCGATGTTAAAATTAACTGTATAAATTGCATATTTTAAGGCAAACTTTAATATATATCATAGCCTCGCTATTCACAGCTCTTGAAATCTTATTTTTCTAATTAAATTATTCTACAACATATCTATACACAAACATTGGGTATAGAAAAATAAATAAAATGTATCTGACTACTCAGTTATTCTTGTTGGTGTCTCCTAAAACTGAAATAAAGTTATCAACAGTGTATTGAAAGAACACTATAAAATCAGAAACACAAATGTGTATTCCTGACCCTATAGTGGTAAACTATTTAGCACCCCATATCCCATTAACCCCTTTAAGGACTGAGCCCTTTTTCACCTTAAGGAATGAGCCCTTTTTCTCAATTCTGACCACTGTCACTTTATGCATTAATGACTCTGGGATGCTTTTACCAATTATTCTGATTCCGAGCTAGTTTTTTCGTGACATATTCTACTTTATGTTAATGGTAAATTTCCGTTGTTACTTGCATCCTTTCTTTGTGAAAAATCCCAAAATTTCATGAAAATTTTGAAAATTTTGCATTTTTCTGAATTTGAAACTCTCTGCTTGTAAGGAAAATGGATATTCCAAATAAATTATATATTGATTCACATATACAATATGTCTACTTTATATTTGCATCATAAAGTTGACATGTTTTTACTATTGGAAGACATCAGAGGGCTTCAAAGTTCAGCATCAATTTTCTAATTTCTCACAAAATTTTCATAATCGGAATTTTTCAGGGACCAGTTCAGTTTTGGAGTGGATTTGAGGGCTCTTCATATTAGAAATACCCCATAGATTACCCCATTAAAAAAACTGTACCCCCCCCCCCCCCAAGTATTCAAAATGACATTCAGAAAGTGTGTTAACCCTTTAGGTGTTTCACAGGAATAGCAGTAAGGTAAAGGAGAAAATTCATTACACTCGCATGTTCTTGTAGACCCAGTTTTTGAAATTTTACAAGGGGTAAAAGGAGAAATAGCCCCCCAAAGTTTGCAACCCAATTTCTCTTCAGTAAGTAAATACCACATATGTGTATGTCAAGTGCTCTGTGGGTGCACTAGAGGCCTCAGAAGGGAAGGAGAGACAATGGGATTTTGGAGAGTGAGTTTTTCTGAAATGGCTTTTTTTGGGGGGCATGTCCCATTTAGGAAGCCCCTATGGTGCCAGAAGAGCAAAAAAAAAAAACAACATGGCAGACCATTTTGGAAACTACACGCCTCAAGGAACGTAACAAGGGGTCCGCTGAGCCTTAACACCCCACAGGTGTTTGACGACTTTTCATTAAAGTTGGATTTGTAAGTGGATTTTTTTTTCACTAACACCTGGACTGTGGCGTGCTGGAGGGGGGTGCCAGAGGGCAAAACTCCCATGAAAAATTACATAGTTGATGCAGACTCTGGTATTAATCCATAAAGGGCATAAATCACTATTATTCCTAAATGGTTTGGAATAACGTGCTTTAGCCCCCTTTAGGCATCACATAGATTCCCCCATATTAAGCAGCACATAGTTAGAGCCTCCCTTTAGGCAGCACATAAAGCCCCCTTTAGGCAGCACATAGTTAGATCCCCCTTTAGGCATCACATAGATTCCCCCATATTAGGCAGCACATAGTTAGAGCCCCCCTTGAGGCAGCACATAGTGGGATTTTAACCCAAGGCCCCAGCGCTGCAAGGCAGCAGTGCTAACCTCTGAGCCACCATGCTACCCTTAGCATACATCTAATATCCACGGTTGCTAAAATGGACAGAGATTACCAGAAAAATTAGGCATTGGTATTGTTGCAGCCGCTTCTGTAGCAGCGGCCAGAAAAATTGCAGCAACATAACAAGTGCAGCAGCAGAGGCCAGAAAAATTTAGGCATGTACACATGGATGAAAAATTTGGTATTGTCGCAGCCGCATCTGTAGCAGCAGCCCGAAAAATTGCAGCACCAGAAAAATTAGACATGTACACCTGGCTGGAAAATTTAGTATTGTCGCAGCTGTAGCAGCGGCCATAAAAATTGCAGCACCATAACAAGTGCAGCAGCAGAGGCCAGAAAAATTAGGCATGTACAGATGAATGAAAAATTGGGTATTGTCGCAGCCGCAGTTGTAGCAGCGGCCAGAGAAATTGCAGCACCATAACAAGTGCAGCAGCAGAGTCCCGAAAAATTAGGCATGTACACCTGGAGCAGCGGCCAGAAAAATTTCTGTTTGTTTCAACAGGCAGAAAGTGCCCTAAAACATTGCGGCTTGAACCCTAGTTGGTGGCGGATAAGTCACGCAAGTCATCCGGCATTCAGAGTTCAAATACAGCAGCGTGTGGACCATTTTTAGCTTAAGGCAGCTGATCTGATCAGGCCTTGTTCAGTCAAATGTATCGCTCAGTGTCAGTCCCTTCGGGATCCATCCCTCATTCATCTTAAGAAAGGTGAGGTAATCCAGACTTTTTTGACCAAGGCGACTCCTCTTCTCAGTGACAATACCTCCTGCTGCACTGAAGGTCCTTTCTGACAGGACACTTGAAGCAGGACAGGCCAGAAGTTTGAGCGCAAATTGGAATAGCTCAGGCCACAGGTCAAGCCGGCAAACCCAGTAGTCAAGGGGTTCATCGCTCCTCAGAGTGTCGATATCTGTGGTTAAGGCCAGTTAGTCTGCTACCTGTTGGTCAAGTCATTCTCTGATGGTGGACCCCGAAGGGCTGTGGTGATGCGTAGGACTTAAAAAGCTCTGCATGTCCTCCATCAACAGCATGTCTGAACAGCTTCCGGTCCTTGTCGGCGTGTTCGTGGGAGGAGGAGGAGGATTACTTTCAACTCTTCCCCTGTTATATCCCTGTTGTGCTGTGACATGACCCTTATACGCTGTGTAAATACTTCTTAATTTATTTTGGACCTGCTGAATCCTTTCCGCCTTGCTGTAATGCGGTAACATGTCAGGCACTTTACATTTATACCGGGGGGTCTAGTAGTGTGGACACCCAGTACAGGTCGTTCTCCTTCATCCTTTTTATACGAGGGTCCCTCAACAGGCACAACAGCATGAAAGACCCCATTTACACAAGGACGGATGCCGAGCTACTCATATCCCGTTCCTCGTCCTCAGTGATGTCAGGGAAGGTATAATCTTCTTCCCCCCAGCCACGTACATCCCCAGGGGAACCAGATAGGTGACAAGGAGCACCCTGGGATGCCTGCTGTGGTTGGTCTTCTTCCTCCTCTTCAAGGCCACATTCCTCCTCTGACTCCTCTTCCTCACAATCCTCTTCCAGCGTTGCCGCAGGTCCAGCAAGCGATGCTGATAAGGCTGTTTCTGGTGGTGATGGTGTCCCCAACTCTTCCTCTTCACGCTCATCTACTGCCAAATCCAGCACTCTTCGCAGGGCACGCTCCAGGAAGAAAACAAACGGTATGATGTTGCTGATGGTGCCTTCGGTGCGACTGACCAGGTTTGTCACCTCCTCAAAAGGACGCATGAGCCTACAGGTATTGCGCATGAGCCTCCAGTAACGTGGCAAAAAAATTCCCAGCTCCGCAGATGATGTCCTAGCACCCCGGTCATACAAATATTCGTTGATGGCTTTTTCTTGTTGGAGCAGGCGGTCGAACATTAGGAGTGTTGAATTCCAACGTGTTGGGTTGTCGCAAACCAAGCGCCTCACTGGCATGTTGTTTCGCCGCTGGATATCTGACAAGTGCGCCATGGCCGTGTAGGAACGCCTGAAATGGCCACACACCTTCCTGGACTGCTTCATGACATCCTGTAAGCCTGGGTACTTGAGCACAAAGCGTTGTACATTCAGATTACACACATGTGCCATGCACGGCACATGTGTCAACTTGCCCAACCTCAATGCCGCCAACAAATTTGTTCCATTGTCACAAACCACCTTGTCGATCTCCAGTTAATACGGAGTCAGCCACTGGTCCACCTGTGCGTTCAGGGCCGACAGGAGGGCTGGTGCGGTGTGACTCTCCGCTTTGAGGCAAGTCAACCCCAAGATGGCGTGACACTGCCATATCCAGGATGTGGAACAGCACCTGGGGAGCTTGGGGGGGGGGGTTTCCGGTGATGTGGAGCAAGACGCAGCAGTGGAAGAGGACTCGGCTGAGGATGTTATGGAAGAGGATGGAGTAGGAGGAGTAGAGGAGGTGGCAGCAGGCCTGCCTGCAAGTCGTGGCGGTGTCACCAACTCCTCTGCAGAGCCACGCATTCCATGCTTGGCAGCCGTCACCAGGTTTACCCAATGCGCAGTGTAGGTGACATACCTGCCCTGACCATGCTTTGCAGACGAGGTATCAGTGGTCAGATGGACCCTTGCCCCTACACTGTGTGCCAGACATGCCATAATTTCCTTTTGCACAATGGAGTAAAGGTTGGGGATTGCCATTTGTGTAAAAAAAGTTCGGCCGGGTACCTTCCACTGTGGTGTCCCAATGGCTACAAATTTTTAAAAGGCCTCAGACTCCACCAGCTTGTATGGTAAAAGCTGGCAGGCTAGCAGTTCCGACAAGCCAGCTGTCAGACGCCAGGCTAGGAGGTGACTTTGAGACATTGTATTCTTGCGCTCAAACATCTGCTTGACAGACACCTGACTGTGGGCAGATGAGCAGGAACTGCTCAAGGCGAGAGACGGAGAGGCGGATGGTTGAGAGGGGGCAAGGAGGACAGCAGTGGTTGACCTGGCTGAAGATGCTGGACCAGGAGGAGGATGGAGGCTTTGACTTTGTGTGCTGCTTGTACTGACGTGTTGATGTCATAGGCGTTTGAGATGTGACATCATGTGCCTTCGCAAAGCAGTTGTGCCTAGGTGGGTGATGGACTTCCCACGACTCGGTTTCTTCTGGCACAGGTTGCAAATGGCATCGCTGTTGTCAGAGGCAGACACACAAAAAAATGCCACACTGCTGAGCTCTGCGATGATGGCATTCTGGTGTGCCACTAGCTCCTTGCGACGACCTCCCCCTGCTTCCAACTCGTCTCCTCCTCCTCTCGGTCTCCCCATCTGAACTTTCCCCCTCTTCTTCTCTTCTAGAGGGCACCCACATGGCATCCACGGATACATCGTCATCATCAACACCTTCACCGCTATCTGACACCTCAAGAAAGGAAGCAGCAGCGGATACAACATCATCATCACACCGTATGTCCATGTGTGTAATGCTGCCTGACTGAGACATATCCCTGTTATCTACAACCTCTGGCAATAATGGTTGCGCATCACTCATGTCTTCAAACTGATGTGTATATAACTCCTCTGACGGATCAAGTAAAGCTGCTGTGGTGCTAGTGTTGGTGGTGGCGGCAGGCGGGCAAGTGGTAGCATGAGAGGTGCCCGAAGCTAAGCTAGAGGAGGAGAAGGATGGTGCGTCAAGGTTCAGAGCGGAAGCTGTAGTAGATTGGGTGTCTTGTGATAGCCAGTCAACTAAGTCCTCAGAACTTTGGGGGTTCAGGGTACGTGGCCTCTGAACACTGGCCATTCTAGGGCCAAAGGGAATCCCAGCACCACGACGGCCCCTGCGGGGTGGCCTTCCTCTGCCTGTCATTTTTTTGGTTAAATTTGCACAACTGTCACACCTAATGTGATTTGCACTAGGGTGACACAATTTGCCCTGCAGGCAAAAAAACTGGCAACTGTGACGTGAACTGACAGTGACGACTGATTTTATTTAACTGCCAACAACTGTCACACCTAATGTGATTTGCACTGGGGTGACAATGAGCAAAAAAGCTTGCCAGCAGAGTTGCCCTTTTAAGCAGTGGTCCCCAACCAGGGTGCCTCCAGCTGTTGCAAAATACACGGACTGATATATTTCATCCCTTTGAATACTGTAGTAGTTAGTTGCTTTAAAGAAAAAAAGCTTGCCAGCGGAGTTCCCTTTTTATGCAGTGGTCCCCAACCAGGGTGCCTCCAGCTGTTGCTAGACACACGGACTGATATCTTTCAGCCCTAAAAAGGGCTTTTTTGGGTGCTGTCCTTAAAGCAGATGTTACAATAGTGCTTTAGAAGTAAACTGGACCCTGAATACACCACCTAGCAGCAACCTAGCTATCGCTTTCCCTATACAGCAGGAGCAGCTTCTCTGACCCTCCACTTCCTAAGCCTGCAGCATGCTGAATGAGGGTAAAATGGTGTCCGTGAAAGAGGTAGGAGGGTCTGGAAGGGAGGGACTGCTGCTGATTAGCTGTAATGTGTCTGCTGACCAGCATGTTTTACACCAGCATGTTAGTGTAAAAATATTTTTTTTTTTTTACAAACTTGCTGGTGTAGACCCCAACTTTACCTTTTCATAGGGGGTAGAAGGAAAGAAAAGCCCCCCAAAATTTGTAACGCAATTTCTCCCGAGTACAGAGATACCCCATATGTGTCCCTGAACTGTTTCCTTGAAATACGACAGGGCTCCGAAGTGAGAGAGCACCATGCGCATTTGAGGACTAAATTGGGGATTTGAATCCGCCACAAAAATACCCTACGGCAGTGTTTCCCAAAAAGGGTGTGTGGTGTCCCGGTACAGTATTGCATACAGCACCTTGTGTAAAGGTCCCTAAAGTCAGAGTAACTACATTCAGGTAGGGTTCCTCAGGTTGGACAGCCCCTAGTCGCCTCTCCTAAAGTCTATCTCTAGTGTTAATGTGGTGTCCCGGCACCGTATTTCATACTGTGCCTTGGTAATCAGTCCCCAAAGTTAGAGTCCCTAGGACTGTCGGGGTTCACTTTCCTCATTTAACCCCTGGTCACCCCTTAATCACTTGATATTTGTAAATATTATCTATCTAAATAAATGTATATGGTAATAATCACTGTTTTAGCGTCGCAGGACCTGCGGGTCATGTGACCGGGTTGCAGAACTCTATGCTTTTTGCTAAAGGACCTTTGGTGGTTTTGGACATGTGATCACCCACAATCCATTGTAACAGTGAGTGACAGCTGATTGGACCAATCCAAAACGGTCAGCCCCTGCCCATATAAGGGAACTGCGCCATCTTGTCACTCTCTTGGGTTGCCGACTCTGGACGAGGTAGGACCTCTGCAGCTTACAAGACAAATTACTAGGCCCAAAGCCTTGCGGCTTAGGCCTGCGCTAGTGACGGATAGTTCTTACAATTCCCCACTATCTCCGCAAGATCTCCGGACCTAATCCAACCCCTAAAACCGGTGGATCTATGCAAATACAATCCTCAAAATCTAAAGGGAACTTTCCGGTCCTAAGCATCTGTCAATCACTGCTGTGCTGTTTGTAAAGACTCTGTTATCTGGACTGTTACTGCATATACAGAAAATCTTCAGTAAAGATTCCTGCAAGTTTTAAGATCAGCACTGCTGTGGACAATCTATTTGACACTCACCTATCGCTCTTGGGAAGGGTAGCGATAGGCCCAGCACCACTACAGAGTTTTAACCCTCACCCTTGCGTCACGAGTGACAAGGGTTAACAGCACCCTTTATTATATAGAACCGCAACACCCCTATTGCCTTACAACCCCCAGGCGTACCACAAAGCCTTATTGGCGTCTGACGAACAGGATTCGGGTGTGTGCCTGCTGCTGTTGCCACTAGTGAAATTGTACTCCCCCAATATAACGGACTTTATTCATGTGCTGTAAACCGCATTATTGTGTACGAGAGCGGTGCGTGTGGAGAATGATTCAAGGGGGCCACGCGTAAAGTAAGGGAGGGAGGCGAAAATTTATGCGCATCAAGAATGTGTAAACTGCGAAATGAATACATGCTACGATCCTCTGTTCTGGTCGGCATAGAAAGAGTTCAAAGAAGCACGCGAAAAAGGCCTGCGCTGCACCAGGTCCCGCCCCTGGGCGTGGCTATCAAGTTGTTGTATCGCAGCCGAAAGGGAACTTGGAAACAGAGGAGTCGTTTCTGGGAGGACGGGAAGTCGGGGCTGCACCGATGACGTCCTTCCTGCCAGCCGCCATTTTGGGGAAGCACAATATAAAAGACACCATGCACAGCGACCTCTTCAGTCTGCACAAGGAGCCGGAGAGTACAGGCATGGAGGAGAGCAGCGTTCCACGTGGTGAGAAAAGCAAAATGGCGCTGGAACAGCGGAAAGTTGTGGCAGTCGCAACCCAACTACTCCAAGATATTGCCGACCATCTGCAGCGGTTGTCACTGGATGAAGAGGGGGCCTGCAATCTTCCCCCACTGCCTGATGACGACGATGACTGGCTGGACACACCTCCAGTGGAGAGCGCAGGGACACCTGGAGGTGCATCACCGGTGAGATTGTCCCCTCACCACAGAACTTGGGGCTCGTGGGCCGAGATCCCATCAGAGGAGTCTGCAGTGAGTACCCTGCCAGAGGCGGCTTTTTCTTCCTCCTCCAGCCCTGAAGCTGAAATACCCCTATCCAGCTTGCCACGTGCACGACCGTGCTCACCAGATTTGCCCCAGTGGATTTTTGGGGACGAGTCGGGACTCATCGAGTATATGCACGCGGTTCTACAACCTATACCTGGGAAGCCACTCCCACCAATTCCAACCGCACAAAGAGAAAGGGCCCGTCAGGAAGCCGAGCTGGCTGAGTTGATGGACAAATTAAAGGCCCGACACAGAGAACTGTACGCCCCAAAGCATGTGCATTTGCCTCCTGAGGAAAGAATTCGTCATCAGGAGAATACTAAAGAGATGGAGGCACTCTACATTCGCAAGTGGGATCACCCCCGAGAAGGGGAGGAGCCTTTAGAACGACGAAGAGCAACTGTGGCCAAGTTCGACAAGGTCAGAGGTTATGGGCCATACAGGGCAAACCATCCTCGTAAACCGGCGAGCAGTACAGAGGCCATATCTTCATAAAAAGTTCTAATCTCTGGAGGTGGGCGAGATAGTGGAGTACACCCCCGTCCAGAGCCTGCATGGAGAATGGGCTGCAGCGGTCACAAGACCAACGGCTCCAACACAGCTTCCCTTCAAATACTTTCCGTCTACAGATTGGGAATCGGATCCCTTCAACCTGAGGCCGAAATTGTCTGCTCCTGATGCCTCCACCACCGTACTCAAGTAGGAGGAGCCTCTACAGTCATCTTCTTCATACAGCAAAGTGCCAAGACCTGCTCAAGACCAAGAAAGTTGGCCCAAATTGCGAGCACCAAAGACCGTACCTAGGCCCTCTCGGAGCAATGAGAGTTTGCCTCCTGCACAGGTACCAACATATGTACCAAGGCCCTCTTCCGACGTGGAGAGTTTGCCTGCTTCCAGGGTACCAAACGAAAGTGCTCTGACTCTCTCCTGGCATGGAGATGGGGCTAAAACCTTATGCACCAACCTTGATCCCGGCCAGTAAACCTCTGGTCAGGTCACTTTGAATCCTACTGTTACCCATTCTACTCTCACCAATGTAGTGTGGGAGAGTTACATTAACTCCTCGCCTGCTCCAGATGTTGGAAGGTAAAGAGAAACTACAAAAGGCACAAGAAGAGTTCGGAGGAATATTTTCTGAAGGAGTGTAAAGTAATGTCTATTGTTTGTCTGTGCTAACCACTTTTGTTTTTCAGTAACCAAGTTTAACCCCTTAAGGACCAGGCCATTTTACACCTTAGGACCAGAGCGTTTTTTGCACATCTGACCACTGTCACTTTAAACATTAATAACTCTGGAATGCTTTTAGTTATCATTCTGATTCCGAGATTGTTTTTTCGTGACATATTCTACTTTAACATAGTGGAAAATTTTGTGATAATTTGCATCCTTTCTTGGTGAAAAATCCCCAAATTTGATGAAAAATTTGAAAATTTAGCATTTTTCTAACTTTGAAGCTCTCTACTTGTAAGGAAAATGGATATTCCAAATATTTTTTTTTAATTCACATATACAATATGTCTACTTTCTATTTGCATCATAAAATTGACGTGTTTTTACTTTTGGAAGACACCAGAGGGCTTCAAAGTTCAGCAGCAATTTTCCAATTTTTCACAAAATTTTGAACCTCGCTTTTTTTCAGGGACCATTTCAGGTTTGAAGTGGATTTGAAGGGTCTTCATATTAGAAAAACCCCACAAATGACCCCATTATAAAAACTACACCCCCCCAAAGTATTCAAAATGACAATCAGTAAGTGTTTTAACCCTTTAGGTGTTTCACAGGAATAGCAGCAAAGTGAAGGAGAAAATTAACAATCTTCATTTTTTACACTCACATGTTCTTGTAAACCCAATTTTTGAATTTTTACAAGGGGTAAAAGGAGAAAATGTATACTTATATTTGTAGCCCAATTTCTCTCGAGTAAGAACATACCTCATATGTCTATGTAAATTGTTCGGCGGGCGCAGTAGAGGGCTCAGAAGCGAAGGAGCGACAAGGGGATTTTGGAGAGTACGTTTTTCAGAAATGGTTTTTGTGGGGCATGTTGCATTTAGGAAGCCCCTATGGGGCCAGAACAGCAAAAAAAAAAAAACACATGGCATACCATTTTGGAAATTAGACCCCTTGAGGAATGTAACAAGGAATAAAGTGAGCCTTAATACCCTACACGGGTTTCACGACTTTTGCATATGTAAAAAAAAAAAAATGTGTGTTTCCCCCCCAAATTTCAAATTTTTGCAAGGGTTAATAGCTGAAAATACCCCCCAAAATTTGTAACCCCATCTCTTCTGAGTATGGAGGTACCCCATAAGTGGACCTGAAGTGCACTACGGGCGAACTACAATGCTCAGAAGAGGAGGAGCACCATTGAGCTTTTGGAAAGAGAATTCGTTTGGAATGGTAGTCAGGGGCCATGTGCATTTACAAAGCCCCCCGTGGTGCCAGAACAGTGGACCCCCCCCACATGTGACCCTATTTTGGAAACTACACCCCTCACAGAATTTAATAAGTGGTGCAGTGAGCATTTACACCCCACTGGCGTTTGATAGATCTTTGGAACAGTGGGCTGTGCAAATGGAAAATAAAATTTTTCATTTTCACGAATCACTGTTCCAAAAATCTGTCAGACACCTGTGAGGCGTAAATGCTCACTGTACACCTTATTACATTACATGAGGGGTGTAGTTTCCAAAATGGGGTCACATATGGGGGGTCCATTGTTCTGGTACCATGGGGGCTTTGTAAACACAAGTGGCCTTCAATTCCGGACAAATTTTCTCTTCAAAATCCCAATGATGCTCCTTCTCTTCTGAGCATTGTAGTGCACCCATAGAGCACTTTACATCCACATATGGGGTATGCTCTTATTGAGAAGAAATTGGGTTACAAATTTTGGGGGGCTTTGTTTTATTTTCCCTTGTGAAAATGAAAAATGTAGGGTGACACCAGCATTTTAGTGAAAACATTTTTTTTTTTCATTTTCCCATCCAACTTTAATGAAAATTTGTCAAACACCTGTGGGGTGTTCAGGCTCACTATACCCCTTGTTACGTTCCGTGAGGGGTGTCATTTCCAAAAAGGGGTCACATGTGGGTATTTATTTTTTGGGGTTTATGTCAGAACCTCTGTAAAATAAGCCACCCCTGTGCAAATCACCAATTTAGGCCTCAAATGTACATGGTGCGCTCTCCCTCCTGAGCCTTGTTGTGCATCCGCAGAGCATTTTACGCCCACATATGGGGTATTTCCGTACTCAGGAGAAATTGCGTTACAAATTTTGGGGGTCTTTTTTTCCTTTTACCTCCCGTAAAATAAAAAGTAAAGGACAACACCAGCATGTTAGTGCAAAAAAATTTTTTTTTTTACACTAACAGGCTGGTGTAGACCCCAACTTTTCTTTTTCATAAGGGGTAAAAGGAAAAAAAAGCCCCCAAAATTAGTAGTGCAATTTCTCCCGAGTACGAAGATACCCCATATGTGGCCCTAAACTGTTTCCTTGAAATACGACAGGGCTCTGAAGTGAGAGAGCGCCATGCGCATTTGAGGACTAAATTAGGGATTGCATAGGGGTGGACATAGGGGTATTCTATGCCAGTGATTCCCAAACAGGGTGCCTCCAGCTGTTGCTAAACTCCCAGCATGCCTGGACAGTCAGTGGCTGTCCAGAAATGCTGTGAGTTGTTGTTTTGCAACAGCTGGAGGCTCTGTTTTGGAAACACAGCTGTACAATACGTTTTTAATTTTTATTGGGGGGACAGTGTAAGGGGGTGTAAATGTAGTGTTTTATCCTTTATTATGTGTAAGTGTAGTGTAGTGTAGTGTTTTTAGGGTATGTTCACACTGGCGGAGGTTTACAGTGAATTTACCGCTAGGAGTTTGCGCTGCAGCGAAAAATTTGCCGCAGCTCATACTTGAAGCAGAAAAACTTACTGTAAACCCGCCAGTGTGAATGTACCCTGTACTGACAGACCGTGCATGCTGGGAGTTGTATTTTTGCAACAGCTGGAGGCACACTGGTTGGAAAACCTTCAGTTAGGTTCTGTTACCTAACTCAGTATTTTCCAACCAGTGTGCCTCCAGCTGTTGGAAAACTTCAACTCCCAGCATGTACTGATCGCCGAAAGGCATGCTGGGAGATGTAGTTATGCAACAGCTGGAGGGATCACAACTACAACTCCCAGCATGCAGAGACAGCTGTTTGCTGTTTAGGCATGCTGGGAGTTGCAGTTTTGCAACATCTGGAGAGCTATAGTTTAGAGACCACTGCACAGATGTTGCAAAACTACAACTCCCAGAATGTCCAGACAGCAAACTGCTGTGTGGGCATGCTGGGAGTTGTAGTTTTGCAAGATCTGGAGATGCACAGTATAGAGATCACTTTGCAGTGGTCTCAGACGGTAGACCTCCAGCTGTTGCAAAACTACAACTCCCAGCAAGCCTAAACAGCTCTCTGGGCATGCTGGGAGTTGTAGTTTTGCAACATCTGGAGGGTTACAGTTTAGAGACCACTATAGTAACTCACCGGCTTCCGTTGGATCCAGGAAGCTGCGTCGCGGTCCTCTTCTTCCGCCGATCGTCGCCCACTGCCGCCGCTGATCATCGCACGCTGCCGTCGCCGATGGGTAAGTGAATCTTCGGCGCCGGTCCCTGTCGGTTTCCCCGTCCTGCCCCGCCTATTGTGGGTGGGCAGAACGGGGAAACCGAAAGTAAACCCCTCCGCCCCCGATCTGCTATTGGTGGTCGCATCTAGACCACCAATAGCAGAGATAGGAGGGGTGGCACCTCTGCCACCTCACTCCTATCGCTACAGGGGGATCGTGGGTGTCTAGGACACCCACGATCCCCCTTCTTTTCCGGGTCACCATAGACCCGTAATGACCCGTAATCGGTGCAAATTGCAAGTGTGAATTCACTTGCGATTTGCGCCGATCGCCGACATGGGGGGGTCTAATGACCCCCCTGGGCATTTGCGCGGGGTGCCTGCTGATAGATATCAGCAGTCACCCCGGCCCGATCCCCGCCCGGCGTGCGGCGGGGACCGAAATTCCCACGGGCGTACAGGTACGCCCTTGGTCTTTAAGTACCAGGGAGCAAAGGCGTACCTGTACGTCCTTGGTCCTTAAGGGGTTAAAGGGGTAGTCCGGTGAACAACTTTTTTTTTTTTTTTTTAAATCAACTGGTGCCAAAAAGTTAAACAGATTTGTAAATTACTTCTTTTAAAAAATCGTAATCCTTCCTGTACTTATTAGCTGCTGAATACTACAGCGGAAATTATTTTATTTTTGAAACACAGATCTGTCTGCTGACATCATGAGCACAGTGCTCTCTGCTGACATCTCTGTCCATTTTATGAACTGTCCAGAACAGCATCTGTTTGCTATGGGGATTTCTTTTTACCCTGGACAGTTCCTAAAAATGGACAGAGATGTCAGCAGACAGCTCTGTGTTTCAAACGGAAAAGAATTTCCACTGTAGTATTCAGCAGCTAATAAGTACAGGAAGGATTAAGATTTTTTAATAGAAGTAATTTACAAATCTGTTTTAGGCTGGGTTCACACTACGTTTTTGCCATACTGTTTTCAATCCGTTTTTCTAAAGAAAACCGTATGGCAAAAAAACGGATGGAACAGTATGGAAAAAAGTAAACCGTATGCGTTTGTAAACAGTGTACTGTTTTTAAAAGTGCATACAGTTCCGTCAGTTTTTATAGAAAAAAATCCCATACGTTTTTGAAAATTTTGTCCATTTTAATGGGAGGGGTCTTGGGTGGGCACTTTAGGATTCAAATGCGCATGTGCAAAGTAAACACGCATACGTTTTACCCGTATGGAACCGTATACATGTGCGTTTCCTATTGACGTCCATGTTAAAACAAAACGTATGCGGTTGCAGTACGGTTTTTAAACCGGAGTCAAAACCGTGGTTGACCACAATTTTGTTTCCGATTTAAAGGACCTTTGGTGGTTCTCATGACGTGTTCACCCACAATGCAATGTAACGGTGAGTGACAGTTGTTATGGACCAATCCAAAACGGCCAGCCCCTGCCCATATAAGGGAGCTGCGCCATCTTGATCGCTCTCTTGGGTTGCTGATTCTGGATGAGGTAGGACCTCCGCAGCTTACAAGACAATTTACTAGGCCAAAGCCTTGCAGCCTCGGCCTCTAACATAGCGGATATACTAAGCAATTCCCCGCTTCTCCCCGCAAGATCACTGGACCTAAACGCTCCCTTAAATCCAGCGGATCTATGCTACCAAATCTCTGAGAAGCTAAATTGAGCTTATCTGATCCCAACCAACTGTCAATCGCTACTCGGCTATATCTATAGAGACTCTGTTATCTGGACTGTTACTATTGCTGCGTGTACAGAAATTCTTCAGTAAAAGTTCCTGCAAGTTTTCAGTTAACAGTGGTTGTGGACAATCCTTTATTCTACATTCACCTATTGCTTTTGGGAAGGGTGGCAATAGGCCTATCAAGATTACAGAATTTAACCGTCACCCTGGCGTCACGCGTGACAATGGTTAACAACGCCCTTTATTATTCTGAACAGCAACACCCTAACTACCCTACACCCCACAAGGCTTTATCCCCCAAGGTTACCACAATAGACTCCTAGTGTAGGTGGACTGCAGATCCTTACATGCCAGTTTTGTGTACATATCCCTATCTTCATGAGACTTTCTAGCTAAAAATTGCACTTATCAGGTGTATGCGCCTGAACCTTGTTGGAGTGTTAATAAATATGTAAGCTTGTATAATAAAAATGTATATGGTCCTTGTACACAGAAAATATAGCTTTGTGTCTGTGTACATAAAAAGTAGGTAAAGGTTGTACCCAAAAAAAATGTCCGCTAGATGCACGTGTACACTAAAAAACAAAAAACTTAAATAATTCTTGTATACATGTACATACAAATGTATAAAAATACTAAAAAGGTGTTTTAGTAGTTACTAAATAGGTGACTCTCCCGGACCCTCCGAGAGTAGCATTCCAGTCGCCAATCGCCAGCACCTGTCTCAACAAAAATAACAGGGTAAACTACCCTTAAGATATCAAGACTAACTTTTTAGCAGTACTTGCACACATAGTACCTAAATAGCTCACTTAAATGTACTACCTCAGTCTTCTTAAGTACATACACAAAAACAAAAATATGTCTCACACTCAAGAAACGCTTAGGAATTGTAGCCTATTGATATTCAATTCCTGCCACTGCTAGGTACACTCATATTTCTCTTCTCTTTATTACGTGTGTGAGATGCTTTACTTGGCCAGTAGATGCTCTTGCGAGCACGTATTTCTAAAGGTAACCTAGGTAAAGTTATACTTTTGTGTTCTAAGGGTAAGTAGCGTGTAGCTGATAGACCTTAGTAGCTAACCTTATTGGTAGAGAGCCTCAGGCAAGCCAATATGCCCTTTTTGTGTACTAACAGGTGACTCATCATGGCAAAACAAAAGTAAATGTGGTGAGATTTCAAAAATGTTTTAGTTGGCTTGAGACTAAAGGTATAGAGAGCTGTACTAATGTCTAGTTAGCCTCATAAATGTATAGAGAGCTATAAAAATGTCTAAGGAGCTAGAAACTAATGTCTAGATAGCTTTGTAATATCTAGATAGCTTCATAATGTCTAGATAGCTTCCTAATGTCTAGTAAGCTTCATAATTGCCTAGCAAAGATACTAGTCAGACTAAAAGAAAATGTCTTCAGAGTGCATATATAATTCTGTCTTTGTCCTAGTCCCTCTACCTTAGGGGACAGGCATCAGGGTCGACTTGTTATAAGTAAGGGGGTTTGTGGTGTCCCGGCACCGTATTTCATACTGTGCCTTGTTAATTAGTCCCCAAAGTTAGAGTCCCTAGGACTGTCTGGGTTCGCTTTCATCATTTAACCCTTAGTCACCCTTAGTTACTTAATATTTGTAAATATTATCTATCTAAATAAATGTATATGGTAATACTCACTGTTTTAGCGTCGCAGGACCTGTGGGTCATGTGACCGGGTTACAGAACTCTATGGATTTTGCTAAAGGACCTTTGGTGGTTTTGGACATGTGATAACCCACAATCAATTGTAACGGTGAGTGACAGCTGATTGGACCAATCCAAAACGGCCAGCCCCTGCCCATACAAGGGAGCTGCGCCATCTTGTCGCTCTCTTGGGTTGCTGACTCTGGAAGAGGTAGGACCTTCGCAGCTTATAAGACAAATTACTAGGCCCAAAGCTTTGCGGCTTAGGCCTGCGCTAGTGACGGATAGCTCTTACAATTCCCCTCTATCTCCGCAAGATCTCCAGACCTAATCCAACCCCTAAATCCGGCGGATCTATGCAAATACAATCCTCAAAATCTAAAGGGAGCTTTCCGGTCCTAAGCATCTGTCAATCACTGCTGTGCTGTTTGTAAAGACTCTGCTATCTGCACTTTTACCGTTACTGCATATTCAGAAAATCTTCAGTAAAGATTCCTGCAAGTTTTAAGTTCAGCACTGCTGTGGACAATCTATTTCACACTCACCTATCGCTCTTGGAAGGGTGGCGATAGGCCCAGCATCACTACAGAGTTTTAACCCCCACCCTGGTGTCACGAGTGACAAGGGTTAACAGCGCCCATTATATATAGAAGCGCAACACCCCTAGTGCCCTACAACCCCCAGGCGTACCACATTAATATATATGTATATATTTAATAATTATATATATCCTATAGTAATGTATAGTGCTTACCTTGTTCAGCGTCGCAGGACCTTCGGTCATGTGACCATGCTAGTAACTTCTATGGTATGTTGTAGGACCTAAGGAGGTCCTTGGGTCACGTGTTACCAAACAAATCTCTGTAATGGTGATTGACATCAGTATGGACCAATTAGCGTTAGTTCAGCCCCTGCCCATATAAGGGAGCTGCATCCAATTATCGCTCTCTTGGGTTGCAGCTCTTGTGGATGCCGGACTAACAGGACGGTGCTACGCAACTTTCAAAGACACGCTAGGCCTCAAAACCTGCAGGCCTCAGCAGAATCAAAACCGTGAGTTCAAATCTAAATCCCGCAAATGCTAGCGTGACTACTGGACCGCAATTAACTCCTAAATCCAGTGGAGCAACGCAACATACTAAAAAGACCCTTAATGCTAAAGTCCCAACCTTTGTCAATCTCCAAGAAAAGCTGTTGTTATGCTCAGAGACTGTTGTATTATTGAAGCTTGCAGAAAACCTTCAGTAAAAGTTAATACTGTTTCAGAAACTCTCCGGTTGTGGACAATCTATTCTTCTTATCTACCTCTCTAATGCTCTTGAGAAGGATGGCGGTAGGAAAAGCGTAATTGAGGAACCCACACCCTGGCGTCTCGAATAGCAAGGGTTAACAGGCACCCTTTAATTACCAAACAGCTACACTCCCCATACAATACACCTCCCAGGCTATCACAGGTGTCTCCAGCTGTTGGAAAACTCCTGGCATGCCTTGACAGTCAGTGGCTGTCCGGCAATACTGGGAGTTGTTGTTTTTCAACAGCTGGAGGCTCCGTTTTTGGAAACACTGCCGTACAATATGTTTTTTTTTATTGGTGGGGGGGGGGAAGGGGACTGTGTAGGGGTACTGTATGTGTATATGTAGTGTTTTACCCTTTACTATTTGTTAGTTTAGTGTAGTGTAGTGTTTTTAGGGTACATTCACACGGGCGGAGGTTTGCAATGAGTTTCTCGCTGGGAGTTTGAGCTGCAGCAGAAAATTTTCTGCATCTCAAACTTGCAGAAGAACTCGCTGTAAACCCGCCCGTGGGAATGTCCCCCACACATGGGGGGGGGGAACCTCCAGCTGTTGCAAAACTACAACTCCCAGCATGCACTGACAGACCATACATGCTGGGAGTTGTATTTGTGCAAAAGCTGGAGGCACATTGGTTGTGAAACACAGAGTTTGTTACTTAACTCAGTGTTTCGCAACCAGTGTGCCTCCAGCTGTTGCAAAACTAGAACTCCCAGCACGTACAGTCTCTCAGTGCATGCTGGGAGTTGTATTTTTGCAACAGCTGGAGGCACACTGGTTGCAAAACACTGAGTTAGGTAACAAACTCGGTTTCACAACCAATGTGTCTCCAGCTGTTGCAAAACTGCAACAATCAGCATGCATTGACTGTCGAAGGGCATGCTGGGAGTTGCAGTTTTGCAACAGCTGGAGGCACACTGCTACAACTCCCAGCATGCCCTTTGGTAGTCTGTGCATGCTGGGAGTTGTAGTTGTGCAACAGCTGGCTGCACACTTTTTGATAGAAAATTTTTTGCGTCCAGCTGTTACATAACTACAACCCCCAGCATGCACAGACTAACAAAGGGCATGTTTGGAGTTGTAGTTGGAACTCCAGCTGTTGCAAAACTACAACTCCCAGCATGCCCTTTGGCTGTGCATGCTGCGTGTTGTTGCTAAGCAACAGTGGGAGGTGAACAGGCCTCACCTCCTGCTGTATCCTGCCACCGGGACCACCGCCGCTGCTGCTGCCGATCCTATTGCTCCTGTCGCCGCCACCGATCCCGAGGGGACCCCCGCCAGACCAGGGCAAGGTAGGAGACCCCCGCTGGCGCCGATCTCTGCCATCTTCGCCATACCGATCGCCACCTAGCAGGGTTGTGATTGGTCGATCGTTCCGACCAATCAATCACGTGATCGTGAGGCGGCACCCGTGCCACCTCACTCCTGCTGGGTAAGGGTGAATGGGGCTGTCTTGGTCACCAGAAAAGCAGCAAATCGTTGGTCTGAATTTACCGACTATTTGGTCTCGGACCCCCCCCCCCCCCCAGGGGTTTGCACGGGGTGGCTGCTGATAGATATCAGCAGTCACCCCGGTCCAGTCCCCGCCTGGCGAGCGGCGGGGACAGAATTCCCACGGGCGTATCCATATGCCCTCAGTCCTAAAGGACTTTAAAACGGGGGCTTATGGATACGTCCGGCCTCCTTAAGGGGTTAATTTTAGAATAAAGGTACCTTACCAGCCACCCCTGTAAAAATCAGCTCAAATGTACATAGTGCACTCACTCCTGAGCCATGTTGTGCTCCCGCAGAGCATTTTACATCCACATATGGGGTATTTCCGTACTCAGGAGAAATTAGGTTACAAATTTTGGGGGTCTTTTTTTCCCTTTTACTATTTGTGAAAATAAAAAGTATGGGGCAACACCAGCACGTTACTGTAAAAAATTAATTTTATTTACAATAACATGCTGGAGTAGACCCCAACTTTACCTTTTCATAAAGAGCAAAAGGAGAAAAAGCTCCCCAAAATTTGTTAGGCAATTTCTCCCGATTACGGAAATACCCCATATGTGGTCCTAAAATGTTGCCTTGAAATATGACAGGGCTCCGAAGTGAGAGAGCGCCATGCCTATCTGAGGCCTAAATTCGGGATTTGCATAGGGATGGACATAGGGGTATTCTACGCCAGTGATTTCCAAACAGGGTGCCTCCAGCTGTTGCAAAACTCCCAGCCTGCCAGGATAGTCAATGGCTGTTTGGCAATACTGGGAGTTGTTTTGCAACAGCTGGAGGCTCTGTTTTGGAGACAGTGCCGTACCTGATGTTTTTCATTTTTATTGGGGACGGGGGACTGGGGGGGGGGAGGGGGGACTGTGTAGGGGTATGTGTATATGTAGTGTTTTACTTTTTATTTTGTGTAGTGTAGTGTTTTTAGGGCACATTCACATGGGCAGGTTCACAGCGAGTGAAAATTTTAGGGAAAATTTGCTGCATCTCAAACTTGCAGCGTGAGACTCGCTGTAAACTCGCCCATGTGAATGTACCCTGTGCAAACCTGTTGCAAAACTACAACTCTCAGCATACCCTTTGGCTGTCCGTGCATGCTGGGAGTTGTAGTTTTGCAACATCTGGAGGGCCGCAGTTTGGGGACCACTGTGCAGTAGTCTTCAATCTGTGCTATTCCAGATGTTGCAAAACTACAACACCCAGCATGCCCAGACAGTCGTGGAATGCTGGGAGTTGTAGTTTTGTAACATCTGGCCCTTAAGATGTTGCTGAACTACAACTTCCAGCATGCCTGGGCAGTCTGGGCATGCTTGGAGTTGAAGTTTTGCAACATCTGGAGGGCTACAGTTTGGACACCACTACTTAGCGGTCTCCCAACTGTTCTCCTCCAGTTGTTGCAAAACTACAACTCCCAGCATGCCCTTCGGCTGTCTGGGCGTGTTGGAGTTGTAGTTTTGCAACAACTGGAGGCACACTGGTTGGGAAACATTGTTTCCTAACTCAGTGTTACCCAACCGATGTGCCTCCAGCTGTTGCAAAACTTCAACTCCAAGCATGCCCAGACTGCCCAGGCATGCTGGGAGTTGTAGTTTGGCAACATCTGAAGGGCCAGTTGTTACAGAACTACAACTCCCAGCATGCCTGGACTGTCTGGGCATGCTGAGAGTTGTAGTTTTGCAACATCTGGAAGAGCACAGATTGGAGACCACTGCACAGTGGTCTCCAAACTGTGGCCCTCCAGATGTTGCAAAACTACAACTCCCAGCATGCCCAGACAGCCAAACTCCTAGAAGCAGCAGTGAATATCACTTTACGGTGATGCTACTGCTTCCACTAGCCTGCCGCCGCTGTCTTCTAGACTTGCCTGTTGCCGCAGCCTCCACGTGTGCCTGCTGCCGGTCCCCGATCCTTACTGCCGCGCCGTCCCGACGGTCCCTCCGCAGGTATATGCCGCTGCCCCCCACTGCTCCGGGATCCTCTTCCTCCGCTCTGCCTGAATTCTAAGGGTGGGCAGAGAAGGGGGTTCTGAACTTTAAACCCCCAGTCAGCGATCACTGTGATCACAGTGATCGCTGACCAGGACCATCCACAGATGGTCCTGGGGGGCTTGCAGAAGTTGTCTTCCACTGGTGACAGCAGGACTTCTGCCAGTTAATCCGTGCGATGCTGCGCATCACCGGGTTATCTGCATGACATATATAAATGTCATGATGCGCGAACTACCTGCACATCATGACATTTATATATGTCGTTCTGCGGGAACGGGCTAATTAGATGAACTAGGCGGCCGCGAGGCCCTTTTCAGCGCGATGCCTTAGGTGGCCGCCTAAATCGCCTAATTAGAGAGCCGCCCAAGGGGAAATGCTTTTATGCTGTCTTGTGGCAGGACTCATGTCTCATCAGAACACACCTGTAATATTTTACATATTTTCCTGAGACATAACTGCATGCCAGGTTTTGCAGCAATCTGACATTTTGGTCCTTCTGGCTCTAGGTGAGGTAGGCGCTGGCCTAAAGTGTCCATCTGATAAGGGCTACACTCACTCTGCACCCCCATATCACCCTCCATCTGTCTACCCATCCATATTACCCTGCATCTGTCTGCACCCCATATAATCCTCTGCCATCTATTTGTACCCTCATATCTCCCTCCCCTGTCTGAACATCCATATCACCCTCCATTTGTCTGCACCCCCATATCACCCCCCAGTCTGCACCCTCATATCACCTTCCCCTGTCTGCACCCTCGAATCACCCTATAATTGTCTGCACCCTCATATCACCCTCCCCTGTCTGCACCCTCATGTCACCCTCCCCTGTCTGCACCCTCATATCACCTTCCCCTGTCTGCACCCTCGAATAACCCTATAATTGTCTGCACCCTCATATCACCCTCCCCTGTCTGCAGCCTCATATCACCTTCCCCTGTCTGCACCCTCATATCACCCTCCCCTGTCTGAACATCCATATCACCCTCCATTTGTCTGCACCCCCATATCACCCCCCAGTCTGCACCCTCATATCACCCCCCAGTCTGCACCCTCATATCACCCTCCCCAGTCTGCACCCTCATATCACCCTCCCCTGTCTGCACCCTCATGTCACCCTCCCCTGTCTGCACCCTCATATCACCCTCCCCTGTCTGCACCCTCATGTCACCCTCCAATGTCTGCACCCTCATGTCACCCCCCAGTCTGCACCCTCATATCACCCCCCAGTCTGCACCCTCATATCACCCTCCCCAGTCTGCACCCTCATATCATCCTCCCCTGTCTGCACCCTCATGTCACCCTCCCCTGTCTGCACCCTCATATCACCCTCCCCTGTCTGCACCCTCATGTCACCCTCCCTGTCTGCACCCTCATGTCACCCTCCCCTGTCTGCACCCTCATGTCACCCTCCCCTGTCTGCACCCTCATATCACCCTCCCCTGTCTGCACCCTCATATCACCCTCCCCTGTCTGCACCCTCGAATCACCCTATAATTGTCTGCACCCTCATATCACCCTCCCCTGTCTGCACCCTCATATCACCCTCCCCTGTCTGCACCCTCGAATCACCCTATAATTGTCTGCACCCTCATGTCACCCTCCCCTGTCTGCACCCTCCTATCATCCTCCATTTGTCTGCACCCTAATATCACACTTCCCTGTCTGCACCCCCATATAATCCTCCATCTGTCTGCACCTTCAAATCAACCTCCATTTGTCTGAGCCCCTATATAACCTGTTAGTAAGGTTCCCTGTGTGTCAGTAAGATCCTTCCCCTGTCAGTAAGCCCACCTGTGTGTCAGTGTGATCCTCTGTCTGTCAGTAAGGCCTTATGTATGTCAGTAAGATCCTCTCCCTGTCAGTAAGGCCCTCTCTGTTTCAGTAAGATCCTCTGCCTGGCAGTAAGGCCCTTTTTGTGTCAGTAAGATCCTCTGCCTGGCAGTAAGGCCCTTTTTGTGTCAGTAAGATCCTACACCTGTCGGTATGTCCCTCTATGTGTCAGTAAGATCCTCTCCCTGTCAGAAAAGCCTTCTCTGTGTCAGTTAGATCCTCCACCTGTCAGTATGTACCTCTATGTGTCAGTAATATCCTCCACCTGTCAGGAAGCCCACCTGTGTGTCAGTAAGATCCTCCACCTGTCAGGAAGCCCACCTGTGTGGCAGTAAGATCCTCTACCTGTCAGTAAGCCCATCTGTGTGTCAGTAAGATCCTCCACCTGTCAGTAAGACTTTCTCTGTGTCAGTAAGATCCTCTCCCTGTCAGAAAAGCCTTCTCTGTGTCAGTAAGATCCTCCGCTGACAGTAAGATTCTCCTGTGTAAACCACATAGTAAACCTTAGATAATGTTGGAGGAACACTTTCCAAACACTAACGCTTTCTTGGGGAAACATTGGTGAACCTGGGTGGTGGAGGACCTTAGAAAGGACCCATTTTTGCCCTCGCTATAATCTCTCTCTGGTTTGAATTCTGCATTCATTATATGAGACCTAGTGAAGAAGATTGTTCAGCAAAGTCAATTGTAAATCCGTCTACATCTTATATAGAACATCTCATTCTCCCATAACTAAGACTGGACACCCACAAATTTCTATGATAAAAAATATTTATGGTGCTCGGCTTAAAAATAAGGTCCCAGTGGTGGTGAAGCCGTATGATGTCCTATATACTGCTTTTTGGAGACAATGGAGGGGATTTAGCAAAACCTGTGCAGAGGAAAAGTTGACCGGTTGCCCATAGCAACCAATCAGATGGCTTCTTTTACTTTTCATAGGCCATTTAAAAAAATGTAAGAAGCAATGTGATTGGTTGCTATGGGCAACTGGTCAACTTTTCCTCTGGACAGGTTTTGCTAAATCTCCTCCTATGGACATAATCTAATGTATCTGAGTGATGACACTTATTGAATGTAGCAGAACATTACAGGCCATTACAAGGCTTTATTATTTCTGCCATTAGCAGCAAGTAGATGGTCTGGTTTATTCCAGCCTCCTTATTCTAACCTTCCAGCAGAGTTTATGGGCACCACTGCCAACCTATACAACACATAAAAGTCACATCACCTGCCCCATCTACTAATAATAAAGCACTACAAGAACCAGCCATGAATATTTCCATTCTTCTGGACCCTAGGCTATCACCCATGATGCCTATATCACAGTGTATATGGATCCACAGGTCCCTGGACCACTGGTAGCAGGTGCCACCTGATGTTTTGATGACATCACGTCACCTGGACAACGGCTGTTGTTGTTGTTTACCCACAACTGTCAGTTGGACCGAGCGGACGGACGTCTACAGGATCCCAAAGATGGCGGCTACTGGAGGAAGAAGAGATGGCGAGAAGGAGAGAGGAGAGAAGAGGGAAGAGGAGAGCGGAGGAAAGAGGAAGAGGGAAGAGGAAAGCGAGGAGGTGAAGGAGAGCGGAAAGAAGAGGAAGGAGGAAGAGGTGAGCGAGGAGGTGAAGAAGAGGAAGAGAGAAGAGGAAAGCGAGGAGGTGAAGAGCAGAGAGAAGAGGAAGGAGGAAGATGTGAGCGAGGAGGTGAAGAAGAGGAAGATAGAAGAGGAAAGCAAGGAGGTGGAGAAGACAGGAGAGAAGAGGAAGGAGGAAGAGGTGAGCGAGGAGGTGAAGAAGAGGAAGAGAGAAGAGGAAAGCGAGGATGTGGAGAAGAGGAGAGGAGAAGATGCCAGATTATTGGAGGATGAGGAGCCAAGACCAGGCACCAGCCAGGACCCCGGAACATCAAGCTCCTACCCCAAATTTAACATCTATCACCTCACTGTCCATCAGGTATTGGGTAGGGGCAGCTTTGGAGTGGTAAGTTTATTTATGTTTTTTTTTTTTGTTAAATGGACAGTCAATGTGGTTTTTCCCATTGATATTCTGCAGCTAATTGTAAGTCTAGAAAATAACCAGCGTAGGCCATCTTAATGTAGAGCAACAATGTGGGGCCATGTTGAACTTTCAGTGACCAGTATTAGAGAGTGTGAGAGCGATTTAGGACATTGCTCCCCATTCACACCTGAGACATGTAACCAGGGCTGCCATCAGAAATTTTGGGGCCCCTTACGCAGCTTAATTCCAGGCCCCCCCCCCTCGAGTCCGCCCCAGGGCCAACTCCCAACCCATTTTTTTTCCTAATGATATATTTCTAATTACTTTATAGAAGATTGTAGTGCAGTAATACACTGTGCTGCAAAGTAATTTTACTGCGCCACACTCTGCTGTAATCTAATATACCCTATTCTGAATACTGTGAAACTTTCTGTGTACTTTCTCCAGCACAATGTCCACCTCTATATAGTTGTAGACCCCCTCTCTGCCCCCACATATATATATACACATATATATAGTTGTACACCTCCTCTGTGCCCCCATACATAGTTGTACACCCATCTTTGCCCCATATATAGTTATAGGCCAATTTTGTGCCCCCATATATAGTTGTAGGCCCCTGTGCTCCATATATAATTGTAGGTCCCACGTGCCTCCAATATACATGATTGTAGACCCCCTTTGTGCCCCTGTGTGTAATAATAGGCCCCCTTTGAGCTCCCATAGTTATAGGCCCCACCTTTCAGCTCCCACAGTTAGTTATAGGCCCACCCTTTCAGCCCTAAGTTAGTTATAGCCCCCCCCTTTCAGCCCCCACAGTTAAATATAGCCCCCCCTTTCAGCCCCCTCAATTAAATATAGGCCCCCCCCTTTCAGCCCCCACAGTTAAATATAGACGCCTCCTTTCAGCCCCCACAGTTAAATATAGGCCCCCCCGTTCAGCCCCCACAGTTAAATATAGACCCCCCCTTTCAGCCCCCACAGTTAAATATAGGCCCCCCTTTTAGCCCCCAGTTAAATATAGCCCCCCCCTTTCAGCCCCCACAGTTACATATAGCCCCTCTTTCAGCCACCACAGTTAAATATAGGCCCCCCCTTTCAGCCCCACAGTTAAATATAGGCCCCCCCTTTAAGCCCCCATTTAAATATAGCCCCCCCCTTTCAGCCCCACAGCTAAGTATAGGCCCCCCTTTTAGCCCCCAGTTAAATATAGGCCCCCCTTTCAGCCCCCAGTTAAATATAGGCCCCACCTTCCAGCCCCCACAGTTAAATATAGGCCCCCCTTTCAGACCCCAGTTAAATATATGCCCCCTTTTCAGCCCCCACAGTTAAATATAGGCCCCCCTTTCAGCCCCCACAGTTAAATATAGGCCCCCTTTTCAGGCCCCACAGTTAAATATAGGCCCCCCCATTCAGCCCCTAGTTAAATATAGGCCCCCCTTTCAGCCCCCAGTTAAATATAGGCCCCCCTTTCAGCCCCCAATTAAATATAGGCCTCTTCTTTCAGCCCCCTCAGTTAAATATAGCCCCCCCTTTCAGCCCCCTCAATTAAATATAGCCCCCCCCCTTCAGCCCCCACAGTTAAATATAGACGCCCCCTTTCAGCCCCCACAGTTAAATATAGGCCCCCCTTTCAGCCCCCACAGTTAAATATAGGCCCCTTTTCAGGCCCCACAGTTAAATATAGGCCCCCCCATTCAGCCCCCAGTTAAATATAGGCCCCCCATTTCAGCCCCCAGTTAAATATAGGCCCCCCTTTCAGCCCCCAGTTAAATATAGGCCCCCCCTTTCAGCCCCCAGTTAAATATAGGCCCCCCCCTTTCAGCCCCCACAGTTAAATATAGGCCCCCCCTTTCAGCCCCCACAGTTAAATATAGGCTCCCCCTTTCAGCCCCCTCAGTTAAATATAGGCCCCCCCTTTCAGCGCCCTCAGTTAAATATAGGCCCCCCCCTTTCAGCCCTCACAGTTAAATATAGGCCCCCCTTTCAGCCCCCACAGTTTATATAGGCCCCCCTTTGTGCCCCAACAAGTAGTTATAGGCCCCATGTACCCCCACAGACATACTGCCTCCAGACATTCACGGTATATGGCTGGAGGCAGTATGTCTGTGCTCTGACCAGACTGGAGGAACCCCCAGACTGGAGGAGCAGTGGTCGGAGCATTGAAGGCAGCCTGCTGTGGTTACCTTCCTGGCCCGATGTCAGCCACGCGTCTTCCAGGCAGCCCCTTCGCTCCAGTTCTTCTTCGGGCGCGGCTTTCCTCTGACTTCCGGGCCGGCTTGCCGCGTCATAGCGCACCGAACGTGCCTACGCGCGGCACGATCGTTGCGCTAGTACCTCCCGACGGCCACTGCAGTTTTTTTTTTTTTAAAGTGGCAGTGGCCTCCGAGGTATGTGCGGCAGGGACAGGGCCCAGGAAAGAGGGTAACTGACTGACTGATTGTACAGAGTACGGTCAGTCAGTCAGTGGAAAATGGCAGGCCCCCAACGGTCAGTGAGTGAGTAAAAAATAAAAAATAAATTCTTACGGGAGTACCGGCTGTACCCCCCTGATGGCGGCCCTGCACGTAACACTAATGAGTCACAATTACTTATTGGGCCCAATTTGAATATTTCTACTTAGGGTTGTACTCACTTTTTTTTGCCAAGGTTAAGATATTAATGACTTTATGATGAGTTATTTGGGTGGGGGGTGGGGGGGACACACAATATTAAACACTGTTACACTTTACATTGTAGAAGAGTTTCATTTCTTCTGTGTTGTCACATGAAAAGATAAAATAAAATATTTAAAAACATGTGAAGGTTGTACTCACTTATGTCAGATACTGTAAATGTTATAACTGTAATAATCTTTTTTTTAAGCCATTTATCTATTTTTTGCACTGACACTTGACTGAACATATATGTATTTCTCATGTGTTGAACATATAATGTCACCATGATGAATTGTCTTTATACATTTATGATGAATATGCACGTTATACATGTTATACTTGATATTACTTTATTTGGTAATTACGTGTCTGGGTAAATATAGACCCTTAGTGATGTGTGTGAACATGCTTGAAAAAAGCTTCAACAAGAAGCAGAAATGTGGCAGTGATTTAACTATTATATGGAGAGCTGCAATATTTTTTATATACTATATACCCATACATACAGACACTGTGATCTGTAGTTTTTGCCGGTACCACTTGTGCATTGTATTGATTGTTTGATTACTTCTTATGTGTTGATGTGACAAAAATTGGCAATTTTTTTTTTGCATTCACATCATTGACAATGCAATATCAGGAATGTGAACCAAAGTGAAATAATTGCAGATTTTTGGTCACATCATATCTGAGAAACAATGGAATAAAAGTGATGATAAAGTCAAATATAAGCAAAAGTTATGTTACAGTGGTACTCCGTGGAAAAGTTTTTTTTTTTAAATCAACTAGTGCCAGAAAGTTAAACAGATTTGTAAATTACTTCTATTAAAAAATCTTAATCCTTCCAGTACTTTTTAGGGGCTGTATACTACAGAGGAAATGGTTTTCTTTTTGGATTTCTCTGATGTCATGACTACAGTGCTCTCTGCTGACCTCTGCTGTCCATTTTAGGAACTGTCCAGAGCAGCATATGTTTGCAATGGGGATTTGTTCTCTGGAAAGTTCCAAAAAGGGACAGCAGAGGTCAACAGAGAGCACTTTGGTTATGACAGAAGAGAAATCCAAATAGAAAAGCATTTCCTCTGTAGCATACAGCCCCTAAAAATTACAGGATGGATTAAGATTTTTTAATAGAAGTACTTTACAAATCTGTTTAACTTTCTGGAACCAGTGGATGGATTTATAAAAAAAAAAAGTTTTCCAAGGGAGTACCCCTTTATTAAAAACTACAGATAATGGTGCAAAAAATTCTCATACAGCACTGTATGCAGAAAAATAAGAAAGTTATAGGAGGTCAGAATAGGGAAATTTTAAACATACTTTGCCTTTTTTAAAAGAAGTGCAGTAATAGAAAAGAATGCAAACATGAGTATCATTTTAATTGTATTCATCCACATAATTAAAGGGGTACTCCTGTGCAAAACTTTTTTTTTAAATCAACTGGTGCCAGAAAGTTAAACAGATTTGTAAATTACTTCTATTAAAAAATCTTAATCTTTCCAGTACTTTTTAGGGTCTGTAAACTACAGAGGAAATGGTTTTCTTTTTGGAACACAGAGCTCTCTGCTGACATCATGACTACAGTGCTCTCTGCTGACATCTCTGTCCATTTTAGGAACTGTCCAGAGCAACACATGTTTGCTATGGGGATTTTCTCCTACTCTGGACAGTTCTTATAAAGGACTGATATGTCAGCAGAGAGCAGTGTGGTCATGATGTCAGCAGAGAGCTCTGTGTTCCAAAAAGAAAACCATTTCCTCTGTAGTATTCAGCAGCTAATAAGTACTGAAAGGATTAAGATTTTTTAAAAGAAGTAATTTACAAATCTGTTTAACTTTCTGGCACCAGTTGATAAAAAATAAATAAATAAATAAGTTTTCCATGGGAGTACCCCTTTAAGAAAACATGAAAATTTCACTGTAAAATGCATTGCTTAAAACCAAAACCCCCAAAAATTAGCAAAATTGTGATTTTCTTTAATTTATTTTCTTTTTTCAATTTTAAATTCAAATTTAAGGTGTCTTTATAAAGTACATTCTGTTGTGAAAAAACAAACATATGGGTCTGTGGATGGAAAAATAAAAGAATTATGGCTCTTGAAAGGTGTAAACTAAAAAATGTGTAAACTAAAATTTTTTGTGTCCTCAAGGCCAAAATTTGCTGTGTCTCTAAAGGGGTATTCCAGAAATTATTTTTTATTTGACATTTGACTATGCTACAGAGGCTGTAAAGTTAGTGTAGTTAATAATGTAGTGTCTGTACCCGTATGTGACGATTTTCTCACAATTCTTATGTGATTTTCACCCCAATATTTACTTTTACCAGCATACAAAATTACTGTTGTCTCAGATTTTTCCCAGGTTGCAATGCAGCCGAGACCTGACTCACTAGTCAGCTGATGACAGGGAGCCTGTCTGCTTCAATGGGTGGAGCGATCGCTTGGTGGGAGAGAGATCAATCTGCAACTATTGCAACAGCTGTAGGCACCCTGATTGAAAACCACAGGTCTTTTGAATGAATGCTGCTCATTTATGGGAGTGTGACTGATGTGTGGGAGGGAGGAAAATGGAATTATGGGCTTTGTAGGCAAAGAACTAAACTCAAAAAGGAAATACTAGTTCACAAAAAGCTAGCCACAGTGTTATGGTAATCTCACGCCATTTAGCCCCAAGACAAGCGCAGATCCTTCCTAAGCATGTCCATTCATTTCTGCCAGGTACGTACTAAAATACCTTATGGTGGATAACCCATTAAAGGGGTTAAATGACCAGCATCAAAGTGATCTCCATTGCCGATCCTTACTGGCTGGTGTTTCTGCAGGTTGAGTCAGCACCGCCAGGTATTTGGCACTAGAGAGACAGGATTCCTCTAGTGCCTGAAGTTCGGCTATGCTGACCCTCCCCCCCCCCCCAGTAAGTTAAAAAGTATGAATTGAGAGATGGCACAACCCTCCCCCCCCCCCTCTAACCTGGGGTGGACCACTCCCCCGCTGCCCCCCTGCCTGAGAGTTATAGGAGTGTGATTACAGCTACCACACTCCTATCACACTCAGCCAATGCAGATCTGGAGGTGTCTACAGTATAAGACATATTCTAACAGCAGAAAAGTAACTGCAGCTCTGGAAGTGACAGGAGGATAAGACATGATGTGACAGCAGAATAGTGACAGCAGCTCTGAAGGTGACTGGAGGATAAGTGAAAATCACACTCAGCCAATGCAGCTCTGGAGGTGTCTACAGTATAAGACATATTCTAACAGCAGAATACTGACTGCAACTCTGGAGTTGACTGGAATATAAGACATGATGTGAGAGCAGAATAGTGGCTGCAGCTTTGGAGGTGAAAGGAGCTTAAGACATGATGTAACAGCAGAATAGTGGTTGCAGCTCTGGAGGCAACTTGAGGATGCGACATGATGTAATAGTAGAAAAGTAAGTACAGCTTTGGCAGTAACAGGAGGACGAGATATGGTGTAACAGCAAAATAGTGTCTACCATGCTATGTCTGTATTTATCTGAATAAAGCTTGAAGTTTTTTTACCTGCTACCATGGTGCCGGATACTTCTATTGCTGTCTATGTCTGTGGAGGGGAACGCTACCCGACAGTCCAGGCACAGGAGCGGAGGAAAGGATCAGAGCAGTCAAGCACATTTTATTAACAGCAAAAAAGTGAGTACACACACCTTGTCTCTGTCTTCTTCCTCTGTGAACGTGAATCAGGTACCTGTCATAGAGCCAAAAGAAAGAAAAGTGATATGTTGCTCAGTACCTAATCCTGATCCTGTACATATAACATTTTATGTGTCTAGGACCTGTATATCCCTAACAAATAGCATTTATATCTTGGTCACTTGCTTTGTCTTCTTGCCTTGCGGAGGGGGCGTGTCCATCTCTTTCCCTCACTGAGTCTGGGAGCAGCCTGGCAGTCTGCAGATCTTTCTAAATTAGTGCAAGGATTTTAGTGATAAAAGCACAGTAGTTTTTATGCATACATTTTATATCTGTCATTAGTAAAGATGGATGCTAATCCAGCTTTACTAGGAACAGATAGAAAATGTGTGTCATTCAGCTTTAACAGACTCCTGAATGTCTGTTCAGCTTCTTTGTCATTCAGGACTCAGAGAAAGCTTTGGCTGTTCAAGCATGCTGGGAGTTGTAGTTTTGCAATAGCTTGAGCTGCAGTGTTTGGAAAGCAATGTGTTAGAACAGTGTTGCCTTTAGCTGTTGCAAAACTACAACTCCCAGCATGCCCACACATCCTTTGTCTGTAGTTTTGCAAGAGATGGAGACACACAGCTGGAGAATACCCAGCTCTAACAGAGAGTTTTACAAAGATTGTAACTCCAGCTGTTGCAAAACTACAACTCCCATCATGGTAGTTGTGGTTTAGGAATAGCTGAAGGCTGCAGTGGTGATCTCCTATACTGGATACCAACACACTTTATGGCCTGTATCCAGTATGCTGCAAAATACAGAGTAGTCTGTCTGCGTAAAGACTGATGACCCCTAGTGGTGGTTATTTTCATTTTTCCTTTTTTAGTAATTTTTTTTTTTTTTTATAAATGTGTATTTAAAAAAGTAATCTTATCAGTAGTACTACAAAATATAAAAAGTTTTTCAACATGACAGTGTCTCTTTAAGCATGCTCCTATCGGTGAAGGGGAGGAGTTCCTGCACAGAAGAAAGATATGTGGTGGCACCCTGCCTCCATCCTACATGCCCCTAGGCCTTATGTCCCCCCTTGCTATCCTCCTGCACTGGCTCTTAGAAGATCAGGGAGAATGCAAGCTGGAGCTCTCTATATAATACATACAGACCTTCAGCTTGCATGCTCCCCGAGAAGCAGCAAGACCTACGGTGGCCGGGCCCTCCGTGCCTGACCTGTCACACGCCCCTGCTACAGAGAAGCTGTCATCTGGCCAATTGTATTCCATCATAGCTGTAGTCACTTGTAAGTTCTGCAGGGATCATGGGTGAAACAACAACTCCCAGCATAACCTTATTACTGCTAAGATTTTACTGGGAGCTATAGTATCACATGGTACAAACTTATTGAGCAATTGCCCCTTACTTGGCATCACAACAGGCTAAAAAAATTACTTAGGGGGGCATTATAGGGTGACACCATTTTCTACCACAACGGGTGACATTAACCTTAGCAACACCACTGGTGCTCTGTAATAGCTAGAGGCAAAGAGCTCGCTGTTACTGCGCTCCTCTGTGTGTGCCGCTGTGTCAGTCAATGGGAGGTCAGCAGAGAAAGGTGTTGGCGGCCCTCTGATACTCGGGCACATTATAAAGAATTTATTCTCTATTGGCTATAAAACAATGAAATATACACAGAAACATATGAGTGGAATAAGCTTTTTAACCCCTACTGCAATGTGTTGCCAGTTTAACATGTATAAAAGATGTGATAGATGCCCATTACAAGGATGTGATAGATGCCCATTACAAGGATGTGACAGATGCCCATTACAAGGATGTGATAGATGCCCATTACAAGGATGTGACAGATGCCCATTACAAGGATATGATAGATGCCCATTACAAGGATGTGATAGATGCCCATTACAAGGATGTGATAGATGCCCATTACAAGGATGTGATAGATGCCCATTAAAAGGATATGATAGATGCCCATTACAAGGATGTGATAGATGCCCATTACAAGGATGTGATAGATGCCCATTACAAGGATGTGATAGATGCCCATTACAAGGATGTGATAGATGCCCATTACAGGTCGGGTTATGAGGAAGGGATAGGAGGACGGGATAGGAGGTCGGGATAGGAGGTCGGGATAGGAGGATGGGATAGGAGGTCGGGATAGGAGGTCGGGATAGGAGGTCGGGATAGGAGGATGGGATAGGAGGTCGGGATATGGCATCAATATATGAGGACGGGATATGAAGTCAAAAGCTTCCTCCTTTGTTTATTTTCCTCCCCAACAAGGATTAGGAAGGAAAAACTGGGCAATGCTGGGTACTCAGCTAGTATATATATATTTATTTATTTTAATATTAAAATGGAATAGCTAAAGTAAAAAATTAAAATAAAATAAAAAACACGCCTGCAAAAACAATGTTAAAACTCACATGGCTTTTTTTTGTGTTTTTTCACTCCCACACTATGGAGAAAAACACAGCGATTTTCCCAAAAAAATGCCATAGTCTCATAAGGTCACTTCTAGGAATCACCCAATGAGCCGAAAAAAGCTGAAAAAACGCCAAAAGGATAAAAAAAACACCAATTAGAAAAACAAAAAAAGTGGATATGGCATTTTGTAGTTCCTTATTGACTTGCAGCTAACATTTGCCCACGCTGTGCAGTAGAATGGGTGTTTTTTTGGGCCTTTTATTTTTTTTTTCAACTACATCCCTATTACATCTCATATGTACCATGGCATGGAAATAACAATGACCATCACCCCACAGTCCCTAACTGGTTGGCTCTAGCTATACCTCTAGTTATACCTAGTTATAACAAGTTGGCTCTAGTTATACCTATGGGATATTGTCAAAAGGAAATATTTCCCATAGTCTTCCATTTGCTCAATTGCTCCCTTTGCTTTCTTTCAGGTGGGCCTGGCATCAGTCCCCGGCCAAAACAACTACGTGGCCATCAAGGGAATCACCAAGACAGGGGACAATGCAGCGACCCTGCAGAGAGAGAGACGGATCCTCATGCTGGCCCGAGACTGCCCGTTCCTGTGTCACCTGTATGCTGCACAGCAGTCTCAGGACCATGCATTCTTCATCACCGAGTACCTGTCCGGCGGCAGCCTGGAGGCTTTACTCAGAATGTGCAGCTGTCTGAACACCGACAACGTAAGATTCTACACAGCAGAGATTGCATGCGGCCTCCAGTTCCTTCACGGACATAACATCGTCCACCGGTAAGTCTAACTTCCCCACACCTGTCTCCTTGTCATGTTGTAAATAATGCATCCAACTTTCCCAGAATCCTGAATTTTGTTAGGCTTTGTGGTGGTACAGTTCATGACCCCTTCACCATTGTCGATCTTTAAAGATTTCCTGTGATGTCCCAGCACCAAAAGCTGTCCTGTGGGCTGCGGATCTCCTTGGGCATGCATTTTTCACTGTGTATTATATAATGTATGTACTGTATCTTTAACCCCTTCCCGCAGAATCACGTCTATAGACGTCATTCAGTTAACCCCGTGATGCGCAGCATCGCACGGGTTAACTGGCAGAAGTCCCGCTGTTTCAAGCAGGGGACAACTTCTGCAACACCCTCCAGGACCAGCTGTTGATGGTCCTGGTCAGCGATCACTGTGATTGGTCCCTGTGGACTAATCACAGTGAATGAGCTGACTGGGGGTAAAGTTCATTTCCCCTGCTCTGCCCGCCACTAGAAGTCTGAGCAGAGCAGGGGAAGAAGATGCCGAGAGCTGCTGTGGAGACAGCAGCACTTATCAAGTACCGGCGCGGCAGTGGGGACCGGCGGCAGGCTCTCAACAGCTGGAGGCACACGGGTTGGCGGCGGGTAAGTGGAGGACGCGGCGGGCGGCATCTGCATCAGAGGCAGCAGTGAAGCTCTTCACTGCTGCTTCTGGTAGTTTAGAAAACTACAACACCCAGCATGCCTTTTGGCTGTCTGGGCATGCTGGGTGTTGTAGTTTTGCAACATCTGGAGGGCCGCAGTTTGGATCAATCTGTGCTCTTCCAGATGTTGCAAAACTACAACTCCCAGCATGCCCAGACAGTCCAGGCATGCTGGGAGTTGTAGTTCTGTAACATCTGGCCCTTCAGATGTTGCCGAACTACAACTCCCAGCATGCCTGGGCATGCTGAGAGTTGTCATTTTGCAAAATCTGGAGGGCTACAGTTTGGACACCACTACACAGTGGTCTCCAAACTGTTCTCCTCCAGATGTTGCAAAACTACAACACCCAGCATGCCCTTTGGCTGTCCGTGCATGCTGGGAGTTGTAGTTTTGCAACAACTGGAGGCACACTGGTTGGGAAACATTGTCTGTTTCCTAACTCAGTGTTTCCCAACCTTTGTGCCTCCAGCTGTTGCAAAACTATAACTCCCAGAATGCACTGAAAAACCATACATGCTGGGAGTTGTAGTTTTGCAACAGCTGGAGGCACACGGGTTGGGAAACACTGAGTTAAGTAATAAACTCTTAGTGTTTTGCAACCAGTGTACCTCCAGCTGTTGCATAACTACAACCCCCATGCACGGACAGCCAAAGGGTATGCTGGGAGTTGTAGTTTTGCCTTCCCCACAGGGGGATTTACAGTGAGTTTCTCGCTGCAAGTTTGAAATGCAGCTAATTTTACACTGTAGCTCAAAACTCTATGTAAACTCGCCCGTGCAAATGTACCCTAAAAACACTACACTACACTAACACAAAATAAAGAGTAAAACACTACATATACACCCCCTTACACTGTCCCCCCCCCCCCTCGCCCCTCCCCAATAGAAATGAAAAACATCAGGTATGGCACTGTTTTCAAAACTGAGCCTCCAGCTGTTGCAAAACAACAACTCCCAGTATTGCGGGACAGCCATTGACTATCCAGGCATGCTGGGAGTTTTGCAACAGCTGGAGACACCCTGTTTGGGAAACACTGCCTTAGAATACCCCTATGTCCACCCCTATACAAATCCTTAATTTAGGCCTCAGATAGGCATGGCACTCTCTCACTTCGGAGCACTGTCGTATTTCAAGGAAACCGTTTAGGGCCACATATGGGGTATTTCCGTAATCGGGAGAAATTGTCTAACAATTTTTCGGGGGGCTTTTTCTCCTTTTACCCCCTATGAAAAGGTAAAGTTGGGGTCTACTCCAGCATGTTATTGTAAAAAAAAAAAAAAAAATGTTACACTAACATGCTGGTGTTGCCCCATACTTTTTTTTATTTTCACAAAAGGTAAAAGGAAAAAAAGACCCCAAAGTTTTTAATGCAATTTTTCCTGAGTACGGAAATACCCCATATGTGGGAGTAAAATGCTCTGCGTGCGCACAACAGGGCTCAGGAATGAGAGCACCATGTACATTTGAGGTGATTTGCACAGGGGTGGCTGATCGTTACAGCGGTTCTGACATAAAAAAAAAAAAAAACCTACATGTGACCCCATAGTGAGCCTTAACACCCCACACCTGTTTGAAGAATTTTCATTGAAAATGAAAAATGTGTGTTTTTTTACTAAAATGCTGGTGTTATCCCAAATTTTTCATTTTCTCAAGGTGTAATAGTAAAAAAGCCCCCCAAAATTTTTATATAAATGCCCTATAAGTGGACGTAAAGTGCTCTGCAGGCTAACTACAATGCTCAGAAGAGAAGGAGCACCATTGGGATTTTGTAGAAAGAATTTGGCTGGAATTGAAGGCCATGTGCGTTTACAAAGCCCCCATGGTGCCAGAACAGTGGACCCCTCCCCCCACATTTGACCCCATTTTGAAGATTACACCCCTCACGTAATGTAATAATGGGTGCTGTGAACATTTACACCCCACAGGCGTTTGACCTATTTTGTGTACAGTCATCCATGAAAATGAAAAATTAGATTTTTCATTTGCACAGCCCACTGTTCCAAAAGTCTGTCAAACACCAGTGGGGTATAAATGCTCACTGCACCCCTTATTACATTTGGTTAGGGGTTTAGTTTCCAAAATGAGGTCACGTGTGGGGGGGTTTCTGCTGTTCTGGCACCATGGGAGCTTTGTAAACGCACATGGCACCCGACTTCCATTCCAATCAAATTCTCTCCACAAAAGCTTTTTTTTTCTGAGCATTGTAGTTCGCCTGCAGAGCACTTTACGTCCATATATGGGGTATTTCCACACGAGGTTACAAATTTTGGGGGGCATTTTTTCCTATAACCTCTTGTAAAAATATTGAATTTGGGGGAAAAAAACTGCATTTTAGTGAAAAAAAAATGTTTTTCATTTACACATCCGAGTTTAACGAAAAGTATTCAAACACCTGTGGGGTGTTAAGGCTCACTGTACCCCTTGTTACGTTCCTTGAGGGATGTAGTTTCCAAAATGGTATGCCATGTGTTTTTTTTTTTGCTGTCCTTGCACCAAAGGGGCTTCCTAAATGGGACATGCCCCCCAAAAACCATTTCATCAAAATTTGCTTTCCAAAAGCTAAATGTGACTCCTTCTCCTCTGAGCATTGTAGTTCGCACACAGAGCGTTTGACGTCCACACATGGGGTATTACCATACTCAGAAGAGATGGGGTTACAAATTTTGGGTGTAATTTTTCCTATTACCCCTTGTAAAAATGTAAAATATGGGGGGAAAACCATTATTTTAGTGGGGAAAAAAATTCATTTACACATACAACTTTAACAGAAAGTCGTCAAACACCTGTGGGGTGTTAAAGCTCACTGTACCACTTGAGGGGTGTAGATTCCAAAATAGTAAGCTATGTGTTTTTTTTGTTTTGTTTTTTGCTGTTATGGAACCATAGGGGCTTCTTAAATGCGACATGCCCCCTAAAAACCATTGCAGCAAAATTCACTCTTCTAAATCCTATTGTCGCTCCTTCCCTTCTGAGCCCTCTAGTGCACCTACAGAACACTTGACATACACATATGAGGTATTTCCTTACTTGAGAGAAATAGGGTTACACATTTTGGGTGGCATTTTCTCCTTCTAGCCTTTATAAAAATGCAAATACTGGGTCTACAGGAATGTGTTAGTGTAAAAAATAGAGATTTAGAATGTTCTCCTTCACTTTGCTGCTATTCCCTTGAGAAAGTCCAGGCTGACGAAACGTACGTTGGGGCGGTGGTGACAGGTCTCCATTATGGGTAAGTGAGTACCAGCTTTGTTAGTGTTATTACTTTCATGCACTGTTAGTGTCCATTCCAGCTATCCTAAGTGGGTAGCTGGACATTATATTAGTAAAGGTTATATACCCCTTTTCTTGTCCTATTGGACATTATTATTGGACACCCATTACTGCTGCTGTAGATCTCACTGTTTATATACTTCATATGAGCTTGATTATACTAATCATACCTGTCTCACCACCTTCTTTTCGGATTGATTATCTGTTTACAATCATTGACCTTGTATAATGTTAATATTTAGTAGTCATATTTGTGATTTTAAAGAGTATTAATAAAATTATTTTAGTTTTATCAGTAGTCATGGCTCTAGTGTTTCTCTATAAGTATATAAAATTTATTTTCAGAGCTATACTGTAGCATTGGTTTATAGACCCGCAGCGAGTTTTAGATATGGTTTATACACCAGTAGTTTCAATGTACATTATACTACAACGCTGCTATTTCTTGTTGCTAATTATTCCTGTGAAATACCTAAAGAGTTAACAAACCTTTTGAATGTCATTTTGAATACTTTGAAGGGTGCAGTTTTTATAATAGGGTCATTTATGGGATATTTCTAATATGAACACCCCTCAAATACACTTCGAAACAGAACTGTTCCCTGAAAAATTCTGATTTTGAAAATTTTGTGAAAAATAGGAAAATTGCTGCTGAACTTTGAAGCCCTCTGATGTCTTCCAAAAGTAAAAACCTGTCAACTTTATGATGCAAATATAAAGTAGACATATTGTATATGTGAATCAATATATAATTTATTTGGAATATCCAATAGAGTTTCAAATTCAGAAAAATGCTAAATTTGTTAATTTTTCATAAAATTTAGCAATTTTTAACCAAGAAATGATGCAAGCATTGACAAAAATTTACAACTAAGATAAAGTAGAATATGTCATGAAAAAATAAACTCGGAATCAAATTCATAAGTAAAAGAATCCCAGAGTTATTAATGCTTAAAGTGACAGTGGCCAGATTTGCAAAAAATGCTCTGGTCCTTAAGGCCAAAATGACCTCGGTCCTTAACCCCTTAACGACGCAGGACGTATATTTACGTCCTGCGCCGGCTCCCGCGATATGAAGCGGGATCGCGCCGCGATCCCGCATCATATCGCGTCGGTCCCGGCGCTCATCAACGGCCGGGATCCGCGGCTAATACCAAACATCGCCGATCGCGGCGATGTGTGGTATTAACCCTTTAGAAGCGGCGGTCAAAGCTGACCGCCGCTTCTAAAGCGAAACTGAAAGTGACCCGGCTGCTCAGTCAGGCTGTTCGGGACCGCCGCGGTGAAATCGCGGCGTCTCGAACAGCTGACCGGACATCGGGAGGGCCCTTACCTGCCTCCTCGGTGTCCGATCGGCGAATGACTGCTCCGTGCCTGAGATCCAGGCAGGAGCAGTCAAGCGCCGATAACACTGATCACAGGCGTGTTAATACACGCCTGTGATCTGTGTAGAAGATCAGTGTGTGCAGTGTTATAGGTCCCTATGGGACCTATAACACTGCAAAAAAAATGTAAAAAAAAAGTGTTAATAAAGGTCATTTAACCCCTTCCCTAATAAAAGTTTGAATCACCCCCCTTTTCCCATAAAAAAATAAAACAGTGTAAAAACAAAATTAATAAACATATGTGAAATCGCCGCGTGCATAAATGTCCGAACTATAAAAATATATCATTAATTAAACCGCACGGTCAATGGCGTGCGCGCAAAAAAATTCCAAAGTCCAAAAAAGCGTATTTTGGTCACTTTTTATACCATTCAAAAATGAATAAAAATTGATCAAAAAGTCAGATCAAAACAAAAATCATACCGATAAAAACTTCACGGCGCAAAAAATAAGTCCTCATACCGCCCTGTACGTGGAAAAATAAAAAAGTTATAGGGGTCAGAAGATGACATTTTTAAACGTATAAATTTTCCTGCATGTAGTTATGATTTTTTCCAGAAGTGCGACAAAATCAAACCTATGTAATTAGGGTATCATTTTAACCGTATGGACCTACAGAATAATGATAAGGTGTAATTTTTACCGAAATATGCACTGCGTAGAAACGGAAGCCCCCCAAAGTTACAAAATGGCGTTTTTTCTTCGATTTAATTTTTCCGTTTCGCCGTGCATCTTTGGGTAAAATGACTGATGTCACTGCAAAGTAGAATTGGTGACGCAAAAAATAAGCCATAATATGGATTCTTAGGTGGAAAATTTAAAGGGTTATGATTTTTAAAAGGTAAGGAGGAAAAAACAAAAGTGCAAAAACTGAAAAACCCTGAGTCCTTAAGTGGTTAAGAGAGAGAGGAGCAGTGATAATCAGGTGACCCTGCCTGCCCAGTGGGAACCCCTAAATTCTCTTGTATATGGTGTTGGGGGGGAGGAGTCGCCCCAGTCTAGCTGCAGAGCTCAAGCTGAGAACTGTGTGGAAAGGAGGAGGAAGTCGTGTGTGGAGAAATCCTGAGGGAAGCCTAAGAAAATATCTTCTAAAGTCAGCCCCACCATTCTGCAAAGTTTCCCCATACAGCAGAGTCAGCCCCGCCATTCTGCAAGTGTTCCCCCATACAACAGAGTCAGTCCCGCCATTCTGCAAGTGTTCCCCCATACAGCAGAGTCAGCCCCGCCATTCTGCAAGTGTTCCCCCATACAGCAGAGTCAGCCCCACCATTCTGCAAGTGTTCCCCCGTACAGCAGAAGCCCCGCCATTCTGCAAGTGTTCCCCCATACAGCAGAGTCAGCCCCGCCATTCTGCAAGTGTTCCCCCATACAGCAGAGTCAGCCCCACCATTCTGCAAGTGTTCCCCCATACAGCGGAAGCCCCGCCATTCTGCAAGTGTTCCCCTGTACAGCAGAGTCAGCCCCACCATTCTGCAAGTTTTCCCCCATACAGCGGAGTCAGCCCTGCCAATCTGCAAGGGTTCCCCATACAGCGGAGTCAGCCCCACCATTCTGCAAGTGTTCTCCCATACAGCGGAGTCAGCCCCGCCAATCTGCAAGGGTTCCCCGTACAGAGGAGTCAGCCCCACCATTCTGCAAGTGTTCCCCCATACAGCGGAGTCAGCCCCACCATTCTGCAAGTGTTCCCCCGTAAAGTGGTGAGTCAAGCTCTGGCAGTGATAGTACTTGGACCTTGTCAGAACCCTAGCCAGAGTGGGAAACCTTTCAGTCTATAATCTCTAGTCAGTATTATTCAAGTGGATGAAAAGCACCATAAGTCCTAGCAAGGCAACAGGGCTCCCAAGGGTTACACTGCATCCCTTGTACTCTTCATACTGTGTGTTGTACCATCTACACCTGCTCAGTAAAAGACAGTTATCCCTAACCCGACGTCGGTGTGTTTCTTACTCCCATTGTCTGGCCCCGGAGAAGCTGATAAGAATTCCTTGCACCCCTGTGGCACCACATTACCATTGTCTTTTATTTATAACTCTTTTTTCTTCTTTCATTGCAGAGATATCAAGCCAGATAACATCATGCTGGATAGAGATGGACACATCCGCATCATAGACCTCGGAGTTGCCCAAGATGGCGTCACCTCTTCCAACAAGATCAAAGGAGTGACGGGCACGTTACCATACATGGCCCCAGAGGTGCTCCAGAGGAAGATGTACTATGCAGCAGTTGACTGGTGGAGCCTGGGGATTGTTGTATCCCGGATGTCAGCAGGACGTTCCCCATTTTACTTTGGCTGCAACAGAGAAATGGCTCACGATTCCATCACCAGAGAGAAGCCTAATATTCCATCTTGGCTCCCTGCTGACCTGAAACATCTGATCAAGAAACTGCTGCGTAAGAATCCTGAGAAGCGGCTGGGTGTGAACAGGAACATCAGAGACCATCCATTCTTCACCACCATCAACTGGGAGGAACTGGAGCAGAAGAGAGCACAGCCGCCATTTACACCATTCAAGCCAGCTCTGAAGAAGGGAGACCTGCCGTGGCCAGAGGAAGAGACAGCCCTTCACCCCTTGGAAGGATTCTCTTTCATTGCTCCAAGCTGGGCCTGTTAACATCAGCCCATGGCCATGGCCCAGAGCTCTGTGCCCCTGACCCGTGCCTCTGCTGCTGTATTAGACCTCGGCTTGTCTATAACATCCTCTCTATACCATCTGAATGCTGCAGATTTCCATCAAGTTGTTACCCTGGATCTTAGCTCCACATCCTCCACAGCCTCTGAAGACCCTCTGTACCCCAGGAGCGGCCTGTGCTTGTAACACCTCAGCACAGACCTGGTAAGTATCACACATCATCACACATACATTAGGATCACACACACATTAGGATCACACACACATACAGGTAGATAGAAATATACACACAGGTACATACATAGATAGTATAGACACATACACACAGACACACACAACAGATAGCGGTAGATATCGGCTTTGATCCTGGGACTTGTTCCGATCGCCATATTTGGGGTCAGGAAGGAATTTTTCTCCTTTGAGGACAATTGGCTCATTCTTTAAGGGGGTTTTTGCCTTCCTTGGGATCATTCCAGCCATAAATAGGTAACATAACATAATGTACAAAAAATAAATGAATAATAATAATAAAAAAAAGTATTATATATGTATATATATATAAAAAATACATAATAGTTTACCATACTAGATAGGTCATGTACTGGCTTTTGATCCTGGGACTTGTTCCGATTGCCATATTTGGGGTCAGGAAGGAATTTTCCCCCCTTACATAAGGATAATTGGCTCTTTCCTCAAGGGGGTTTTCGCCTTCCTTTGGATCAACACAGTATATAAAAAAGCTTTGCTTTTACATTTATACATTACACATAGCAAAATAAAACATAACACACATTTCTAAAATTTGCAGAATCCCAGTATCCCCTTCCTGTAACTATATAAACAAAATAAAATGTCTTTTTCCCCCTTTACATCATTGTGTCTGTGTCTTTATTTCCATTGTTTGATCATGTATTGTTCTAATAAATACAGTGAAACCTCTTTGAGAAGACCACCCAAATTTCTCCTGGTCTTCTATTGCAGTGGTGTCCTAAAAACAAGACCACTATGGGAATGGTCTTTTCAAAGAGGTGGTACAAAGCTTCATTTGCACTAAATCATATTGTATCATATTGTTGCAGAATGTTTGATACTTTTGAACATATTTAATGGAATTGGGTAGTGCAAACATTTGACAACTTTTTGTTGAATAGAATAAAAGAGTTTAAAAAACCATGGCACTTAAACCATGTCTCCTTTTGTTAGGCCAAACATGTATAACTGATGGTGTAAAATAGCAAAAAGAAAAAAATGGCACAATATGCTGGATAAATATGTCTACAAAGTCAAAGACAGAAAAAAATTGTGCAAAAAGTGCCTAAGAACTGACACCCGATGCTTGATAAATTCTCCCCAAGGCGCCCAAAATTTAAAAAAAAATTATCTTCCCCTATTAACCGGGTATAGATGGAGGCAGGGGCGTACCTAGAGCATTTGGCACCCGGGGCGGACCCTTTGTTTCACCCCCCCCCCCCCACACACACACGCACCCCCCTTAATTACACCCCCTCCCCTCCCCCAGGGGCGGACTGACAACACTCGGGGCCCCTGGACCAAAAAAAAGGCAAGGGCCCCTGCTAGGCTCTGCAGCTCGTCAATCTTCTGCCACGCTACTATTCCACCCAAATCCCACACACAATAAATTAAATTTATATATGTAAGAAACACTTTAACATAGGTAAATTTCCATGACCAATAATACTGGTATACAAGGAGAAATATATACCACCACACAATAACTGGATAATACCGCCATACTGTACTGAATAAAACCACTATATACAGACCAGTATACTATACAGGATCTGTATGCAATATAAGTGATTATATACAGGACCATATGGCGGTAGATATCATCTGTACACAGGATATGTATACCGTATAAGTGATTACAGTTACATTTTGGGACTCACAATTACGTCTTTTCTGATCAGCGGCGTCCTCTTTCCTCTTCTTCTCCGTCCGGATAAGACCGCCATGTGAATCTCTTAACATCTGCAGGAAAAACATGTCAGACTCATTTTTTCAGTCCCCTCCCCTCCTCTACACAATCTTCCCATCTATAGGCCCACAAACTGTAATAATGCCCTCCTTCGTGTCCTGCACAGTAAATGGGCAGGTAGGTAGGTAGCCAGGTAACCCCCTCTTTCCCATAGGTATATGCAGAGTTACACCCCCCCATCTTTCCCATAGGTATATGCAGAGTTACACCCCCCTCTCTTTCCCATAGGTATATGCAGAGCTACGCTACACCCCCCTCTTTCCCATAGGTATATGCAGAGTTACACCCCCCCTCTTTCCCATAGGTATATGCAGAGATACACCCCCACCCCCTCTTTCCCATAGGTATATGCAGAGCTACCCCCCCTTTTTACCATAGTATATGCAGAGTTACACCCCCCCTCTTTCCCATAGGTATATGCAGGGTTACCCCCCCTCTTTCCCATAGGTATATGAAGAGCTACCCCCCCCTCTTTCCCATATGTATATGTGGAGCTACACCCCCCTTCCCCATAGGTATATACCGAGCTACACCCCCTCTTTCCCATAGGTAAATGCAGAGCTACACCCCACCCTCTTTCCCATAGGTATATGCAGAGCTACACCCCACCCTCCTTTCCATAGGTATATGCAGAGCTACACCCCACCCTTCCCCATAGGTATATGCAGAGCTACACCCACCCCTCTCCCTCCCTTTCCCATAGGTATATGCAGAGCTGCCCCCCTCTCCCTCCCTTCCCTATAGGTATATGCAGAGCACCCCCTCTCCCCCCCTTCACTATAGGTATATGCAGAGCATCACCCACCCTCTCCCTTCCTTCCCTATAAGTATATGCAGAGAACCCCCCTCTCCCCCCTTCCCTATAAGTATATGCAGAGCACCCCCCTCTCCCCCCTTCCCTATAATTATATGCAGAGCACCCCCCCTCTCCCCCCTTCCCTATAAGTATATGCAGAGCACCCCTCTCTCCCCCCTTCCCTATAAGTAAATGCAGAGCACCCCCTCCCCCCTTCCCTATAAGTATATGCAGAGCATCCCCCCTTCCCTATAAGTATATGCAGAGCACCCCCCCCCCCCGTTCCCTATAGGTATAGGCAGGGTTAAAAAAAATAAAAAAGATGCTCACCTGATATACCACACAGCGATCTCCTCAGCTGCAGGGCCTGCGTCTTCTCCCCTCCACAGTACAGGCACCAATGAGTACTCAGGCAAAAATTAACTTATCCTCTATTCACAGGATAGGGGATAAGTAGCTGATCGCAGGGTCTGACCACTGGGGCCCCACACGTTTTCCAGGACGGGACCCCGTCACTCTCAGTGAGGAGGATGTATCGTCTACGGGTTGATGGCATGCGCTCCATTTATTTCTATGGGAGCGCCGATGATGTCTTTTTGTCGCTCCCATAAAAATGAATAGAATGAGTGCCGGCTGCATCACGCACTCCTCACTGAGTGCCGGGTCCTGTCCCGGTGGTCGTGGGTGTGGGGCTGGACCCAGCAGTTGAACCCCCTGCGATCAGCTAATTATCCCATATCCTGTGAATAGAGGATAAGTTAAAGGGGTACTCCCGTGGAAAACTTTTTTTTTTAAATCAACTGGTGCCAGAAAGTTAAACAGATTTGTAAATTACTTCTATTAAAAAATCTTAACCCTTCCAATACATTTTATGGGCTATATACTACAGAGGAAATGCTTTTCTTTTTGTATTTCTCTGATGTCACGACCACAGTGCTCTCTGCTGACATCTGCTGTCCATTTTAGGAACTGTCCAGAGCAGCATATGTTTGCTATGTGGATTTTCTCCTGCTCTGGACAGTTCCAAAAATGGACAGCAGAGGTCAGCAGAGAGCACTGTGTTCGTGACATCAGAGAAATGCAAAAAGAAAAGCATTTCCTCTGTAGTATATAGCCCCTAAAAAGTACTGGAAGGATTAAGATTTTTAAATAGAAGTAATCTACAAATATGTTTAACTTTCTGGCACCAGTTGATTTAAAAAAAAAAAAAAAAGTTTTCCACGGGAGTACCCCTTCAACTTTCACCAGAAATCTCTTTTAATAGTAAAACGTTTTGTGTATGGTAATTTTTTGGCACTTTGTTCAGGTCAGTATCAGTCAGTGTAACTCACTCAGGACGAAGGGCGTACCTGTACGCCCTACGCACGGTCCCGGTGTTTAAAATGGTGCATCACATCGAATCGGTCCCGGCTGCTAACCATAACCGGGTCCCTGGGATAATGCATGCAGCACCGATCGCTGTGCCACGCGCTATTAACCCTTCAGACGCGGCGATCAAAGTTGATTGCCGCATCTGAAAACGAAAGTAAACGCTTCCCAGCAGCTCAGTCGGGCTGATCGGGACATAGCGATAAAATCACGATGTCCCGATCAGCTAGGACGCGAGCGTAGACCCCCTTACCTTGCTCCGTCACATCCGATCGGCATTTGATTGCTCCAAGCCTGAGCTACAGGCTTGAGCAATCGAGACCCTATCTCGCTGATCCATGCAAAGCTATGGCTTTGCAGGGATCAGGGTAAGAGATCAGTGTGTGCAGTGTTATAGCTCCCTATGCGGAAATGTCCCCATGCGGAAATGTCCGAACTATAAAAATATATCATTAATTAAACCACACGGTCAATGGCGTACGCGCAAAAACATTCCAAAGTCCAACATAGCGTATTTTGGGTCACTTTTTATATCATGAAAAAATTTATATAAAGCGATCAAAAAGTCTGATCAATACAAAAATGGTACCGATAAAAACTTCATACTGGCCCATACATGGAAAATGTAAAAAGTTCTAGGGGTTAGAAGATGAGAATTTTTAACATACACATTTCGTGCATGTAGTTATGATTTTTTTCCGAAGTACAACAAAATCGAACCTATATAAGTAGGGTGTCATTTTAACCGTATGGACCTACAGAATAGAGATAAGGTGTTATTGTTACCAAAAAATGCACTGCGTAGAAACGGAAGCCCCCAAAATCTACAAAATTAAATTTTTTCTTCAATTTTGTCGCACAATGAATTTTTTTCCCATTTTGCCGTGGATTGTTTGGTAAATGATGAATGTCACTGCAAAGTAGAATTGGTGGCGCATAAAATAAGCCATCATATTGAATTTTATGTGCAAAATTTAAAGCGTTATGATTTTTTGAAGGTGATGAGGAAAAAATGAGAATGCAAAAACGGAAAAAACCTGCACCCTTAAAGGGGTACTCCGCCCCTAGACATCTTATCCCCTATCCAAAGGATAGGGGATAAGATGTCAGATCGTCGCGGGCCCGCTGCTGGGGACCCCCGGGATCACCGCTGCGGCACCCGGCTGTCATTACTGCACAGAGCGAGTTCGCTCTGTGCGTAATGACGGGCGATACAGGGGACGGAGCAGTGTGACATCATGGCTCTGCCCCTCAAGACATCACGGCCCGCCCCTTAATACAAGTCTATGGCAGGGGCGTGACAACCGCCACGCCCCCTTCCATAGACTCGTATTGAGGGGGGCGGGCCGTGACGTCACGAGGGGCGGGGCCGTGACGTAAAGATACTCCGGCCCCTGTACTGCCCATCATCACGTACAGAGCAAACTCGCTCTGTGCAGTAATGACATCGGTGTGCCGCAGCGGTGATCCCGGGGGTCCCCAGCAGCGAGACCACGGCGATCTGACATCTTATCCCCTATCCTTTGGATAGGGGATAAGATGTCTAGGGGCGGAGTACCCCTTTAAGGGGTTAAAACAGGTATTTTTCAAGCAAAAACTGCTGGAAAAAAAGCAGTCAAAAATTTCAGCAATGTTTGCGGTAATATATATATATATATATACAGTGCACTGTAGAAGCCGACAGGACTGTACGGCTCCACGCAACCAAGTGGGTATGCACATGGAGACTATCGCTAGACGCCTAACTGGATTGACCATATTCAAGGCGCTCCAGGGTCTGCTATCTGTCTATTTATGACTCTGGATATCAATTTTAAGTAATATCAAGAGGCGGTACTGTATCACTGCCTGCTTGTGATGAGTGTTTTGTTCCCTGCTATATGTAGACGTGGCTTATGACTGTACCACTTATAAGCAGGGCTCATCTGATATATTAAATAGCACCCTTCCTGTCCCTGAGGAGGTCATGGATGGTGACCGAAACGCGTCGGACATTAAGGGAAATAACTGATGATGCTAAAATTACAATACTAAACACTCGTGGTCATTTAACAGTGTGTAATTATTGCGTCCTTATGGTGGGGAGATATTATCAGATCTACCCCACACTGTACATTCACATATATTTATATATTTTTTTAAGATTACTTGATTAAAAGTTAAGTCTTAGTCACTCCTCTCCCCCCCCCCTCTTTGAGTATGGAGATACCCCATAAGTGGACCTGAAGTGCACTACGGGCGAACTACAATGCTCAGAAGAGGAGGAGCACCATTGAGCTTTTGGAAAGAGAATTCGTTTGGAATGGTAGTCAGGGGCCATGTGCATTTACAAAGCCCCCCGTGGTGCCAGAACAGTGGACCCCCCACATGTGACCCTATTTTGGAAACTACACTCCTCACAGAATTTAATAAGTGGTGCAGTGAGCATTTACACCCCACTGGCGTTTGACAGATCTTTGGAACAGTGGGCTGTGCAAATGGAAAATTAAATTTTTCATTTTCACGGATCACTGTGGGGCGTAAATGTTCACTGTACCCCTTATTACATTACATGAGGGGTGTAGTTTCCAAAATGGGGTCACATATGGGGGGGGTCCATTGTTCTGGTACCATGGGGGCTTTGTAAATACAAGTGGCCTTCAATTCCGAATACATTTTCTCTTCAAAATCCCAATGGCGCTCCTTCTCTTCTGAGCATTGAAGTGCACCCATAGAGCACTTTACATCCACATATGGGGTATGCTCTTACTCAGAAGAAATTGGGTTACAAATCTTGGGGGGCTTTTTTTTATTTTCCCTTGTGAAAAAGAAAAATTTAGGGTGACAGCAGCATTTTAGTGAAAAAATTTTTTTTTTCATTTTCCCATCCAACTTTAATGAAAATTTTTCAGCAGCTAATAAGTACAGGAAGGATTAAGATTTTTTAATAGAAGTAATTTACAAATCTGTTTAACTTCCTGGCACCAGTTGATAAAAAAAAAAAAAAAGTTTTTCACCGGAGTTCCCCTTTAACCCCTTAAGGACGCAGGACGTAAATGTACGTCCTGGTGCGGTGGTACTTAACGCACCAGGACGTACATTTACGTCCTAAACATAACCGCGGGCATCGGAGCAATGCCCGTGTCATGCGCGGCTGATCCCGGCTGCTGATCGCAGCCAGGGACCCGCCGGCAATGGCCAACGCCCGCGATCTCGCGGGCGTCCGCCATTAACCCCTCAGGTGCCGGGATCAATACAGCTCCCGGCATCTGTGGCAGTGTGCGATTTGAATGAATGATCGGATCGCCCGCAGCGCTGCTGCGGGGATCCGATCATTCATAACGCCGCACGGAGGTCCCCTCTCCTTCCTCCGTGCGGCTCCCGGCGTCTCCTGCTCTGGTCTGTGATCGAGCAGACCAGAGCAGAAGATGACCGAAAACACTGATCTGTTCTATGTCCTATACATAGAACAGATCAGTATTAGCAATCATGGTATTGCTATGAATAGTCCCCTATGGGGACTCTTCAAGTGTAAAAAAAAATGTTAAAAAATGTAAAAGTAAAAAAAAAGTGAAAAATCCCCTCCCCCAATAAAAAAGTAAAACGTCCGTTTTTTCCTATTTTACCCCCAAAAAGCGTAATTTTTTTTTATAGACATATTCGGTATCGCCGCGTGCGTAAATGTCCGAACTATTAAAATAAAATGTTAATGATCCCGTACGGTTAACGGCGTGAACGAAAAAAAAAAAAAGTCCAAAATTCCTACCTTTTTAATACATTTTATTAAAAAAAAAATTATAAAAAATGTATTAAAAGTTTTTTATATGCAAATGTGGTATCAAAAAAAAAGTACAGATCATGGCGCAAAAAATTAGCCCCCATACCGCCGCTTATACGGAAAAATAAAAAAGTTATAGGTCATCAAAATAAAGGGATTATAAACGTACTAATTTGGTTAAAAAGTTTGTGATTTTTTTTAAGCGCAACAATAATATAAAAGTATGTAATAATGGGTATCATTTTAATCGTATTGACCCTCAGAATAAAGGACACACATCATTTTTACCATAAATTGTACGGTGTGAAAACGAAACCTTCCAAAATTAGCAAAATTGCATTTTTCGTTTTAATTTCCCCACAAAAATAGTGTTTTTTGGTTGCTCCATACATTTTATGATATAATGAGTGATGTCATTACAAAGTACAACTGGTCGCGCAAAAAACAAGCCCTCATACTAGTCTGTGGATGAAAATATAAAAGAGTTATGATTTTTAGAAGGCGAGGAGGAAAAAATGAAAACGTAAAAATTAAATTGTCTGAGTCCTTAAGGCCAAAATGGGCTGAGTCCTTAAGGGGTTAAGAAATTGTGCCTAGCAGGACTATGCTAAGACTGTTCCATTTCCAAGTTCAGCAACGTAACCATTAAGCTTTGTGCCTGACCATCAGGTCAAGAGACTCCTAGCCAGTAGGAGATTCGTAAGTTTTGGGCCCGGCTGATTGTGGCAGTCGTGAAACATAGTGTGGTGTCCCGGTACCGTATTTCATACTGTACCTTTGTAGAGGTCCCCATAGTCAGAGTCCCTAGGAAAGTCGGGGTCCCTCTTCTATAGTTCTCCCCTCGTCACCCCTTAGTTAGTTCATATGTATATATTCAAATGCCTACCTGTTCAGCGTAGCAGGACCTGCGGGTCATGTGATTAGGGTCAGAAATCTATGGTTTTGCTAAAGGACCTTTGGTGGTTCTCATGACGTGTTCACCCACAATGCAATGTAACAGTGAGTGACAGTTGTTATGGACCAATCCAAAACGGCCAGCCCCTGCCCATATAAGGGAGCTGCGCCATCTTGATCGCTCTCTTAGGTTGCTGATTCTGGATGAGGTAGGACCTCCGCAGCTTACAAGACAATTTACTAGGCCAAAGCCTTGCGGCCTCGGCCTCTAACATAGCGGATATACTAAGCAATTCCCCGCTACTCCCCGCAAGATCACTGGAGCTAAACGCTCCCTTAAATCCAGCGGATCTATGCTACCAAATCTCTGAGAAGCTAAATTGAGCTTATCTGATCCCAACCAACTGTCAATCGCTACTCGGCTATATCTATAGAGACTCTGTTATCTGGACTGTTACTATTGCTGCGTGTACAGAAATTCTTCAGTAAAAGTTCCTGCAAGTTTTCAGTTAACAGTGGTTGTGGACAATCCTTTATTCTACATTCACCTATTGCTTTTGGGAAGGGTGGCAATAGGCCTATCAAGATTACAGAATTTAACCATCACCCTGGCGTCACGAGTGACAAGGGTTAACAACGCCCTTTATTATTCTGAACAGCAACACCCTAACTACCCTACACCCCACAAGGCTTTATCCCCCAAGATTACCACAATAGACTCCTAGTGTAGGTGGACTGCAGATCCTTACATGCCAGTTTTGTGTACATATCCCTATATTCATGAGACTTTCTAGCTAAAAATTGCACTTATCAGGTGTATGCGCCTGAACCTTGTTGGAGTGTTAATAAATATGTAAGCTTGGATAATAAAAATGTATATGGTCCTTGTACACAGAAAAGATAGCTTTGTGTCTGTGTACATAAAAAGTAGGTAAAGGTTGTACACGAAAAAAATGTCCACTAGATGCACGTGTACACTAAAAAACAAAAAACTTAAATAATTCTTGTATACATGTACATACAAATGTATAAAAATAGTAAAAAGGTGTTTTAGTAGTTACTAAATAGGTCACTCTCCCGGACCCTCCGAGAGTAGCATTCCAGTCGCCAATCGCTAGCACCTGTCTCAACAAAAATAACAGGGTAGGGGGGGCGTGGCTGGCCATGCAAGGAGAAGGTCACTAGCCTGCTGAGCTCCGTATCCACGGCCCATCAAACAGGGGAAATCGTTATTCCACATGCGACCCAAGAGAACTGGACACAGCCAAAGGTCGAGGGGACCGACCCTGAAGCTACCAGTCCCCATTTCTAATTTCTTCAGCCCCTTGCAGAGCCTGGAGGATTCCATGGGGCCGATGACAGTGCTCTCCAAGATGGTGCCGGCACCCGCACCTAAGGCCGCGCTTAACCACTCCCCACCAGTGACGAGGAGAAGCGCAGCCAGCTCGGCTGGAGCTGCAGCGCAGTTCGGGAGGCTAAAGGCGCTGACCGACCTACCTGTCCGAAGCCCGGCGACACAGAAGAGGGGTCCGGAAGGCGAGCACACCACAGCGGGTGTTTTGACGGAGGTCCGGGGGACCCGAACTCTGGACGCGACCCCCGCTCCGGGACTTCCCCAGCACGCAGGGGCTACGGGCGCTGCGCCGCGGCTTTCCCCCTCAGACTGCAACGAGGGACGGATGGAGAGCGGCACGAACCCTTCCTGGAGCGCGCCACCACAGCTGCCTGCGGGACTGCACTCTTCCGCAGGGGTTCCGACAGGCCCAACACAGATATCGCTGGCTGCCGGTTTGAGGAGAGAGCTGATGGACAATGAACCTGAGGCGCACAGCACCACTGATGGCGAGGTAGGACCGGGGGAGATTACCAGTGCTCAGCACCCATCATATGCTTCCCCTCCCTGCACCCCTGGTTCCCCTGAGGATGGAGCAATTTCACCTTCCGAGAGTGTCCCCTCCATTTTTTGCAGCCCCAGGGACTCACAGAGTTCCCAGCTATCCCTCTCTGCTGCAGGAAGAGGACCAATATTGCGGCCCGACTACATGGACCCTGGACTTTTCACCACAGTGTCAGCAACGGGGGCTACTTGGGGTGATGAAGCCCACGCTCCTTTGCCCACTCCTGCTAAGGGACTGCCTGTGAGCCTCCCACCTTTTATACACCCTGTTGTTCAACCACAGTTTCTTCAGGGCTCTGCCCTATCACATGGACATGGGGATCCTCTATCCACGTCATTACCCCCCCCCCCCAGCTCAGGCCGTCGCCTTGCTAAAGGGGCACCCAGAACTCCAAGCACTTCTAGCGCTTCTGCCGACCAAAAGTGATATGTCTGCGATGGCTCTGGACTTAAAGCATGCCTGGCGCCAGGATTTGCAACCTGTCCTGCAAGATGTGTCGGACCTACAGGGAAAGGTGAAGGCCCTTGAGGACTTTCGGGCCACGGCGCTTGATACCATGAGAGACCTACAGACCTCCCTATCTGCTCAGGCTTCTACACAGTGTGCGTTGGCAGACCACCTAGACGATGTGGAAAATAGAAGTCGGCGAAACAATATTCGTATCCGGGGCCTCCCTGAGGCCACGAGGAGCCAGGACCTATTCCACACTGTCACAGGGACATCCAATCTACTGCTGGGACGCCCACCAGACACCCACATCGAGCTTGATAGGGTCCACTGGGCGCTCAGAGCACCAAGCACGGACTCCTCTCGTCCACGCGATGTCATTTGCAGAGTCCATAAGTATACTCTGAAGGAACAGATCATGCTCAAAGCAAGGCAACGCGGAGATGTGGACTTTGATGGTGCAATCCTACAGTTATACCCGGACTTATCCAGACGCACCCTGCGACAAAGGGCCCTCCTCCGGCCTCTTCTGAGAGAACTCCAGAATCAGAATTTGCCCTACAGATGGGGCTTCCCGTTTGCCCTGCATGTCACTGCTGGGGATGTGAACGCTTCCCTGCGAGAGCCGAGAGACTTGCCGCTTTTCCTGTCATCGCTGGGCTTGCCGCCCTTGTCTCTGCCGGAGTGGGACATCTTCCTGAAGGACCCGTATGCTGCACCCCCGGGCATTCGTCTCTCTCAGAGACTACCAACTAGGCGACCCAACCCGGGCTGGCCGCTACCGCAACGCCACAGGAGAACAAGGCGTAACTCCTCCGGACCCACTGCTGGAGTGGAGCAGCTTACCCCTTTTTTTTTTGTGGGACGCAGTTTTTCTATTGTTGACCTGTCTCCCTCACACATGAAGAGTGGTGCATCGCACCTGACTTTCCCCCTCTCTTTAGAAACCTCCTCACACTGCAGGCATAGCCTTACCCCAACTAGGGCTGGTGTGGGTTTACTACACCTGATAGGCAGACGAAATTTTTTCTGCCACTAGTACTACCTTGCAGGCACTTGAGCTTGCTTTTTTGGTTTTTTCTTTGTTGTTTTAGTGTTTTGTTTCCCTGTTTCTGATCCCTGTTTTTTCTCTTTTCCAGTAGGACTGGTTGTTCACTCCCCGCCGGGCCCCTGTTGCTGTGTCCTCTCGATCTACACTGTCCAGCTATCGCCCAGAGTGCTTAATGGCAGAGGTGAAGTTGGTCACCCTGAATGTTCAGGGATTCAATGTTCCGGAGAAGAGGTCACAAATTCTCTACCATATGCTCAAGCTCAAGGTCAGACTTATATGTTTACAGGAGACCCACTTTAAAACAGGTCATGTCCCAGATAGACTCAGCAGGTACTTCACCACCTGGTTCCATAGCTCCAACCCGGATTCCCGCTCGAAGGGGGTATCTATTGGTATACACTGATCCCTACCATTTAGTGTACAGGCTGTCCGGGTGGATCAGAACGCTCGATATCTCTTTGTTCGGGGCAACATATTGAACAAGGTGGTGATGGTAGCGACGGTCTATGCCCCTAACAGCGGTCAGGTGGCCTTTCTGGCAAAGACTCTGGAGGAACTGTCTTCATTTGCCCAGGGTATGGTGTTGCTGGGTGGGGACTTTAATGTTGCGGTTCACCCACTGCTGGATGCGTCCGCGAGCCACTCAGCAATCTCCTTTCGCCAACTGAGCAGACTTAAAAAATTATTGCACTCCCTGCAGCTGTGCGACGTGTGGCGCCTCCAGCATCCGGGTGATCGGTACTACACCCACTTTTCCTCCCCACATGGATCATATAGCAGGCTGGACTATGTGTTCCTGTCACACTACCAGCTACCCAGATTGTCATCCTCGCAGATCGTTAGCCTCTTTCTTTCCGATCACGCCCCGGTTTACTGTACAGTGACGATCCCTTCCTTGAACACCCCACGGTTTTCATGGCTTTTGAACGAGTCCCTCCTCCTGGACACCCTTTGCCTGTCGGATCTGAGGATGGCGATCTCGCACTTTCATTCCGATCACGCAAATGACCAGACCTCCTTGCCCCACCAATGGGAAGCTATTAAGTGTGTGTTGCGTGCTATTTTGATCAGCCATAGCTCTCGCCTTAAGAGAGAAAAGGCAGCCAAACTGAAGCGCCTCCTTGAGACGCTCCGTGATTTGGAGGCCTTGCACAAATGAACTCTCTTGGAGTCCACGTTGAGGGAACTCATCAAAATTCGTCATGAAATCCGCTCCCTTTTGAACGACTCTTTCAGACAGTACAGCCAGAGATGCGCAAAGGCCTTTTATGAATGGGGCAATAAACCGGGCAGACAATTGACCAGAGCTCTCAGAGAGAGAGAAGGTCGGCTTTATTTGTCCCGTCCATAAATACTCCGGGTGGTGGAAAGTCGTACCTTACTGCTGACATGCTGACGGCCTTTGAAAAATATTACTATGATCTCTACAACCATTCCACCCAGCCGTCCGTCCCCCCCCCCCCCCACATCCCTCTCTGGCTGACTACATACGGCGGACGGCTCTCCCGCGTCTGTCGGAGGAGGACATAGTTGCCTTGGAGGCCCCGTTCTCCGAGGAGGAGATTGCACAAGCGATCTCTAACCTGCTCTCGGGCAAAAGCCCGGGACCGGATGGGTACACGTCCAAATTCTTTAAAACACTGAAAGATAGCCTGCTCCCTGTCCTCGGTTGGACGTTTAATAGTATCACCCCGAACCTGGGATTTCCCACCGATTCACTCAGTGCCTATATAACGGTCATCCCTAAAGAAGGACGGGACCCAAACCTCTGCGCTAGCTACCGCCCTATATCTCTGCTGAACACAGATCACAAACTGTTAGCCAAATTGCTGGCGGATCGTTTGGCTTTGGTCCTTGCCCCCCTAGTCCACCCTGATCAGACCGGATTTATAAGCTCCCGAGAGGCACGTGATAATACGGTACGTGCCTTCTCGATAATCCATAGGGCTACTGCTCATAAGAAACCGTTGTTACTCATTTCTCTCGACGCGGAGAAGGCTTTTGACAGGGTGGACTGGGGATTCATGAGAGCAACGCTGGAACAGATAGGCCTAGGCCCTTCTATGCTAGGGCGAGTGACAGCCTTGTACAGAGACCCTCAAGCCCGGGTGAGAATCAATGGGTCTTTATCAACTCCGATACCCATCCGGAATGGGACGCGCCAGGGGTGCCCGCTTTCCCCCCTTCTGTACGTTCTGTGCATGGAGCATTTACTGAATGCTCTCAGATCTGATCCGAACATTAAGGGGTTTACCCTCGGGGGAGGCGGACATCTCTGCTCTGCGTTCGCAGACGACCTCCTCCTCTACCTATCTTCCCCATGCTCCTCCTTACCTGCAGCCCTGCTCGTCCTGAGGGAATACTCCCACTACAGCAACCACAGGATCAATATGTCCAAGAGTGTGGCCCTGCCATTAGCCCTCCCGGTGGATAGTGTATTACGGTTAAAGAGGGATCACCCCTTTCACTGGGCTACCGGGTCCTTTAAATATCTAGGCATCCATATCCCGATAGACCTGTCAGACACCTTCGCCCTGAATTTCCAATCGTTGTTGGTGACTCTTGCTAAGGACTTAAATAGATGGACATCTGGCGCTTTCTCCTGGCTGGGCCGCGCCAATATTGTTAAAATGAACTTTCTTCCGAGGCTGTTGTATCTTTTCCAGACGATCCCGATAGCGCTCCCACTCTCCTATTTTCACAAACTTGACAAACTGATTCGCTCATTTATATGGGCGCGACGGTCGTCTAGGATCTCTAGCCGGGTCTTGGTTAGGAGGAAGCAGGCAGGTGGTCTGGCAGTCCCTGACTGCCGGGCTTATTATGTAGCGGCTACCCTGGCCAGACTCCTGGATTTCTTCCACGGCCGTGTCTCTAAACAGTGGGTGGTGCTGGAATCGTATGGCGCAACTATGAATGTAGCCCTGTATCCTTGGCTACCCCCGACCATGTACTCGCAACGTGTGTTGGAGACACTGCCTTGGGTGTCTAGAGAGTTGATTGTTACCCTGACCAGATACTTGCGTAGATCTCAGGTCTTTTCGGCTGATGGTCCGCTGACCCCGATCATTGGCAACCCTAGTTTTCCACCGGGTATGACTACTGACTCTTTCCTGGGTCTTTCCTCATCCCCAGCCCTACCCATACGTCGTTTTCTTAATGGGACACAGTTGAAGCCATACAATGACTTAGTCCCGTCACATCTTCAGACTTCCATCAGGCTGATGCAATACCTTCAGCTAAGACACTTCCTTGATACTGCTGGGCGTTCCTTGAGGTTGGACCGACCCCTTCTCCCTTTTGAAGAGCTGTGTGTTTCCCCCCCCCCCCCCCCGGTGTATAAGGTGGTTTCTCGAGTTTACGGTCTCTTACAGGATGAGGCGACTCAGCATCCCCCCAAATTTGAATCGTCCTGGGAGGAGGAACTACACACCACTGTTGCTCGCTCTGATTGGACGACGGCTTTTGAAATGTGTCATCAGATCTCAATATCTTGCAGGGCACAGGAAACCAACTATAAGATCTTGTCTAGGTGGTATAGAGTACCGGCCCTATTGCACAAATTCCACCCTTCAGTATCGGACCTTTGCTGGCGCTGTGGTACTGATAGGGGGGACCATGTCCCATATCTGGTGGTCCTGTCCTTCCCTCACGGCCTTTTGGATGACAGTAACTTCACGAATTGCCCTAGTGACTCGTGTGACTTACCCTAATGACCCAAAGGGGCTGCTCCTGTCCATAATACTGACCTCCAGAAAGTCACCCTCTAGACTTTTGGCTAACATGATGCTTATGGCTGCTAGGTCAGTAATTCCCAAGAGATGGAAAGACTGTAATCCCCCAACTGTCACCGAGTGGTATAAGGAAATCCTGTTTGTTAGCCGTATGGAGGAACTGATGGCTGATTCCAATGGTTGCACCGCTAGATACACTGTGATTTGGGGCCCGTGGATTAGCTTTACTGGTACCCAGCTCTACAGGGAGGCCTGTCTAGGTTTCCCCTCCTCCCTCCCTCTCCCCCCCCCCCCTCAGTGTTTCGGACCTCTCCTCCGGAGTCATTATTGAAACGTTTCGAACCTACATGATTGCCTCGGGACACGGGGCCCCGGCGGTGACTGTGACACTGGTATCAAGTAAGTGACTTCCCAATTCTGCTTCTGGCGACCCCTCCCCTCTCCCCCCCCCCTTATTTCTCTCTCCTTTTTTCTTCTCACTTTTTGTTATATGACTTTTCACCCACTCTTTCTCTTCCGCTGGAAACAGCTTAACCCGTCCCATTGTTACCTACCCGATTTTTGGTTTCTCTATTTTTATACTTGCTATGATTTGCCTTTCAATGCTTCCTAAACTCAGCATTGCTCTTTATTGATTGCTGACCAGCAGTAGCACTCTTACTTTGTTCTCACGTACTTATGAGAACAGTGGCTTTCTTTGCTACTTATTGCTCATGCATGGATGTCACTGCTAATATATTCATGGCTTGTATTTTGCATGTTTTCAATAAAAGTTTGTTCGAAAAAAATAAAATAAAATAACAGGGTAAACTACCCTTAAGATATCAAGACTAACTTTTTAGCAGTACTTGCACACATAGTACCTAAATAGCTCACTTAAATGTACTACCTCAGTCTTCTTAAGTACATACACAAAAACAAAAATATGTCTCACACTCAAGAAACGCTTAGGAATTGTAGCCCATTGATATTCAATTCCTGCCACTGTTAGGTACACTCATATTTCTCTTCTCTTTATTACGTGTGTGAGATGCTCTACTTGGTCAGTAGATGCTCTTGCGAGCACGTATTTCTAAAGGTAACCTAGGTAAGGTTATACTGTTGTGTTCTAAAGGTAAGTAGCGTGTAGCTGATAGACCTTAGTAGCTAACCTTATTGGTAGAGAGCCTCAGGCAAGCCAATATACCCTTTTTGTGTACTAACAGGTGACTCATCCTGGCAAAACAAAAGTTAATGTGGTGAGATTTCAAAAATGTTTTAGTCGGCTTGAAACTAAAGGTATAGAGAGCTGTACTAATGTCTAGTTAGCCTCATAAATGTATAGAGAGCTATAAAAATGTCTAAGGCGCTAGAAACTAATGTCTAGATAGCTTCATAATGTCTAGATAGCTTCATAATGCTTAGATAGCTTCCTAATGTCTAGTAAGCTTCATAATTGCCAGTAAAGATACTAGTCAGACTAAAAGAAAATGTCTTCAGAGTGCATATATATTTCTGTCTTTGTCCTAGTCCCTCTACCTTAGGGGACAGGCATCAGGGTCGACTTGTTATAAGTAAGGGGGTTTGTGGTGTCCCAGCACCGTATTTCATTATGTGCCTTGTTAATTAGTACCCAAAGTTAGAGTCCCTAGGACTGTCTGGGTTCGCTTTCCTCATTTAACCCTTAGTTACCCCTTAGTCACTTAATATTTGTAAATATTATCTATCTAAATAAATGTATATGGTAATACTCACTGTTTTAGCGTCGCAGGACCTGTGGGTCATGTGACCGGGTTGCAGAACTCTATGGATTTTGCTAAAGGACCTTTGGTGGTTTTGGACATGTGATCACCCACAATCCATTGTAACGGTGAGTGACAGCTGATTGGACCAATCCAAAACGGCCAGCCCCTGCCCATACAAGGGAGCTGCGCCATCTTGTCGCTCTCTTGGGTTGCTGACTCTGGAAGAGGTAGGACCTTCGCAGCTTCCAAGACAAATTACTAGGCCCAAAGCCTTGCGGCTTAGGCCTGCGCTAGTGACGGATAGCTCTTACAATTCCCCGCTATCTCCGCAAGATCTCCGGACCTAATCCAACCCCTAAATCCGGCGGATCTATGCAAATACAATCCTCAAAATCTAAAGGGAGCTTTCCGGTCCTAAGCATCTGTCAATCACTGCTGTGCTGTTTGTAAAGACTCTGTTATCTGGACTGTTACCGTTACTGCATATACAGAAAATCTTGGGAAGGGTGGCGATAGGCCCAGCATCACTACAGAATTTTAACCCGCACCCTGGCGTCACGAGTGACAAGGGTTAACAGCGCCCATTATGTATAGAAGCGCAACACCCCTAGTGCCCTACAACCCCCAGGCGTACCACATTAATATATATGTATATATTTAATAATTATATATATCCTATAGTAATGTATAGTGCTTACCTTGTTCAGCGTCGCAGGACCTTCGGTCATGTGACCATGCTAGTAACCTCTATGGTATGTTGTAAGACCTAAGGAGGTCCTTGGGTCACTTGTTACCAAACAAATCTCTGTAATGGTGATTGACATCAGTATGGACCAATTAGCGTTAGTTCAGCCCCTGCCCATATAAGGGAGCTGCATCCAATTATCGCTCTCTTGGGTTGCTGCTCTTGTGGATGCGGGACTAACAGGACGGTGCTACGCAACTTTCAAAGACACGCTAGGCCTCAAAACCTGCAGGCCTCAGCGGAATCAAAACCGTGAGTTCAAATCTAAATCCCGCAAATGCTAGCGTGACTACTGGACCGCAATTAACTCCTAAATCCAGTGGAGCAACGCAACATACTAAAAAGACCCTTAATGCTAAAGTCCCAACCTTTGTCAATCTCCAAGAAAAGCTGTTGTTATGCTCAGAGACTGTTGTATTATTGAAGCTTGCAGAAAACCTTCAGTAAAAGTTAATACTGTTTCAGAAACTCTCCGGTTGTGGACAATCTATTCTTCTTATCTACCTCTCTAATGCTCTTGAGAAGGGTGGCGGTAGGAAAAGCGTAATTGAGGAACCCACACCCTGGCGTCAGGAATAGCAAGGGTTAACAGGCACCCTTTAATTACCGCACAGCTACACTCCTCATACAATACACCTCCCAGGCTATCACAGGTGTCTCCAGCTGTTGGAAAACTCCCGGCATGCCTTGACAGTCAGTGGCTGTCCGGCAATACTGGGAGTTGTTGTTTTTCAACAGCTGGAGGCTCCGTTTTGGAAACACTGCTGTACAATGTTTTTTTTTTATTGGTGGGGGGGGGGATGGGGACTGTGTAGGGGTACTGTATGTGTATATGTAGTGTTTTACCCTTTACTATGTGTTAGTTTAGTGTAGTAGTGTTTTTAGGGTACATTCACACGGGCGGAGGTTTACAATGAGTTTCTCGCTGGGAATTTGTGCTGCGGCAGAAAATTTGCCGCATCTCAAACTTGCAGAAGAACTCGTTGTAAACCCGCCCGTGGGAATGTCCCCCACACATGGGGGGGGGGGGGGCGGGGGTCAAACCTCCAGCTGTTGCAAAACTACAACTCCCAGCATGCACTGACAGACCATACATGCTGGGAGTTGTATTTGTGCAAAATCTGGAGGCACATTGGTTGTGAAATACAGAGTTTGTTACTTAACTCAGTGTTTCGCAACCAGTGTGCCTCCAGCTGTTGCAAAACTAGAACTCCCAGCACGTACAGTCTCTCAGTGCATGCTGGGAGTTGTATTTTTGCAACTGCTGGAGGCACACTGGTTGCAAAACACTGAGTTAGGTAACAAACTCGGTTTCACAACCAATGTGTCTCCAGCTGTTGCAAAACTGCAACAATCAGCATGCATTAACAGTCGAAGGGCATGCTGGGAGTTGTAGTTTTGCAACAGCCGGAGGCACACTGCTATGACTCCCAGCATGCCCTTTGGTAGTCTGTGCATGCCGGGAGTTGTAGTTGTGCAACAGCTGGCTGCACACTTTTTGATAGAAAAAAATGTGCCTCCAGCTGGTGCATAACTACAACCGCCAGCATGCACAGACTACCAAAGGGCATGTTGGGAGTTGTAGTTGGAACTCCAGCTGTTGCAAAACTACAAATCCCAGCATGCCCTTTGGCTGTGCATGCTGCGAGTTGTTGCTAAGCAACAGCAGGAGGTGAATAGGCCTCACCTCCTGCTGTATCCTGCCACCGGAACCACCGCCGCTGCTGCTGCCGATCCTACTGCTCCTGTCGCCGCCACCGATCCCGAGGGGACCCCCGCCAGACCAGGGCAAGGTAGGAGACCCCCACTGGCGCCGATCTCCGCCATCTTCGCCATACCGATCGCCACCTAGCAGGGTTGTGATTGGTCGATCGTTCCGACCAATCAATCACGTGATCGTGAGGCGGCACCCATGCCACCTCACTCCTGCTGGGTAAGGGTGAATGGGGCTGTCTTGGACAGCTCCATTCACCCAGTTTTTTCCGGGTCACCAGAAAAGCAGCAAATCGTTGGTCTGAATTTACCGACTATTTGGTCTCGGACCCCCCCCCAGGGGTTTGCACGGGGTGGCTGCTGATAGATATCAGCAGTCACCCCGGTCCAGTCCCCGCCCGTCGAGCGGCGGGGACCAGAATTCCCACGGGCGTATCCATATGCCCTCAGTCCTAAAGGAGTTTAAAACGGGGGCGTATGGATACGCCCGGCCTTCTTAAGGGGTTAATTTTAGAAAAAAGGTACCTTACCAGCCACCCCTGTAAAAATCAGCTCAAATGTACATAGTGCACTCACTCCTGAGCCATGTTGTGCTCCCGCAGAGCATTTTACATCCACATATGGGGTATTTCCATACTCAGGAGAAATTATGTTACAAATTTTGGGGGTCTTTTTTTTCCCTTTTACTATTTGTGAAAATATGGGGCAACGCCAGCACGTTACTGTAAAAAATTAATTTTATTTACAATAACATGCTGGAGTAGACCCCAACTTTACCTTTTCATAAAGAGCAAAAGGAGAAAAAGCTCCCCAAAATTTGTTAGGCAATTTCTCCCGATTACGGAAATACCCCATATGTGGTCCTAAAATGTTGCCTTGAAATATGACAGGGCTCCGAAGTGAGAGAGCGCCATGCCTATCTGAGGCCTAAATTCAGGATTTGCATAGGAATGGACATAGGGGTATTCTACGCCAGTGATTTCCAAACAGGGTGCCTCCAGCTGTTGCAAAACTCCCAGCCTGCCAGGATAGTCAATGGCTGTCCGGCAATACTGGGAGTTGTTGTTTTGCAACAGCTGGAGGCTCTGTTTTGGAGACAGTGCCGTACCTGATGTTTTTCATTTTTATTGGGGGGGGGGGGGGGGACGGGGGACTGGGGGGGGGGGGGGAGGGGGGACTGTGTAGGGGTATGTGTATATGTAGTGTTTTACTTTTTATTTTGTGTAGTGTAGTGTTTTTAGGGCACATTCACATGGGCAGGTTCACAGCGAGTGAAAATTTTAGGGAAAATTTGCTGCATCTCAAACTTGCAGCGTGAGACTCGCTGTAAACCCGCCCATGTGAATGTACCCTGTGCAAACCTGTTGCAAAACTACAACTCCCAGCATACCCTTTGGCTGTCCGTGCATGCTGGGAGTTGTAGTTTTGCAACATCTGGAGGGCCGCAGTTTGGGGATCACTGTGCAGTTTTCTTCAATCTGTGCTATTCCAGATGTTGCAAAACTACAACACCCAGCATGCCCAGACAGTCGTGGAATGCTGGGAGTTGTAGTTTTGTAACATCTGGGCAGTCTGGGCATGCTTGGAGTTGAAGTTTTGCAACATCTGGAGGGCTACAGTTTAGACACCACTACTTAGCGGTCTCCTAACTGTTCTCCTCCAGTTGTTGCAAAACTACAACTCCCAGCATGCCCTTCGGCTGTCAGGGCATGCTGAAGTTGTAGTTTTGCAAGAACTGGAGGCACACTGGTTGGGAAACATTGTTTCCTAACTCAGTGTTACCCAACCCATGTGCCTCCAGCTGTTGCAAAACTTCAACTCCAAGCATGGCCAGACTGCCCAGGCATGCTGGGAGTTGTAGTTTGGCAACATCTGAAGGGCCAGATGTTACAGAACTACAACTCCCAGCATGCCTGGACTGTCTGGGCATGCTGAGAGTTGTAGTTTTGCAGCATCTGGAAGAGCATAGATTGGAGACCACTGCACAGTGGTCTCCAAACTGTGGCCCTCCAGATGTTGCAAAACTACAACTCCCAGCATGCCCAGACAGCCAAACTCCTAGAAGCAGCAGTGAATATAACTTTACGGTGATCTTCACTACTGCTTCCACTTGCCTGCCGCCGCTGTCTTCTATACTTGCATGTTGCCGCAGCCTCCACGTGTGCCTGCCGCTGGTCCCCGATCCTTACTACCGCGCCGTCCCGACGGTCCCTGCGCAGGTATATGCCGCTGCCCCCCACTGCTCCGGGATCCTCTTCCTCCGCTCTGCCTGAATTCTAAGGGTGGACAGAGAAGGGGGTTCTGAACTTTAAACCCCCCCCCCCCAGTCAGCGATCACTGTGATCGCTGACCAGGACCATCCACAGATGGTCCTGGGGGGGCTTGCAGAAGTTGTCTTCCACTGGTAAGTTGTCTTCGCTGGAACCCGCGAGTGAGCCGGTAATTCCCGGCTCCCTGCAGGATTGCAGGTGTCTCACGTTGTTACTCTACTGATCCGTTGAAACCGTGGATCGCAGGATTCTGAATATAGACAGTGGATCTGCATATTTCTTTTTTTCACAGGCGGTGATACTGACTATAAGCTACCTGGGTCAATATGCTACATGCCTTATTCCACTGTCTCTATATAAGATTGTTATTATGCTTTCCTTTTTAGGTTTCTTTGGCATATACATTAATTGATTTTTATATATTTTGTGGTACCTATCTGGATAATAGAAAGATAGTTATCTACTCCTCCCTGATGACGCCACTGTAAACGGTGGCAGAAACTCGTTGGTGGAAGTTCTATCATAATATCATGTTTTTGTTACGTACCTTATCCAGTGACTGCGCTGGCTGTGTATCTATCTTACATTTTAACAGTGATTGTGCAATAGGGATGTTGGCTGGGCTCAGCAATTATCCATAAAATAGCACTCTTCTCTGTTTAATTTTGCCATTTGGCTATTTCATGAATCAACACCTATAATAGTTTAATAATTTTAATTGCTACTAGTAAAAGTTATATTTTAAGCACATCCGGAGACTCTTATGTTCTCACTTTTTTGATACTTCCACTGGTAACAGCAGGACTTCTGCCAGTTAATCCGTGCAATGCTGCGCATCACCGGGTTAACTGCATGACATATAAAAATGTCATGATGCGCGAACTACCTGCACATCATGACATTTATATATGTCATTCTGCGGGAACGGGCTAATCAGACGAACTAGGCGGCCGCGAGGCCCTTTTTAGCGCGAGGCCTTAGGTGGCGGCCTAAATTGCCAAATTAGAGAGCCGCCCCAGGGGAAATGCTTTTATGCTGTCTTGTGGCAGGACTCATGTCTCATCAGAACACAACTGTAATTTTTACATATTTTCCTGAGACATAACTGCATGCCAGGTTTTGCAGCAATCTGACATTTTGGTCCTTCTGGCTCTAGGTGAGGTAGGCGCTGGCCTAAAGTGTCCATCTGATAAGGGCTACACTCACTCTGCACCCCCATATCACCCTCCATCTGTCTACCCATCCATATTACCCTGCATCTGTCTGCACCCATATAATCCTCTGCCATCTATTTGTACCCTCATATCTCCCTCCCCTGTCTGAACATCCATATCACCCTCCATTTGTCTGCACCCCCATATCACCCCCCAGTCTGCACCCTCATATCACCTTCCCCTGTCTGCACCCTCGAATCACCCTATAATTGTCTGCACCCTCATGTCACCCTTCCCTGTCTGCAGCCTCATATCACCTTCCCCTGTCTGCACCCTCATGTCACCCTCCAATGTCTGCACCCTCATGTCACCCTCCAATGTCTGCACCCTCATATCACCCCCCAGTCTGCACCCTCATATCACCTTCCCCTGTTTGCACCCTCAAATCACCCTATAATTGTCTGCACCCTCATGTCACCCTCCCCTGTCTGCACCCTCATATCACCCTCCCCTGTCTGCACCCTCCTATCACCCTCCCCTGTCTGCACCCTCATGTCACCCTCCAATGTCTGCACCCTCATGTCACAATCCCCTGTCTGCACCCTCATGTCACCCTCCCCTGTCTGCACCCTCGAATCACCCTATAATTGTCTGCACCCTCATGTCACCCTCCCCTGTCTGCACCCTCATATCACCCTCCCCTGTCTGCACCCTCATGTCACCCTCCAATGTCTGCACCCTCATGTCACCCTCCAATGTCTGCACCCTCATATCACCCCCCAGTCTGCACCCTCATATCACCTTCCCCTGTCTGCACCCTCAAATCACCCTATAATTGTCTGCACCCTCATGTCACCCTCCCCTGTCTGCACCCTCATATCACCCTCCCCTGTCTGCACCCTCCTATCACCCTCCCCTGTCTGCACCCTCATGTCACCCTCCAATGTCTGCACCCTCATGTCACAATCCCCTGTCTGCACCCTCATGTCACCCTCCCCTGTCTGCACCCTCGAATCACCCTATAATTGTCTGCACCCTCATGTCACCCTCCCCTGTCTGCACCCTCATATCACCCTCCCCTGTCTGCACCCTCATGTCACCCTCCCCTGTCTGCACCCTCATGTCACCCTCCCCTGTCTGCACCCTCATGTCACCCTCCCCTGTCTGCACCCTCATATCACCCTCCCCTGTCTGCACCCTCGAATCACCCTATAATTGTCTGCACCCTCATGTCACCCTCCCCTGTCTGCACCCTCCTATCATCCTCCATTTGACTGCACCCTAATATCACACTTCCCTGTCTGCACCCCCATATAATCCTCCATCTGTCTGCACCTCCAAATCACCCTCCATTTGTCTGAGCCCCCATATAACCTGTTAGTAAGGTTCCCTGTGTGTCAGTAAGATCCTTCCCCTGTCAGTAAGCCCACCTGTGTGTCAGTGTGATCCTCTGTCTGTCAGTAAGGCCTTATGTATGTCAGTAAGATCCTCTCCCTGTCAGTGAGGCCCTCTCTGTGTCAGTAAGACCCTCTGCTTATCAGTAAGGCCCTCTCTGTGTCAGTAAGATCCTCTGCCTGGCAGTAAGGCCCTTTCTGTGTCAGTAAGCTCCTCTGCCTGTCAGGAAGACTTTCTTTGTATCAGTAAGATCATCTGCCTGTCAGTATGTACCTCTATGTGTCAGTAAGATCCTCTCCCTGTCAGAAAAGCCTTCTCTGTGTCAGTTAGATCCTCCACCTGTCAGTATGTCCCTCTATGTGGCAGTAAGATCCTCCACCTGTCAGGAAGCCCACCTGTGTGTCAGTAAGATCCTTCACCTGTCGGTATGTCCCTCTATGTGTCAGTAAGATCCTCTTCCTGTCAGAAAAGCCTTCTCTGTGTCATTTAGATCCTCCACCTGTCAGTATGTCCCTCTATGTGGCAGTAAGATCCTCCACCTGTCAGTAAGCCCACCTGTGTGTCAGTAAGATCCTCCGCTGACAGTAAGATCCTCCGCTGACAGTAAACCACATAGTAAACCTTAGATAATGTTGGAGGAACACTTTCCAAACACTAACGCTTTCTCGGGGAAACATTGGTGAACCTGGGTGGTGGAGGACCTTAGAAAGGACCCATTTTTGCCCTCGCTATAATCTCTCTCTGGTTTGAATTCTGCATTCATTATATGAGACCTAGTGAAGAAGATTGTTCAGCAAAGTCAATTGTAAATCTGTCTACATCTTATATAGAACATCTCATTCTCCCATAACTAAGACTGGACACCCACAAATTTCTATGATAAAAAATATTTATGGTGCTCGGCTTAAAAATAAAGGTCCCAGTGGTGGTGAAGCCGTATGATGTCCTATATACTGCTTTTTGGAGACAATGGAGGGGATTTAGAAAAACCTGTGCAGAGGAAAAGTTGACCGGTTGCCCATAGCAACCAATCAGATGGCTTCTTTTACTTTTCATAGGCCATTTAAAAAAATGTAAGAAGCAATGTGATTGGTTGCTATGGGCAACTGGTCAACTTTTCCTCTGGACAGGTTTTGCTAAATCTCCTCCTATGGACATAATCTAATGTATCTGAGTGATGACACTTATTGAATGTAGCAGAACATTACAGGCCATTACAAGGCTTTATTATTTCTGCCATTAGCAGCAAGTAGATGGTCTGGTTTATTCCAGCCTCCTTATTCTAACCTTCCAGCAGAGTTTATGGACACCACTGCCAACCTATACAACACATAAAAGTCACATCACCTGCCCCATCTACTAATAATAAAGCACTACAAGAACCAGCCATGAATATCTCCATTCTTCTGGACCCTAGGCTATCACCCATGATGCCTATATCACAATGTATATGGATCCACAGGTCCCTGGACCACTGGTAGCAGGTGCCACCTGATGTTTTGATGACATCACGTCACCTGGACAACGGCTGTTGTTGTTGTTTACCCACAACTGTCAGTTGGACCGAGCGGACGGACGTCTACAGGATCCCAAAGATGGCGGCTACTGGAGGAAGAAGAGATGGCGAGAAGGAGAGAGGAGAGAAGAGGGAAGAGGAGAGCGGAGGAAAGAGGAAGAGGGAAGAGGAAAGCGAGGAGGTGAAGGAGAGCGGAAAGAAGAGGAAGGAGGAAGAGGTGAGCGAGGAGGTGAAGAAGAGGAAGAGAGAAGAGGAAAGCGAGGAGGTGAAGAGCAGAGAGAAGAGGAAGGAGGAAGATGTGAGCGAGGAGGTGAAGAAGAGGAAGATAGAAGAGGAAAGCAAGGAGGTGGAGAAGACAGGAGAGAAGAGGAAGGAGGAAGAGGTGAGCGAGGAGGTGAAGAAGAGGAAGAGAGAAGAGGAAAGCGAGGATGTGGAGAAGAGGAGAGGAGAAGATGCCAGATTATTGGAGGATGAGGAGCCAAGACCAGGCACCAGCCAGGACCCCGGAACATCAAGCTCCTACCCCAAATTTAACATCTATCACCTCACTGTCCATCAGGTATTGGGTAGGGGCAGCTTTGGAGTGGTAAGTTTATTTATGTTTTTTTTTTTTGTTAAATGGACAGTCAATGTGGTTTTTCCCATTGATATTCTGCAGCTAATTGTAAGTCTAGAAAATAACCAGCGTAGGCCATCTTAATGTAGAGCAACAATGTGGGGCCATGTTGAACTTTCAGTGACCAGTATTAGAGAGTGTGAGAGCGATTTAGGACATTGCTCCCCATTCACACCTGAGACATGTAACCAGGGCTGCCATCAGAAATTTTGGGGCCCCTTACGCAGCTTAATTCCAGGCCCCCCCCCCTCGAGTCCGCCCCAGGGCCAACTCCCAACCCATTTTTTTTCCTAATGATATATTTCTAATTACTTTATAGAAGATTGTAGTGCAGTAATACACTGTGCTGCAAAGTAATTTTACTGCGCCACACTCTGCTGTAATCTAATATACCCTATTCTGAATACTGTGAAACTTTCTGTGTACTTTCTCCAGCACAATGTCCACCTCTATATAGTTGTAGACCCCCTCTCTGCCCCCACATATATATATACACATATATATAGTTGTACACCTCCTCTGTGCCCCCATACATAGTTGTACACCCATCTTTGCCCCATATATAGTTATAGGCCAATTTTGTGCCCCCATATATAGTTGTAGGCCCCTGTGCTCCATATATAATTGTAGGTCCCACGTGCCTCCAATATACATGATTGTAGACCCCCTTTGTGCCCCTGTGTGTAATAATAGGCCCCCTTTGAGCTCCCATAGTTATAGGCCCCACCTTTCAGCTCCCACAGTTAGTTATAGGCCCACCCTTTCAGCCCTAAGTTAGTTATAGCCCCCCCCTTTCAGCCCCCACAGTTAAATATAGCCCCCCCTTTCAGCCCCCTCAATTAAATATAGGCCCCCCCCTTTCAGCCCCCACAGTTAAATATAGACGCCTCCTTTCAGCCCCCACAGTTAAATATAGGCCCCCCCGTTCAGCCCCCACAGTTAAATATAGACCCCCCCTTTCAGCCCCCACAGTTAAATATAGGCCCCCCTTTTAGCCCCCAGTTAAATATAGCCCCCCCCTTTCAGCCCCCACAGTTACATATAGCCCCTCTTTCAGCCACCACAGTTAAATATAGGCCCCCCCTTTCAGCCCCACAGTTAAATATAGGCCCCCCCTTTAAGCCCCCATTTAAATATAGCCCCCCCCTTTCAGCCCCACAGCTAAGTATAGGCCCCCCTTTTAGCCCCCAGTTAAATATAGGCCCCCCTTTCAGCCCCCAGTTAAATATAGGCCCCACCTTCCAGCCCCCACAGTTAAATATAGGCCCCCCTTTCAGACCCCAGTTAAATATATGCCCCCTTTTCAGCCCCCACAGTTAAATATAGGCCCCCCTTTCAGCCCCCACAGTTAAATATAGGCCCCTTTTCAGGCCCCACAGTTAAATATAGGCCCCCCCATTCAGCCCCTAGTTAAATATAGGCCCCCCTTTCAGCCCCCAGTTAAATATAGGCCCCCCTTTCAGCCCCCAATTAAATATAGGCCTCTTCTTTCAGCCCCCTCAGTTAAATATAGCCCCCCCTTTCAGCCCCCTCAATTAAATATAGCCCCCCCCCCTTCAGCCCCCACAGTTAAATATAGACGCCCCCTTTCAGCCCCCACAGTTAAATATAGGCGGCCCCCTTTTCAGCCCCCACAGTTAAATATAGGCCCCCCTTTCAGCCCCCACAGTTAAATATAGGCCCCTTTTCAGGCCCCACAGTTAAATATAGGCCCCCCCATTCAGCCCCCAGTTAAATATAGGCCCCCCATTTCAGCCCCCAGTTAAATATAGGCCCCCCTTTCAGCCCCCAGTTAAATATAGGCCCCCCCTTTCAGCCCCCAGTTAAATATAGGCCCCCCCCTCTTAGCCCCCACAGTTAAATATAGGCCCCCCCTTTCAGCCCCCACAGTTAAATATAGGCTCCCCCTTTCAGCCCCCTCAGTTAAATATAGGCCCCCCCTTTCAGCGCCCTCAGTTAAATATAGGCCCCCCCCTTTCAGCCCTCACAGTTAAATATAGGCCCCCCTTTCAGCCCCCACAGTTTATATAGGCCCCCCTTTGTGCCCCAACAAGTAGTTATAGGCCCCATGTACCCCCACAGACATACTGCCTCCAGACATTCACGGTATATGGCTGGAGGCAGTATGTCTGTGCTCTGACCAGACTGGAGGAACCCCCAGACTGGAGGAGCAGTGGTCGGAGCATTGAAGGCAGCCTGCTGTGGTTACCTTCCTGGCCCGATGTCAGCCACGCGTCTTCCAGGCAGCCCCTTCGCTCCAGTTCTTCTTCGGGCGCGGCTTTCCTCTGACTTCCGGGCCGGCTTGCCGCGTCATAGCGCACCGAACGTGCCTACGCGCGGCACGATCGTTGCGCTAGTACCTCCCGACGGCCACTGCAGTTTTTTTTTTTTTTTTTTTAAAGTGGCAGTGGCCTCCGAGGTATGTGCGGCAGGGACAGGGCCCAGGAAAGAGGGTAACTGACTGACTGATTGTACAGAGTACGGTCAGTCAGTCAGTGGAAAATGGCAGGCCCCCAACGGTCAGTGAGTGAGTAAAAAATAAAAAATAAATGTTGGGCCCGGCCCCCTCGGGTCCAGGCCCCTTACGGGAGTACCGGCTGTACCCCCCTGATGGCGGCCCTGCACGTAACACTAATGAGTCACAATTACTTATTGGGCCCAATTTGAATATTTCTACTTAGGGTTGTACTCACTTTTTTTTGCCAAGGTTAAGATATTAATGACTTTATGATGAGTTATTTGGGTGGGGGGTGGGGGGGACACACAATATTAAACACTGTTACACTTTACATTGTAGAAGAGTTTCATTTCTTCTGTGTTGTCACATGAAAAGATAAAATAAAATATTTAAAAACATGTGAAGGTTGTACTCACTTATGTCAGATACTGTAAATGTTATAACTGTAATAATCTTTTTTTTAAGCCATTTATCTATTTTTTGCACTGACACTTGACTGAACATATATGTATTTCTCATGTGTTGAACATATAATGTCACCATGATGAATTGTCTTTATACATTTATGATGAATATGCACGTTATACATGTTATACTTGATATTACTTTATTTGGTAATTACGTGTCTGGGTAAATATAGACCCTTAGTGATGTGTGTGAACATGCTTGAAAAAAGCTTCAACAAGAAGCAGAAATGTGGCAGTGATTTAACTATTATATGGAGAGCTGCAATATTTTTTATATACTATATACCCATACATACAGACACTGTGATCTGTAGTTTTTGCCGGTACCACTTGTGCATTGTATTGATTGTTTGATTACTTCTTATGTGTTGATGTGACAAAAATTGGCAATTTTTTTTTTGCATTCACATCATTGACAATGCAATATCAGGAATGTGAACCAAAGTGAAATAATTGCAGATTTTTGGTCACATCATATCTCAGAAACAATGGAATAAAAGTGATGAAAAAGTCATATATAAGCAAAAGTTATGTTACAGTGGTACAGTGGTAAAGTTTTTTTTTTTAAATCAACTAGTGCCAGAAAGTTAAACAGATTTGTAAATTACTTCTATTAAAAAATCTTAATCCTTCCAGTACTTTTTAGGGGCTGTATACTACAGAGGAAATGGTTTTCTTTTTGGATTTCTCTGATGTAATGACTACAGTGCTCTCTGCTGACCTCTGCTGTCCATTTTAGGAACTGTCCAGAGCAGCATATGTTTGCAATGGGGATTTGTTCTCTGGAAAGTTCCAAAAAGGGACAGCAGAGGTCAACAGAGAGCACTTTGGTTATGACAGAAGAGAAATCCAAATAGAAAAGCATTTCCTCTGTAGCATACAGCCCTTAAAAATTACTGGAAGGATTAAGATTTTTTAATGAAAGTACTTTACAAATCTGTTTAACTTTCTGGAACCAGTGGATGGATTTATAAAAAAAAAGTTTTCCAAGGGAGTACCCCTTTATTAAAAACTACAGATAATGGTGCAAAAAATTCTCATACAGCACTGTATGCAGAAAAATAAGAAAGTTATAGGAGGTCAGAATAGGGAAATTTTAAACATACTTTGCCTTTTTTAAAAGAAGTGCAGTAATAGAAAAGAATGCAAACATGAGTATCATTTTAATTGTATTCATCCACATAATTAAAGGGGTACTCCTGTGCAAAACTTTTTTTTTAAATCAACTGGTGCCAGAAAGTTAAACAGATTTGTAAATTACTTCTATTAAAAAATCTTAATCTTTCCAGTACTTTTTAGGGTCTGTAAACTACAGAGGAAATGGTTTTCTTTTTGGAACACAGAGCTCTCTGCTGACATTATGACTACAGTGCTCTCTGCTGACATCTCTGTCCATTTTAGGAACTGTCCAGAGCAACACATGTTTGCTATGGGGATTTTCTCCTACTCTGGACAGTTCTTATAAAGGACTGATATGTCAGCAGAGAGCAGTGTGGTCATGATGTCAGCAGAGAGCTCTGTGTTCCAAAAAGAAAACCATTTCCTCTGTAGTATTCAGCAGCTAATAAGTACTGAAAGGATTTAGATTTTTTAATAGAAGTAATTTACAAATCTGTTTAACTTTCTGGCACCAGTTGATAAAAAATAAATAAATAAATAAATAAGTTTTCCATGGGAGTACCCCTTTAAGAAAACATGAAAATTTCACTGTAAAATGCATTGCTTAAAACCAAAACCCCCCAAAATTAGCAAAATTGTGATTTTCTTTAATTTATTTTCTTTTTTCAATTTTAAATTCAAATTTAAGGTGTCTTTATAAAGTACATTCTGTTGTGAAAAAACAAACATATGGGTCTGTGGATGGAAAAATAAAAGAATTATGGCTCTTGAAAGGTGTAAACTAAAAAATGTGTAAACTAAAATTTTTTGTGTCCTCAAGGCCAAAATTTGCTGTGTCTCTAAAGGGGTATTCCAGAAATTATTTTTTATTTGACATTTGACTATGCTACAGAGGCTGTAAAGTTAGTGTAGTTAATAATGTAGTGTCTGTACCCGTATGTGACGATTTTCTCACAATTCTTATGTGATTTTCACCCCAATATTTACTTTAACAGCATACAAAATTACTGTTGTCTCAGATTTTTCCCAGGTTGCAATGCAGCCGAGACCTGACTCACTAGTCAGCTGATGACAGGGAGCCTGTCTGCTTCAATGGGTGGAGCGATCGCTTGGTGGGAGAGAGATCAATCTGCAACTATTGCAACAGCTGTAGGCACCCTGATTGAAAACCACAGGTCTTTTGAATGAATGCTGCTCATTTATGGGAGTGTGACTGATGTGTGGGAGGGAGGAAAATGGAATTATGGGCTTTGTAGGCAAAGAAGTAAACTCAAAAAGGAAATACTAGTTCACAAAAAGCTAGCCACAGTGTTATGGTAATCTCACGCCATTTAGCCCCAAGACAAGCGCAGATCCTTCCTAAGCATGTCCATTAATTTCTGCCAGGTACGTACTAAAATACCTTATGGTGGATAACCCATTAAAGGGGTTAAATGACCAGCATCAAAGTGATCTCCATTGCCGGTCCTTACTGGCTGGTGTTTCTGCAGGTTGAGTCAGCACCGCCAGGTATTTGGCACTAGAGAGACAGGATTCCTCTAGTGCCTGAAGTTTGGCTATGCTGACCCTCCCCCCCCCCCAGTAAGTTAAAAAGTATGAATTGAGAGATGGCACAACCCTCCCCCCCCCCCCTCTAACCTGGGGTGGACCACTCCCCCGCTGCCCCCCTGCCTGAGAGTTATAGGAGTGTGATTACAGCTACCACACTCCTATCACACTCAGCCAATGCAGCTCTGGAGGTGTCTACAGTATAAGACATATTCTAACAGCAGAAAAGTAACTGCAGCTCTGGAAGTGACAGGAGGATAAGACATGATGTGACAGCAGAATAGTGACAGCAGCTCTGAAGGTGACTGGAGGATAAGTCAAAATCACACTCAGCCAATGCAGCTCTGGAGGTGTCTACAGTATAAGACATATTCTAACAGCAGAATACTGACTGCAACTCTGGAGTTGACTGGAATATAAGACATGATGTGAGAGCAGAATAGTGGCTGCAGCTTTGGAGGTGAAAGGAGTATAAGACATGATATAACAGCAGAATAGTGGTTGCAGCTCTGGAGGCAACTTGAGGATGCGACATGATGTAATAGTAGAAAAGTAAGTACAGCTTTGGCAGTAACAGGAGGACGAGATATGGTGTAACAGCAAAATAGTGTCTACCATGCTGTGCCTGTATTTATCTGAATAAAGCTTGAAGTTTTTTTACCTGCTACCGTGGTGCCGGATACTTCTATTGCTGTCCATGTCTGTGGAGGGGAACGCTACCCGACAGTCCAGGCACAGGAGCGGAGGAAAGGATCAGAGCAGTCAAGCACATTTTATTAACAGCAAAAAAGTGAGTACACACACCTTGTCTCTGTCTTCTTCCTCTGTGAACGTGAATCAGGTACCTGTCATTGAGCCAATAGAAAGAAAAGTGATATGTTGCTCAGTACCTAATCCTGATCCTGTACATATAAATTTTTATGTGTCTAGGACGTATATATCCCTAACAAATAGCATTTATATCTTGGTCACTTGCTTTGTCTTCTTGCCTTGCGGAGGGGGCGTGTCCATCTCTTTCCCTCACTGAGTCTGGGAGCAGCCTGGCAGTCTGCAGATCTTTCTAAATTAGTGCAAGGATTTTAGTGATAAAAGCACAGTAGTTTTTATGCATACATTTTATATCTGTCATTAGTAAAGATGGATGCTAATCCAGCTTTACTAGGAACAGATAGAAAATGTGTGTCATTCAGCTTTAACAGACTCCTGAATGTCTGTTCAGCTTCTTTGTCATTCAGGACTCAGAGAAAGCTTTGGCTGTTCAAGCATGCTGGGAGTTGTAGTTTTGCAATAGCTTGAGCTGCAGTGTTTGTAAAGCACTGTGTTAGAACAGTGTTGCCTTTAGCTGTTGCAAAACTACAACTCCCAGCATGCCCACACATCCTTTGTCTGTAGTTTTGCAAGAGATGGAGACACACAGCTGGAGAATACCCAGCTCTAACAGAGAGTTTTACAAAGATTGTAACTCCAGCTGTTGCAAAACTACAACTCCCATCATGGTAGTTGTAGTTTAGGAATAGCTGAAGGCTGCAGTGGTGATCTCCTATACTGGATACCAACACACTTTATGGCCTGTATCCAGTATGCTGCAAAATACAGAGTAGTCTGTCTGCGTAAAGACTGATGACCCCTAGTGGTGGTTATTTTCATTTTTCTTTTTTAGTAATTTTTTTTTTTTTTATAAATGTGTATTTAAAAAAGTAATCTTATCAGTAGTACTACAAAATATAAAAAGTTTTTCAACATGACAGTGTCTCTTTAAGCATGCTCCTATCGGTGAAGGGGAGGAGTTCCTGCACGGAATAAAGATATGTGGTGGCACCCTGCCTCTGTCCTACATGCCCCTAGGCCTTATGTCCCCCCTTGCTATCCTCCTGCACTGGCTCTTAGAAGATCAGGGAGAATGCAAGCTGGAGCTCTCTATATAATACATACAGACCTTCAGCTTGCATGCTCCCCGAGAAGCAGCAAGACCTACGGTGGCCGGGCCCTCCGTGCCTGACCTGTCACACGCCCCTGCTACAGAGAAGCTGTCATCTGGCCAATTGTATTCCATCATAGCTGTAGTCACTTGTAAGTTCTGCAGGGATCATGGGTGAAACAACAACTCCCAGCATAACCTTATTACTGCTAAGATTTTACTGGGAGCTATAGTATCACATGGTACAAACTTATTGAGCAATTGCCCCTTACTTGGCATCACAACAGGCTAAAAAAAATTACTTAGGGGGGCATTATAGGGTGACACCATTTTCTACCACAACGGGTGACATTAACCTTAGCAACACCACTGGTGCTCTGTAATAGCTAGAGGCAAAGAGCTCGCTGTTACTGCGCTCCTCTGTGTGTGCTGCTGTGTCAGTCAATGGGAGGTCAGCAGAGAAAGGTGTTGGCGGCCCTCTGATACTCGGGCACATTATAAAGAATTTATTCTCTATTGGCTATAAAACAATGAAATATACACAGAAACATAGGAGTGGAATAAGCTTTTTAACCCCTACTGCAATGTGTTGCCAGTTTAACATGTATAAAAGATGTGATAGATGCCCATTAAAAGGATATGATAGATGCCCATTACAAGGATGTGACAGATGCCCATTACAAGTATATGATAGATGCCCATTACAAGGATGTGATAGATGCCCATTAAAAGGATGTGATAGATGCCCATTACAAGGATGTGATAGATGCCCATTACAAGGATGTGACAGATGCCCATTACAAGGATATGATAGATGCCCATTACAAGGATGTGATAGATGCCCATTACAAGGATGTGATAGATGCCCATTAAAAGGATATGATAGATGCCCATTACAAGGATGTGATAGATGCCCATTACAAGGATGTGATAGATGCCCATTACAAGGATGTGATAGATGCCCATTACAGGTCGGGTTATGAGGAAGGGATAGGAGGACGGGATAGGAGGTCGGGATAGGAGGTCGGGATAGGAGGATGGGATAGGAGGTCGGGATAGGAGGTCGGGATAGGAGGTCGGGATAGGAGGATGGGATAGGAGGTCGGGATATGGCATCAATATATGAGGACGGGATATGAAGTCAAAAGCTTCCTCCTTTGTTTATTTTCCTCCCCAACAAGGATTAGGAAGGAAAAACTGGGCAATGCTGGGTACTCAGCTAGTATATATATATTTATTTATTTTAATATTAAAATGGAATAGCTAAAGTAAAAAATAAAAAAAATAAAAAAAAACACGCCTGCAAAAACAATGTTAAAACTCACATGGCTTTTTTTTGTGTTTTTTCACTCCCACACTATGGAGAAAAACACAGCGATTTTCCCAAAAAAACGCCATAGTCTCATAAGGTCACTTCTAGGAATCACCCAATGAGCCGAAAAAAGCTGAAAAAACGCCAAAAGGATAAAAAAAACACCAATTAGAAAAACAAAAAAAGTGGATATGGCATTTTGTAGTTCCTTATTGACTTGCAGCTAACATTTGCCCACGCTGTGCAGTAGAATGGGTGTTTTTTGGGGCCTTTTATTTTTTTTTTCCAACTACATCCCTATTACATCTCATATGTACCATGGCATGGAAATAACAATGACCATCACCCCACAGTCCCTAACTGGTTGGCTCTAGCTATACCTCTAGTTATACCTAGTTATAACAAGTTGGCTCTAGTTATACCTATGGGATATTGTCAAAAGGAAATATTTCCCATAGTCTTCCACTATTTACTATTGCTCCCTTTGCTTTCTTTCAGGTGGGCCTGGCATCAGTCCCCGGCCGAAACAACTACGTGGCCATCAAGGGAATCACCAAGACAGGGGACAATGCAGCGACCCTGCAGAGAGAGAGACGGATCCTCATGCTGGCCCGAGACTGCCCGTTCCTGTGTCACCTGTATGCTGCACAGCAGTCTCAGGACCATGCATTCTTCATCACCGAGTACCTGTCCGGCGGCAGCCTGGAGGCTTTACTCAGAATGTGCAGCAGTCTGAACACCGACAACATAAGATTCTACACAGCAGAGATTGCATGCGGCCTCCAGTTCCTTCACGGGCATAACATCGTCCACCGGTAAGTCTAACTTCCCCACACCTGTCTCCTTGTCATGTTGTAAATAATGCATCCAACTTTCCCAGAATCCTGAATTTTGTTAGGCTTTGTGGTGGTACAGTTCATGACCCCTTCACCATTGTCGATCTTTAAAGATTTCCTGTGATGTCCCAGCACCAAAAGCTGTCCTGTGGGCTGCGGATCTCCTTGGGCATGCATTTTTCACTGTGTATTATATAATGTATGTACTGTATCTTTAACCCCTTCCCGCAGAATCACGTCTATAGACGTCATTCAGTTAACCCCGTGATGCGCAGCATCGCACGGGTTAACTGGCAGAAGTCCCGCTGTTTCAAGCAGGGGACAACTTCTGCAACACCCTCCAGGACCATCTGTCGATGGTCCTGGTCAGCGATCACTGTGATTGGTCCCTGTGGACTAATCACAGTGAATGAGCTGACTGGGGGTAAAGTTCATTTCCCCTGCTCTGCCCGCCACTAGAAGTCTGAGCAGAGCAGGGGAAGAAGATGCCGAGAGCTGCTGTGGAGACAGCAGCACTTATCAAGTACCGGCGTGACAGTGGGGACCGGCGGCAGGCTCTCAGCAGCTGGAGGCACACGGGTTGGCGGCGGGTAAGTGGAGGAGGCGGCGGGCGGCATCTGCATCAGAGGCAGCAGTGAAGCTCTTCACTGCTGCTTCTGGTAGCTTAGAAAACTACAACACCCAGCATGCCTTTTGGCTGTCTGGGCATGCTGGGTGTTGTAGTTTTGCAACATCTGGAGGGCCGCAGTTTGGATCAATCTGTGCTCTTCCAGATGTTGCAAAACTACAACTCCCAGCATGCCCAGACAGTCCAGGCATGCTGGGAGTTGTAGTTCTGTAACATCTGGCCCTTCAGATGTTGCCGAACTACAACTCCCAGCATGCCTGGGCATGCTGAGAGTTGTCATTTTGCAAAATCTGGAGGGCTACAGTTTGGACACCACTACACAGTGGTCTCCAAACTGTTCTCCTCCAGATGTTGCAAAACTACAACACCCAGCATGCCCTTTGGCTGTCCGTGCATGCTGGGAGTTGTAGTTTTGCAACAACTGGAGGCACACTGGTTGGGAAACATTGTCTGTTTCCTAACTCAGTGTTTCCCAACCTTTGTGCCTCCAGCTGTTGCAAAACTATAACTCCCAGAATGCACTGAAAAACCATACATGCTGGGAGTTGTAGTTTTGCAACAGCTGGAGGCACACGGGTTGGGAAACTCTGAGTTAAGTAACAAACTCTTAGTGTTTTGCAACCAGTGTACCTCCAGCTGTTGCATAACTACAACCCCCATGCACGGACAGCCAAAGGGTATGCTGGGAGTTGTAGTTTTGCCTTCCCCACAGGGGGATTTACAGTGAGTTTCTCGCTGCAAGTTTGAAATGCAGCTAATTTTACGCTGTAGCTCAAAACTCTATGTAAACTCGCCCGTGCAAATGTACCCTAAAAACACTACACTACACTAACACAAAATAAAGAGTAAAACACTACATATACACCCCCTTACACTCTCCCCCCCCCTCGCCCCTCCCCAATAGAAATGAAAAACATCAGGTATGGCACTGTTTTCAAAACTGAGCCTCCAGCTGTTGCAAAACAACAACTCCCAGTATTGCGGGACAGCCATTGACTGTCCAGGCATGCTGGGAGTTTTGCAACAGCTGGAGACACCCTGTTTGGGAAACACTGCCTTAGAATACCCCTATGTCCACCCCTATACAAATCCTTAATTTAGGCCTCAGATAGGCATGGCACTCTCTCACTTCGGAGCACTGTCGTATTTCAAGGAAACCGTTTAGGGCCACATATGGGGTATTTCCGTAATCGGGAGAAATTGTCTAACAATTTTTCGGGGGGCTTTTTCTCCTTTTACCCCCTATGAAAAGGTAAAGTTGGGGTCTACTCCAGCATGTTATTGTAAAAAAAAAAAAAAAAAAATGTTACACTAACATGCTGGTGTTGCCCCATACTTTTTTTTATTTTCACAAAAGGTAAAAGGAAAAAAAGACCCCAAAGTTTTTAATGCAATTTTTCCTGAGTACGGAAATACCCCATATGTGGGAGTAAAATGCTCTGCGTGCGCACAACAGGGCTCAGGAATGAGAGCACCATGTACATTTGAGGTGATTTGCACAGGGGTGGCTGATCGTTACAGCGGTTCTGACATAAAAAAAAAAAAAAAAAACCTACATGTGACCCCATAGTGAGCCTTAACACCCCACACCTGTTTGAAGAATTTTCATTGAAAATGAAAAATTTGTGTTTTTTCACTAAAATGCTGGTGTTATCCCAAATTTTTCATTTTCTCAATGTGTAATAGTAAAAAAGCCCCCCAAAATTTTTATATAAATGCCCTATAAGTGGACGTAAAGTGCTCTGCAGGCTAACTACAATGCTCAGAAGAGAAGGAGCACCATTGGGATTTTGTAGAAAGAATTTGGCTGGAATTGAAGGCCATGTGCGTTTACAAAGCCCCCATGGTGCCAGAACAGTGGACCCCTCCCCCCACATTTGACCCCATTTTGAAGATTACACCCCTCACGTAATGTAATAATGGGTGCTGTGAACATTTACACCCCACAGGCGTTTGACCTATTTTGTGTACAGTCATCCATGAAAATGAAAAATTAGATTTTTCATTTGCACAGCCCACTGTTCCAAAAGTCTGTCAAACACCAGTGGGGTATAAATGCTCACTGCACCCCTTATTACATTTGGTTAGGGGTTTAGTTTCCAAAATGAGGTCACGTGTGGGGGGTTTCTGCTGTTCTGGCACCATGGGAGCTTTGTAAACGCACATGGCACCCGACTTCCATTCCAAACAAATTCTCTCCACAAAAGCTTTTTTTTTCTGAGCATTGTAGTTCGCCTGCAGAGCACTTTACGTCCATATATGGGGTATTTCCACACGAGGTTACAAATTTTGGGGGGCATTTTTTCCTATAACCTCTTGTAAAAATATTGAATTTGGGGGAAAAAAACTGCATTTTTGTGAAAAAAAAATGTTTTTCATTTACACATCCGAGTTTAACGAAAAGTATTCAAACACCTGTGGGGTGTTAAGGCTCACTGTACCCCTTGTTACGTTCCTTGAGGGATGTAGTTTCCAAAATGGTATGCCATGTGTTTTTTTTTTTTGCTGTCCTTGCACCAAAGGGGCTTCCTAAATGGGACATGCCCCCCAAAAACCATTTCATCAAAATTTGCTTTCCAAAAGCTAAATGTGACTCCTTCTCCTCTGAGCATTGTAGTTCGCACACAGAGCGTTTGACGTCCACACATGGGGTATTACCATACTCAGAAGAGGTGGGGTTACAAATTTTGGGTGTCATTTTTCCTATTACCCCTTGTAAAAATGTAAAATATGGGGGGAAAACCAGCATTTTAGTGGGAAAAAAAATTCATTTACACATACAACTTTAACAGAAAGTCGTCAAACACCTGTGGGGTGTTAAAGCTCACTGTACCACTTGAGCGTGTAGATTCCAAAATAGTAAGCTATGTGTTTTTTTTTTTTTTTTTTGCTGTTATGGAAGCATAGGGGCTTCTTAAATGCGACATGCCCCATAAAAACCATTTCAGCAAAATTCACTCTCCAAAATCCCATTGTCGCTCCTTCCCTTCTGAGCCCTCTAGTGCACCTACAGAACACTTGACATACACATATGAGGTATTTCCTTACTTGAGAGAAATAGGGTTACACATTTTGGGTGGCATTTTCTCCTTCTAGCCTTTATAAAAATGCAAATACTGGGTCTACAGGAATGTGTTAAAAGTGTAAAAAATAGAGATTTAGAATGTTCTCCTTCACTTTGCTGCTATTCCCTTGAGAAAGTCCAGGCTGACGAAACATACGTTGGGGCGGTGGGACAGGTCTCCATTATGGGTAAGTGAGTACCAGCTTTGTTAGTGCTATTACTTTCATGCACTGTTAGTGTCCATTCCAGCTATCCTGAGTGGGTAGCTGGACATTATATTGGTAAAGGTTATATACCCCTTTTCTTGTCCTATTGGACATTATTATTGGACACTCATTACTTCTGCTGTAGATATCACTGTTTATATTTCATATGAGCTTGATTATACTAATCATACCTGTCTTACCACCTTCTTTTCGGATTGGTTATCTGTTTACAATCATTGACCTTGTATAATGTTAATATTTAGTAGTCATATTTGTGATTTTAAAGAGTATTAATAAAATTATTTTAGTTTTATCAGTAGTCATGGCTCTAGTGTTTCTCTATAAGTATATAAAATTTATTTTCAGAGCTATACTGTAGCATTGGTTTATAGACCCGCAGCGAGTTTTAGATATGGTGTATACACCAGTAGTTTCAATGTACATTATACTACAATGCTCCTATTTCTTGTTGCTAATTATTCCTGTGAAATACCTAAAGAGTTAACAAACCTTTTGAATGTCATTTTGAATACTTTGAGGGGTGCAGTTTTTATAATGGGGTCATTTATGGGATATTTCTAATATGAAGACCCCTCAAATACACTTCAAAACAGAACTGTTCCCTGAAAAATTCTGATTTAGAAAATTTTGTGAAAAATAGGAAAATTGCTGCTGAACTTTGAAGCCCTCTGATGTCTTCCAAAAGTAAAAACCTGTCAACTTTATGATGCAAACATAAAGTAGGCATTTTGTAAATGTGAATCAGTATATAATGTATTTGGTATGTCTATTTTCCTCACAAGCAGAGAGCTTCAAAGTTAGAAAAATGCAAAATTGGTTAATTTTTCATAAAATTTTGCAGTTTTTAACCAAGAAATGATGCAAGCATTGACAAAAATTTACAACTAAGATAAAGTAGAATATGTCATGAAAAAATAAACTCGGAATCAAATTCATAAGTAAAAGAATCCCAGAGTTATTAATGCTTAAAGTGACAGTGGCCAGATTTGCAAAAAATGCTCTGGTCCATAAGGCCAAAATGACCTCGGTCCTTAAGAGAGAGAGGAGCAGTGATAATCAGGTGACCCTGCCTGCCCAGTGGGAACCCCTAAATTCTCTTGTATATGGTGTTGGGGGGGGGAGGAGTCGCCCCAGTCTAGCTGCAGAGCTCAAGCTGAGAACTGTGTGGAAAGGAGGAGGAAGGAGTGTGTGGAGAAATTCTGAGGGAAGCCTAAGAAAATATCTTCTAAAGTCAGCCCCACCATTCTGCAAGGGTTCCCCTGTACAGCAGAGTCAGCCCCACCATTCTGCAAGTGTTCCCCCATACAGCGGAAGCCCCGCCATTTTGCAAGTGTTCCCCCGTACAGTGGAGTCAGCCCCGCCATTCTGCAAGGGTTCCCCTGTACAGCGGAGTCAACCCCACCATTCTGCAAGTGTCCCCCATACAGCGGAGTCAGCCCCACCATTCTGCAAGTGTCCCCCATACAGCGGAGTCAACCCCACCATTCTGCAAGTGTTCCCCCATACAGCGGAGTCAGCCCCACCATTCTGCAAGTGTTCGCCCGTACAGTGGTGAGTCAAGCTCTGGCGGTGATAGTACTTGGACCTTGTGAGAACCCTAGCCAGAGTGGGAAACCTTTCAGTCTCTAATCTCTAGTCAGTATTTTTCAAGTGGATGAAAAGCACCATAAGTCCTATCAAGGCAACAGGGCTCCCAAGGGTTACACTGCATCCCTTGTACTCTTCATACTGTGTGTTGTACCATCTAAACCTGCTCGGTAAAAGACAGTTATCCGTAACCCGACGTCGGTGTTTTTCTTACTCCCATTGTCTGGCCCCGAAGAAGCTGATAAGAATTCCTTGCACCCCTGTGGCACCAAATTACCATTGTCTTTTATTTATAACTCTTTTTTTTCTTTCATTGCAGAGATATCAAGCCAGATAATATCATGCTGGATAGAGATGGACACATCCGCATCATAGACCTCGGAGTTGCCCAAGATGGCGTCACCTCTTCCAACAAGATCAAAGGAGTGACGGGCACGTTACCTTACATGGCCCCAGAGGTGCTCCAGAGGAAGATGTACTATGCAGCAGTTGACTGGTGGAGCCTGGGGATTGTTGTATCCCGGATGTCAGCAGGACGTTCCCCATTTTACTTTGGCTGCAACAGAGAAATGGCTCGCGATTCCATCACCAGAGAGAAGCCTAATATTCCATCTTGGCTCCCTGCTGACCTGAAACATCTGATCAAGAAACTGCTGCGTAAGAATCCTGAGAAGCGGCTTGGTGTGAACAGGAACATCAGAGACCATCCATTCTTCACCACCATCAACTGGGAGGAACTGGAGCAGAAGAGAGCACAGCCGCCATTTACACCATTCAAGCCAGCTCTGAAGAAGGGAGACCTGCCGTGGCCAGAGGAAGAGACAGCCCTTCACCCCTTGGAAGGATTCTCTTTCATTGCTCCAAGCTGGGCCTGTTAACATCAGCCCATGGCCACGGCCCAGAGCTCTGTGCCCCCTGACCCATGCCTCTGCTGCTGTATTATACCTCGGCTTGTCTATAACATCCTCTCTATACCATCTGAACGCTGCAGATTTCCATCAAGTTGTTACCCTGGATCTTAGCTCCACATCCTCCACAGCCTCTGAAGACCCTCTGTACCCCAGAAGCGGCCTGTGCTTTTAACATCTCAGCACAGACCTGGTAAGTATCACACATCATCACACAAACATTAGGATCACACACACATACAGGTAGATAGAAATATACACACAGGTACATACATAGATAGTATAGACACATACACACAGACACACACAACAGATAGCGGTAGATATCGGCTTTGATCCTGGGACTTGTTCCGATCGCCATATTTGGGGTCAGGAAGGAATTTTTCTCCTTTGAGGACAATTGGCTCATTCTTTAAGGGGGTTTTTGCCTTCCTTGGGATCATTCCAGCCATAAATAGGTAACATAACATAATGTACAAAAAATAAATGAATAATAATAAAAAAAGTATTATATATGAATATATATAAAAAAAAATACATAATAGTTTACCATACTAGATAGGTCATGTACTGGCTTTTGATCCTGGGACTTGTTCCGATTGCCATATTTGGGGTCAGGAAGGAATTTTCCCCCCTTACATAAGGATAATTGGCTCTTTCCTCAAGGGGGTTTTCGCCTTCCTTTGGATCAACACAGTATATAAAAAAGCTTTGCTTTTACATTTATACATTACACATAGCAAAATAAAACATAACACACATTTCTAAAATTTGCAGAATCCCAGTATCCCCTTCCTGTAACTATATAAACGAAATAAAATGTCCTTTTTCCCCTTTACATCATTGTGTCTGTGTCTTTATTACCATTGTTTGATCATGTATTGTTCTAATAAATACAGTGAAACCTCTTTGAGAAGACCACCCAAATTTCTTCTGGTCTTCTATTGCAGTGGTGTCCTAAAAACAAGACCACTATGGGGGTGGTCTTTTCAAAGAGGTGGTACAAAGCTTCATTTGCACTTAATGTATTATATTGTTGCATAATGTTTGATACATTTGCACATATTTAATGGAATTGGGTAGTGCAAACATTTGACAACTTTTTGTTGAATAGAATAAAAGTGTTTAAAAAACCATGGCACTTAAACCATGTCTCCTTTTGTTAGGCCAAACATGTATAACTGATGGTGTAAATTATCAAAAAGAAAAAAATGGCACAATATGCTTGATAAATATGTCTACAAAGTCAAAGACAGAAAAAAATTGTGCAAAATGTGCCTAAGAACTGACACCCGATGCTTGATAAATTCTCCCCAAGGCGCCCACAATGTAAAAAAAATTATCTTCCCCTATAAACAGGTATAGATGGAGGCAGGGGCGTACTTAGAGCATTTGGCACCCGGGACGGACCCTTTGTTTGCCCCCCTCCCCCCCCACACACACACACGCACCCCCCTTAATTACACCCCCTCCCTCCCCTCCTCCAGGGGCGGACTGACAACACTCGGGGCCCCCGGACCAAAAAAAAGGCAAGGGCCCCTGCTAGGCTCTGCAGCTCGTCAATCTTCTGCCACGCTCCTATTCCACCCAAATCCCACACACAATAAATTAAAATTTATATATGTAAGAAACACTTTGACGTAGGTAAATTTCCATGACCAATAATACTGGTATACAAGGAGTAAATATATACCACCACACAATAACTGGATAATACCGCCATACTGTACTGAATAAAACCACTATATACAGACCAGTATACTATACAGGATCTGTATACAATATAAGTGATTATATACAGGACCATATGGTGGTAGATATCATCTGTACACAGGATGTGTATACCATATAAGTGATTACAGTTACATTTTGGGACTCACAATTACGTCTTTTCTTATCAGCGGCGTCCTCTTTCCTTTTCTTCTCCGTCCGGATAAGATCGCCATGTAAATCTCTTAACATCTGCAGGAAAAACATGTCAGACTAATTTTTTCAGTGCCCTCCCCTCCTCTACACAATCTTCCTATCTCTAGGCCCACAAACTTTAATAATGCCCTCCTTGGTGTCCTGCACAGTAAATGGGCAGGTAGGTAGGTAGCCAGGTAACCCCCTCTTTCCCATAGGTATATGCAGAGTTACACCCCCCATCTTTCCCATAGGTATATGCAGAGTTACACCCCCTCTCTTTCCCATAGGTATATGCAGAGCTACGCTACACCCCCCTCTTTCCCATAGGTATATGCAGAGTTACACCCCCCTCTTTCCCATAGGTATATGCAGAGATACACCCCCTCTTTCCCATAGGTATATGCAGAGCTACCCCCCTCTTTCCCATAGGTATATGCAGAGTTACACCCCCCCTCTTTCCCATAGGTATATGCAGGGTTACCCCCCCCCTCTTTCCCATAGGTATATGAAGAGCTACCCCCCCCTCTTTCCCATATGTATATGTGGAGCTACACCCCCCTTCTCCATAGGTATATGCCGAGCTATACCCCCCTCTTTCCCATAGGTAAATGCAGAGCTACACCCCACCCTCTTTCCCATAGGTATATGCAGAGCTACACCCACCCTCTTTTCCATAGGTATATGCAGAGCTACACCCCACCCTTCCCAATAGGTATATGCAGGATACACCCACCCCTCTCCCTCCCTTTCCCATAGGTATATGCAGAGCTGCCCCCCTCTCCCTCCCTTCCCTATAAGTATATGCAGAGCACCCCCCTCTCCCCCCCTTCCCTATAGGCATATGCAGAGCATCACCCACCCTCTCCTTCCCTTCCCTATAAATATATGCAGAGAACCCCCCCTCTCCCCCTTCCCTATAAGTATATGCAGAGCACCCCCCTCTCCCCCCTTCCCTATAAGTATATGCAGAGCACCCCCCTCCCCTCTTCCCTATAAGTATATGCAGAGCACCCCCCCTCCCCCTTCCCTATAAGTATATGCAGAGCACCCCCCCTCCCCCCTTCCCTATAAGTATATGCAGAGCACCCCCCTTCCCTATAAGTATATGCAGAGCACCCCCCTTCCCTATAGGTATAGGCAGGGTTAAAAAATAAATAAAAAAAAGATGCTCACCTGATATACCATGCAGCGATCTCCTCAGCTGCAGGGCCTGCGTCTTCTCCCCTCCACAGTACAGGCGCCGATGAGTGACATCACTGGCGCCTGTACTGCGTGCTGCGTGGGGGCGGAGGTCACGTCTCCTCTGTGTAGCTGCAGATGCGGCTCACACAGAGGGGACGCCTTCTCCTGTATGTGCGTGTATCGCGCATACAGGAGAATGTTACGCTGTCTGCTGGGGATCTGGGACGAGCGTCCCGGACCTCAGCAGTGGCGGGTCAGTCCACCCCTGGCACCCCCCTTGAGAGTGGCACCCGGGGCGGCCGGCCCCCCGCCCCTGGCCCCCCCCCTTGGTACGCCACTGGATGGAGGGGGTGCCAAGTGCAAAATATGTCCTGGTACCCATAGGAATCATGTTATGCATCTGTTCCCTACTTTTAGCCAAGTTATTACAAGTGAACCAGAGGCGCCCCCCTACAACACCTCAGCGCTGCTTATTGAGCACAATATCACTGAATTACTGCTACTTGTTCAATTTTCTATACTTTTAATATTTTCTTTTTTCTTCTGATAGTTCAGAGTATAGTTTAATACAGTGTTATGTATTAAAGTCTAGCCCTAGCCCCAGCCCCAGACCCTCTGGGTACACTTAACAAATCATACTAATAGGTACATTTAGATTGTGATCCACATTGGGGACAGGGACCAATTTGAGTGTACAGCGCTGTAGAATCTGTGTGTGCTATATCAAATAAATATGTTTTATACTGTAGTGTTGCACACAGGGTCGGACTGGAACTGAAAAACAGCCCTGGCATACAAACCGCACCAGCCCATATTAATAAATATTGATGACTTCTTCTGAACTTAAAGGAGTACTCTGGCAAAAATTAACTTATCCTCTATTCACAGGATAGGGGATAAATAGCTGATCGCAGGGTCTGACCACTGGGGCCCCCCGCGATTACCAGGACGGGACCCCGTCACTCTCAGTGAGGAGGATGTGTCGTCTACGGGTAAATGGCATGCGCTCCATTTATTTCTATGGGAGCGCCGATGATGTCTTTTTGTTGCTTCCATAAAAATGAATAGAGCGAGTGCCGGCTGCATGACGCACTCCTCACTGAGTGCCGGGTCCTGTCCCGGTGGTCGTGGGTGGGGGGCTGGACCCAGCAGTTGAACCCCCTGCGATCAGCTAATTATCCCATATCCTGTGAATAGAGGATAAGTTAAAGGGGTACTACCGTGGAAAACCTTTTTTTTTAAATCAACTGGTGCCAGAAAGTTAAACAGATTTGTAAATTACTTCTATTAAAAAATCTTAACCCTTCCAATACATTTTATTGGCTATATACTACAGAGGAAATGCTTTTCTTTTTGGATTTCTCTGATGTCACAACCACAGTGCTCTCTGCTGACATCTGCTGTCCATTTTAGGAACTGTCCAGAGCAGCATATGTTTGCTATGTGGATTTTCTCCTGCTCTGGACAGTTCCAAAAATGGACATCAGAGAAATGCGCATCAGAAAAATGCAAAAAGAAAAGCATTTCCTCTGTAGTATATAGCCCTTAAAAAGTACTGGAAGGATTAAGTTTTTTAAATAGAAGTAATCTACAAATCTGTTTAACTTTCTGGCACAAGTTGATTTAAAAAAAAAAAAAAGTTTTCCACGGGAGTACCCCTTCAACTTTCGCCAGAAATATCTTTTAATAGTAAAACGCTTTGTGTATGGTAATTTTTTGGCACTTTGTTCAGGTCAGTATCAGTCAGTTTAACTCACTCAGGAGTACCTGTACGCCCTACGCACGGTCCCGGTGTTTAAAATGGTGCATCACACCGGATCGGTCCCGGCTGCTAACCATAGCCGGGTCCCTGGGATAATGCATGCGGCACCGATCGGTGTGCCACGCGCTATTAACCCTTCAGACGCTGCGATCAAAAACGAAAGTAAACGCTTCCCGGCAGCTCAGTCGGGCTGATCGGGACATAGCGATAAAATCACGATGTCCCGATCAGCTAGGACGCGAGCGGAGACCCCCTTACCTTGCTCCGTCACGTCCGATCGGCATTTGATTGCTCCAAGGCTGAGCTACAGGCTTGAGCAATCGAGACCCTATCTCGCTGATCCATGCAAAGCTATGGCTTTGCAGGGATCAGGGTAAGAGATCAGTGTGTGCAGTGTTATAGCTCCCTATGAGAGCTATAACATTGCAAAAAAGAAAAGTGAAAAAAAAGTTAACAAAGGTCATTTAACCCCTTCCCTAATAAAAGTTTGAATCACCCCCTTTTCCCATAAAAAAAAAAACTGTGTAAATAAAAATAAACAAATGTGGTATCACCACATGCGGAAATGTCCGAACTATAAAAATATATCATTAATTAAACCACACGGTCAATGGCGTACGCGCAAAAAAATTCCAAAGTCCAACATAGCATATTTTTGGTAACTTTTTATATCATGAAAAAGTGAATATAAAGCGATCAAAAAGTCTGATCAATACAAAAATGGTATCGATAAAAACTTCATACTGGCCCATACACGGAAAATGTAAAAAGTTATAGGGGTTAGAAGATGAGAATTTTTAACATATAAATTTCGTGCATGTAGTTATGATTTTTTTCCGAAGTACAACAAAATCGAACCTATATAAGTAGGGTATCATTTTAACCGTATGGACCTACAGAATAGAGATAAGGTGTTATTGTTACCAAAAAATGCACTGCGTAGAAACGGAAGCCGCCAAAATCTACAAAATTAAATTTTTTCTTCAATTTTGTCGCACAATGAATTTTTTTCCCATTTTGCCGTGGATTGTTTGGTAAATGATGAATGTCACTGCAAAGTAGAATTGGTGGCGCATAAAATAAGCCATCATATGGAATTTTATGTGCAAAATTTAAAGCGTTATGATTTTTAGAAGGTGATGAGGAAAAAATGAGAATGCAAAAACGGAAAAAACCTGCACCCTTAAAGGAGTACTCCGCCCCTAGACATCTTATCCCCTATCCAAAGGATAGGGGATAAGATGTCAGATCGTCGCGGGCCCGCTCCTGGGGACCCCCGGGATCACCGCTGCGTCACCCCGCTGTCATTACTGCACAGAGCGAGTTCGCTCTGTGCGTAATGAGGGGCGATACAGGGGACGGAGCAGTGTGACATCATGGCTCTGTCCCTCGTGACATCACGGCCCGCCCGCCCCCTTAATACAAGTCTATGGCAGGGGCGTGACAACCACCACGCCCCCTCCCATAGACTCGTATTGAAGGGGGCGGGCCGTGACGTCACGAGGGGCGGGCCGTCATCACGTACAGAGCAAACTCGCTCTGTGCAGTAATGACAGCGGTGTGCCGCAGCGGTGATCCCGGGGATCCCCAGCAGCAGGACCACGGCGATCTGACATCTTATCCCCTATCCTTTGGATAGGGGATAAGATGTCTAGGGGCGGAGTACCCCTTTAAGGGGTTAAAACAGGTATTTTTCAAGCAAAAACTGCTGGAAAAAAAGCAGTCAAAAATTTCAGCCATGTTTGAGGTTATATATGACTGGAAATAAGGCCACAAATATGGCCACAAAACAGATGTAAACATGGCCAAGCTTTAGTCACTACTCTTCCAGCTTATATGTTAACCATACAATAAGAAAATAAGCGTGAAAAATAGAAAAAACTTATCAGTGACAGGTCTACAATACCACTATACAAGCAGCATTGTAACTTATAATAGCATTATACAGTGACCATATAGAGGACACCACACAGGACCTACAGAGAAGAATCACCCTGGGAGCATACAGAACTATAATAGAGGATTTATCTACTGCCCTGTCATGTCTGTTTTCCTAAATACCTGTATCCACCATGAAATAATTCAGCATATTAAATGTGAAACTATTTTACCTTGTAAACAATAAAATACGATCTCCGGCGACAGCTGCCCCCCCCCCCCCCCCCCAAGCTTTTTTAAATTTTTTTTTAATTTTTTACCTTGAAGTTATGCTGAGGAAATAATTCTCGATCTTTCCTTAGAACTCTGTATTGTGCTGCCCCCTGTTATTCCTCCTGGAAATCTATGGGGGAAAAAATTCCGACTGGGTACCATTCACTTCACCCCCACAAAATGGCAGACAAAAACCACCATAATCTTCTTAGCTGTTCTTTTGAGCATAGTCTTAGACCAGTGTTTTCCGAACAGTGTGTCTCTAGATGTTGCAAAACTACAACTCCCAGTATGCAAGGCATGCTGGAATTTGTAGTTTTGCAACAGTTAGAGACACACTGTTCGGAAAACACTGGTCTAAGGCTATGCTCAAAAGAACAGCTAAGTAAAGTATGGCGGTTTTTGTCTGCCATTTTGTGGGGGTGAGGTGAATGGAAAAAACAGAGTTCCAAGATACTCCAGAATTCTTATCTCATGGGTAAAACAATAATTTACTATATTAGACATATCAGGAGAGCGGACAGCGAATCAATAATCTCGGGACTCACAAGTGCCATCTGATCTGATTGGAGTCGTTCTCCTTCCCTTCATCTGGTCTAGATCACCATGATAATATCTCTTGAGGACTGTAGAGTTCACTGCTGAGACATCTATGGTCCCTCACTTCTGATGTCATACACTTTATAGCAACAAAACTAAATTTGGACCCCATCCCCTGAAAAAATCTCAGACCCCAGGCCCCTAAATAAATACATAACCAGACCCTTAGGGGCTGATTGGGACCTCCATTGGGTCCCGATCAGCTAAAATGATGGCCTTACCTGCAGGGGCGGACTGACTGGCCAGTCCATTCGGCCATTGTTCGAAGGCCCAGCCGGGAAAAGGGCCCGCTGTCCTCCGTCTGTCACATTAAATCCCAAATTTTTGGGGAAATTGCTCGCGACACCAGGGCCCATCACACACCTGGGCTGGGCCCAGGGAAAGGTGCTGCTGGCTACTGTTTTGCATCTCCCACGCAGCCATGGCAGACCTGTAAGAGAATCGCAGTGGCTGCCTGGGATTGTCGCTTTGAACTCCGGTGTGGCGCTGCTGCGCTTAGACGTGAGGTTACGTCAGCGTGTGGGTGACGTGACCTCACGTCTAAGCGCAGCAGCGCTACTTCACTGTGCCACCGATCAGTGCGCCCGCTGCCCTGCTCTCTCTCTCATACAGGGCCCTGCTTGTCCTCAGTTTACAGAGCCCCGCCTGTCCTCAATGCACAGAGCCCTGCTTGTACTCAGTGTACGGAGCCCTGCTTGTCCTCAGTGTACAGAGCCCTGCTTGTCCTCAGTGTACAGAGCCCTGCTTGTCCTCAGTGTACAGAGCCCTGCTTGTCCTCAGTGTACAGAGCCCTGCTTTTCCTCAGTGTACAGAGCCCTGCTTGTCCTCAGTGTACGGAGCCCTGCTTGTCCTCAGTGTACAGAGAACTGCTTGTCCTTAGTGTACAGAGCCCTGCTTGTCCTCAGTGTACAGAGCCCTGCTTGTCCTCAGTACACAGAGCCCTGCTTGTCCTCAGTACACAGAGCCCTGCTTGTCCTCAGTGTACAGAGCACTGCTTATCCTCAGTGTACAGGGCCCTGCTTGTCCTCAGTGTACAGAGCCCTGCTTTTACTCAGTGTACAGAGCCCTGCCTGTCCTCAGTGTACAGAGCCCTGCTTGTCCTCAGTGTACAGAGCCCTGCTTGTCCTCAGTGTACAGAGCCCTACTTGTCCTCTGTGTACAGAGCCCTGCTTGTTCTCAGTGTACAGAGCCCTGCTTGTCCTCAGTGTACAGAGCCCTGCTTGTTCTTAGTGTACAGAACCCCGCTTGTCCTCAGAGTACAGAGCCCTGTTGGTCCTCAGTGTACAGAGCCCTGCTTGTCCTCAGAGTACAGAGCACTGTTTGTCCTCAATACGCAGAGCCCTGCTTGTCCTCAGTGTACAGAGCCCTGCTTGTGCTCAGTGTACAGAACCCTGCTTGTCCTCAGTGTACAGAGCCCTGCTTGTCCTCATGTACAGAACCCTGCTTGTCCTCAGTGTACAGAGCCCTGCTTGTCCTCAGTGTACAGAGCCCTGCTTGTCCTCAGTGTACAGAGCCCTGCTTGTCCTCAGAGTACAGAGCCCTGTTTGTCCTCAGTGTACAGAGCCCTGCTTGTCCTCAGTGTACAGAGCCCTGCTAGTCCTCAGGTACAGAACCCTGCTTGTCCTCTGTGTACAGAGCCCTATTTGTCCTCAGTGTACAGAGCCCTGCTAGTCCTCAGGTACAGAACCCTGCTTCAGAGGCGGCTCTAGACTTTTTGAGGCCTTAGGCGAAAAAAAATCTGAGGCCCCCCAAGCGTAATAAAAAGAAGAAAATAAAAAGTAAGCAGGCGATGTTAAAATTAACTGTATAAATTGCATATTTTAAGGCAAACTTTAGTATATATCATAGCCTCGCTATTCACAGCTCTTGAAATCTTATTTTTCCAATTAAATTATTCTGCAAAATATCTATACACAAACATTGGGTATAGAAAAATAAATAAAATGTGTCTGACTACTCAGTTATTCTTGTTGGTGTCTCCTAAAACTGAAATAAAGTTGTCAACAGAGTATTGAAAGAACACTATAAAATCAGAAACACAAATGTGTATTCCTGACCCTATAGTGGTAAACTATTTAGCACCCCTATCCCATTAATCCCTTAAGGACTGAGCCCTTTTTCACCTTAAGGAATGAGCCCTTTTTCTCAATTCTGACCACTGTCACTTTATGCATTAATGACTCTGGGATGCTTTTACCAATTATTCTGATTCCGAGCTAGTTTTTTCGTGACATATTCTACTTTATGTTAATGGTAAATTTCCATTGTTACTTGCATCCTTTCTTTGTGAAAAATGCCCAAATTTCATGAAAATTTTGAAAATTTAGCATTTTTCTGAATTTGAAACTCTCTGCTTGTAAGGAAAATTGATATTCCAAATAAATGATATATTGATTCACATATACAATATGTCTTCTTTATATTTGCTTCATAAAGTTGACATGTTTTTACTATTGGAAGACATCAGAGGGCTTCAAAGTTCAGCATCAATTTTCCAATTTTTCACAAAATTTTCAAAATCGGAATTTTTCAGGGACCAGTTCAGTTTTGGAGTGGATTTGAGGGGTCTTCATATTAGAAATACCCCATAAATTACCCCATTAAAAAACTGTCGTCCCCCCCCCCCCCAAAATTCAAAATTATATTCAGAAAGTGTGTTAACCCTTTAGGTGTTTCACAGGAACAGCAGTGAGGTAAAGGAGAAAATTCATTATACTCGCATGTTCTTGTAGACCCAGTTTTTGAAATTTTACAAGGGGTAAAAGGAGAAATAGCCCCCCAAAGTTTGCAACCCAATTTCTCTTGAGTAAGTAAATACCACATATGTGTATGTCAAGTGCTCTGTGGGTGCACTAGAGGCCTCAGAAGGGAAGGAGCGACAATGGGATTTTGGAGAGTGAGTTTTTCTGAAATGGCTTTTTGGGGGGCATGTCCCATTTAGGAAGCCCCTATGGTGCCAGAAGAGCAAAAAAAAACAACAACATGGCAGACCATTTTGGAAACTACACGCCTCAAGGAATGTAACAAGGGGTCCGCTGAGCCTTAACACCCCACAGGTGTTTGACGACTTTTCGTTAAAGTTGGATTTGTAAGTGGATTTTTTTTTCACTAAAATGCTGGTTTTCCCCAAAATTTTACATTTTTACAAGGGGTTATAGGAGAAAATGCCCCCCAAAATTTGTAACCCCATCTCTTCTGGGTATGGAAATACCCCATGTGTGGATGTCAAGTGCACTGCGGGCGCACTACAATGCTCAGAAGAGAAGAAATCACATTTGGCTTTTGGAAAGCAAATTTTACTGAAATGGTTTTTGGGGGGCATGTCGCATTTAGGAAGCCCCTATGGTGCCAGAACAGCAAAAAAAAAAAAAAAAAAAAAAAAAAAATGGCATACTATTTTGGAAACTACAACCCTCAAGGAATGTAACAAGGGGTAGAGTTAGCCTTAACACCCCACAGGTGCTTGACAAATTTCCACTAAAGTTGGACGTGAAAATGAAAAATTTGATTTTTTTCACTAAAATGCTGGTGTTACCCCAAATTTTTTATTTTCACAAGGGGTAATTGGAGAAAAATGGAGTATGGAAATACCCCATATATGGATGTAAAGTGCTCTGCTGGCTACAATGCTCACAAGAGAAGGAGCGCCATTGAGCTTCTGGTGAGAGAATTTGGTTGGAATAGAAGTGGGAGGCCATGTGCGTTTACAAAGACCCCTGTGGTGCCAGAACAGTGGACCCCCCCACTAGTGATGTCGCAAACATAACATTTTTGGTTCGCGAACCACGAACGCGAACTTCCGCAAAACTTCAATGGGCAGGCGAATTTTAAAACCCACAGGGACTCTTTCTGGCCACAATAGTGATTTAAAAGTTGTTTCAAGGGGACTAACATCTGGACTGTGGCGTGCCGGAGGGGGATGCCAGAGGGCAAAACTCCCATGAAAAATTACATAGTTGATGCAGAGTCTGGTATTAATCCATAAAGGGCATAAATCACTATTATTCCTAAATGGTTTGGAATAACGTGCTTTAGTCCCCTTTAGGCATCACATAGTTAGATTCCCTCCTTTAGACAGTACATAGATTCCCCCATATTAAGCAGCACATAGTTAGAGCCTCCCTTTAGGCAGCACATAGAGCCCCCTTTAGGCAGCACATAGAGCCCCCTTTAGGCAGCGCATAGTTAGATCCTCCCTTTAGGCATCACATAGATTCCCCCATATTAAGCAGCACATAGAGCCCCCTTTAGGCATCACATAGTTAGATCCCCCTTTAGGCAGCACATAGCTTGCCCCATGTTAGGCAGCACATAGTTAGATTCCCCCCTTTAGACAGCACATAGATTCCCCCATATTAAGCAGCACATAGTTAGAGCCTCCCTTTAGGCAGCACATAGAGCCCCCTTTAGGCAGCACATAGTTTGATCCCCCCTTTAGGCATCACATAGATTCCCCCATATAAAGCAGCACATAGAGCCCCCTTTAGGCATTTCATAGTTAGATCCCCCTTTAGGGGGCACATAGATTCTTCCATGTTAGGCAGCACATAGTTAGAGCTCCCCTTTAGGCAGCACATAAGATTCCCCCATATTAGGCAGCACATAGTTAGAGCCCCCCTTGAGGCAACACATAGTGGGATTTTAACCCAAGGCCCCAGCGCTGCAAGGCAGCAGTGCTAACCTCTGAGCCACCATGCTACCCTTAGCATACATCTAATATCCACGGTTGCTAAAATGGACAGAGATTACCAGAAAATGGACAGAGAGTACCAGAAAAATTAGGCATTGGTATTGTTGCAGCCGCTTCTGTAGCAGCGGCCAGAAAAATTGCAGCACCATAACAAGTGCAGCAGCAGAGGCCAGAAAAATTTAGGCATGTACACATGGATGAAAAATTTGGTATTGTCGCAGCCGCATCTGTAGCAGCAGCCAGAAAAATTGCAGCACCAGAAAAAGTGCAGCAGCAGCAGAGGCCAGAAAAATTAGACATGTACACCTGGCTGGAAAATTTGGTATTGCCACATCTGTAGCAGCGGCCATAAAAATTGCAGCACCATAACAAGTGCAGCAGCAGAGGCCAGAAAAATTAGGCATGTACAGATGGATGAAAAATTGGGTATTGTTGCAGCCGCAGCTGTAGCAGCAGCCAGAAAAATTGCTGCACCAGAAAAAGTGCAGCAGCAGAGGCCAGAAAAATTAGGCATGTACACCTGGCTGGAAAATTTGGTATTATCGCAGCTGTAGCAGCGGCCATACAAATTGCAGCACCATAACAAGTGCAGCAGCAGAGGCCAGAAAAATTAGGCATGTACAGATGGATGAAAAATTGGGTATTGTTGCAGCCGCAGTTGTAGCAGTGGCCAGAGAAATTGCAGCACCATAACAAGTGCAGCAGCAGAGTCCCGAAAAATTAGGCATGTACACCTGGCTGGAAAATGTGGTATTGTCGCAGCCGCTGCTGTAGCAGCGGCCAGAAAAATTTCTGTTTGTTTCGCCATGCAGAAAGTGCCCTAAAATATTGCGGCTTGAACCCTAGTTGGTGGCGGATAAGTCACGCAAGTCATCCGGCATTCAGAGTTCAAATACAGCAGCGTGTGGACCATTTTTAGCCCAAGGCAGCTCATCTGATCAGGCCTTGTTCAGTCAAATGTATTGCCCAGTGTCAGTCCATTCGGGATCCATCCCCATCCCTCCGTCCCTTCATCTTAAGAAAGGTGAGGTAATCCAGACTTTTTTGACCAAGGCGACTCCTCTTCTCAGTGACAATACCTCCTGCTGCACTGAAGGTCCTTTCTGACAGGACACTTGAAGCAGGACAGGCCAGAAGTTTGAGCGCAAATTGGGATAGCTCAGGCCACAGGTCAAGCCGGCAAATCCAGTAGACAAAGGGTTCATCGCTCCTCAGAGTGTCGATATCTGTGGTTAAGGCCAGGTAGTCTGCTACCTGTTGGCCAAGTCATTCTCTGACGGTGGACCCCGAAGGGCTGTGGTGATGCGTAGGACTTAAAAAGCTGTGCATGTCCTCCATCAACAGCATGTCTGTACAGCTTCCTGTCCGTGTCGGCGTGTTCTTGGGAGGAGGAGGAGGATTACTTTCACCTCTTCCCCTGTTATATCCCTGTTGTGCTGTGACATGACCCTTATACGCTGTGTAAATACTTCTTTATTTATTTTGGACCTGCTGAATCCTTTCCGCCTTGCTGTAATGCGGTAACATGTCAGGCACTTTACGTTAATACCGGGGGGTCTAGTAGTGTGGACACCCAGTGCAGGTCGTTCTCCTTTATCCTTTTTATACGAGGGTCCCTCAACAGGCACAACAGCATGAAAGACCCCATTTACACAAGGACGGATGCTGAGCTACTCATATCCCGTTCCTTGTCCTCAGTGATGTCAGGGAAGGTATAATCTTCTTCCCCCCAGCCATGTACATCACCAGGGGAACCAGATAGGTGACAAGGAGCACCCTGGGATGCCTGCTGTGGTTGGTCTTTCTCCTCCTCTTCAAGGCCACATTCCTCCTCTGACTCCTCTTCCTCACAATCCTCTTCCAGCGTTGCCGCAGGTCCAGCAAGCGATGCTGATAAGGCTGTTTCAGGTGGTGATGGTGTCCCCAACTCTTCCTCTTCACGCTTATCTACTGCCAGATCCAGCACTCTTCGCAGGGCACGCTCCAGGAAAAAAACAAACGGTATGATGTCGCTGATGGTGCCTTCGGTGCGACTGACCAGGTTTGTCACCTCCTCAAAAGGACGCATGAGCCTACAGGTATTGCGCATGAGCCTCCAGTAACGTGGCAAAAAAATTCCCAGCTCCGCAGATGATGTCCTAGCACCCCGGTCATACAAATATTCGTTGACGGCTTTTTCTTGTTGGAGCAGGTGGTTGAACATTAGGAGTGTTGAATTCCAACGTATTGGGCTGTCGCAAATCAAGCGCCTCACTGGCATGTTGTTTCGCCGCTGGATATCTGACAAGTGCGCCATGGCCGTGTAGGAACGCCTGAAATGGCCACACACCTTTCTGGACTGCTTCACGACATCCTGTAAGCCTGGGTACTTGAGCACAAAGCGTTGTACATTCAGATTACACACATGTGCCATGCACGGCACATGTGTCAACTTGCCCAACCTCAATGCCGCCAACAAATTTGTTCCATCGTCACAAGAGGATGGAGTAGGATGGAGTAGGAGGAGTAGAGGAGGTGGCAGCAGGCCTGCCTGCCAGTCGTGGCGGTGTCACCAACTCCTCTGCAGAGCCACGCATTCCATGCTTGGCAGCCATCACCAGGTTTACCCAATGCGCAGTGTAGGTTACATACCTGCCCTGACCATGCTTTGCAGACCAGGTATCAGTGGTCAGATGGACCCTTGCCCCTACACTGTGTGCCAGACATGCCATAATTTCCTTTTGCACAATGGAGTAAAGGTTGGGGATTGCCTTTTGTGCAAAAAAAGTTAGGCCGGGTACCTTCCACTGTGGTGTCCCAATGGCTACAATTTTTTTAAAGGCCTCAGACTCCACCAGCTTGTATGGTAAAAGCTGGCGGGCTAGCAGTTCCGACAAGCCAGCTGTCAGACGCCAGGCTAGGAGGTGACTTTGAGACATTGTCTTCTTGCGCTCAAACATCTCCTTGACAGACACCTGACTGCGGGCAGATGAGCAGGAACTGCTCAAGGCGAGAGACGGAGAGGCGGATGGTTGAGAGGGGCAAGGAGGGCAGCAGTGGTTGACCTGGCTGAAGATGCTGGACCAGGAGGAGGATGGCGGCTTTGACTTTGTGTGCTGCTTGTACTGACATGTTGATCCCATAGGCGTTTGTGATGTGACATCATGTGCCTTCGCAAAGCAGTTGTGCCTAGGTAGGTGATGGACTTCCCACGACTCAGTTTCTTCTGGCACAGGTTGCAAATGGCATCGCTGTTGTCAGAGGCAGACACACACAAAAATGCCACACTGCTGAGCTCTGCGATGATGGCATTCTGGTGGTGGCAACAGCATGCGTTGATTGGCGTCCCGTCTGGCTGACCCCGGGTGCCGATGCATGCTGTCTGACTGTGCCACTAGCTCCTTGCGACGACCTCCCCCTGCTTCCAACTCGTCTCCTCCTCCTCTCTGTCTCCCCATCTGAACTTTCCCCCTCTTCTTCTCTTCTAGCGGGCACCCACATGGCATCCAGGGATACATCGTCATCATCAACACCTTCACCGCTATCTGACACCTCAAGAAAGGAAGCAGCAGCGGATACAACATCATCATCACACCGTATGTCCATGTGTGTGATGCTGCCTGACTGAGACATATCCCTGTTAACTACATCCTCTGGCAATAATGGTTGCGCATCACTCATGTCTTCAAACTGATGTGTAAATAACTCCTCTGACGGATCAAGTAAAGCTGCTGTGGTGCTAGTGTTGGTGGTGGCGGCAGGCGGGCAAGTGGTAGCATGAGAGGTGCCCGAAGCTAAGCTAGAGGAGGAGAAGGATGGTGCGTCAAGGTTCCGAGCGGAAGCTGTAGTAGATTGGGTGTCTTGTGATAGCCAGCCAACTAAGTCCTCAGAACTTTGGGGGTTCAGGGTACGTGGCCTCTGAACACTGGCCATTCTAGGGCCAAAGGGAATCCCAGCACCATGACGACCCCTGCGGGGTGGCCTTCTTCTGCCTGTCATTTTTTTGGTTAAATTTGCACAACTGTCACACCTAATGTGATTTGCACTAGGGTGACACAATTTGCCCTGCAGGCAAAAAAACTGGCAACTGTGACGTGAACTGACAGTGACGACTGATTTTATTTAACAGCCAACAACTGTCACACCTAATGTGATTTGCACTGGTGTGACAATGAGCAAAAAAGTTTGCCAGCAGAGTTGCCCTTTTAAGCAGTGGTCCCCAACCAGGGTGCCTCCAGCTGTTGCAAAATACACGGACTGATATATTTCATCCCTTTGAATACTGTAGTAGTTAGTTGCTTTAAAGAAAAAAAGCTTGCCAGCGGAGTTCCCCTTTTATGCAGTGGTCCCCAACCAGGGTGCCTCCAGCTGTTGCAAAACACACGGACTGATATATTTTAGCCCTTTGAATACTGTAGACGTTAGTTGCTTTAAAAAAAAAAAAAAAAAGCTTGCCAGCGGAGTTCCTCTTTTAAGCAGTGGTCCCCAACCAGGGTGCCTCCAGCTGTTGCAAAACACACGGACTGATATCTTTCAGCCCTTTGAATACTGTAGTAGTTAGATGCTTGAAGGAACTTAAGTTTTATACTGGAGTACCCCTTTTAGCCAGCGGTTCCCTCCCAACCAGGGTGCCTCCAGCTGTTGCTAGACACACGGACTGATATCTTTCAGCCCTAAAAAGGGCTTTTTTGGGTGCTGTCCTTAAAGCAGATGTTACAATAGTGCTTTAGAAGTAAACTGGACCCTGAATACACCATCTAGCAGCAACCTAGCTATCGCTTTCCCTATACAGCAGGAGCAGCTTCTCTGACCCTCCACTTCTTAAGCCTGCAGCATGCTAAATGAGGGTAAAATGGTGTCCGTGCAAGAGGTAGGAGGGTCTGGAAGGGAGGGACTGCTGCTGATTAGCTGTAATGTGTCTGCTGACCAGCATGTTTTACACCAGCATGTTAGTGTAAAAATATTTTTTTTTTACAAACTTGCTGGTGTAGACCCCAACTTTACCTTTTCATAGGGGGTAGAAGGAAAGAAAAGCCCCCCAAAATTTGTAACGCAATTTCTTCCGAGTACGGAGATACCCCATATGTGGCCCTGAACTGTTTACTTGAAATACGACAGGGCTCCGAATTGAGAGAGCACCATGCGCATTTGAGGACTAAATTGGGGATTTGAATCCGCCACAAAAATACCCTACGGCAGTGTTTCACAAAAAGGGTGTGTGGTGTCCCGGTACAGTATTGCTCCCGGTAGAGTAACTACATTCAGGTAGGGTTCCTCAGGTTGGACAGCCCCTAGTCGCCTCTCCTAAAGTCTATCTATAGTGTTAATGTGGTGTCCCGGCACCATATTTCATACTGTGCCTTGGTAATTAGTCCCCAAAGTTAGAGTCCCTAGGACTGTCGGGGTTCGCTTTCCTCATTTAACCACTGGTCACCCCTTAGTCACTTGATATTTGTAAATATTATCTATCTAAATAAATGTATATGGTGATACTCACTGTTTTAGCGTCGCAGGACCTGCGGGTCATGTGACTGGGTTGCAGAACTCTATGGTTTTTGCTAAAGGACCTTTGGTGGTTTTGGACATGTGATCACCCACAATCCATTGTAACGGTGAGTGACAGCTGATTGAACCAATCCAAAACGGTCAGCCCCTGCCCATATAAGGGAGCTGCACCATCTTGTCGCTCTCTTGGGTTGCCGACTCTGGACGAGGTAGGACCTCCGCAGCTTACAAGACAAATTACTAGGCCCAAAGCCTTGCGGCTTAGGTCTGCGCTAGTAACGGATAGTTCTTACAATTCCCCACTATCTCCGCAAGATCTCCGGACCTAATCCAACCCCTAAAACCGTTGGATCTATGCAAATACAATCCTCAAAATCTAAAGGGAACTTTCCGGTCCTAAGCATCTGTCAATCACTGCTGTGCTGTTTGTAAAGACTCTGTTATCTGGACTGTTACCGTTACTGCATATACAGAAAATCTTCAGTAAAGATTCCTGCAAGTTTTAAGATCAGCACTGCTGTGGACAATCTATTTCACACTCACCTATCGCTCATGGGAAGGGTAGCGATAGGCCCAGCACCACTACAGAGTTTTAACCCTCACCCTGGCGTCACGAGTGACAAGGGTTAACAGCGCCTTTTATTATATAGAACCGCAACACCCCTACTGCCTTACAACCCCCAGGCGTACCACAAAGCCTTATTGGCGTCTGACGAACAGGATTCAGGTGTGTGCCTGCTGCTGTTGCCACTAGTGAAATTATACTCCCCCAATATAACGGACTTTATTCATGTGCTGTTAACCGAATTATTGTGTACGAGAGCGGTACGTGTGGAGAACGTTACAAGGGGGCCACGCGAAAAGTAAGGGGGGGAGGCGAAAATGTATGCACATCAAGAATGTGTATACTGCGAAATGAATACATGCTACGATCCTCTGTTCTGGTCGGCATAGAAAGAGTTCAAAGAAGCACGCGAAAAAGGCCTGCGCTGCGCCAGGTCCCGCCCCTGGGCGTGGCTATCAAGTTGCTGTATCGCAGCCGAAAGGGAACTTGGAAACAGAGGAGTCGTTTCTGGGAGGACAGGAAGTCGGGGCTGCACCGATGACGTCCTTCCTGCCAGCCGCCATTTTGGGGAAGCACAATATAAAAGACACCATGCACAGCGACCTCTTCAGTCTGCACAAGGAGCTGGAGAGTACAGGCATGGAGGAGAGCAGCGTTCCACGTGGTGAGAACAGCAAAATGGCGCCGGAACAGCGGAAAGTTGTGGCAGTCGCAGCCCAACTACTCCAAGATATTGCCGACCATCTGCAGCGGTTGTCACTGGATGAAGAGGGGGCCTGCAATCTTCCCCCACTGCCTGATGACGACGATGACTGGCTGGACACACCTCCAGTGGAGAGCGCAGGGACACCTGGAGGTGCATCACCGGTGAGATTGTCCCCTCACCACAGAACTTGGGGCTCGTGGGCCGAGATCCCATCGGAGGAGTCTGCAGTGAGTACCCTGCCAGAGGCGGCCTTTTCTTCCTCCTCCAGCCCTGAAGCTGAAATACCCCTATCCAGCTTGCCACATGCACGACCGTGCTCCCCAGATTTGCCCCAGTGGATTTTTGGGGACGAGCCGGGACTCATGGAGTATATGCACGCGGTTCTACAACCTATACCTGGGAAGCCACTCCCACCAATTCCAACCGCACAAAGAGAATAGTGTTGAGCGGCATAGGCCATATTCGAATTCACGAATATTCGCGAATATATGGACGAATATTCGTCATATATTCGCGAATATTCGCATATTCGTTATATCCTCGTTTTATTTTCGCGTATGCGAAAATACGCGCATACGAAAATTAACATGTGAAAATTCGCATATGCGAAATTTAGCATATGCTAATTTTCGCATATGCGAATTTTCGCACGCCAGTCTCACACAGTAGTATTACAGCCTTCTTTACACCACACAAGCTGGAAGCAGAGAGGGATGATCACTGTGATGTGTACTGTGAAGAAAAAAAAAAAAAAAAAAAAAAAAAAAAAAAACGAATATTCGTAATTACGAATATATAGCGCTATATTCGCGAAATTCGCGAATTCGCGAATATGCGATATTCGCAAATAATATTCGAATTGCGAATATTCGCGAGCAACACTAAAAGAGAAAGGGCCCGTCAAGAAGCCGAGCTGGCTGAGTTGATGGACAAATTAAAGGCCCGACACAGAGAACTGTACGCCCCAAAGCATGTGCATTTGCCTCCTGAGGAAAGAATTCGTCATCAGGAGAATACTAAAGAGATGGAGGCACTCTACAGTCGCAAGTGGGATCACCCCCGAGAAGGGGAGGAGCCTTTAGAACGACGAAGAGCAACTGTGGCCAAGTTCGACAAGGTCAGAGGTTATGGGCCATACTGGGCAAACCATCCTCGTAAACCGGCGAGCAGTACAGAGGCCATATCTTCATAAAAAGTTCTAATCTCTGGAGGTGGGCGAGATAGTGGAGTACACCCCCGTCCAGAGCCTGCATGGAGAATGGGCTGCAGCGGTCACAAGACCAACGGCTCCAACACAGCTTCCCTTCAAATACCTTCCATCTACAGATTGGGAATCGGATCCCTTCAACCTGAGGCCGAAATTGTCTGCTCCTGATGCCTCCACCACCGTACTCAAGTAGGAGGAGCCTCTACAGTCATCTTCTTCATACAGCAAAGTGCCAAGACCTGCTCAAGACCAAGAAAGTTGGCCCAAATTGCGGGCACCAAAGACCGTACCTAGGCCCTCTCGGAGCAATGAGAGTTTGCCTCCTGCACAGGTACCAACATATGTACCAAGGCCCTCTTCCGACGTGGAGAGTTTGCCTGCTTCCAGGGTACCAAACGAAAGTGCTCTTACCCTCTCCTGGCATGGAGATGGGGCTAAAACCTTATGCACCAACCTTGATCCCGGCCAGTAAACCTCTGGTCAGGTCACTTTGAATCCTACTGTTACCCATTCTACTCTCACCAATGTGGTGTGGGAGAGTTACATTAACTCCTCGCCTGCTCCAGATGTTGGAAGATATAGAGAAACTACAAAAGGCACAAGAAGAGTTCGGAGGAATATTTTCTGAAGGAGTGTAAAGTAATGTCTATTGTTTGTCTGTGCTAACCACTTTTGTTTTTCAGTAACCAAGTTTAACCCCTTAAGGACCAGGCCATTTTACACCTTAGGACCAGAGCGTTTTTTGCACATCTGACCACTGTCACTTTAAACATTAATAACTCTGGAATGCTTTTAGTTATCATTCTGATTCCGAGATTGTTTTTTCGTGACATATTCTACTTTAACTTAGTGGAAAATTTTGTGATAACTTGCATCCTTTCTTGGTGAAAAATCCCCAAATTTGATGAAAAATTTGAAAATTTAGCATTTTTCTAACTTTGAAGCTCTCTACTTGTAAGGAAAATGGATATTCCAAATATTTTTTTTAATTCACATATACAATATGTCTACTTTATATTTGCATCATAAAATTGACGTGTTTTTACTTTTGGAAGACACCAGAGGGCTTCAAAGTTCAGCAGCAATTTTCCAATTTTTCACAAAATTTTGAACCTCGCTTTTTTTCAGGGACCAGTTCAGGTTTGAAGTGGATTTGAAGGGTCTTCATATTAGAAAAACCCCACAAATGACCCCATTATGAAAACTACACCCCCAAAGTATTCAAAATGACAATCAGTAAGTGTTTTAACCCTTTAGGTGTTTCACAGGAATAGCAGCAAAGTGAAGGAGAAAATTCACAATCTTCATTTTTTACACTCGCATGTTCTTGTAAACCCAATTTTTGAATTTTTACAAGGGGTAAAAGGAGAAAATGTATACTTATATTTGTAGCCCAATTTCTCTCGAGTAAGAACATACCTCATATGTCTATGTAAATTGTTCGGCGGGCGCAGTAAAGGGCTCAGAAGCGAAGGAGCGACAAGGGGATTTTGGAGAGTACGTTTTTCAGAAATGTTTTTTGGGGGGCATGTTGCATTTAGGAAGCCCCTATGGTGCCAGAACAGCAAAAAAAAAAAAAACACATGGCATACCATTTTGGAAATTAGACCCCTTGAGGAATGTAACAAGGAATAAAGTGAGCCTTAATACCCCACACGGGTTTCACGACTTTTGCATATGTAAAAAAAAAAAAAATGTGTGTTTCCCCCCCAAATTTCAAATTTTTGCAAGGGTTAATAGCTGAAAATACCCCCCAAAATTTGTAACCCCATCTCTTCTGAGTATGGAGGTACCCCATAAGTGGACCTGAAGTGCACTACGGGCGAACTACAATGCTCAGAAGAGGAGGAGCACCATTGAGCTTTTGGAAAGAGAATTCGTTTGGAATGGTAGTCAGGGGCCATGTGCATTTACAAAGCCCCCCGTGGTGCCAGAACAGTGGACCCCCCCCCCCCACATGTGACCCTATTTTGGAAACTACACCCCTCACAGAATTTAATAAGTGGTGCAGTGAGCAATTACACCCCACTGGCGTTTGATAGATCTTTGGAACAGTGGGCTGTGCAAATGGAAAATAAAATTTTTCATTTTCATGAATCACTGTTCCAAAAATCTGTCAGAAACCTGTGAGGCGTAAATGCTCACTGTACCCCTTATTACATTACATGAGGGGTGTAGTTTCCAAAATGGGGTCACATATGGGGGGTCCATTGTTCTGGTACCATGGGGGCTTTGTAAACACAAGTGGCCTTCAATTCCGGACAAATTTTCTCTTCAAAATCCCAATGACGCTCCTTCTCTTCTGAGCATTGTAGTGCACCCATAGAGCACTTTACATCCACATATGGGGTATGCTCTTACTCAGAAGAAATTGGGTTACAAATTTTGGGGGGCTTTGTTTTATTTTCCCTTGTGAAAATGAAAAATTTAGGGTGACACCAGCATTTTAGTGAAAACATTTTTTTTTTTCATTTTCCCATCCAACTTTAATGAAAATTTGTCAAACACCTGTGGGGTGTTCAGGCTCACTATACCCCTTGTTACGTTCCGTGAGGGGTGTCGTTTCCAAAAAGGGGTCACATGTGGGTATTTATTTTTTGAGGTTTATGTCAGAACCTCTGTAAAATAAGCCACCCCTGTGCAAATCACCAATTTAGGCCTCAAATGTACATGGTGCGCTCTCCCTCCTGAGCCTTGTTGTGCATCCGCAGAGCATTTTACGCCCATATATGGGGTATTTCCGTACTCAGGAGAAATTGCGTTACAAATTTTGGGGGTCTTTTTTTCCTTTTACCTCCCGTGAAAATAAAAAGTAAAGGACAACACCAGCATGTTAGTGCAAAAAAAATTTTTTTTTACACTAACAGGCTGGTGTAGACCCCAACTTTTCTTTTTCATAAGGGGTAAAAGGAAAAAAAAGCCCCCAAAATTAGTAGTGCAATTTCTCCCGAGTACGAAGATACCCCATATGTGGCCCTAAACTGTTTCCTTGAAATACGACAGGGCTCTGAAGTGAGAGAGCGCCATGCGCATTTGAGGACTAAATTAGGGATTGCATAGGGGTGGACATAGGGGTATTCTATGCCAGTGATTCCCAAACAGGGTGCCTCCAGCTGTTGCTAAACTCCCAGCATGCCTGGACAGTCAGTGGCTGTCCAGAAATGCTGTGAGTTGTTGTTTTGCAACAGCTGGAGGCTCTGTTTTGGAAACACTGCTGTACAATACGTTTTTAATTTTTATTGGGGGACAGTGTAAGGGGGTGTAAATGTAGTGTTTTATCCTTTATTATGTGTAAGTGTAGTGTAGTGTTTTTAGGGTATGTTCACACTGGCGGAGGTTTACAGTGAATTTACCGCTAGGATTTTGCGCTGCGGAGAAAAATTTGCCGCAGCTCATACTTGAAGCAGAAAAACTTACTGTAAACCCGCCAGTGTGAATGTACCCTGTACGTTCACATGGGGGGGGGGCAAACCTCCAGCTGTTTCAAAACTACAACTCCCAGCATGTACTGACAGACCGTGCATGCTGGGAGTTGTATTTTTGCAACAGCTGGAGGCACACTGGTTGGAAAACCTTCAGTTAGGTTCTGTTACCTAACTCAGTATTTTCCAACCAATGTGCCTCCAGCTGTTGGAAAATTTCAACTCCCAGCATGTACTGATCGCCGAAAGGCATGTTGGGAGATGTAGTTATGCAACAGCTGGAGGGATCGCAACTACAACTCCCAGCATGCAGAGACAGCTGTTTGCTGTTTAGGCATGCTGGGAGTTGCAGTTTTGCAACATCTGGAGAGCTATAGTTTAGAGACCACTGCACAGATGTTGCAAAACTACAACTCCCAGAATGCCCAGACAGCAAACTGCTGTGTGGGCATGCTGGGAGTTGTAGTTTTTCAAGATCTGGAGATGCACAGTATAGAGATCACTTTGCAGTGGTCTCAGACGGTAGACCTCCAGCTGTTGCAAAACTACAACTCCCAGCAAGCCTAAACAGCTCTCTGGGCATGCTGGGAGTTGTAGTTTTGCAACATCTGGAGGGTTACAGTTTAGAGACCACTATAGTAACTCACCGGCTTCCGTTGGATCCAGGAAGCTGCATCGCGGTCCTCTTCTTCCGCCGATCGTCGCCCACTGCCGCCGCTGATCATCGCCCGCTGCCGTCGCCGATGGGTAAGTGAATCTTCAGCGCCGGTCCCTGTCGGTTTCCCCGTTCTGCCCCACCTATTGTGGGTGGGCAGAACGGGGAAACCGAAAGTAAACCCCTCCGCCCCCGATCTGCTATTGGTGGTCGCATCTAGACCACCAATAGCAGAGATAGGAGGGGTAGCACCTCTGCCACCTCACTCCTATCTCTACAGGGGGATCGTGGGTGTCTAGGACACCCACGATCCCCCTTCTTTTCCGGGTCACCATAGACCCGTAATCGGTGCAAATTGCAAGTGTGAATTCACTTGCGATTTGCGCCGATCGCCGACATGGGGGGTCTAATGACCCCCCTGGGCATTTGCGCGGGCTTTGCGCGGGGTGCCTGCTGATAGACATCAGCAGTCACCCCGGCCCGGTCCCCACCAGGTACAGGTACGCCCTTGGTCCTTAAGGACCAGGCAGCAAAGGCGTACCTGTATGCCCTTGGTCCTTAAGGGGTTAAAGGGGTAGTCCGGTGAACAACTTTTTTTTTTTTTTTTAAATCAACTGGTGCCAAAAAGTTAAACAGATTTGTAAATTACTTCTTTTAAAAAATCGTAATCCTTCCTGTACTTATTAGCTGCTGAATACTACAGCGGAAATTATTTTATTTTTGAAACACAGATCTGTCTGCTGACATCATGAGCACAGTGCTCTCTGCTGACATCTCTGTCCATTTTATGAACTGTCCAGAACAGCATCTGTTTGCTATGGGGATTTCTTTTTACCCTGGACAGTTCCTAAAAATGGACAGAGATGTCAGCAGACAGCTCTGTGTTTCAAACGGAAAAGAATTTCCACTGTAGTATTCAGCAGCTAATAAGTACAGGAAGGATTAAGATTTTTTAATAGAAGTAATTTACAAATCTGTTTTAGGCTGGGTTCACACTACGTTTTTGCCATACTGTTTTCAATCCGTTTTTCTAAAGAAAACCGTATGGCAAAAAAACGGATGGAACAGTTTGGAAAAAAGTAAACCGTATGCGTTTGTAAACAGTGTACTGTTTTTAAAAGTGCATACAGTTCCGTCAGTTTTTATAGAAAAAAAACCCATACGTTTTTGAAAATTTTGTCCATTTTAATGGGAGGGGTCTTGGGTGGGCACTTTAGGATTCAAATGCGCATGTGCAAAGTAAAAACGTATACGTTTTTCCCGTATGGAACCGTATACATGTGCGTTTCCTATTGACGTCCATGTTAAAAAAAAACGTATGCGGTTGCAGTACGGTTTTTAAACCGGAGTCAAAACCGTGGTTGACCACAATTTTGTTTCCGATTTAAAGGACCTTTGGTGGATCTCATGACGTGTTCACCCACAATGCAATGTAACGGTGAGTGACAGTTATTATGGACCAATCCAAAACGGCCAGCCCCTGCCCATATAAGGGAGCTGCGCCATCTTGATCGCTCTCTTGGGTTGCTGATTCTGGATGAGGTAGGACCTCCGCAGCTTACAAGACAATTTACTAGGCCAAAGCCTTGCAGCCTCGGCCTCTAACATAGCGGATATACTAAGCAATTCCCCGCTTCTCCCCGCAAGATCACTGGACCTAAACGCTCCCTTAAATCCAGCGGATCTATGCTACCAAATCTCTGAGAAGCTAAATTGAGCTTATCTGATCCCAACCAACTGTCAATCGCTACTCAGCTATATCTATAGAGACTCTGTTATCTGGACTGTTACTATTGCTGCGTGTACAGAAATTCTTCAGTAAAAGTTCCTGCAAGTTTTCAGTTAACAGTGGTTGTGGACAATCCTTTATTCTACATTCACCTATTGCTTTTGGGAAGGGTGGCAATAGGCCTATCAAGATTACAGAATTTAACCATCACCCTGGCGTCACGAGTGACAATGGTTAACAACGCCCTTTATTATTCTGAACAGCAACACCCTAACTACCCTACACCCCACAAGGCTTTATCCCCCAAGGTTACCACAATAGACTCCTAGTGTAGGTGGACTGCAGATCCTTACATGCCAGTTTTTTGTACATATCCCTATATTCATGAGACTTTCTAGCTAAAAATTGCACTTATCAGGTGTATGCGCCTGAACCTTGTTGGAGTGTTAATAAATATGTAAGCTTGTATAATAAAAATGTATATGGTCCTTGTACACAGAAAATATAGCTTTGTGTCTGTGTACATAAAAAGTAGGTAAAGGTTGTACACGAAAAAAATGTCCGCTAGATGCACGTGTACACTAAAAAACAAAAAACTTAAATAATTCTTGTATACATGTACATACAAATGTATAAAAATACTAAAAAGGTGTTTTAGTAGTTACTAAATAGGTGACTCTCCCGGACCCTCCGAGAGTAGCATTCCAGTCGCCAATCGCTAGCACCTGTCTCAACAAAAATAACAGGGTAAACTACCCTTAAGATATCAAGACTAACTTTTTAGCAGTACTTGCACACATAGTACCTAAATAGCTCCCTTAAATGTACTACCTCAGTCTTCTTAAGTACATACACAAAAACAAAAATATGTCTCACACTCAAGAAACGCTTAGGAATTGTAGCCTATTGATATTCAATTCCTGCCACTGCTAGGTACACTCATATTTCTCTTCTCTTTATTACGTGTGTGAGATGCTTTACTTGGCCAGTAGATGCTCTTGCGAGCACGTATTTCTAAAGGTAACATAGGTAAAGTTATACTGTTGTGTTCTAAGGGTAAGTAGCATGTAGCTGATAGACCTTAGTAGCTAACCTTATTGGTAGAGCGCCTCAGGCAAGCCAATATGCCCTTTTTGTGTACTAACAGGTGACTCATCATGGCAAAACAAAAGTAAATGTGGTGAGATTTCAAAAATGTTTTAGTTGGCTTGAGACTAAAGGTATAGAGAGCTGTACTAATGTCTAGTTAGCCTCATAAATGTATAGAGAGCTATAAAAATGTCTAAGGAGCTAGAAACTAATGTCTAGATAGCTTTGTAATGTCTAGATAGCTTCATAATGTCTAGATAGCTTCCTAATGTCTAGTAAGCTTCATAATTGCCTAGTAAAGATACTAGTCAGACTAAAAGAAAATGTCTTCAGAGTGCATATATAATTCTGTCTTTGTCCTAGTCCCTCTACCTTAGGGGACAGGCATCAGGGTCGACTTGTTATAAGTAAGGGGGTTTGTGGTGTCCCGGCACCGTATTACATACTGTGCCTTGTTAAGCCCTTAAGGACCAAGGGCGTACAGGTACGCCCTTGGACCTGCTCTCCTGATATAACGCGGGGTTACACAGTAACCCCGCGTCATATCACGGCGGGCCCGGCGTCATAGTGAAGCCGGGACCCGCCTCTAATAGCGCGCAGTGCCGATCGCGGCACCGCGCGCTATTAACCCTTTAGCCGCGCGCTCAGAGCTGAGCCGCGTGGCTAAAAGTGAAACCGAAAGTGGGCGGCTAGCTCAGTCGGGCTGTTCGGGATAGCCGCGGCTAATCGCGGCATCCCGAACAGCTGACAGGACAGCGGGAGGGCCCCTACCTGCCTCCTCGCTGTCCGATTGCCGAATGACTGCTCAGTGCCTGAGATCCAGGCATGAGCAGTCATGCGGCAGAATCGTTGATCACTGGTTTCTTATGAGAAACCAGTGATCAATAATGAAGATCAGTGTGTGCAGTGTTATAGGTCCCTATGGTACCTATAACACTGCAAAAAAGAAGTGAAAAAAAAAGTGAATAAAGATCATTTAACTCCTCCCCTATTAAAAGTTTGAATCACCCCCCTTTTCCAATAAAAAAAAAAACACAGTGTAAATAAAAAGAAAAATGAACATATATGGTATCACCGCGTGCGGAAATGTCCGAATTATAAAAATATATCATTAATTAAACCGCTCGGTCAATGGCGTGCGCGCAAAAAAATTCCAAAGTCCAAAATAGTGCATTTTTGGTCACTTTTTATATCATTTAAAAATGAATAAAAAGCGATCAATAAGTCCTATCAATGCAAAAATTGTACCATTAAAAACTTCAGATCACGGCGCAAAAAATGAGCCCTCATACCGCCCCATACACGGAAAAATAAAAAAGTTATAGGGGTCAGAAGATGACAATTTTAAACGTATTAACTTTCCTGCATGTAGTTGTGATTTTTTCCAGAATTCCGAAAAAATCAAATCTAAATAAGTAGGGTATCATTTTAATCGTATGGACCTACAGAATAAAGATAAGGTGTCATTTTTACCGAAAAATGTACTACGTAGAAACGGAAGCCCCCAAAAGTTACAAAACTGCGTTTTTTTTTCAATTTTGTCGCACAATGATTTTTTTTAACGTTTCACCGTAGATTTTTGGGCAAAATGACTGATGTCATTACAAATTAGAATTGGTGGCGCAAAAAATAAGCCATCATATGGATTTTTAGGTGCAAAATTGAAAGAGTTATGATTTTTTAAAGGCAAGGAGCAAAAAACGAAAATGCAAAAACGGAAAAAACCCCGGTCCTTAAGGGGTTAATTAGTCCCCAAAGTTAGAGTCCCTAGGACTGTCTGGGTTCGCTTTCATCATTTAACCCTTAGTCACCCTTAGTTACTTAATATTTGTAAATATTATCTATCTAAATAAATGTATATGGTAATACTCACTGTTTTAGCGTCGCAGGACCTGTGGGTCATGTGACCGGGTTGCAGAACTCTATGGATTTTGCTAAAGGACCTTTGGTGGTTTTGGACATGTGATCACCCACAATCAATTGTAACGGTGAGTGACAGCTGATTGGACCAATCCAAAACGGCCAGCCCCTGCCCATACAAGGGAGCTGCGCCATCTTGTCGCTCTCTTGGGTTGCTGACTCTGGAAGAGGTAGGACCTTCGCAGCTTATAAGACAAATTACTAGGCCCAAAGCCTTGCGGCTTAGGCCTGCGCTAGTGACGGATAGCTCTTACAATTCCCCGCTATCTCCGCAAGATCTCCAGACCTAATCCAACCCCTAAATCCGGCGGATCTATGCAAATACAATCCTCAAAATCTAAAGGGAGCTTTCCGGTCCTAAGCATCTGTCAATCACTGCTGTGCTGTTTGTAAAGACTCTGCTATCTGGACTTTTACCGTTACTGAATATTCAGAAAATCTTTAGTAAAGATTCCTGCAAGTTTTAAGTTCAGCACTGCTGTGGACAATCTATTTCACACTCACCTATCGCTCTTGGAAGGGTAGCGATAGGCCCAGCATCACTACAGAGTTTTAACCCCCACCCTGGTGTCACGAGTGACAAGGGTTAACAGCGCCCATTATATATAGAAGCGCAACACCCCTAGTGCCCTACAACCCCCAGGCGTACCACATTAATATATATGTATATATTTAATAATTATATATATCCTATAGTAATGTATAGTGCTTACCTTGTTCAGCGTCGCAGGACCTTCGGTCATGTGACCATGCTAGTAACCTCTATGGTATGTTGTAGGACCTAAGGATGTCCTTGGGTCACGTGTTACCAAACAAATCTCTGTAATGGTGATTGACATCAGTATGGACCAATTAGCGTTAGTTCAGCCCCTGCCCATATAAGAGAGCTGCATCCAATTATCGCTCTCTTGGGTTGCAGCTCTTGTGGATGCCGGACTAACAGGACGGTGCTACGCAACTTTCAAAGACACGCTAGGCCTCAAAACCTGCAGGCCTCAGCGGAATCAAAACCGTGAGTTCAAATCTAAATCCCGCAAATGCTAGCGTGACTACTGGACCGCAATTAACTCCTAAATCCAGTGGAGCAACGCAACATACTAAAAAGACCCTTAATGCTAAAGTCCCAACCTTTGTCAATCTCCAAGAAAAGCTGTTGTTATGCTCAGAGACTGTTGTATTATTGAAGCTTGCAGAAAACCTTCAGTAAAAGTTAATACTGTTTCAGAAACTCTCCGGTTGTGGACAATCTATTCTTCTTATCTACCTCTCTAATGCTCTTGAGAAGGATGGCGGTAGGAAAAGCGTAATTGAGGAACCCACACCCTGGCGTCTCGAATAGCAAGGGTTAACAGGCACCCTTTAATTACCGCACAGCTACACTTCCCATACAATACACAGGCTATCACAGGTGTCTCCAGCTGTTGGAAAACTCCTGGCATGCCTTGACAGTCAGTGGCTGTCCGGCAATACTGGGAGTTGTTGTTTTTCAACAGCTGGAGGCTCCGTTTTTGGAAACACTGCCGTACAATATGTTTTTTTTTATTGGTGGGGGGGGGGGAAGGGGACTGTGTAGGGGTACTGTATGTGTATATGTAGTGTTTTACCCTTTACTATTTGTTAGTTTAGTGTAGTGTAGTGTTTTTAGGGTACATTCACACGGGCGGAGGTTTACAATGAGTTTCTCGCTGGGAGTTTGAGCTGCGGCAGAAAATTTGCTGCATCTCAAACTTGCAGAAGAACTCGCTGTAAACCCGCCCGTGGGAATGTCCCCCACACATGGGGGGGGGGAACCTCCAGCTGTTGCAAAACTACAACTCCCAGCATGCACTGACAGACCATACATGCTGGGAGTTGTATTTGTGCAAAAGCTGGAGGCACATTGGTTGTGAAACACAGAGTTTGTTACTTAACTCAGTGTTTCGCAACCAGTGTGCCTCCAGCTGTTGCAAAACTAGAACTCCCAGCACGTACAGTCTCTCAGTGCATGCTGGGAGTTGTATTTTTGCAACAGCTGGAGGCACACTGGTTGCAAAACACTGAGTTAGGTAACAAACTGGGTTTCACAACCAATGTGTCTCCAGCTGTTGCAAAACTGCAACAATCAGCATGCATTGACTGTCGAAGGGCATGCTGGGAGTTGCAGTTTTGCAACAGCTGGAGGCACACTGCTACAACTCCCAGCATGCCCTTTGGTAGTCTGTGCATGCTGGGAGTTGTAGTTGTGCAACAGCTGGCTGCACACTTTTTGATAGAATTTTTTTTGCATCCAGCTGTTACATAACTACAACCCCCAGCATGCACAGACTACCAAAGGGCATGTTGGGAGTTGTAGTTGGAACTCCAGCTGTTGCAAAACTACAACTCCCAGCATGCCCTTTGGCTGTGCATACTGCGAGTTGTTGCTAAGCAACAGTGGGAGGTGAACAGGCCTCACCTCCTGCTGTATCCTGCCACCGGGACCACCGCCGCTGCTGCTGCCGATCCTACTTCTCCTGTCGCCGCCACCGATCCCGAGGGGACGCCCGCCAGACCAGGGCAAGGTAGGAGACCCCCGCTGGCGCCAATCTCTGCCATCTTCGCCATACCGATCGCCACCTAGCAGGGTTGTGATTGGTCGATCGTTCCGACCAATCAATCACGTGATCGTGAGGCGGCACCCGTGCCACCTCACTCCTGCTGGGTAAGGGTGAATGGGGCTGTCTTGGTCATCAGAAAAGCAGCAAATCGTTGGTCTGAATTTACCGACTATTTGGTCTCGGACCCCCCCCCCCCCAGGGGTTTGCACGGGGTTGCTGCTGATAGATATCAGCAGTCACCCCGGTCCAGTCCCCGCCCGGCGAGCGGCGGGGACAGAATTCCCACGGGCGTATCCATATGCCCTCAGTCCTAAAGGACTTTAAAACGGGGGCTTATGGATACGTCCGGCCTCCTTAAGGGGTTAATTTTAGAAAAAAGGTACCTTACCAGCCACCCCTGTGCAAATCAGCTCAAATGTACATAGTGCACTCACTCCTGAGCCATGTTGTGCTCCCACAGAGCATTTTACATCCACATATGGGGTATTTCCGTACTCTTTTACTATTTGTGAAAATAAAAAGTATGGGGCAACACCAGCACGTTACTGTAAAAAATTAATTTTATTTACAATAACATGCTGGAGTAGACCCCAACTTTACCTTTTCATAAAGAGCAAAAGGAGAAAAAGCTCCCCAAAATGTGTTAGGCAATTTCTCCCGATTACGGAAATACCCCATATGTGGTCCTAAAATGTTGCTTGAAATATGACAGGGCTCCGAAGTGAGAGAGCGCCATGCCTATCTGAGGCCTAAATTCGGGATTTGCATAGGGATGGACATAGGGGTATTCTACGCCAGTGATTTCCAAACAGGGTGCCTCCAGCTGTTGCAAAACTCCCAGCCTGCCAGGATAGTCAATGGCTGTCCGGCAATACTGGGAGTTGTTTTGCAACAGCTGGAGGCTCCGTTTTGGAGACAGTGCCGTACCTGATGTTTTTCATTTTTATTGGGGGGGGACTGTGTAGGGGTATGTGTATATGTAGTGTTTTACTTTTTATTTTGTGTAGTGTAGTGTTTTTAGGGCACATTCACATGGGCAGGTTCACAGCGAGTGAAAATTTTAGGGAAAATTTGCTGCATCTCAAACTTGCAGCGTGAGACTCGCTGTAAACCCGCCCATGTGAATGTACCCTGTGCAAACCTGTTGCAAAACTACAACTCCCAGCATACCCTTTGGCTGTCCGTGCATGCTTGGAGTTGTAGTTTTGCAACATCTGGAGGGCCGCAGTTTGGGGACCACTGTGCAGTAGTCTTCAATCTGTGCTATTCCAGATGTTGCAAAACTACAACACCCAGCATGCCCAGACAGTCGTGGAATGCTGGGAGTTGTAGTTTTGTAACATCTGGCCCTTAAGATGTTGCTGAACTACAACTTCCAGCATGCCTGGGCAGTCTGGGCATGCTTGGAGTTGAAGATTTGCAACATCTGGAGGGCTACAGTTTGGACACCACTACTTAGCGGTCTCCAAACTATTCCCCTCCAGTTGTTGCAAAACTACAACTCCCAGCATGCCCTTCGGCTGTCTGGGCGTGTTGGAGTTATAGTTTTGCAACAACTGGAGGCACACTGGTTGGGAAACATTGTTTCCTAACTCAGTGTTACCCAACCGATGTGCCTCCAGCTGGCTGGGAGTTGTAGTTTGGCAACATCTGAAGGGCCAGTTGTTACAGAACTACAACTCCCAGCATGCCTGGACTGTCTGGGCATGCTGAGAGTTGTAGTTTTGCAACATCTGGAAGAGCATAGATTGGAGACCACTGCACAGTGGTCTCCAAACTGTGGCCCTCCAGATGTTGCAAAACTACAACTCCCAGCATGCCCAGACAGCCAAACTCCTAGAAGCAGCAGTGAATATCACTTTACGGTGATGCTACTGCTTCCACTAGCCTGCCGCCGCTGTCTTCTAGACTTGCCTGTTGCCGCAGCCTCCACGTGTGCCTGCTGCCGATCCCCGATCCTTACTGCCGCGCCGTCCCGATGGTCCCTCCGCAGGTATATGCCGCTGCCCCCCACTGCTCCGGGATCCTCTTCCTCCGCTCTGCCTGAATTCTAAGGGTGGGCAGAGAAGGGGGTTCTGAACTTTAAACCCCCAGTCAGCGATCACTGTGATCACAGTGATCGCTGACCAGGACCATCCACAGATGGTCCTGGGGGGCTTGCAGAAGTTGTCTTCCACTGGTGACAGCAGGACTTCTGCCAGTTAATCCGTGCGATGCTGCGCATCACCGGGTTATCTGCATGACATATATAAATGTCATGATGCGCGAACTACCTGCACATCATGACATTTATATATGTCGTTCTGCGGGAACAGGCTAATTAGATGAACTAGGCGGCCGCGAGGCCCTTTTTAGCGCGAGGCCTTAGGTGGCCGCCTAAATCGCCTAATTAGAGAGCCGCCCCAGGGGAAATGCTTTTATGCTGTCTTGTGGCAGGACTCATGCCTCATCAGAACACACCTGTAATATTTTACATATTTTCCTGAGACATAACTGCATGCCAGGTTTTGCAGCAATCTGACATTTTGTTCCTTCTGGCTCTAGGTGAGGTAGGCGCTGGCCTAAAGTGTCCATCTGATAAGGGCTACACTCACTCTGCACCCCCATATCACCCTCCATCTGTCTACCCATCCATATTACCCTGCATCTGTCTGCACCCCATATAATCCTCTGCCATCTATTTGTACCCTCATATCTCCCTCCCCTGTCTGAACATCCATATCACCCTCCATTTGTCTGCACCCCCATATCACCCCCCAGTCTGCACCCTCATATCACCCCCCAGTCTGCACCCTCATATCACCCCCCAGTCTGCACCCTCATATCACCCTCCCCAGTCTGCACCCTCATATCACCCTCCCCTGTCTGCACCCTCATGTCACCCTCCCCTGTCTGCACCCTCATGTCACCCTCCAATGTCTGCACTCTCATGTCACCCCCCAGTCTGCACCCTCATATCACCCCCCAGTCTGCACCCTCATATAACCCTCCCCAGTCTGCACCCTCATATCACCCTCCCCTGTCTGCACCCTCATGTCACCCTCCCCTGTCTGCACCCTCATGTCACCCTCCCCTGTCTGCACCCTCATGTCACCCTCCCCTGTCTGCACCCTCATGTCACCCTCCAATGTCTGCACCCTCATGTCACCCTCCCCTGTCTGCACCCTCATATCACCTTCCCCTGTCTGCACCCTCGAATCACCCTATAATTGTCTGCACTCTCATGTCACCCTCCCCTGTCTGCACCCTCCTATCATCCTCCATTTGTCTGCACCCTAATATCACACTTCCCTGTCTGCACCCCCATATAATCCTCCATCTGTCTGCACCTTCAAATCACCCTCCATTTGTCTGAGCCCCTATATAACCTGTTAGTAAAGTTCCCTGTGTGTCAGTAAGATCCTTCCTCTGTCAGTAAGCCCACATGTGTGTCAGTGTGATCCTCTGTCTGTCAGTAAGGCCTTATGTATGTCAGTAAGATCCTCTCCCTGTCAGTAAGGCCCTCTCTGTTTCAGTAAGATCCTCTGCCTGGCAGTAAGGCCCTTTTTGTGTCAGTAAGATCCTCTGCCTGTCAGTATGTCCCTCTATGTGTCAGTAAGATCCTCTCCCTGTCAGAAAAGCCTTCTCTGTGTCAGTTAGATCCTCCACCTGTCAGTATGTACCTCTATGTGTCAGTAATATCCTCCACCTGTCAGGAAGCCCACCTGTGTGTCAGTAAGATCCTCCACCTGTCAGGAAGCCCACCTGTGTGTCAGTAAGATCCTCCACCTGTCAGTAAGCCCATCTGTGTGTCAGTAAGATCCTCCACCTGTCAGTAAGACTTTCTCTGTGTCAGTAAGATCCTCTCACTGTCAGAAAAGCCTTCTCTGTGTCAGTAAGATCCTCCACCTGTCAGTAAGACTTTCTCTGTGTCAGTAAGATCCTCTCCCTGTCAGAAAAGCCTTCTCTGTGTCAGTAAGATCCTCTCCCTGTCAGTAAGACTTTCTCTGTGTCAGTAAGATCCTCTCCCTGTCAGAAAAGCCTTCTCTGTGTCAGTAAGATCCTCCGCTGACAGTAAGATTCTCCTGTGTAAACCACATAGTAAACCTTAGATAATGTTGGAGGAACACTTTCCAAACACTAACGCTTTCTCAGGGAAACATTGGTGAACCTGGGTGGTGGAGGACCTTAGAAAGGACCCATCTTTGCCCTCGCTATAATCTCTCTCTGGTTGGAATTCTGCATTCATTATATGAGACCTAGTGAAGAAGATTGTTCAGCAAAGTCAATTGTAAATCTGTCTACATCTTATATAGAACATCTCATTCTCCCATAACTAAGACTGGACACCCACAAATTTCTATGATAAAAAATATTTATGGTGCTCGGCTTAAAAATAAGGTCCCAGTGGTGGTGAAGCCGTATGATGTCCTATATACTGCTTTTTGGATTTAGCAAAACCTGTGCAGAGGAAAAGTTGACCAGTTGACCATAGCAACCAATCAGATGGCTTATTTTCCTTTTCATAGGCCATTTAAAAAAATGTAAGAAGCAATGTGATTGGTTGCTATGGGCAACTGGTCAACTTTTTCTCTTGACAGGTTTTGATAAATCTCCTCCTATGGACATAATCTAATGTATCTGAGTGATGACACTTATTGAATGTAGCAGAACATTACAGGCCATTACAAGGCTTTATTATTTCTGCCATTAGTAGCAAGTACATGGTCTGGTTTATTCCAGCCTCCTTATTCTAACCTTCCAGCAGAGTTTATGGGCACCACTGCCAACCTATACAACACATAAAAGTCACATCACCTGCCCCATCTACTAATAATAAAGCACAACAAGAACCAGCCATGAATATCTCCATTCTTCTGGACCCTAGGCTATCACCCATGATGCCTATATCACAGTGTATATGGATCCACAGGTCCCTGGACCACTGGTAGCAGGTGCCACCTGATGTTTTGATGACATCACGTCACCTGGACAACGGCTGTTGTTGTTGTTTACCCACAACTGTCAGTTGGACCGAGCGGACGGACGTCTACAGGATCCCAAAGATGGCGGCTACTGGAAGAAGAGGAGATGGCGAGAAGGAGAGAGGAGAGAAGAGGGAAGAGGAGAGCGGAGGAAAGAGGAAGAGGGAAGAGGAAAGCGAGGAGGTGAAGGAGAGCGGAAAGAAGAGGAAGGAGGAAGAGGTGAGCGAGGAGGTGAAGAAGAGGAAGAGAGAAGAGGAAAGCGAGGAGGTGAAGGAGAGCAGAGAGAAGAGGAAGGAGGAAGATGTGAGCGAGGAGGTGAAGAAGAGGAAGAGAGAAGAGGAAAGCGAGGAGGTGGAGAAGACAGGAGAGAAGAGGAAGGAGGAAGAGGTGAGCGAGGAGGTGAAGAAGAGGAAGAGAGAAGAGGAAAGCGAGGATGTGGAGAAGAGGAGAGGAGAAGATGCCAGATTATTGGAGGATGAGGAGCCAAGACCAGGCACCAGCCAGGACCCCGGAACATCAAGCTCCTACCCCATTTTTAACATCTATCACCTCACTGTCCATCAGGTATTGGGTAGGGGCAGCTTTGGAGTGGTAAGTTTATTTATGTTTTTTTTTTTTGTTAAATGGACAGTCAATGTGGTTTTTCTCATTGATATTCTGCAGCTAATTGTAAGTCTAGAAAATAACCAGCCCCATCTTCACTAATATATATAACATATCTGCAGCACTAGAGACCTCCAGAAATATTTATGTCCCTATTTATATCCCATTTCAGTAGATTTAGGCAGTTGTTATACACAGCTGTTTGATCCTACCCACCATGCTGCAGCTTAGTGTCAGAGTCTTGGCAATCTTCTTATAGCGTAGGCCATCTTAATGTAGAGCAACAATGTGGGGCCATGTTGAACTTCCAGTGACCAGTATTAGAGTGTGAGAGCGATTTAGGACATTGCTCCCCATTCACACCTGAGACATGTAACCAGGGCTGCCATCAGAAATTTTGGGGCCCATTACGCAGCTTAATTCCAGGCCCCTCCCCCCCCCAGTGTGTTGACCCCGAGTCCGCCCCAGGGCCAACCCCCAACCCATTTTTTTTCCTAATGATATATTTCTAATTACTTTATAGAAGATTGTAGTGCAGTAATACACAGTGCTGCAAAGTAATTTTACTGCGCCACACTCTGCTGTAATCTAATATACCCTATTCTGAATACTGTGAAATTTTCTGTGTACTTTCTCCAGCACAATGTCCACCTCTATATAGTTGTAGACCCCCTCTCTGCCCCCATATATATATATATACACATATATATATATATATATATATATATAGTTGTACACCTCCTCTGTGCCTCCATATATAGTTGTACACCCATCTTTGCTCCATATATAGTTATAGGCCAATTTTGTGCCCCCATATATAGTTGTAGGCCCCTGTGCTCCATATATAATTGTAGGTCCCACGTGCCTCCAATATACATGATTGTAGACCCCTTTTGTGCCCCTGTGTGTAATAATAGGCCCCCCTTTGAGCTCCCATAGTTATAAGCCCCACCTTTCAGCTCCCACAGTTAGTTATAGGCCCACCCTTTCAGCACCCTCAATTAAATATAGGCCCCCCCTTTCAGCCCCCACAGTTAAATATAGACCCCCCCTTTCAGCCCCCACAGTTAAATATAGACCCCCCCTTTCAGCCCCCACAGTTAAATATAGGCCCCCCCTTTCAGCCCCCACAGTTAAATATAGACCCCCCTTTCAGCCCCCACAGTTAAATATAGGCCCCCCTTTTAGCCCCCACAGTTAAATATAGCCCCACCTTTCAGCCCCCACAGTTAAATATAGGCCCCCCTTTCAGCCCCACAGTTAAATATAGCCCCCCCCCTTCCAGCCCCCATTTAAATATAGCCCCCCCCCTTTCAGCCCCACAGCTAAGTATAGGCCCCCCTTTCAGCCCCCAGTTAAATATAGGCCCCCCTTTCAGCCCCCAGTTAATTATAGGCCCCCACCATTAAATATAGGCCCCCCTTTCAGCCCCCACAGTTAAATATAGGCCCCTTTTCAGGCCCCACAGTTAAATATAGGCCCCCCTTTCAGCCCCCAGTTAAATATAGCCCCCCTTTCAGCCCCCTCAGTTAAATATTGCCCCCCCCCTTTCAGCCCCACAGTTAAATATAGGCCTCCCCCCCTTTCAGCCCCCATTTAAATATAGCCCCCCCCCTTTCAGCCCCACAGCTAAGTATAGGCCCCCCTTTCAGCCCCCAGTTAAATATAGGCCCCCCTTTCAGCCCCCAGTTAATTATAGGCCCCCCTTTCAGCCCCCAGTTAACTATAGGCCCCCGCCTTTCAGCCCCCACAGTTAAATATAGGCCCCCCTTTCAGACCCCAGTTAAATATAGGCCCCCCCTTTCAGCCCCCACAGTTAAATATAGGCCCCCCCTTTCAGCCCCCACAGTTAAATATAGGCCCCTTTTCAGGCCCCACAGTTAAATATAGGCCCCCCCTTTCAGCCCCCAGTTAAATATAGCCCCCCCCCCTTTCAGCCCCCTCAGTAAAATATAGCCCCCCCCTTTCAGCCCCCAGTTAAATATAGGCCCCCCTTTCAGCCCCCAGTTAAATATAGGCCCCCCTTTCAGCCCCCAGTTAAATATAGTTGCACCCTTTCAGCCCCCTCAGTTAAATACAGGCCCCCTTTCAGTCCCCAGTTAAATATAGGCCCCCCCTTTCAGCCCCCAGTTAAATATAGGCCCCCTTTTCAGCTCCCACAGTTAAATATAGGCCCCCCCTTTCAGCCCCCTCAGTTAAATATAGGCCCCCCTTTAAGCCCCCTCAGTTAAATATAGCCCCCCCCTTTCAGCACCCTCAGTTAAATATAGGCCCCCCTTTCAGCCCCCACAGTTGCTATAGGCCCCCCTTTGTGCCCCAACAAGTAGTTATAGGCCCCATGTACCCCCACAGACATACTGCCTACAGACATTCACGGTAAATGGCTGGAGGCAGTATGTCTGTGCTCTGACCAGACTGGAGAAGCCCCCAGACTGGAGGAGCAGTGGTCGGAGCATTGAAGGCAGCCTGCTGTGGTTACCTTCCTGGCCCGATGTCAGCCACGCGTCTTCCAGGCAGCTCCTCCGCTCCAGTTCTTCTTCGGGGCGCGGCTTTCCTCTGACTTCCGGTCCGGCTTGCCGCGTCATAGCGCACCGAACGTGCCTACGCGCGGTACGATCGTTTCGCTAGTACCTCCCGACGGCCACTGCATTTTTTTTTTATTTATTTTTTTTAAGTGGCAGTGGCCTCCGAGGTATGTGCGGCAGGGACAGGGCCCGGGAAAGAGGGTAACTGACTGACTGATTGTACAGAGTACGGTCAGTCAGTCAGTGGAAAATGGCAGGCCCCCAGCGGTCAGTGAGTGACAGTCACTCACTGACTGACTAGGAGTAAAAACTAAAAAAAATGTTGGGCCCGGCCCCCCTCGGGTCCGGCCCCTTACGGGAGTACCGGCTGTACCCCCCTGATGGCGGCCCTGCATGTAACACTAATGAGTCACAATTACTTATTGGGCCCAATTTGAACATTTCTACTTAGGGCTGTACTCACTTTTTTTTGCCAAGGTTAAGATATTAATGACTTTATGATGAGTTATTTCGGTGGGGGGGGGGGACACACAATATTAAACACTGTTACACTTTACATTGTAGAAGAGTTTCATTTCTTCTGTGTTGTCACATGAAAAGATAAAATAAAATATTTAAAAACATGTGAAGGTTGTACTCACTTATGTCAGATACTGTAAATGTTATAACTGTAATAATCTTTTTTTTAAGCCATTTATCTATTTTTTGCACTGACACTTGACTGAACATATATGTATTTCTCATGTGTTGAACATATAATGTCACCATGATGAATTGTCTTTATACATTTATGATGAATATGCACGTTATACATGTTATACTTGATATTACTTTATTTGGTAATTACGTGTCTGGGTAAATATAGACCCTTAGTGATGTGTGTGAACATGCTTGAAAAAAGCTTCAACAAGAAGCAGAAATGTGGCAGTGATTTAACTATTATATGGAGAGCTGCAATATACTTTTTATATACTATATACCCATACATACAGACACTGTGATCTGTAGTTTTTGCCGGTACCACTTGTGCATTGTATTGATTGTTTGATTACTTCTTATGTGTTGATGTGACAAAAATTGGCAATTTTTTTTTTTGCATTCACATCATTGACAATGCAATATCAGGAATGTGAACCAAAGTGAAATAATTGCAGATTTTTGGTCACATCATATCTCAGAAACAATGGAATAAAAGTGATGAAAAAGTCAAATATAAGCAAAAGTTATGTTACAGTGGTACAGTGGTAAAGTTTTTTTTTAAATCAACTAGTGCCAGAAAGTTAAACAGATTTGTAAATTACTTCTATTAAAAAATCTTAATCCTTCCAGTACTTTTTAGGGGCTGTATACTACAGAGGAAATGGTTTTCTTTTTGGATTTCTCTGATGTAATGACTACAGTGCTCTCTGCTGACCTCTGCTGTCCATTTTAGGAACTGTCCAGAGCAGCATATGTTTGCAATGGGGATTTGTTCTCTGGAAAGTTCCAAAAAGGGACAGCAGAGGTCAACAGAGAGCACTTTGGTTATGACAGAAGAGAAATCCAAATAGAAAAGCATTTCCTCTGTAGCATACAGCCCCTAAAAATTACTGGAAGGATTAAGATTTTTTAATGAAAGTACTTTACAAATCTGTTTAACTTTCTGGAACCAGTGGATGGATTTATAAAAAAAAAGTTTTCCAAGGGAGTACCCCTTTATTAAAAACTACAGATAATGGTGCAAAAAATTCTCATACAGCACTGTATGCAGAAAAATAAGAAAGTTATAGGAGGTCAGAATAGGGAAATTTTAAACATACTTTGCCTTTTTTAAAAGAAGTGCAGTAATAGAAAAGAATGCAAACATGAGTATCATTTTAATTGTATTCATCCACATAATTAAAGGGGTACTCCTGTGCAAAACTTTTTTTTTAAATCAACTGGTGCCAGAAAGTTAAACAGATTTGTAAATTACTTCTATTAAAAAATCTTAATCTTTCCAGTAATTTTTAGGGTCTGTAAACTACAGAGGAAATGGTTTTCTTTTTGGAACACAGAGCTCTCTGCTGACATCATGACCACAGTGCTCTCTGCTGAAATCTCTGTCCATTTTAGGAACTGTCCAGAGCAACACATGTTTGCTATGGGGATTTTCTCCTACTCTGGACAGTTCTTATAAAGGACTGATATGTAAGCAGAGAGCAGTGTGGTCATGATGTCAGCAGAGAGCTCTGTGTTCCAAAAAGAAAACCATTTCCTCTGTAGTATTCAGCAGCTAATAAGTACTGAAAGGATTAAGATTTTTTAATAGAAGTAATTTACAAATCTGTTTAACTTTCTGGCACCAGTTGATTAAAAAAATAAATAAATAAATAAATAAATAAGTTTTCCATGGGAGTACCCCTTTAAGAAAACATGAAAATTTAACTGTAAAATGCATTGCTTAAAACCAAAACCCCCAAAAATTAGCAAAATTGTGATTTTCTTTAATTTATTTTCTTTTTTCAATTTTAAATTCAAATTTAAGGTGTCTTTATAAAGTACATTTTGTTGTGAAAAAACAAACATATGGGTCTGTGGATGGAAAAATAAAAAGAATTATGGCTCTTGAAAGGTGTAAACTAAAAAATGTGTAAACTAAAATTTGTTGTGTCCTCAAGGCCAAAATTTGCTGTGTCTCTAAAGGGGTATTCCAGAATTTATTTTTTATTTGACATTTGACTATGCTACAGAGGCTGTAAAGTTAGTGTAGTTAATAATGTAGTGTCTGTACCCGTATGTGACGGTTTTCTCACAATTCTTATGTGATTTTCACCCCAATATTTACTTTTACCAGCATACAAAATTACTGTTGTCTCAGATTTTTCCCAGGTTGCAATGCTTCCGAGACCTGACTCACTAGTCAGCTGATGACAGGGAGCCTGTCTGCTTCAATGGGTGGAGCGATCGCTTGGTGGGAGAGAGATCAATCTGCAACTATTGCAACAGCTGTAGGCACCCTGATTGAAAACCACAGGTCTTTTGAATGAATGCTGCTCATTTATGGGAGTGTGACTGATGTGTGGGAGGGAGGAAAATGGAATTATGGGCTTTGTAGGCAAAGAAGTAAACTCAAAAAGGAAATACTAGTTCACAAAAAGCTAGCCACAGTGTTATGGTAATCTCACGCCATTTAGCCCCAAGACAAGCGCAGATCCTTCCTAAGCATGTCCATTAATTTCTGCCAGGTACGTACTAAAATACCTTATGGTGGATAACCCATTAAAGGGGTTAAATGACCAGCATCAAAGTGATCTCCATTGTCGGTCCTTACTGGCTGGTGTTTCTGCAGGTTGAGTCAGCACCGCCAGGTATTTGGCACTAGAGAGACAGGATTCCTCTAGTGCCTGAAGTTCGGCTATGCTGACCCTCCCCCCCCCCCAGTAAGTTAAAAAGTATGAATTGAGAGATGGCACAACCCTCCCCCCCCCTCTAACCTGGGGTGGACCACTCCCCCGCTGCCCCCCTGCCTGAGAGTTATAGGAGTGTGATTACAGCTACCACACTCCTATCACACTCAGCCAATGCAGCTCTGGAGGTGTCTGCAGTATAAGACATATTCTAACAGCAGAAAAGTAACTGCAGCTCTGGAAGTGACAGGAGGATAAGACATGATGTGACAGCAGAATAGTGACAGCAGCTCTGAAGGTGACTGGAGGATAAGTCAAAATATAACAGCAGAATACTGACTGCAACTCTGGAGTTGACTGGAATATAAGACATGATGTGAGAGCAGAATAGTGGCTGCAGCTTTGGAGGTGAAAGGAGCTTAAGACATGATGTAACAGCAGAATAGTGGTTGCAGCTCTGGAGGCAACTTAAGGATGCGACATGATGTAATAGTAGAAAAGTAAGTACAGCTTTGGCAGTAACAGGAGGACGAGATATGGTGTAACAGCAAAATAGTGTCTACCATGCTGTGCCTGTATTTATCTGAATAAAGCTTGAAGTTTTTTTACCTGCTACCGGATGGTGCCGGATACTTCTATTGCTGTCTATGTCTGTGGAGGGGAACGCTACCCGACAGTCCAGGCACAGGAGCGGAGGAAAGGATCAGAGCAGTCAAGCACATTTTATTAACAGCAAAAAAGTGAGTACACACACCTTGTCTCTGTCTTCTTCCTCTGTGAACGTGAATCAGGTACCTGTCATAGAGCCAAAAGAAAGAAAAGTGATATGTTGCTCAGTACCTAATCCTGATCCTGTACATATACATTTTTATGTGTCTAGGACCTGTATATCCCTAACAAATAGCATTTATATCTTGGTCACTTGCTTTGTCTTCTTGCCTTGCGGAGGGGGCGTGTCCATCTCTTTCCCTCACTGAGTCTGGGAGCAGCCTGGCAGTCTGCAGATCTTTCTAAATTAGTGCAAGGATTTTAGTGATAAAAGCACAGTAGTTTTTATGCATACATTTTATATCTGTCATTAGTAAAGATGGATGCTAATCCAGCTTTACTAGGAACAGATAGAAAATGTGTGTCATTCAGCTTTAACAGACTCCTGAATGTCTGTTCAGCTTCTTTGTCATTCAGGACTCAGAGAAAGCTTTGGCTATTCAAGCATGCTGGGAGTTGTAGTTTTGCAATAGTTTGAGCTGCAGTGTTTGTAAAGCAATGTGTTAGAACAGTGTTGCCTTTAGCTGTTGCAAAACTACAACTCCCAGCATGCCCACACATCCTTTGTCTGTAGTTTTGCAAGAGATGGAGACACACAGCTGGAGAATACCCAGCTCTAACACAGAGTTTTACAAAGATTGTAACTCCAGCTGTTGCAAAACTACAACTCCCATCATGGTAGTTATAGTTTAGGAATAGCTGAAGGCTGCAGTGGTGATCTCCTATACTGGATACCAACACACTTTATGGCCTGTATCCAGTATGCTGCAAAATACAGAGTAGTCTGTCTGTGTAAAGACTGATGAACCCTAGTGGTGGTTATTTTCATTTTTCCTTTTTTAGTAATTTTTTTTTTTTTTTTATAAATGTGTATTTAAAAAAGTAATCTTATCAGTAGTACTACAAAATATAAAAAGTTTTTCAACATGACAGTGTCTCTTTAAGCATGCTCCTATCGGTGAAGGGGAGGAGTTCCTGCACAGAAGAAAGATATGTGGTGGCACCCTGCCTCCGTCCTACATGCCCCTAGGCCTTATGTCCCCCCTTGTTATCCTCCTGCACTGGCTCTTAGAAGATCAGGGAGAATGCAAGCTGGAGCTCTCTATATAATACATACAGACCTTCAGCTTGCATGCTCCCCGAGAAGCAGCAAGACCTACGATGGCCGGGCCCTCCGTGCCTGACCTGTCACACGCCCCTGCTACAGAGAAGCTGTCATCTGGCCAATTGTATTCCATCATAGCTGTAGTCACTTGTAAGTTCTGCAGGGATCATGGGTGAAACAACAACTCCCAGCATAACCTTATTACTGCTAAGATTTTACTGCGAGCTATAGTATCACATGGTACAAACTTATTGAGCAATTGCCCCTTACTTGGCATCACAACAGGCTAAAAAATTACTTAGGGGGCATTATAGGGTGACACCATTTTCTACCACAACGGGTGACATTAACCTTAGCAACACCACTGGTGCTCTGTAATAGCTAGAGGCAAAGAGCTCGCTGTTACTGCGCTCCTCTGTGTGTGCCGCTGTGTCAGTCAATGGGAGGTCAGCAGAGAAAGGTGTTGGCGGCCCTCTGATACTCGGGCACATTATAAAGAATTTATTCTCTATTGGCTATAAAACAATGAAATATACACAGAAACATAGGAGTAGAATAAGCTTTTTAACCCCTACTGCAATGTGTTGCCAGTTTAACATGTATAAAAGATGTGATAGATGCCCATTAAAAGGATATGATAGATGCCCATTACAAGGATGTGACAGATGCCCATTACAAGGATGTGATAGATGCCCATTACAAGGATATGATAGATGCCCATTACAAGGATGTGATAGATGCCCATTACAAGGATATGATAGATGCCCATGACAAGGATGTGATAGATGCCCATTACAAGGATGTGATAGATGCCCATTACAAGGATGTGATAGATGCCCATTAAAAGGATATGATAGATGCCCATTACAAGGATGTGATAGATGCCCATTACAAGGATGTGATAGATGCCCATTACAAGGATGTGATAGATGCCCATTACAAGGATGTGATAGATGCCCATTACAAGGATGTGATAGATGCCCATTAAAAGGATATGATAGATGCCCATTACAAGGATGTGATAGATGCCCATTACAAGGATGTGATAGATGCCCATTACAAGGATGTGATAGATGCCCATTACAGGTCGGGTTATGAGGAAGGGATAGGAGGACGGGATAGGAGGTCGGGATAGGAGGTCGGGATAGGAGGATGGGATAGGAGGTCGGGATAGGAGGTCGGGATAGGAGGATGGGATAGGAGGTCGGGATAGGAGGTCGGGATAGGAGGTCGGGATATGGCATCAATATATGAGGACGGGATATGAATACAAAAGCTTCCTCCTTTGTTTATTTTCCTCCCCAACAAGGATTAGGAAGGAAAAACTGGGCAATGCTGGGTACTCAGCTAGTATATATATATTTATTTATTTTAATAGTAAAATGGAATAGCTAAAGTAAAAAATTAAAATAAAAAAAAAACACGCCTGCAAAAACAATGTTTGAACTCACATGGCTTTTTTTTTGGTGTTTTTTCACTCCCACACTATGGAGAAAAACACAGCGATTTTCCCAAAAAAACGCCATAGTCTCATAAGGTCACTTCTAGGAATCACCCAATGAGCCGAAAAAAGCTGAAAAAAACACCAAAAGGATAAAAAAAACACCAATTAGAAAATCAAAAAAAGTGGATATGGCATTTTGTAGTTCCTTATTGACTTGCAGCTAACATTTGCCCACGCTGTGCAGTAGAATGGGTGTTTTTTTGGGCCTTTTTTTTTCCAACTACATCCCTATTACATCTCATATGTACCATGGCATGGAAATAACAATGACCATCACCCCACAGTCCCTAACTGGTTGGCTCTAGCTATACCTCTAGTTATACCTAGTTATAACAAGTTGGCTCTAGTTATACCTATGGGATATTGTCAAAAGGAAATATTTCCCATAGTCTTCCACTATTTACTATTGCTCCCTTTGCTTTCTTTCAGGTGGGCCTGGCATCAGTCCCCGGCCGAAACAACTACGTGGCCATCAAGGGAATCACCAAGACAGGGGACAATGCAGCGACCCTGCAGAGAGAGAGACGGATCCTCATGCTGGCCCGAGACTGCCCGTTCCTGTGTCACCTGTATGCTGCACAGCAGTCTCAGGACCATGCATTCTTCATCACCGAGTACCTGTCCGGCGGCAGCCTGGAGGCTTTACTCAGAATGTGCAGCTGTCTGAACACCGACAACGTAAGATTCTACACAGCAGAGATTGCATGCGGCCTCCAGTTCCTTCACGGACATAACATCGTCCACCGGTAAGTCTAACTTCCCCACACCTGTCTCCTTGTCATGTTGTAAATAATGCATCCAACTTTCCCAGAATCCTGAATTTTGTTAGGCTTTGTGGTGGTACAGTTCATGACCCCTTCACCATTGTCGATCTTTAAAGATTTCCTGTGATGTCCCAGCACCAAAAGCTGTCCTGTGGGCTGCGGATCTCCTTGGGCATGCATTTTTCACTGTGTATTATGTAATGTATGTACTGTATCTTTAACCCCTTCCCGCAGAATCACGTCTATAGACGTCATTCAGTTAACCCCGCGATGCGCAGCATCGCACGGGTTAACTGGCAGAAGTCCCGCTGTTTCAAGCAGGGGACAACTTCTGCAACACCCTCCAGGACCAGCTGTCGATGGTCCTGGTCAGCGATCACTGTGATTGGTCCCTGTGGACTAATCACAGTGAATGAGCTGACTGGGGGTAAAGTTCATTTCCCCTGCTCTGCCCGCCACTAGAAGTCTGAGCAGAGCAGGGGAAGAAGATGCCGAGAGCTGCTGTGGAGACAGCAGCACTTATCAAGTACCGGCGCGGCAGTGGGGACCGGCGGCAGGCTCTCAGCAGCTGGAGGCACACGGGTTGGCGGCAGGTAAGTGGAGGAGGCGGCGGGCGGCATCTGCATCAGAGGCAGCAGTGAAGCTCTTCACTGCTGCTTCTGGTAGTTCCAAAACTACAACACCCAGCATGCCTTTTGGCTGTCTGGGCATGCTGGGTGTTGTAGTTTTGCAACATCTGGAGGGCCACAGTTTGGATCAATCTGTGCTCTTCCAGATGTTGCAAAACTACAACTCCCAGCATGCCCAGACAGTCCAGGCATGCTGGGAGTTGTAGTTCTGTAACATCTGGCCCTTCAGATGTTGCCGAACTACAACTCCCAGCATGCCTGGGCATGCTGAGAGTTGTCATTTTGCTAAATCTGGAGGGCTACAGTTTGGAGACCACTACACAGTGGTCTCCAAACTGTTCTCCTCCAGATGTTGCAAAACTCCAACACACAGCATACCCTTTGGCTGTCCGTGCATGCTGGGAGTTGTAGTTTTGCAACAACTGGAGGCACACTGGTTGGGAAACATTGTCTGTTTCCTAACTCAGTGTTTCCCAACCTTTGTGCCTCCAGCTGTTGCAAAACTATAACTCCCAGAATGCACTGAAAAACCATACATGCTGGGAGTTGTAGTTTTGCAACAGCTGGAGGCGCATGGGTTGGGAAACACTGAGTTAAGTAACAAACTCTTAGTGTTTTGCAACCAGTGTACCTCCAGCTGTTGCATAACTACAACCCCCATGCACGGACAGCCAAAGGGTATGCTGGGAGTTGTAGTTTTGCCTTCCCCACAGGGGGATTTACAGTGAGTTTCTCGCTGCAAGTTTGAGATGCAGCTAATTTTCCGCTGTAGCTCAAAACTCGCTGTAAACCCGCCCGTGCGAATGTACCCTAAAAACACTACACTACACAATTTTTCCTGAGTACGGAAATACCCCATATGTGGGAGTAAAATGCTCTGCGTGCGCACAACAGGGCTCAGGAATGAGAGCACCATGTACATTTGAGGTGATTTGCACAGGGGTGGCTGATCGTTACAGCGGTTCTGACATAAAAAAAAAAAAACTACATTTGACCCCATAGTGAGCCTTAACACCCCACACCTGTTTGAAGAATTTTCATTGAAAATGAAAAATTTTTGTTTTTTCACTAAAATGCTGGTGTTATCCCAAATTTTTCATTTTCTCAAGGTGTAATAGTAAAAAAGCCCCCCAAAATTTGTATATAAATGCCCTATAAGTGGACGTAAAGTTCTCTGCGGGCGAACTACAATGCTCAGAAGAGAAGGAGCGCCATTGGGATTTTGTAGAAAGAATTTGGCTGGAATTGAAGACCATGTGCCTTTACAAAGCCCCCATGGTGCCAGAACAGTGGACCCCCCCCCCCCCCCACATGTGACCCCATTTTGAAAATTACACCCCTCACGTAATGTAATAAGGGGTGCAGTGAACATTTACACCCCACAGGCGTTTGACCTATTTTGTGTACAGTCATCCATGAAAATGAAAAATTTGATTTTTCATTTGCACAGCCCACTGTTCCAAAAGTCTGTCAAACACCAGTGGGGTATAAATGCTCACTGCACCCCTTATTACATTTGGTTAGGGGTTTAGTTTCTAAAATGAGGTCACATGTGGGGGGTTTCTGCTGTTTTGGCACCATGGGAGCTTTGTAAATGCACATGGCACCCGACTTCCATTCCAAACAAATTCTCTCTCCAAAAGCTTTTTTTTTCTGAGCATTGTAGTTTGCCTGCAGGGCACTTTACGTCCACATATGGGGTATTTCCACACGAGGTTACAAATTTTGGGGGGCATTTTTTCCTATAACCTCTTGTAAAAATATTGAATTTGGGGGGGAAAAACTGCATTTTAGTGAAAAAAAATGTTTTTTCTTTACACATCCGACTTTAACGAAAAGTCGTCAAACACCTGTGGGGTGTTAAGGCTCACTGTACCCCTTGTTACGTTCCTTGAGGGGTGTAATTTCCAAAATGGTATGCCATGTGTTTTTTTTTGCTGTCCTTGCACCAAAGGGGCTTCCTAAATGGGACATGCCCCCCAAAAACCATTTCATCAAAATTTGCTTTCCGAAAGCTAAATGTGACTCCTTCTCCTCTGAGCATTGTAGTTCGCACACAGAGTGTTTGACGTCCACACATGGGGTATTACGATACTCAGAAGAGATGGGGTTACAAATTTTGGGTGTAATTTTTCCTATTACCCCTTGTAAAAATGTAAAATATGGGGGGGAAACCAGCATTTTAGTGGGGAAAAAATTCATTTACACATACAACTTTAACAGAAAGTCGTCAAACACTTGTGGGGTGTTAAAGCTCACTGTACCACTTGAGGGTTGTAGATTCCAAAATAGTACGCTATGTGTTTTTTTTTTTTTGCTGTTATGGAAGCATAGGGGCTTCTTAAATGCGACATGCCCCATAAAAACCATTTCAGCAAAATTCACTCTCCAAAATCCCAATGTCGCTCCTTCCCTTTTGAGCCCTCTAGTGCACCTACAGAACACTTGACATACACATATGAGGTATTTACTTACTTGAGAGAAATAGGGTTACACATTTTGGGTGGCATTTTCTCCTTCTAGCCTTTATAAAAATGCAAATACTGGGTCTACAGGAATGTGTTAAAAGTGTAAAAAATAGAGATTTAGAATGTTCTCCTTCACTTTGTTGCTATTCCCTTGAGAAAGTCCAGGCTGACGAAACATACGTTGGGGCGGTGGTGACAGGTCTCCATTATGGGTAAGTGAGTACCAGCTTTGTTAGTGCTATTACTTTCATGCACTGTTAGTGTCCATTCCAGCTATTTTGAGTGGGTAGCTGGACATTATATTAGTAAAGGTTATATACCCCTTTTCTTGTCCTATTGGACATTATTATTGGACACCCATTACTGCTGCTGTAGATCTCACTGTTTATATACTTCATATGAGCTTGATTATACTAATCATACCTGTCTTACCACCTTCTTTTCGGATTGGTTAACTGTTTACAATCATTGACCTTGTATAATGTTAATATTTAGTAGTCATATTTGTGATTTTAAAGAGTATTAATAAAATTATTTTAGTTTTATCAGTAGTCATGGCTCTAGTGTTTCTCTATAAGTATATAAAATTTATTTTCAGAGCTATACTGTAGCATTGGTTTATAGACCCGCAGCGAGTTTTAGATATGGTTTATACACCAGTAGTTTCAATGTACATTATACTACAACGCTGCTATTACTTGTTGCTAATTATTCCTGTGAAATACCTAAAGAGTTAACAAACCTTTTGAATGTCATTTTGAATACTTTGAGGGGTGCAGTTTTTATAATGGGGTCATATATGGGATATTTCTAATATGAAGACCCCTCAAATACACTTCAAAACAGAACTGTTCCCTGAAAAATTCTGATTTTGAAAATTTTGTGAAAAATAGGAAAATTGCTGCTGAACTTTGAAGCCCTCTGATGTCTTCCAAAAGTAAAAACCTGTCAACTTTATGATGCAAACATAAAGTAGGCATTTTGTAATTGTGAATCAATATATAATGTATTTGGTATGTCTATTTTCCTCACAAGCAGAGAGCTTCAAAGTTAGAAAAATGCGAAATTTGTTAATTTTTCATAAAATTTAGCAATTTTTAACCAAGAAATGATGCAAGCATTGACAAAAATTTACAACTAAGATAAAGTAGAATATGTCATGAAAAAATAAACTCGGAATCAAATTCATAAGTAAAAGAATCCCAGAGTTATTAATGCTTAAAGTGACAGTGGCCAGATTTGCAAAAAATGCTCTGGTCCTTAAGGCCAATATGACCTCGGTCCTTAAGAGAGAGAGGAGCAGTGATAATCAGGTGACCCTGCCTGCCCAGTGGGAACCCCTAAATTCTCTTGTATATGGTGTTGGGGGGGAGGAGTCGCCCCAGTCTAGCTGCAGAGCTCAAGCTGAGAACTGTGTGGAAAGGAGGAGGAAGGCGTGTGGAGAAATCCTGAGGGAAGCCTAAGAAAATATCTTCTAAAGTCAGCCCCACCATTCTGCAAGTGTTCCCCCATACAGCGGAAGCCCCGCCATTCTGCAAGTGTTCCCCCGTACAGCGTAGTCAGCCCTGCCATTCTGCAAGGGTTCCCCCGTACAGCGGAGTCAGCCCCACCATTCTGCAAGTGTTCCCCCATACAGCGGAGTCAGCCCCATCATTCTGCAAGGGTTCCCCATACAGCGGAGTCAGCCCCGCCAATCTGCAAGGGTTCCCCATACAGCGGAGTCAGCCCCGCCAATCTGCAAGGGTTCCCCATACAGCGGAGTCAGCCCCACCATTCTGCAAGTGTTCCCCCGTACAGTGGTGAGTCAAGCTCTGGCGGTGATAGTACTTGGACCTTGTGAGAATCCTAGCCAGAGTGGGAAACCTTTCAGTCTCTAATCTCTAGTCAGTATTATTCAAGTGGATGAAAAGCACCATAAGTCCTATCAAGGCAACAGGGCTCCCAAGGGTTACACTGCATCCCTTGTACTCTTCATACTGTGTGTTGTACCATCTACACCTGCTCAGTAAAAGACAGTTATCCCTAACCCGACGTCGGTGTGTTTCTTACTCCCATTGTCTGGCCCCGGAGAAGCTGATAAGAATTCCTTGCACCCCTGTGGCACCACATTACCATTGTCTTTTATTTATAAATCTTTTTTCTTCTTTCATTGCAGAGATATCAAGCCAGATAATATCATGCTGGATAGAGATGGACACATCCGCATCATAGACCTCGGAGTTGCCCAAGATGGCGTCACCTCTTCCAACAAGATCAAAGGAGTGACGGGCACGTTACCATACATGGCCCCAGAGGTGCTCCAGAGGAAGATGTACTATGCAGCAGTTGACTGGTGGAGCCTGGGGATTGTTGTATCCCGGATGTCAGCAGGACGTTCCCCATTTTACTTTGGCTGCAACAGAGAAATGGCTCACGATTCCATCACCAGAGAGAAGCCTAATATTCCATCTTGGCTCCCTGCTGACCTGAAACATCTGATCAAGAAACTGCTGCGTAAGAATCCTGAGAAGCGGCTGGGTGTGAACAGGAACATCAGAGACCATCCATTCTTCACCACCATCAACTGGGAGGAACTGGAGCAGAAGAGAGCACAGCCGCCATTTACACCATTCAAGCCAGCTCTGAAGAAGGGAGACCTGCCGTGGCCAGAGGAAGAGACAGCCCTTCACCCCTTGGAAGGATTCTCTTTCATTGCTCCAAGCTGGGCCTGTTAACATCAGCCCATGGCCATGGCCCAGAGCTCTGTGCCCCCTGACCCGTGCCTCTGCTGCTGTATTAGACCTCGGCTTGTCTATAACATCCTCTCTATACCATCTGAATGCTGCAGATTTCCATCAAGTTGTTACCCTGGATCTTAGCTCCACATCCTCCACAGCCTCTGAAGACCCTCTGTACCCCAGGAGCAGCCTGTGCTTGTAACACCTCAGCACAGACCTGGTAAGTATCACACATCATCACACATACATTGGGATCACACACACATACAGGTAGATAGAAATATACACACAGGTACATACATAGATAGTATAGACACAGACACACAGACACACACAACAGATAGCGGTAGATATCGGCTTTGATCCTGGGACTTGTTCCGATCGCCATATTTGGGGTCAGGAAGGAATTTTTCTCCTTTGAGGACAATTGGCTCATTCTTTAAGGGGTTTTTGCCTTCCTTGGGATCATTCCAGCCATAAATAGGTAACATAACATAATGTACAAAAAATAAATGAATAATAATAATTAAAAAAGTATTATATATGAATATATATATAAAAAAAAAAATACATAATAGTTTACCATACTAGATAGGTCATGTACTGGCTTTTGATCCTGGGACTTGTTCCGATTGCCATATTTGGGGTCAGGAAGGAATTTTCCCCCCTTACATAAGGATAATTGGCTCTTTCCTCAAGGGGGTTTTCGCCTTCCTTTGGATCAACACAGTATATAAAAAAGCTTTGCTTTTACATTTATATATTACACATAGCAAAATAAAACATAACACACATTTCTAAAATTTGCAGAATCCCAGTATCCCCTTCCTGTAACTATATAAACGAAATAAAATGTCCTTTTCCCCCTTTACATCATTGTGTCTGTGTCTTTATTTCCATTGTTTGATCATGTATTGTTCTAATAAATACAGTGAAACCTCTTTGAGAAGACCACCCAAATTTCTTCTGGTCTTCTATTGCAGTGGTGTCCTAAAAACAAGACCACTATGGGGGTGGTCTTTTCAAAGAGGTGGTACAAAGCTTCATTTGCACTTAATGTATTATATTGTTGCAGAATGTTTGATACATTTGCACATATTTAATGGAATTGGGTAGTGCAAACATTTGACAACTTTTTGTTGAATAGAATAAAAGTGTTTAAAAAACCATGGCACTTAAACCATGTCTCCTTTTGTTAGGCCAAACATGTATAACTGATGGTGTAAATTATCAAAAAGAAAAAAATGGCACAATATGCTTGATAAATATGTCTACAAAGTCAAAGACAGAAAAAAATTGGGCAAAATGTGCCTAAGAACTGACACCCGATGCTTGATAAATTCTCCCCAAGGCGCCCACAATGTAAAAAAAATTATCTTCCCCTATAAACAGGTATAGGTGGAGGCAGGGGCGTACCTAGAGCATTTGGCACCCGGGACGGACCCTTTGTTTGCCCCCCTCCCCCCCCCCCCCCACACACACACACACGCACCCCCCTTAATTACACCCCCTCCCTCCCCTCCTCCAGGGGCGGACTGACAACACTCGGGGCCCCTGGACCAAAAAAAAGGCAAGGGCCCCTGCTAGGCTCTGCAGCTCGTCAATCTTCTGCCACGCTACTATTCCACCCAAATCCCACACACAATAAATTAAAATTTATATATGTAAGAAACACTTTGACGTAGGTAAATTTCCATGACCAATAATACTGGTATACAAGGAGTAAATATATACCACCACACAATAACTGGATAATACCGCCATACTGTACTGAATAAAACCACTATATACAGACCAGTATACTATACAGGATCTGTATACAATATAAGTGATTATATACAGGACCATATGGCGGTAGATATCATCTGTACACAGGATGTGTATATCGTATAAGTGATTACAGTTACATTTTGGGACTCACAATTACGTCATTTCTGATCAGCGGCGTCCTCTTTCCTTTTCTTCTCCGTCCGGATAAGACCGCCATGTAAATCTCTTAACATCTGCAGGAAAAACATGTCAGACTAATTTTTTCAGTGCCCTCCCCTCCTCTACACAATCTTCCTATCTCTAGGCCCACAAACTTTAATAATTCCCTCCTTGGTGTCCTGCACAGTAAATGGGCAGGTAGGTAGATAGCCAGGTAACCCCCTCTTTCCCATAGGTATATGCAGAGTTACACCCCCCCATCTTTCCCATAGGTATATGCAGAGTTACACCCCCTCTCTTTCCCATAGGTATATGCAGAGCTACGCTACACCCCCTCTTTCCCATAGGTATATGCAGAGTTACACCCCCCTCTTTCCCATAGGTATATGCAGAGATACACCCCCTCTTTCCCATAGGTATATGCAGAGCTACCCCCCTCTTTCCCATATGTATATGCAGGGTTACCCCCCTCTTTCCCATAGGTATATGCAGGGTTACCCCCCCTTTTTCCCATAGGTATATGAAGAGCTACCCCCCCTCTTTCCCATATGTATATGTGGAGCTACACCCCCCCTTCTCCATAGGTATATGCTGAGCTATACCCCCCTCTTTCCCATAGGTAAATGTAGAGCTACACCCCACCCTCTTTCCCATAGGTATATGCAGAGCTACACCCCACCCTCTTTTCCATAGGTATATGCAGAGCTACACCCCACCCTTCCCCATAGGTATATGCAGAGATACACCCACCCCTCTCCCTCCCTTTCCCATAGGTATATGCAGAGCTGCCCCCCTCTCCCTCCCTTCCCTATAAGTATATGCAGAGCACCCCCCTCTCCCCCCCCTTCCCTATAGGCATATGCAGAGCATCACCCACCCTCTCCCTCCCTTCCCTATAAATATATGCAGAGAACCCCCCCTCTCCCCCTTCGCTATAAGTATATGCAGAGCACCCCCCTCTCCCCCCTTCCCTATAAGTATATGCAGAGCACCCCCCCTCCCCTCTTCCCTATAAGTATATGCAGAGCACCCACCCCCCCCTTCCCTATAAGTATATGCAGAGCACCCCCCCCTCTCCCCCCCTTCCCTATAAGTATATGCAGAGCACCCCCCTCCCCCTTCCCTATAAGTATATGCAGAGCACCCCCCTTCCCTATAGGTATAGGCAGGGTTAAAAAAATAAAATAAAAAAAAGATGCTCACCTAATATACCATGCAGCGATCTCCTCAGCTGCAGGGCCTGCGTCTTCTCCCCTCCACAGTACAGGCGCCGATGAGTGACATCACTGGCGCCTGTACTGCGTGCTGCGTGGGGGCGGAGGTCACGTCTCCTCTGTGTAGCTGCAGATGCGGCTCACACAGAGGGGACGCCTTCTTCTGTATGTGCGTGTATCGCGCATACAGGAGAATGTTACGCTGTCTGCTGGGGATCTGGGACGAGAGAGTGGCACCCGAGTTCTTCTGAACTTAAAGGAGTACTCAGGCAAAAATTAACTTATCCTCTATTCACAGGATAGGGGATAAGTAGCTGATCGCAGGGTCTGACCACTGGGGCCCCCCACGATTTCCAGGACAGGACCCCGTCACTCTCAGTGAGGGGGATGTGTCGTCTACGGGTAGACGGCATGCGCTCCATTTATTTCTACGGGAGCGCCGATGATGTCTTTTTGTCGCTCCCATAAAAATGAATAGAGCGAGTGCCGGCTGCATGACGCACTCCTCACTGAGTGCCGGGTCCTTTCCCGGTGGTCGTGGGTGGGGGGCTGGACCCAGCAGTTGAACCCCCTGCGATCAGCTAATTATCCCATATCCTGTGAATAGAGGATAAGTTAAAGGGGTACTACCGTGGAAAACTTTTTTTTTTAAATCAACTGGTGCCAGAAAGTTAAACAGATTTGTAAATTACTTCTATTAAAAAATCTTAACCCTTCCAATACATTTTATTGGCTATATACTACAGAGGAAATGCTTTTCTTTTTGGATTTCTCTGATGTCACGACCACAGTGCTCTCTGCTGACATCTGCTGTCCATTTTAGGAACTGTCCAGAGCAGCATATGTTTGCTATGTGGATTTTCTCCTGCTCTGGACAGTTCCAAAAATGGACATCAGAGAAATGCACATCAGAGAAATGCAAAAAGAAAAGCATTTCCTCTGTAGTATATAGCCCCTAAAAAGTACTGGAAAGATTAAGATTTTTAAATAGAAGTAATCTACAAATCTGTTTAACTTTCTGGCACCAGTTGATTTAAAAAAAAAAAAAAAAAGTTTTCCACGGGAGTACCCCTTCAACTTTCGCCAGAAATCTCTTTTAATAGTAAAACGCTTTGTGTATGGTAATTTTTTGCCACTTTGTTCAGGTCAGTATCAGTCAGTTTAACTCACTCAGGACGAAGGACGTACCTGTACGCCCTATGCACGGTCCCGGTGTTTAAAATGGTGCATCACACCGGATCGGTCCCGGGGTAAGAGATCAGTGTGTGCAGTGTTATAGCTCCCTATGAGAGCTATAACATTGCAAAAAAGAAAAGTGAAAAAAAAGTTAACAAAGGTCATTTAACCCCTTCCCTAATAAAAGTTTGAATCACCCCCTTTTCCCATAAAAAAAACCTGTGTAAATAAAAATAAACATATGTGGTATCACCACATGCGGAAATGTCCGAACTATAAAAATATATCATTAATTAAACCACACGGTCAATGGCGTACGCGCAAAAAAATTCCAAAGTCCAACATAGCGTATTTTTGGTAACTTTTTATATCATGAAAAAGTGAATATAAAGCGATCAAAAAGTCTGATCAATACAAAAATGTTACCGATAAAAACTTCATACTGGCCCATACACGGAAAATGTAAAAAGTTATAGGGGTTAGAAGATGAGAATTTTTAACATATAAATTTCGTGCATGTAGTTAGGATTTTTTTCCGAAGTACAACAAAATCGAACCTATATAAGTAGGGTATCATTTTAACCGTATGGACCTACAGAATATAGATAAGGTGTTATTGTTACCAAAAAATGCACTGCGTAGAAACGGAAGCCCCCAAAATCTACAAAATTAAATTTTTTCTTCAATTTTGTCGCACAATGAATTTTTTTCCCATTTTGCCGTGGATTGTTTGGTAAATGATGAATGTCACTGCAAAGTAGAATTGGTGGCGCATAAAATAAGCCATCATATGGAATTTTATGTGCAAAATTTTAAGCGTTATGATTTTTAGAAGGTGATGAGGAAAAAATGAGAATGCAAAAACTGAAAAAATCTGCACCCTTAAAGGAGTACTCCGCCCCTAGATATCTTATCCCCTATCCAAAGGATAGGGGATAAGATGTCAGATCGTCGCGGGCCCGCTGCTGGGGACCCCCGGGATCACCGCTGCGGCACCACACTGTCATTACTGCACAGAGCGAGTTCGCTCTGTGCGTAATGGCGGGCGATACAGGGGACGGAGCAGTGTGACATCATGGCTCTGCCCCTCGTGACATCACGGCCCGCCCCCTTAATACAAGTCTATGGCAGGGGCGTGACAACCGCCACGCCCCCTCCCATAGACTCGTATTGAGGGGGGCGGGCCGTGATGTCATGAGGGGCGGGGCCGTGACGTAAAGATGCTCCGGCCCCTGTACTGCCCATCATCACGTACAGAGCAAACTCGCTCTGTGCAGTAATGACAGCGGTGTGCCGCAGCGGTGATCCCGGGGGTCCCCAGCAGCGGGACCACAGCGATCTGACATCTTATCCCCTATCCTTTCAATAGGGGATAAGATGTCTAGGGGCGGAGTACCCCTTTAAGGGGTTAAAACAGGTATTTTTCAAGCAAAAACTGCTGGAAAAAAAGCAGTCAAAAATTTCAGCCATGTTTGCGGTAATATATGACTGGAAATAAGGCCACAAATATGGCCACAAAACAGATGTAAACATGGCCATGCTTTAGTCACTACTCTTCCAGCTTATATGTTAACCATACAATAAGAAAATAAGCGTGAAAAATAGAAAAAACTTATCAGTGACAGGTCTAAAATACCACTATACAAGCAGCATTATAACAAATAATAGCATTATACAGTGACCATATAGATGACACCACACAGGACCTACAGAGAAGAATCACCCTGGGAGCATACAGAACTATAATAGAGGATTTATCTACTGCCCTGTCATGTCTGTTTTCCTAAATACCTGCATCCACCATGAAATAATTCAGCATATTAAATGTGAAACAATTTTACCTTGTAAACAATGAAATACGATCTCCGGCGACAGCTGCCCCCCCAAGCTTTTTAAAAAAATTTTAACATTTTTTACCTTGAAGTTATGCTGAGGAAATAATTCTCGATCTTTCCTTAGAACTCTGTATTGTGCTGCCCCCTGTTATTCCTCCTGGAAATCTATGGGGGAAAAAATTCTGACTGGGTACCATTCACTTCACCCCCACAAAATGGCAGACAAAAACCACCATAATGTTCCTAGCTGTTCTTTTGAGCATAGTCTTAGACCAGTGTTTTCCGAACAGTGTGTCTCTAGATGTTGCAAAACTACAACTCCCAGTATGCAAGGCATGCTGGAATTTGTAGTTTTGCAACAGTAAAGTAAAGTATGGCGGTTTTTGTCTGCCATTTTGTGGGGGTGAGGTGAATGGAAAAAACAGAGTTCCAAGATACACCAGAATTCTTATCTCATGGGTAAAACAATAATTTACTATATTAGACATATCAGGAGAGCGGACAGCGAATCAATAATCTCGGGACTCACAAGTGGCATCTGATCTGATTGGAGTCGTTCTCCTTCCCTTCATCTGGTCTAGATCACCATGATAATATCTCTTGAGGACTGTAGAGTTCACTGCTGAGACATCTATGGTCCCTCACTTCTGATGTCATACACTTTATAGCAACAAAACTAAATTTGGACCCCATCCCCTGAAAAAATCTCAGACCCCAGTCCCCTAAATAAATACAGAACCAGACCCCTAGGGGCTGATTGGGACCTCCATTGGGTCCCTATCAGCTAAAATGATGGCCTTACCTGCAGGGGCGGACTGACTGGCCAGTCCATTCGGCCATTGTTCAAAGGCCCAGCCGGGAAAAGGGCCCGCTGTCCGCCGTCTGTCACATTAAATCCCAAATTTTTTGGGAAATTGCTCGCGACACCAGGGCCCATCACACACCTGGGCGGGGCCCGGGGAACGGTGCTACTGGCTACTGTTTTGCATCTCCCACACAGCCATGGCAGACCTGTAAGAGAATCGCAGTGGCTGCCTGGGATTGGCGCTTTGAACTCCGGTGTGGCGCTGCTGCGCTTAGACGTGAGGTTACGTCAGCGTGGGGGTGACGTGACCTCACGTCTAAGCGCAGCAGCGCTACTTCACTGTGCCACCGATCAGTGCGCCCACTGCCCTGCTCTCTCTCTCGTACATGGATCTGCTTGTCCTCAGTTTACAGAGCCCCGCCTGTCCTCAATGCACAGAGCCCTGCTTGTGATCAGTGTACGGAGCCCTGCTTGTCCTCAGTGTACAGAGCCCTGCTTGTCCTCAGTGTACAGAGCCCTGCTTGTTCTCAGTGTACAGAGCCCTGCTTGTCCTCAGTGTACAGAGCCCTGCTTGTCCTCAGTGTACAGAGCCCTGCTTGTCCTCAGTGTACAGAGCCCTGCTTGTCCTCAGTGTACAGAGCCCTGCTTGTCCTCAGTGTACAGAGCCCTGCTTGTCCTCAGTACACAGAGCCCTGCTTGTCCTCAGTACACAGAGCCCTGCTTGTCCTCAGTACACAGAGCCCTGCTTGTCCTCAGTACACAGAGCCCTGCTTGTCCTCAGTACACAGAGCCCTGCTTGTCCTCAGTACACAGAGCCCTGCTTGTCCTCAGTACACAGAGCCCTGCTTGTCCTCAGTACACAGAGCCCTGCTTGTCCTCAGTACACAGAGCCCTGCTTGTCCTCAGTACACAGAGCCCTGCTTGTCCTCAGTACACAGAGCCCTGCTTGTCCTCAGTACACAGAGCCCTGCTTGTCCTCAGTACACAGAGCCCTGCTTGTCCTCAGTACACAGAGCCCTGCTTGTCCTCAGTACACAGAGCCCTGCTTGTCCTCAGTACACAGAGCCCTGCTTGTCCTCAGTACACAGAGCCCTGCTTGTCCTCAGTACACGGAGCCCTGCCTGTCCTCAGTGTACGGAGCCCTGCTTGTCCTCAGTGCGCAGAGCCCTGCTTGTCCTCAGTGCGCAGAGCCCTGCTTGTCCTCATGTACAGAACCCTGCTTGTCCTCAGTGTACAGAGCCCTGCTTGTCCTCAGTGTACAGAACCCTGCTTGTCCTCAGGTACAGAACCCTGCTTGTCCTCTGTGTACAGAGCCCTACTTGTCCTCTGTGTACAGAGCCCTGCTGGTCCTCAGGTACAGAACCCTGCTTCAGAGGCGGCTCTAGACTTTTTGAGGCCTTAGGCGAAAAAAAATCTGAGGCCCCCCAAGCGTAATAAAAAGAAGAAAATAAAAAGTAAGCAGGCGATGTTAAAATTAACTGTATAAATTGCATATTTTAAGGCAAACTTTAATATATATCATAGCCTCGCTCTTCACAGCTCTTGAAATCTTATTTTTCTAATTAAATTATTCTACAACATATCTATACACAAACATTGGGTATAGAAAAATAAATAAAATGTGTCTGACTACTCAGTTATTCTTGTTGGTGTCTCCTAAAACTGAAATAAAGTTATCAACAGTGTATTGAAAGAACACTATAAAATCAGAAACACAAATGTGTATTCCTGACCCTATAGTGGTAAACTATTAAGCACCCCATATCCCATTAACCCCTTTAAGGACTGAGCCCTTTTTCACCTTAAGGAATGAGCCCTTTTTCTCAATTCTGACCACTGTCACTTTATGCATTAATGACTCTGGGATGCTTTTACCAATTATTCTGATTCCGAGCTAGTTTTTTCGTGACATATTCTACTTTATGTTAATGGTAAATTTCCGTTGTTACTTGCATCCTTTCTTTGTGAAAAATCCCAAAATTTCATGAAAATTTTGAAAATTTTGCATTTTTCTGAATTTGAAACTCTCTGCTTGTAAGGAAAATGGATATTCCAAATAAATTATATATTGATTCACATATACAATATGTCTACTTTATATTTGCATCATAAAGTTGACATGTTTTTACTATTGGAAGACATCAGAGGGCTTCAAAGTTCAGCATCAATTTTCTAATTTCTCACAAAATTTTCATAATCGGAATTTTTCAGGGACCAGTTCAGTTTTGGAGTGGATTTGAGGGCTCTTCATATTAGAAATACCCCATAGATTACCCCATTAAAAAAACTGTACCCCCCCCCCCCCCCAAGTATTCAAAATGACATTCAGAAAGTGTGTTAACCCTTTAGGTGTTTCACAGGAATAGCAGTAAGGTAAAGGAGAAAATTCATTACACTCGCATGTTCTTGTAGACCCAGTTTTTGAAATTTTACAAGGGGTAAAAGGAGAAATAGCCCCCCAAAGTTTGCAACCCAATTTCTCTTCAGTAAGTAAATACCACATATGTGTATGTCAAGTGCTCTGTGGGTGCACTAGAGGCCTCAGAAGGGAAGGAGAGACAATGGGATTTTGGAGAGTGAGTTTTTCTGAAATGGCTTTTTTGGGGGGCATGTCCCATTTAGGAAGCCCCTATGGTGCCAGAAGAGCAAAAAAAAAAACAACATGGCAGACCATTTTGGAAACTACACGCCTCAAGGAACGTAACAAGGGGTCCGCTGAGCCTTAACACCCCACAGGTGTTTGACGAAGTTGGATTTGTAAGTGGATTTTTTTTTCACTAACACCTGGACTGTGGCGTGCTGGAGGGGGGTGCCAGAGGGCAAAACTCCCATGAAAAATTACATAGTTGATGCAGACTCTGGTATTAATCCATATTAATCCATAAAGGGCATAAATCACTATTATTCCTAAATGGTTTGGAATAACGTGCTTTAGCCCCCTTTAGGCATCACATAGATTCCCCCATATTAAGCAGCACATAGTTAGAGCCTCCCTTTAGGCAGCACATAAAGCCCCCTTTAGGCAGCACATAGTTAGATCCCCCTTTAGGCATCACATAGATTCCCCCATATTAGGCAGCACATAGTTAGAGCCCCCCTTGAGGCAGCACATAGTGGGATTTTAACCCAAGGCCCCAGCGCTGCAAGGCAGCAGTGCTAACCTCTGAGCCACCATGCTACCCTTAGCATACATCTAATATCCACGGTTGCTAAAATGGACAGAGATTACCAGAAAAATTAGGCATTGGTATTGTTGCAGCCGCTTCTGTAGCAGCGGCCAGAAAAATTGCAGCAACATAACAAGTGCAGCAGCAGAGGCCAGAAAAATTTAGGCATGTACACATGGATGAAAAATTTGGTATTGTCGCAGCCGCATCTGTAGCAGCAGCCCGAAAAATTGCAGCACCAGAAAAATTAGACATGTACACCTGGCTGGAAAATTTAGTATTGTCGCAGCTGTAGCAGCGGCCATAAAAATTGCAGCACCATAACAAGTGCAGCAGCAGAGGCCAGAAAAATTAGGCATGTACAGATGAATGAAAAATTGGGTATTGTCGCAGCCGCAGTTGTAGCAGCGGCCAGAGAAATTGCAGCACCATAACAAGTGCAGCAGCAGAGTCCCGAAAAATTAGGCATGTACACCTGGAGCAGCGGCCAGAAAAATTTCTGTTTGTTTCAACAGGCAGAAAGTGCCCTAAAACATTGCGGCTTGAACCCTAGTTGGTGGCGGATAAGTCACGCAAGTCATCCGGCATTCAGAGTTCAAATACAGCAGCGTGTGGACCATTTTTAGCTTAAGGCAGCTCATCTGATCAGGTCTTGTTCAGTCAAATGTATCGCCCAGTGTCAGTCCATTCGGGATCCATCCCCAGCCCTCCGTCCCTTCATCTTAAGAAAGGTGAGGTAATCCAGACTTTTTTGACCAAGGCGACTCCTCTTCTCAGTGACAATACCTCCTGCTGCACTGAAGGTCCTTTCTGACAGGACACTTGAAGCAGGACAAGCCAGAAGTTTGAGCGCAAATTGGAATAGCTCAGGCCACAGGTCAAGCCGGCAAACCCAGTAGTCAAGGGGTTCATCGCTCCTCAGAGTGTCGATATCTGTGGTTAAGGCCAGTTAGTCTGCTACCTGTTGGTCAAGTCATTTTCTGATGGTGGACCCCGAAGGGCTGTGGTGATGCGTAGGACTTAAAAAGCTCTGCATGTCCTCCATCAACAGCATGTCTGAACAGCTTCCGGTCCTTGTCGGCGTGTTCGTGGGAGGAGGAGGAGGATTACTTTCAACTCTTCCCCTGTTATATCCCTGTTGTGCTGTGACATGACCCTTATACGCTGTGTAAATACTTCTTAATTTATTTTGGACCTGCTGAATCCTTTCCGCCTTGCTGTAATGCGGTAACATGTCAGGCACTTTACATTTATACCGGGGGGTCTAGTAGTGTGGACACCCAGTACAGGTCGTTCTCCTTCATCCTTTTTATACGAGGGTCCCTCAACAGGCACAACAGCATGAAAGACCCCATTTACACAAGGACGGATGCCGAGCTACTCATATCCCGTTCCTCGTCCTCAGTGATGTCAGGGAAGGTATAATCTTCTTCCCCCCAGCCACGTACATCCCCAGGGGAACCAGATAGGTGACAAGGAGCACCCTGGGATGCCTGCTGTGGTTGGTCTTCTTCCTCCTCTTCAAGGCCACATTCCTCCTCTGACTCCTCTTCCTCACAATCCTCTTCCAGCGTTGCCGCAGGTCCAGCAAGCGATGCTGATAAGGCTGTTTCTGGTGGTGATGGTGTCCCCAACTCTTCCTCTTCACGCTCATCTACTGCCAAATCCAGCACTCTTCGCAGGGCACGCTCCAGGAAGAAAACAAACGGTATGATGTTGCTGATGGTGCCTTCGGTGCGACTGACCAGGTTTGTCACCTCCTCAAAAGGACGCATGAGCCTACAGGTATTGCGCATGAGCCTCCAGTAACGTGGCAAAAAAATTCCCAGCTCCGCAGATGATGTCCTAGCACCCCGGTCATACAAATATTCGTTGACGGCTTTTTCTTGTTGGAGCAGGCGGTCGAACATTAGGAGTGTTGAATTCCAACGTGTTGGGTTGTCGCAAACCAAGCGCCTCACTGGCATGTTGTTTCGCCGCTGGATATCTGACAAGTGCGCCATGGCCGTGTAGGAACGCCTGAAATGGCCACACACCTTCCTGGACTGCTTCACGACATCCTGTAAGCCTGGGTACTTGAGCACAAAGCGTTGTACATTCAGATTACACACATGTGCCATGCACGGCACATGTGTCAACTTGCCCAACCTCAATGCCGCCAACAAATTTGTTCCATTGTCACAAACCACCTTGTCGATCTCCAGTTAATGCGGAGTCAGCCACTGGTCCACCTGTGCGTTCAGGGCCGACAGGAGGGCTGGTGCGGTGTGACTCTCCGCTTTGAGGCAAGTCAACCCCAAGATGGCGTGACACTGCCATATCCAGGATGTGGAATAGCACCTGGGGAGCTGGGGGGGGGGGGGGGGGTTCCGGTGATGTGGAGCAAGACGCAGCAGTGGAAGAGGACTCGGCTGAGGATGTTATGGAAGAGGATGGAGTAGGAGGAGTAGAGGAGGTGGCTCCTCTGCAGAGCCACGCATTCCATGCTTGGCAGCCGTCACCAGGTTTACCCAATGCGCAGTGTAGGTGACATACCTGCCCTGACCATGCTTTGCAGACGAGGTATCAGTGGTCAGATGGACCCTTGCCCCTACACTGTGTGCCAGACATGCCATAATTTCCTTTTGCACAATGGAGTAAAGGTTGGGGATTGCCTTTTGTGTAAAAAAAGTTCGGCCGGGTACCTTCCACTGTGGTGTCCCAATGGCTACAAATTTTTAAAAGGCCTCAGACTCCACCAGCTTGTATGGTAAAAGCTGGCAGGCTAGCAGTTCCGACAAGCCAGCTGTCAGACGCCAGGCTAGGAGGTGACTTTGAGACATTGTATTCTTGCGCTCAAACATCTGCTTGACAGACACCTGACTGTGGGCAGATGAGCAGGAACTGCTCAAGGCGAGAGACGGAGAGGCGGATGGTTGAGAGGGGGCAAGGAGGACAGCAGTGGTTGACCTGGCTGAAGATGCTGGACCAGGAGGAGGATGGAGGCTTTGACTTTGTGTGCTGCTTGTACTGACGTGTTGATGTCATAGGCGTTTGAGATGTGACATCATGTGCCTTCGCAAAGCAGTTGTGCCTAGGTGGGTGATGGACTTCCCACGACTCGGTTTCTTCTGGCACAGGTTGCAAATGGCATCGCTGTTGTCAGAGGCAGACACACAAAAAAATGCCACACTGCTGAGCTCTGCGATGATGGCATTCTGGTGTGCCACTAGCTCCTTGCGACGACCTCCCCCTGCTTCCAACTCGTCTCCTCCTCCTCTCGGTCTCCCCATCTGAACTTTCCCCCTCTTCTTCTCTTCTAGAGGGCACCCACATGGCATCCACGGATACATCGTCATCATCAACACCTTCACCGCTATCTGACACCTCAAGAAAGGAAGCAGCAGCGGATACAACATCATCATCACACCGTATGTCCATGTGTGTAATGCTGCCTGACTGAGACATATCCCTGTTATCTACAACCTCTGGCAATAATGGTTGCGCATCACTCATGTCTTCAAACTGATGTGTATATAACTCCTCTGACGGATCAAGTAAAGCTGCTGTGGTGCTAGTGTTGGTGGTGGCGGCAGGCGGGCAAGTGGTAGCATGAGAGGTGCCCGAAGCTAAGCTAGAGGAGGAGAAGGATGGTGCGTCAAGGTTCAGAGCGGAAGCTGTAGTAGATTGGGTGTCTTGTGATAGCCAGTCAACTAAGTCCTCAGAACTTTGGGGGTTCAGGGTACGTGGCCTCTGAACACTGGCCATTCTAGGGCCAAAGGGAATCCCAGCACCACGACGGCCCCTGCGGGGTGGCCTTCCTCTGCCTGTCATTTTTTTGGTTAAATTTGCACAACTGTCACACCTAATGTGAATTGCACTAGGGTGACACAATTTGCCCTGCAGGCAAAAAAACTGGCAACTGTGACGTGAACTGACAGTGACGACTGATTTTATTTAACTGCCAACAACTGTCACACCTAATGTGATTTGCACTGGGGTGACAATGAGCAAAAAAGCTTGCCAGCAGAGTTGCCCTTTTAAGCAGTGGTCCCCAACCAGGGTGCCTCCAGCTGTTGCAAAATACACGGACTGATATATTTCATCCCTTTGAATACTGTAGTAGTTAGTTGCTTTAAAGAAAAAAAGCTTGCCAGCGGAGTTCCCCTTTTATGCAGTGGTCCCCAACCAGGGTGCCTCCAGCTGTTGCTAGACACACGGACTGATATCTTTCAGCCCTAAAAAGGGCTTTTTTGGGTGCTGTCCTTAAAGCAGATGTTACAATAGTGCTTTAGAAGTAAACTGGACCCTGAATACACCACCTAGCAGCAACCTAGCTATCGCTTTCCCTATACAGCAGGAGCAGCTTCTCTGACCCTCCACTTCCTAAGCCTGCAGCATGCTGAATGAGGGTAAAATGGTGTCCGTGAAAGAGGTAGGAGGGTCTGGAAGGGAGGGACTGCTGCTGATTAGCTGTAATGTGTCTGCTGACCAGCATGTTTTACACCAGCATGTTAGTGTAAAAATATTTTTTTTTTTTTTACAAACTTGCTGGTGTAGACCCCAACTTTACCTTTTCATAGGGGGTAGAAGGAAAGAAAAGCCCCCCCAAAATTTGTAACGCAATTTCTCCCGAGTACAGAGATACCCCATATGTGTCCCTGAACTGTTTCCTTGAAATACGACAGGGCTCCGAAGTGAGAGAGCACCATGCGCATTTGAGGACTAAATTGGGGATTTGAATCCGCCACAAAAATACCCTACGGCAGTGTTTCCCAAAAAGGGTGTGTGGTGTCCCGGTACAGTATTGCATACAGTACCTTGTGTAAAGGTCCCTAAAGTCAGAGTAACTACATTCAGGTAGGGTTCCTCAGGTTGGACAGCCCCTAGTCGCCTCTCCTAAAGTCTATCTCTAGTGTTAATGTGGTGTCCCGGCACCGTATTTCATACTGTGCCTTGGTAATCAGTCCCCAAAGTTAGAGTCCCTAGGACTGTCGGGGTTCACTTTCCTCATTTAACCCCTGGTCACCCCTTAATCACTTGATATTTGTAAATATTATCTATCTAAATAAATGTATATGGTAATAATCACTGTTTTAGCGTCGCAGGACCTGCGGGTCATGTGACCGGGTTGCAGAACTCTATGGTTTTTGCTAAAGGACCTTTGGTGGTTTTGGACATGTGATCACCCACAATCCATTGTAACAGTGAGTGACAGCTGATTGGACCAATCCAAAACGGTCAGCCCCTGCCCATATAAGGGAACTGCGCCATCTTGTCACTCTCTTGGGTTGCCGACTCTGGACGAGGTAGGACCTCTGCAGCTTACAAGACAAATTACTAGGCCCAAAGCCTTGCGGCTTAGGCCTGCGCTAGTGACGGATAGTTCTTACAATTCCCCACTATCTCCGCAAGATCTCCGGACCTAATCCAACCCCTAAAACCGGTGGATCTATGCAAATACAATCCTCAAAATCTAAAGGGAACTTTCCGGTCCTAAGCATCTGTCAATCACTGCTGTGCTGTTTGTAAAGACTCTGTTATCTGGACTGTTACTGCATATACAGAAAATCTTCAGTAAAGATTCCTGCAAGTTTTAAGATCAGCACTGCTGTGGACAATCTATTTGACACTCACCTATCGCTCTTGGGAAGGGTAGCGATAGGCCCAGCACCACTACAGAGTTTTAACCCTCACCCTTGCGTCACAAGTGACAAGGGTTAACAGCACCCTTTATTATATAGAACCGCAACACCCCTATTGCCTTACAACCCCCAGGCGTACCACAAAGCCTTATTGGCGTCTGACGAACAGGATTCGGGTGTGTGCCTGCTGCTGTTGCCACTAGTGAAATTGTACTCCCCCAATATAACGGACTTTATTCATGTGCTGTAAACCGCATTATTGTGTACGAGAGCGGTGCGTGTGGAGAATGATTCAAGGGGGCCACGCGTAAAGTAAGGGAGGGAGGCGAAAATTTATGCGCATCAAGAATGTGTAAACTGCGAAATGAATACATGCTACGATCCTCTGTTCTGGTCGGCATAGAAAGAGTTCAAAGAAGCACGCGAAAAAGGCCTGCGCTGCACCAGGTCCCGCCCCTGGGCGTGGCTATCAAGTTGTTGTATCGCAGCCGAAAGGGAACTTGGAAACAGAGGAGTCGTTTCTGGGAGGACAGGAAGTCGGGGCTGCACCGATGACGTCCTTCCTGCCAGCCGCCATTTTGGGGAAGCACAATATAAAAGACACCATGCACAGCGACCTCTTCAGTCTGCACAAGGAGCCGGAGAGTACAGGCATGGAGGAGAGCAGCGTTCCACGTGGTGAGAAAAGCAAAATGGCGCTGGAACAGCGGAAAGTTGTGGCAGTCGCAACCCAACTACTCCAAGATATTGCCGACCATCTGCAGCGGTTGTCACTGGATGAAGAGGGGGCCTGCAATCTTCCCCCACTGCCTGATGACGACGATGACTGGCTGGACACACCTCCAGTGGAGAGCGCAGGGACACCTGGAGGTGCATCACCGGTGAGATTGTCCCCTCACCACAGAACTTGGGGCTCGTGGGCCGAGATCCCATCAGAGGAGTCTGCAGTGAGTACCCTGCCAGAGGCGGCTTTTTCTTCCTCCTCCAGCCCTGAAGCTGAAATACCCCTATCCAGCTTGCCACGTGCACGACCGTGCTCACCAGATTTGCCCCAGTGGATTTTTGGGGACGAGTCGGGACTCATCGAGTATATGCACGCGGTTCTACAACCTATACCTGGGAAGCCACTCCCACCAATTCCAACCGCACAAAGAGAAAGGGCCCGTCAGGAAGCCGAGCTGGCTGAGTTGATGGACAAATTAAAGGCCCGACACAGAGAACTGTACGCCCCAAAGCATGTGCATTTGCCTCCTGAGGAAAGAATTCGTCATCAGGAGAATACTAAAGAGATGGAGGCACTCTACATTCGCAAGTGGGATCACCCCCGAGAAGGGGAGGAGCCTTTAGAACGACGAAGAGCAACTGTGGCCAAGTTCGACAAGGTCAGAGGTTATGGGCCATACAGGGCAAACCATCCTCGTAAACCGGCGAGCAGTACAGAGGCCATATCTTCATAAAAAGTTCTAATCTCTGGAGGTGGGCGAGATAGTGGAGTACACCCCCGTCCAGAGCCTGCATGGAGAATGGGCTGCAGCGGTCACAAGACCAACGGCTCCAACACAGCTTCCCTTCAAATACTTTCCGTCTACAGATTGGGAATCGGATCCCTTCAACCTGAGGCCGAAATTGTCTGCTCCTGATGCCTCCACCACCGTACTCAAGTAGGAGGAGCCTCTACAGTCATCTTCTTCATACAGCAAAGTGCCAAGACCTGCTCAAGACCAAGAAAGTTGGCCCAAATTGCGAGCACCAAAGACCGTACCTAGGCCCTCTCGGAGCAATGAGAGTTTGCCTCCTGCACAGGTACCAACATATGTACCAAGGCCCTCTTCCGACGTGGAGAGTTTGCCTGCTTCCAGGGTACCAAACGAAAGTGCTCTGACTCTCTCCTGGCATGGAGATGGGGCTAAAACCTTATGCACCAACCTTGATCCCGGCCAGTAAACCTCTGGTCAGGTCACTTTGAATCCTACTGTTACCCATTCTACTCTCACCAATGTGGTGTGGGAGAGTTACATTAACTCCTCGCCTGCTCCAGATGTTGGAAGGTATAGAGAAACTACAAAAGGCACAAGAAGAGTTCGGAGGAATATTTTCTGAAGGAGTGTAAAGTAATGTCTATTGTTTGTCTGTGCTAACCACTTTTGTTTTTCAGTAACCAAGTTTAACCCCTTAAGGACCAGGCCATTTTACACCTTAGGACCAGAGCGTTTTTTGCACATCTGACCACTGTCACTTTAAACATTAATAACTCTGGAATGCTTTTAGTTATCATTCTGATTCCGAGATTGTTTTTTCGTGACATATTCTACTTAAACATAGTGGAAAATTTTGTGATAATTTGCATCCTTTCTTGGTGAAAAATCCCCAAATTTGATGAAAAATTTGAAAATTTAGCATTTTTCTAACTTTGAAGCTCTCTACTTGTAAGGAAAATGGATATTCCAAATATTTTTTTTTAATTCACATATACAATATGTCTACTTTCTATTTGCATCATAAAATTGACGTGTTTTTACTTTTGGAAGACACCAGAGGGCTTCAAAGTTCAGCAGCAATTTTCCAATTTTTCACAAAATTTTGAACCTCGCTTTTTTTCAGGGACCATTTCAGGTTTGAAGTGGATTTGAAGGGTCTTCATATTAGAAAAACCCCACAAATGACCCCATTATAAAAACTACACCCCCCAAAGTATTCAAAATGACAATCAGTAAGTGTTTTAACCCTTTAGGTGTTTCACAGGAATAGCAGCAAAGTGAAGGAGAAAATTCACAATCTTCATTTTTTACACTCGCATGTTCTTGTAAACCCAATTTTTGAATTTTTACAAGGGGTAAAAGGAGAAAATGTATACTTATATTTGTAGCCCAATTTCTCTCGAGTAAGAACATACCTCATATGTCTATGTAAATTGTTCGGCGGGCGCAGTAGAGGGCTCAGAAGCGAAGGAGCGACAAGGGGATTTTGGAGAGTACGTTTTTCAGAAATGGTTTTTGGGGGGCATGTTGCATTTAGGAAGCCCCTATGGTGCCAGAACAGCAAAAAAAAAAAAACACATGGCATACCATTTTGGAAATTAGACCCCTTGAGGAATGTAACAAGGAATAAAGTGAGCCTTAATACCCCACACGGGTTTCACGACTTTTGCATATGTAAAAAAAAAAAAAAATGTGTGTTTCCCCCCCAAATTTCAAATTTTTGCAAGGGTTAATAGCTGAAAATACCCCCCAAAATTTGTAACCCCATCTCTTCTGAGTATGGAGGTACCCCATAAGTGGACCTGAAGTGCACTACGGGCGAACTACAATGCTCAGAAGAGGAGGAGCACCATTGAGCTTTTGGAAAGAGAATTCGTTTGGAATGGTAGTCAGGGGCCATGTGCATTTACAAAGCCCCCCGTGGTGCCAGAACAGTGGACCCCCCCCACATGTGACCCTATTTTGGAAACTACACCCCTCACAGAATTTAATAAGTGGTGCAGTGAGCATTTACACCCCACTGGCGTTTGATAGATCTTTGGAACAGTGGGCTGTGCAAATGGAAAATAAAATTTTTCATTTTCACGAATCACTGTTCCAAAAATCTGTCAGACACCTGTGAGGCGTAAATGCTCACTGTACACCTTATTACATTACATGAGGGGTGTAGTTTCCAAAATGGGGTCACATATGGGGGGTCCATTGTTCTGGTACCATGGGGGCTTTGTAAACACAAGTGGCCTTCAATTCCGGACAAATTTTCTCTTCAAAATCCCAATGATGCTCCTTCTCTTCTGAGCATTGTAGTGCACCCATAGAGCACTTTACATCCACATATGGGGTATGCTCTTACTGAGAAGAAATTGGGTTACAAATTTTGGGGGGCTTTGTTTTATTTTCCCTTGTGAAAATGAAAAATGTAGGGTGACACCAGCATTTTAGTGAAAACATTTTTTTTTTCATTTTCCCATCCAACTTTAATGAAAATTTGTCAAACACCTGTGGGGTGTTCAGGCTCACTATACCCCTTGTTACGTTCCGTGAGGGGTGTCATTTCCAAAAAGGGGTCACATGTGGGTATTTATTTTTTGGGGTTTATGTCAGAACCTCTGTAAAATAAGCCACCCCTGTGCAAATCACCAATTTAGGCCTCAAATGTACATGGTGCGCTCTCCCTCCTGAGCCTTGTTGTGCATCCGCAGAGCATTTTACGCCCACATATGGGGTATTTCCGTACTCAGGAGAAATTGCGTTACAAATTTTGGGGGTCTTTTTTTCCTTTTACCTCCCGTAAAATAAAAAGTAAAGGACAACACCAGCATGTTAGTGCAAAAAAAATTTTTTTTTTACACTAACAGGCTGGTGTAGACCCCAACTTTTCTTTTTCATAAGGGGTAAAAGGAAAAAAAAGCCCCCAAAATTAGTAGTGCAATTTCTCCCGAGTACGAAGATACCCCATATGTGGCCCTAAACTGTTTCCTTGAAATACGACAGGGCTCTGAAGTGAGAGAGCGCCATGCGCATTTGAGGACTAAATTAGGGATTGCATAGGGGTGGACATAGGGGTATTCTACGCCAGTGATTCCCAAACAGGGTGCCTCCAGTGGCTGTCCAGAAATGCTGTGAGTTGTTGTTTTGCAACAGCTGGAGGCTCTGTTTTGGAAACACAGCTGTACAATACGTTTTTAATTTTTATTGGGGGGACAGTGTAAGGGGGTGTAAATGTAGTGTTTTATCCTTTATTATGTGTAAGTGTAGTGTAGTGTAGTGTTTTTAGGGTATGTTCACACTGGCGGAGGTTTACAGTGAATTTACCGCTAGGAGTTTGCGCTGCAGCGAAAAATTTGCCGCAGCTCATACTTGAAGCAGAAAAACTTACTGTAAACCCGCCAGTGTGAATGTACCCTGTACGTTCACATGGGGGGGGGCAAACCTCCAGCTGTTTCAAAACTACAACTCCCAGCATGTACTGACAGACCGTGCATGCTGGGAGTTGTATTTTTGCAACAGCTGGAGGCACACTGGTTGGAAAACCTTCAGTTAGGTTCTGTTACCTAACTCAGTATTTTCCAACCAGTGTGCCTCCAGCTGTTGGAAAACTTCAACTCCCAGCATGTACTGATCGCCGAAAGGCATGCTGGGAGATGTAGTTATGCAACAGCTGGAGGGATCACAACTACAACTCCCAGCATGCAGAGACAGCTGTTTGCTGTTTAGGCATGCTGGGAGTTGCAGTTTTGCAACATCTGGAGAGCTATAGTTTAGAGACCACTGCACAGATGTTGCAAAACTACAACTCCCAGAATGCCCAGACAGCAAACTGCTGTGTGGGCATGCTGGGAGTTGTAGTTTTGCAAGATCTGGAGATGCACAGTATAGAGATCACTTTGCAGTGGTCTCAGACGGTAGACCTCCAGCTGTTGCAAAACTACAACTCCCAGCAAGCCTAAACAGCTCTCTGGGCATGCTGGGAGTTGTAGTTTTGCAACATCTGGAGGGTTACAGTTTAGAGATCACTATAGTAACTCACCGGCTTCCGTTGGATCCAGGAAGCTGCGTCGCGGTCCTCTTCTTCCGCCGATCGTCGCCCACTGCCGCCGCTGATCATCGCACGCTGCCGTCGCCGATGGGTAAGTGAATCTTCGGCGCCGGTCCCTGTCGGTTTCCCCGTCCTGCCCCGCCTATTGTGGGTGGGCAGAACGGGGAAACCGAAAGTAAACCCCTCCGCCCCCGATCTGCTATTGGTGGTCGCATCTAGACCACCAATAGCAGAGATAGGAGGGGTGGCACCTCTGCCACCTCACTCCTATCCCTACAGGGGGATCGTGGGTGTCTAGGACACCCACGATCCCCCTTCTTTTCCGGGTCACCATAGACCCGTAATGACCCGTAATCGGTGCAAATTGCAAGTGTGAATTCACTTGCGATTTGCGCCGATCGCCGACATGGGGGGGTCTAATGACCCCCCTGGGCATTTGCGCGGGGTGCCTGCTGATAGATACAGGTACGCCCTTGGTCTTTAAGTACCAGGGAGCAAAGGCGTACCTGTATGTCCTTGGTCCTTAAGGGGTTAAAGGGGTAGTCCGGTGAACAACTTTTTTTTTTTTTTAATCAACTGGTGCCAAAAAGTTAAACAGATTTGTAAATTACTTCTTTCAAAAAATCGTAATCCTTCCTGTACTTATTAGCTGCTGAATACTACAGCGGAAATTATTTTATTTTTGAAACACAGATCTGTCTGCTGACATCATGAGCACAGTGCTCTCTGCTGACATCTCTGTCCATTTTATGAACTGTCCAGAACAGCATCTGTTTGCTATGGGGATTTCTTTTTACCCTGGACAGTTCCTAAAAATGGACAGAGATGTCAGCAGACAGCTCTGTGTTTCAAACGGAAAAGAATTTCCACTGTAGTATTCAGCAGCTAAAAAGTATAGGAAGGATTAAGATTTTTTAATAGAAGTAATTTACAAATCTGTTTTAGGCTGGGTTCACACTACGTTTTTGCCATACTGTTTTCAATCCGTTTTTCTAAAGAAAACCGTATGGCAAAAAAACGGATGGAACAGTATGGAAAAAAGTAAACCGTATGCGTTTTTAAACAGTGTACTGTTTTTAAAAGTGCATACAGTGCCGTCAGTTTTTATAGAAAAAAAACGCATACGTTTTTGAAAATTTTGTCCATTTTAATGGGAGGGGTCTTGGGTGGGCACTTTAGGATTCAAATGCGCATGTGCAAAGTAAAAACGTATACGTTTTGCCCGTATGGAACCGTATACATGTGCGTTTCCTATTGACGTCCATGTTAAAAAAAACGTATGCGGTTGCAGTACGGTTTTTAAACCGGAGTCAAAACCGTGGTTGACCACAATTTTGTTTCCGATTTAAAGGACCTTTGGTGGTTCTCATGACGTGTTCACCCACAATGCAATGTAACGGTGAGTGACAGTTGTTATGGACCAATCCAAAACGGCCAGCCCCTGCCCATATAAGGGAGCTGCGCCATCTTGATCGCTCTCTTGGGTTGCTGATTCTGGATGAGGTAGGACCTCCGCAGCTTACAAGACAATTTACTAGGCCAAAGCATTGCAGCCTCGGCCTCTAACATAGCGGATATACTAAGCAATTCCCCGCTTCTCCCCGCAAGATCACTGGACCTAAACGCTCCCTTAAATCCAGCGGATCTATGCTACCAAATCTCTGAGAAGCTAAATTGAGCTTATCTGATCCCAACCAACTGTCAATCGCTACTCAGATATATCTATAGAGACTCTGTTATCTGGACTGTTACTATTGCTGCGTGTACAGAAATTCTTCAGTAAAAGTTCCTGCAAGTTTTCAGTTAACAGTGGTTGTGGACAATCCTTTATTCTACATTCACCTATTGCTTTTGGGAAGGGTGGCAATAGGCCTATCAAGATTACAGAATTTAACCGTCACCCTGGCGTCACGCGTGACAATGGTTAACAACGCCCTTTATTATTCTGAACAGCAACACCCTAACTACCCTACACCCCACAAGGCTTTATCCCCCAAGGTTACCACAATAGACTCCTAGTGTAGGTGGACTGCAGATCCTTACATGCCAGTTTTGTGTACATATCCCTATCTTCATGAGACTTTCTAGCTAAAAATTGCACTTATCAGGTGTATGCGCCTGAACCTTGTTGGAGTGTTAATAAATATGTAAGCTTGTATAATAAAAATGTATATGGTCCTTGTACACAGAAAATATAGCTTTGTGTCTGTGTACATAAAAAGTAGGTAAAGGTTGTACCCAAAAAAAATGTCCGCTAGATGCACGTGTACACTAAAAAACAAAAAACTTAAATAATTCTTGTATACATGTACATACAAATGTATAAAAATACTAAAAAGGTGTTTTAGTAGTTACTAAATAGGTGACTCTCCCGGACCCTCCGAGAGTAGCATTCCAGTCGCCAATCGCCAGCACCTGTCTCAACAAAAATAACAGGGTAAACTACCCTTAAGATATCAAGACTAACTTTTTAGCAGTACTTGCACACATAGTACCTAAATAGCTCACTTAAATGTACTACCTCAGTCTTCTTAAGTACATACACAAAAACAAAAATATGTCTCACACTCAAGAAACGCTTAGGAATTGTAGCCTATTGATATTCCTGCCACTGCTAGATACACTCATATTTCTCTTCTCTTTATTACGTGTGTGAGATGCTTTACTTGGCCAGTAGATGCTCTTGCGAGCACGTATTTCTAAAGGTAACCTAGGTAAAGTTATACTTTTGTGTTCTAAGGGTAAGTAGCGTGTAGCTGATAGACCTTAGTAGCTAACCTTATTGGTAGAGAGCCTCAGGCAAGCCAATATGCCCTTTTTGTGTACTAACAGGTGACTCATCATGGCAAAACAAAAGTAAATGTAGTGAGATTTCAAAAATGTTTTAGTTGGCTTGAGACTAAAGGTATAGAGAGCTGTACTAATGTCTAGTTAGCCTCATAAATGTATAGAGAGCTATAAAAATGTCTAAGGAGCTAGAAACTAATGTCTAGATAGCGTTGTAATATCTAGATAGCTTCATAATGTCTAGATAGCTTCCTAATGTCTAGTAAGCTTCATAATTGCCTAGTAAAGATACTAGTCAGACTAAAAGAAAATGTCTTCAGAGTGCATATATAATTCTGTCTTTGTCCTAGTCCCTCTACCTTAGGGGACAGGCATCAGGGTCGACTTGTTATAAGTAAGGGGGTTTGTGGTGTCCCGGCACCGTATTTCATACTGTGCCTTGTTAACCCCTTAAAGACCAAGGGCGTACAGGTACGCCCTTGGACCTGCTCTCCTAATATAACGCGGGGTTACACAGTAACCCCGCGTCATATCACGGCGGGCCCGGCGTCATAGTGAAGCCGGGACCCGCCTCTAATAGCGCGCAGTGCCGATCGCGGCACCGCGCACTATTAACCCTTTAGCTGCGCGTTCAGAGCTGAGCCGCGCGGCTAAAAGTGAAACCGAAAGTGGCCGGCTAGCTCAGTCGGGCTGTTCGGGATAGCCGCGGCTAATCGCGGCATCCCGAACAGCTGACAGGACAGCGGGAGGGCCCCTACCTGCCTCCTCGCTGTCCGATTGCCGAATGACTGCTCAGTGCCTGAGATCCAGGCATGAGCAGTCATGCGGCAGAATCGTTGATCACTGGTTTCTTATGAGAAACCAGTGATCAATAATGAAGATCAGTGTGTGCAGTGTTATAGGTCCCTATGGGACCTATAACACTGCAAAAAAAAAGTGAAAAAAAAAAGTGAATAAAGATCATTTAACTCCTCCCCTATTAAAAGTTTGAATTACCCCCCTTTTCCAATAAAAAAAAAACACAGTGTAAATAAAAAGAAAAATGAACATATATGGTATCACCGCGTGCGGAAATGTCCGAATTATAAAAATATATCATTAATTAAACCGCTCGGTCAATGGCGTGCGCGCAAAAAAATTCAAAAGTCCATAATAGTGCATTTTTGGTAACTTTTTATATCATTTAAAAATGAATAAAAAGCGATCAATAAGTCCTATCAATGCAAAAATTGTACCGTTAAAAACTTCAGATCACGGCGCAAAAAAATGAGCCCTCATACCGCCCCATACACGGAAAAATAAAAAAGTTATAGGGGTCAGAAGATGACAATTTTAAACGTATTAATTTTCCTGCATGTAGTTATGATTTTTTCCAGAAGTCCGAAAAAATCAAACCTATATAAGTAGGGTATCATTTTAATCGTATGGACCTACAGAATAAAGATAAGGTGTAATTTTTACAGAAAAATTTACTACGTAGAAACGGAAGCCCCCAAAAATTACAAAACTGCGTTTTTTTTTTCAATTTTGTCGCACAATGATTTTTTTTTCCGTTTCACCGTAGATTTTTGGGCAAAATGACTGATGTCATTACAAATTAGAATTGGTGGCGCAAAATATAAGCCATCATATGGATTTTTAGGTGCAAAATTGAAAGAGTTATGATTTTTTAAAGGCAAGGAGCAAAAAACGAAAATGCAAAAACGGAAAAAACCCCGGTCCTTAAGGGGTTAATTATTCCCCAAAGTTAGAGTCCCTAGGACTGTCTGGGTTCGCTTTCATCATTTAACCCTTAGTCACCCTTACATAGTTACATAGTTACATAGTTAGTACGGTCGAAAAAAGACATATGTCCATCAAGTTCAACCAGGGAATTAAGGGGTAGGGGTGTGGCGCGATATTGGGGAAGGGATGGGATTTTATATTTCTTCATAAGCATTAATGTTATTTTGTTCCATAAATGTATCTAATCCTGTTTTAAAGCTGTTAATTGTTCCTACTGTGACCAGTTCCTGAGGTAGACCGTTCCATAAATTCACAGTCCTCACGGTAAAGAAGGCGTGTCGCCCCTTGAGACTAAACTTTTTCTTCTCCAGACGGAGGGAGTGTCCCCTCGTCCTTTGGGGGGGTTTAACCTGGAACAGTTTTTCTCCATATTTTTTGTATGGGCCATTAATATACTTATATACGTTTATCATATCCCCCCTTAAACGTCTCTTCTCAAGACTAAACAATTGTAACTCCTTTAATCGCTCCTCATAGCTAAGATGTTCCATGCCCCATATTAGTTTAGTCGCGCGTCTCTGCACCCTTTCCAACTCCGCAGTGTCCCTTTTATGGACAGGTGCCCAAAACTGAACAGCATATTCCAGGTGAGGCCGTACCAATGCTTTATAAAGGGGGAGTATTATGTCCCTGTCCCTTGAGTCCATGCCTCTTTTTATACATGACAATATCCTGCCGGCTTTGGAAGCAGCAGCCTGACATTGCATGCTATTCTGTAGTCTGTGATCTACAAGTACACCCAGATCCTTCTCTACCAGTGACTCTGCCAGTTTAATCCCCCCTAAGACATACGATGCATGCAGGTTATTAGTACCCAGATGCATAACTTTACATTTATCCACATTGAACCTCATTTGCCAAGTGGATGCCCAGACACTTAGTCTATCCAAGTCATCCTGTAACTTATGCACATGCTCTATAGACTGTACCGTGCTACAAAGCTTGGTGTCATCTGCAAAGATAGAAACAGAGCTGTTAATACCATCCTCTATATCATTGATAAATAAATTAAACAACAGCGGGCCCAGTACTGAACCTTGGGGTACACCACTAATTACCGGGGACCAATCAGAGTACGAATCATTGACCACCACTCTCTGGGTACGATCCATGAGCCAGTGTTCAATCCAGTTACAAACTAAAGTTTCCAAGCCCAAGGACCTTAACTTACCTGTCAGACGTCTGTGAGGGACAGTATCAAATGCTTTGGCAAAATCCAGAAACACTATATCCACAGCCATTCCTCTGTCAAGGCTTCTACTCACCTCTTCATAAAAGCAAATTAGATTGGTTTGACAACTTCTATCCTTAGTAAACCCATGCTGGCTATCACTTATAATACAATTATCCCCTATGTATTCCTGTATGTAATCGCTTATAAGTCCTTCAAACAATTTACCCACAATGCACGTTAGACTTACCGGTCTATAATTGCCTGGCGAAGACCTAGAGCCCTTCTTGAAGATTGGTACCACATTAGCCTTGCGCCAGTCCCTTGGCACAATACCAGACACCATAGAATCTCTAAATATCATGAACAGGGGTACAGATATTACTGAACTTACCTCTCTAAGAACTCTTAGGTGTAGTCCATCCGGTCCTGGGGATTTGCTTACATTTATATCACTTAACTTACCTTGTACCATCTCTACATTAAGCCAGTTCAGTACATTACATGATGTGTTACCAGCACTGACCTGGCCAATGTCAGCTCCTTTTTCCCTAGTATATACAGAACTAAAGAACCCATTCAGTAGCTCCGCCTTCTCTTGATCGCCTGTGACAACCTCCCCATTATCATTATTAAGGGGTCCTACATGCTCTGTCCTTTTTTTTTTTGCATTTATATATCTAAAAAAATATTTAGGATTAGTTTTGCTTTCTTTGGCCACCTGTCTCTCATTTTGAATTTTTGCTGTTTTTATTACATTTTTACAGATTTTATTAAGCTCTTTGTACTGTTTAAATGTTATCGCTGACCCATCAGATTTGTATTTTTTGAAGGCAATTTTTTTGTTGTTTATTGCTCTTTTAACATCATGTGTCAGCCATGTAGGATTTAATTTTAATCGTTTATATTTGTTCCCCTTTGGTATATATTTAGCTGTATAGTTATTTAGAGTTGATTTAAAGATGTCCCATTTACCTTCTGTATCAGTATTTGAGAACACTTCCCCCCAGTCTATGTCCTGTAGTGCAGCCCTCAGCCCAGGGAAGTTTGCCTTTTTAAAGTTATATGTTTTTGCCTTCCCCGCCTGTCTTTGTTTTCTACATTTTAAGTCAAAAGTAACTATATTGTGGTCGCTATTACCAAGGTTTTCCCGCACAGTTACATTACCAATCAGCTCTGCGTTGTTGGAAATGATCAGATCCAACAAGGCATCACTTCTTGTTGGGTCCTCCACAAACTGGCCCATAAAATTATCCTGCAATAAATTTAGGAATTGTCGCCCCTTTGTAGTTTTAGCCAACCCCGGACCCCAATCTATATCTGGATAGTTAAAATCTCCCATTATTACCACTGTACCTGCCCGGGTGGCCCTCTCTATTTGTTTATGAAGCCGAACATCTATCTCTTCAGTGATATTAGGGGGTCTGTAGATTACCCCAAATATTATTTTTTCAGTATTTCCCTCCTTTTGTAATTCTACCCACAGTGATTCCACCTCCTCAAAATCATCACACACTATGGCATCGTTCACACTGACTTTCATACCACTTCTTACATACAGACACACTCCACCACCTTTTCTGTTCATTCTATCCTTGCGAAACAATGTAAACCCCTGCAGATTGACAGCCCAGTCATGCGAGGAGTCCAGCCATGTCTCAGTGACCCCAACTATATCAATATGTTCCTCCAGTATCAAGGCCTCAAGCTCCCCCATTTTATTTGCTAGGCTTCTGGCATTTGTGAACATACACTTTACATTTCCATCCTTTATGTTATTGGGGTTAATGGGATTCAAGGGTGTAAGTTTTATTTTCCTATGAAGCCTATTCCTATTAACTATTCTAACCCCTCCCTCCGGTCCACCCCCAGGTACATTTATAATTCCCACCTCTCTATCTACACTATCTTCCCCCTCTTTGCTGTAGGTTCCCTCCCCCCAAGTCCCTAGTTTAAACACTCCTCCACCCTTCTAGCCATCTTCTCCCCAAGCAAAGCTGCACCCTCCCCATTGAGGTGCAGCCCGTCCCTACGGTAGAGCCGGTAACCGACAGCGAAGTCAGCCCAGTTCTCCATGAACCCAAACCCTTCCTTCCTACACCAGCTTCTGAGCCACTTGTTTACCTCCCTGATCTCCCGCTGCCTCTCTGGTGTGGCTCGTGGTACTGGTAGTATTTCAGAAAATACTACCTTGGAGGTCCTTGCCTTAAGCTTGCGGCCTAAGTCCCTGAAATCATTTTTAAGGACACTCCACCTACCTCTTACTTTGTCATTGGTGCCAATATGTACCATGACTGCTGGGTCCTCTCCAGCCCCGCCCAGCAACCTGTCAACCCGATCCGCGATGTGCCGAACTCGTGCGCCAGGCAGACAACACACTGTTCGGCGATCCCGGTCTTTGTGACAGATTGCCCTGTCTGTCCCCCTAATAATTGAGTCCCCCACCACTAGTACCTGTCTGGCCTGCCCTGTACTCCTCCCTCCCTCCTTACTGGAGCAGACACCCCCCTGGCGGTCAGAGGCGGTATCCTGCTGCAGTTCTGCTAGCTCTGTAATGGCATCCCCCTCATCTGCCAAGCGGGCAAACTTGTTGGGGTGTGCCAGTTCAGGACTAGCCTCCCTGACACTTTTTCCCCTACCCCTCTTTCTAACTGTAACCCAGCTAACTGCCTGACTGTCCTGCAACTCCGTCCCACTGTCCTCCCCCACCTCTATTCCCGAGAGTGCCTGCTCAGTGAGCACGAGACTCCTCTCCATGTTGTTAATGCTTCTCATTGTTGCCAGTCGCCCCTCTAGATCCAGGATCTGGGCTTCCAAACGGACAACTAGCACACATCTCGCACAACAATATGCACCCTCAAACTGTTGTTCAAGGATTGCATACATTGAACAGGATGTACATTGGACTGCATTTTCCAACATGGAGGCCATCTAGTTATGGGGATTTCACAAATGTATAGGAAAAAACAGACAGTCAAAATGACACTTAAAATTTTTTGTAGACCTTGTGGGTTCAGAAATTAACACTCACAGCGATCTCAACCTCCTGCTTTCAAACTCCTGTTTTTGTAACTCCTCTTTCACGCCCCCTCTTACACAGCAACACTCAGAAGAGCAAGCTCTCAATAAGAGTCCCTTAATATTTGTAAATATTATCTATCTAAATAAATGTATATGGTAATACTCACTGTTTTAGCGTCGCAGGACCTGTGGGTCATGTGACCGGGTTACAGAACTCTATGGATTTTGCTAAAGGACCTTTGGTGGTTTTGGACATGTGATAACCCACAATCAATTGTAACGGTGAGTGACAGCTGATTGGACCAATCCAAAACGGCCAGCCCCTGCCCATACAAGGGAGCTGCGCCATCTTGTCGCTCTCTTGGGTTGCTGACTCTGGAAGAGGTAGGACCTTCGCAGCTTATAAGACAAATTACTAGGCCCAAAGCCTTGCGGCTTAGGCCTGCGCTAGTGACGGATAGCTCTTACAATTCCCCTCTATCTCCGCAAGATCTCCAGACCTAATCCAACCCCTAAATCCGGCGGATCTATGCAAATACAATCCTCAAAATCTAAAGGGAGCTTTCCGGTCCTAAGCATCTGTCAATCACTGCTGTGCTGTTTGTAAAGACTCTGCTATCTGCACTTTTACCGTTACTGCATATTCAGAAAATCTTCAGTAAAGATTCCTGCAAGTTTTAAGTTCAGCACTGCTGTGGACAATCTATTTCACACTCACCTATCGCTCTTGGAAGGGTGGCGATAGGCCCAGCATCACTACAGAGTTTTAACCCCCACCCTGGTGTCACGAGTGACAAGGGTTAACAGCGCCCATTATATATAGAAGCGCAACACCCCTAGTGCCCTACAACCCCCAGGCGTACCACATTAATATATATGTATATATTTAATAATTATATATATCCTATAGTAATGTATAGTGCTTACCTTGTTCAGCGTCGCAGGACCTTCGGTCATGTGACCATGCTAGTAACTTCTATGGTATGTTGTAGGACCTAAGGAGGTCCTTGGGTCACGTGTTACCAAACAAATCTCTGTAATGGTGATTGACATCAGTATGGACCAATTAGCGTTAGTTCAGCCCCTGCCCATATAAGGGAGCTGCATCCAATTATCGCTCTCTTGGGTTGCTGCTTTTGTGGATGCCGGACTAACAGGACGGTGCTACGCAACTTTCAAAGACACGCTAGGCCTCAAAACCTGCAGGCCTCAGCAGAATCAAAACCGTGAGTTCAAATCTAAATCCCGCAAATGCTAGCGTGACTACTGGACCGCAATTAACTCCTAAATCCAGTGGAGCAACGCAACATACTAAAAAGACCCTTAATGCTAAAGTCCCAACCTTTGTCAATCTCCAAGAAAAGCTGTTGTTATGCTCAGAGACTGTTGTATTATTGAAGCTTGCAGAAAACCTTCAGTAAAAGTTAATACTGTTTCAGAAACTCTCCGGTTGTGGACAATCTATACTTCTTATCTACCTCTCTAATGCTCTTGAGAAGGATGGCGGTAGGAAAAGCGTAATTGAGGAACCCACACCCTGGCGTCTCGAATAGCAAGGGTTAACAGGCACCCTTTAATTACCAAACAGCTACACTCCCCATACAATACACCTCCCAGGCTATCACAGGTGTCTCCAGCTGTTGGAAAACTCCCGGCATGCCTTGACAGTCAGTGGCTGTCCGGCAATACTGGGAGTTGTTGTTTTTCAACAGCTGGAGGCTCCGTTTTTGGAAACACTGCCGTACAATATGTTTTTTTTATTGGTGGGGGGGGGGGGGAAGGGGACTGTGTAGGGGTACTGTATGTGTATATGTAGTGTTTTACCCTTTACTATTTGTTAGTTTAGTGTAGTGTAGTGTTTTTAGGGTACATTCACACGGGCGGAGGTTTGCAATGAGTTTCTCGCTGGGAGTTTGAGCTGCAGCAGAAAATTTTCTGCATCTCAAACTTGCAGAAGAACTCGCTGTAAACCCGCCCGTGGGAATGTCCCCCACACATGGGGGGGGGAACCTCCAGCTGTTGCAAAACTACAACTCCCAGCATGCACTGACAGACCATACATGCTGGGAGTTGTATTTGTGCAAAAGCTGGAGGCACATTGGTTGTGAAACACAGAGTTTGTTACTTAACTCAGTGTTTCGCAACCAGTGTGCCTCCAGCTGTTGCAAAACTAGAACTCCCAGCACGTACAGTCTCTCAGTGCATGCTGGGAGTTGTATTTTTGCAACAGCTGGAGGCACACTGGTTGCAAAACACTGAGTTAGGTAACAAACTCGGTTTCACAACCAATGTGTCTCCAACTGTTGCAAAACTGCAACAATCAGCATGCATTGACTGTCGAAGGGCATGCTGGGAGTTGCAGTTTTGCAACAGCTGGAGGCACACTGCTACAACTCCCAGCATGCCCTTTGGTAGTCTGTGCATGCTGGGAGTTGTAGTTGTGCAACAGCTGGCTGCACACTTTTTGATAGAAAATTTTTTGCGTCCAGCTGTTACATAACTACAACCCCCAGCATGCACAGACTAACAAAGGGCATGTTTGGAGTTGTAGTTGGAACTCCAGCTGTTGCAAAACTACAACTCCCAGCATGCCCTTTGGCTGTGCATGCTGCGAGTTGTTGCTAAGCAACAGTGGGAGGTGAACAGGCCTCACCTCCTGCTGTATCCTGCCACCGGGACCACCGCCGCTGCTGCTGCCGATCCTACTGCTCCTGTCGCCGCCACCGATCCCGAGGGGACCCCCGCCAGACCAGGGCAAGGTAGGAGACCCCCGCTGGCGCCGATCTCTGCCATCTTCGCCATACCGATCGCCACCTAGCAGGGTTGTGATTGGTCGATCGTTCCGACCAATCAATCACGTGATCGTGAGGCGGCACCCGTGCCACCTCACTCCTGCTGGGTAAGGGTGAATGGGGCTGTCTTGGTCACCAGAAAAGCAGCAAATCGTTGGTCTGAATTTACCGACTATTTGGTCTCGGACCCCCCCCCCCCCCAGGGGTTTGCACGGGGTGGCTGCTGATAGATATCAGCAGTCACCCCGGTCCAGTCCCCGCCTGGCGAGCGGCGGGGACAGAATTCCCACGGGCGTATCCATATGCCCTCAGTCCTAAAGGACTTTAAAACGGGGGCTTATGGATACGTCCGGCCTCCTTAAGGGGTTAATTTTAGAATAAAGGTACCTTACCAGCCACCCCTGTGCAAATCAGCTCAAATGTACATAGTGCACTCACTCCTGAGCCATGTTGTGCTCCCGCAGAGCATTTTACATCCACATATGGGGTATTTCCGTACTCAGGAGAAATTAGGTTACAAATTTTGGGGGTCTTTTTTTCCCTTTTACTATTTGTGAAAATAAAAAGTATGGGGCAACACCAGCACGTTACTGTAAAAAATTAATTTTATTTACAATAACATGCTGGAGTAGACCCCAACTTTACCTTTTCATAAAGAGCAAAAGGAGAAAAAGCTCCCCAAAATGTGTTAGGCAATTTCTCCCGATTACGGAAATACCCCATATGTGGTCCTAAAATGTTGCCTTGAAATATGACAGGGCTCCGAAGTGAGAGAGCGCCATGCCTATCTGAGGCCTAAATTCGGGATTTGCATAGGGATGGACATAGGGGTATTCTACGCCAGTGATTTCCAAACAGGGTGCCTCCAGCTGTTGCAAAACTCCCAGCCTGCCAGGATAGTCAATGGCTGTCTGGCAATACTGGGAGTTGTTTTGCAACAGCTGGAGGCTCTGTTTTGGAGACAGTGCCGTACCTGATGTTTTTCATTTTTATTGGGGACGGGGGACTGGGGGGGGAGGGGGGACTGTGTAGGGGTATGTTTATATGTAGTGTTTTACTTTTTATTTTGTGTAGTGTAGTGTTTTTAGGGCACATTCACATGGGCAGGTTCACAGCGAGTGAAAATTTTAGGGAAAATTTGCTGCATCTCAAACTTGCAGCGTGAGACTCGCTGTAAACCCGCCCATGTGAATGTACCCTGTGCAAACCTGTTGCAAAACTACAACTCTCAGCATACCCTTTGGCTGTCCGTGCATGCTGGGAGTTGTAGTTTTGCAACATCTGGAGGGCCGCAGTTTGGGGACCACTGTGCAGTAGTCTTCAATCTGTGCTATTCCAGATGTTGCAAAACTACAACACCCAGCATGCCCAGACAGTCGTGGAATGCTGGGAGTTGTAGTTTTGTAACATCTGGCCCTTAAGATGTTGCTGAACTACAACTTCCAGCATGCCTGGGCAGTCTGGGCATGCTTGGAGTTGAAGTTTTGCAACATCTGGAGGGCTACAGTTTGGACACCACTACTTAGCGGTCTCCCAACTGTTCTCCTCCAGTTGTTGCAAAACTACAACTCCCAGCATGCCCTTCGGCTGTCTGGGCGTGTTGGAGTTGTAGTTTTGCAACAACTGGAGGCACACTGGTTGGGAAACATTGTTTCCTAACTCCGTGTTACCCAACCGATGTGCCTCCAGCTGTTGCAAAACTTCAACTCCAAGCATGCCCAGACTGCCCAGGCATGCTGGGAGTTGTAGTTTGGCAACATCTGAAGGGCCAGTTGTTACAGAACTACAACTCCCAGCACGCCTGGACTGTCTGGGCATGCTGAGAGTTGTAGTTTTGCAACATCTGGAAGAGCACAGATTGGAGACCACTGCACAGTGGTCTCCAAACTGTGGCCCTCCAGATGTTGCAAAACTACAACTCCCAGCATGCCCAGACAGCCAAACTCCTAGAAGCAGCAGTGAATATCACTTTACGGTGATGCTACTGCTTCCACTAGCCTGCCGCCGCTGTCTTCTAGACTTGCCTGTTGCCGCAGCCTCCACGTGTGCCTGCTGCCGGTCCCCGATCCTTACTGCCGCGCCGTCCCGACGGTCCCTCCGCAGGTATATGCCGCTGCCCCCCACTGCTCCGGGATCCTCTTCCTCCGCTCTGCCTGAATTCTAAGGGTGGGCAGAGAAGGGGGTTCTGAACTTTAAACCCCCAGTCAGCGATCACTGTGATCACAGTGATCGCTGACCAGGACCATCCACAGATGGTCCTGGGGGGCTTGCAGAAGTTGTCTTCCACTGGTGACAGCAGGACTTCTGCCAGTTAATCCGTGCAATGCTGCGCATCACCGGATTATCTGCATGACATATATAAATGTCATGATGCGCGAACTACCTGCACATCATGACATTTATATATGTCGTTCTGCGGGAACGGGCTAATTAGATGAACTAGGCGGCCGCGAGGCCCTTTTTAGCGCGAGGCCTTAGGTGGCCGCCTAAATCGCCTAATTAGAGAGCACCCCCATATCACCCCCCAGTCTGCACCCTCATATCACCTTCCCCTGTCTGCACCCTCGAATCACCCTATAATTGTCTGCACCCTCATATCACCCTCCCCTGTCTGCACCCTCATGTCACCCTCCCCTGTCTGCACCCTCATATCACCTTCCCCTGTCTGCACCCTCGAATAACCCTATAATTGTCTGCACCCTCATATCACCCTCCCCTGTCTGCAGCCTCATATCACCTTCCCCTGTCTGCACCCTCATATCACCCTCCCCTGTCTGAACATCCATATCACCCTCCATTTGTCTGCACCCCCATATCACCCCCCAGTCTGCACCCTCATATCACCCTCCCCTGTCTGCACCCTCATGTCACCCTCCCCTGTCTGCACCCTCATATCACCCTCCCCTGTCTGCACCCTCATGTCACCCTCCAATGTCTGCACCCTCATGTCACCCCCCAGTCTGCACCCTCATATCACCCCCCAGTCTGCACCCTCATATCACCCTCCCCAGTCTGCACCCTCATATCATCCTCCCCTGTCTGCACCCTCATGTCACCCTCCCCTGTCTGCACCCTCATATCACCCTCCCCTGTCTGCACCCTCATGTCACCCTCCCTGTCTGCACCCTCATGTCACCCTCCCCTGTCTGCACCCTCATGTCACCCTCCCCTGTCTGCACCCTCATATCACCCTCCCCTGTCTGCACCCTCATATCACCCTCCCCTGTCTGCACCCTCGAATCACCCTATAATTGTCTGCACCCTCATATCACCCTCCCCTGTCTGCACCCTCATATCACCCTCCCCTGTCTGCACCCTCGAATCACCCTATAATTGTCTGCACCCTCATGTCACCCTCCCCTGTCTGCACCGTCCTATCATCCTCCATTTGTCTGCACCCTAATATCACACTTCCCTGTCTGCACCCCCATATAATCCTCCATCTGTCTGCACCTTCAAATCACCCTCCATTTGTCTGAGCCCCTATATAACCTGTTAGTAAGGTTCCCTGTGTGTCAGTAAGATCCTTCCCCTGTCAGTAAGCCCACCTGTGTGTCAGTGTGATCCTCTGTCTGTCAGTAAGGCCTTATGTATGTCAGTAAGATCCTCTCCCTGTCAGTAAGGCCCTCTCTGTTTCAGTAAGATCCTCTGCCTGGCAGTAAGGCCCTTTTTGTGTCAGTAAGATCCTCTGCCTGGCAGTAAGGCCCTTTTTGTGTCAGTAAGATCCTTCACCTGTCGGTATGTCCCTCTATGTGTCAGTAAGATCCTCTCCCTGTCAGAAAAGCCTTCTCTGTGTCAGTTAGATCCTCCACCTGTCAGTATGTACCTCTATGTGTCAGTAATATCCTCCACCTGTCAGGAAGCCCACCTGTGTGTCAGTAAGATTCTCCACCTGTCAGGAAGCCCACCTGTGTGGCAGTAAGATCCTCTACCTGTCAGTAAGCCCATCTGTGTGTCAGTAAGATCCTCCACCTGTCAGTAAGACTTTCTCTGTGTCAGTAAGATCCTCTCCCTGTCAGAAAAGCCTTCTCTGTGTCAGTAAGATCCTCCACCTGTCAGTAAGAATTTCTCTGTGTCAGTAAGATCCTCTCCCTGTCAGAAAAGCCTTCTCTGTGTCAGTAAGATCCTCCACCTGTCAGTAAGAATTTCTCTGTGTCAGTAAGATCCTCTCCCTGTCAGAAAAGCCTTCTCTGTGTCAGTAAGATCCTCTCCCTGTCAGTAAGACTTTCTCTGTGTCAGTAAGATCCTCCGCTGACAGTAAGATTCTCCTGTGTAAACCACATAGTAAACCTTAGATAATGTTGGAGGAACACTTTCCAAACACTAACGCTTTCTCGGGGAAACATTGGTGAACCTGGGTGGTGGAGGACCTTAGAAAGGACCCATTTTTGTCCTCGCTATAATCTCTCTCTGGTTTGAATTCTGCATTCATTATATGAGACCTAGTGAAGAAGATTGTTCAGCAAAGTCAATTGTAAATCTGTCTACATCTTATATAGAACATCTCATTCTCCCATAACTAAGACTGGACACCCACAAATTTCTATGATAAAAAATATTTATGGTGCTCGGCTTAAAAATAAGGTCCCAGTGGTGGTGAAGCCGTATGATGTCCTATATACTGCTTTTTGGATTTAGCAAAACCTGTGCAGAGGAAAAGTTGACCAGTTGCCCATAGCAACCAATCAGATGGCTTCTTTTCCTTTTCATAGGCCATTTAAAAAAATGTAAGAAGCAATGTGATTGGTTGCTATGGGCAACTGGTCAACTTTTCCTCTTGACAGGTTTTGATAAATCTCCTCCTATGGACATAATCTAATGTATCTGAGTGATGACACTTATTGAATGTAGCAGAACATTACAGGCCATTACAAGGCTTTATTATTTCTGCCATTAGCAGCAAGTAGATGGTCTGGTTTATTCCAGCCTCCTTATTCTAACCTTCCAGCAGAGTTTATGGGCACCACTGCCAACCTATACAACACATAAAAGTCACATCACCTGCCCCATCTACTAATAATAAAGCACTACAAGAACCAGCCATGAATATCTCCATTCTTCTGGACCCTAGGCTATCACCCATGATGCCTATATCACAGTGTATATGGATCCACAGGTCCCTGGACCACTGGTAGCAGGTGCCACCTGATGTTTTGATGACATCACGTCACCTGGACAACGGCTGTTGTTGTTGTTTACCCACAACTGTCAGTTGGACCGAGCGGACGGACGTCTACAGGATCCCAAAGATGGCGGCTACTGGAAGAAGAGGAGATGGCGAGAAGGAGAGAGGAGAGAAGAGGGAAGAGGAGAGCGGAGGAAAGAGGAAGAGGGAAGAGGAAAGCGAGGAGGTGAAGGAGAGCGGAAAGAAGAGGAAGGAGGAAGAGGTGAGCGAGGAGGTGAAGAAGAGGAAGAGAGAAGAGGAAAGCGAGGAGGTGAAGGAGAGCAGAGAGAAGAGGAAGGAGGAAGATGTGAGCGAGGAGGTGAAGAAGAGGAAGAGAGAAGAGGAAAGCGAGGAGGTGGAGAAGACAGGAGAGAAGAGGAAGGAGGAAGAGGTGAGCGAGGAGGTGAAGAAGAGGAAGAGAGAAGAGGAAAGCGAGGATGTGGAGAAGAGGAGAGGAGAAGATGCCAGATTATTGGAGGATGAGGAGCCAAGACCAGGCACCAGCCAGGACCCCGGAACATCAAGCTCCTACCCCAAATTTAACATCTATCACCTCACTGTCCATCAGGTATTGGGTAGGGGCAGCTTTGGAGTGGTAAGTTTATTTATGTTTTTTTTTTTTTTAAATGGACAGTCAATGTGGTTTTTCCCATTGATATTCTGCAGCTAATTGTAAGTCTAGAAAATAACCAGCCCCATCTTCACTAATATATATCACATATCTACAGCACTAGAGACCTCCAGTAATATTTATGTCCCTATTTATATCCCATTTCAGTAGATTTAGGCAGTTGTTATACACAGCTGTTTGATCCTACCCACCATGCTGCAGCTTAGTGTCAGAGTCTTGGCAATCTTCTTATAGCGTAGGCCATCTTAATGTAGAGCAACAATGTGGGGCCATGTTGAACTTCCAGTGACCAGTATTAGAGTGTGAGAGCGATTTAGGACATTGCTCCCCATTCACACCTGAGACATGTAACCAGGGCTGCCATCAGAAATTTTGGGGCCCATTACGCAGCTTAATTCCAGCCCCCCCCCCCCCAGTGTGTTGACCCCGAGTCCGCCCCAGGGCCAACCCCCAACCCATTTTTTTTTCCTAATGATATATTTCTAATTACTTTATAGAAGATTGTAGTGCAGTAATACACTGTGCTGCAAAGTCATTTTACTGCGCCACACTCTGCTGTAATCTAATATACCCTATTCTGAATACTGTGAAACTTTCTGTGTACTTTCTCCAGCACAATGTCCACCTCTATATAGTTGTAGACCCCCTCTCTGCCCCCACATATATATATACACACATATATATATATATATATATATATATATATATATAGTTGTACACCTCCTCTGTGCCTCCATATATAGTTGTACACCCATCTTTGCTCCATATATAGTTATAGGCCAATTTTGTGCCCCCATATATAGTTGTAGGCCCCTGCGCTCCATATATAATTGTAGGTCCCACGTGCCTCCAATATACATGATTGTAGACCCCTTTTGTGCCCCTGTGTGTAATAATAGGCCCCCCTTTGAGCTCCCACGGTTATAGGCCCCACCTTTCAGCTCCCACAGTTTGTTATAGGCCCACAATTCAGCCCCCACAGTTAAATATAGCCCCCCTTTCAGCACCCTCAATTAAATATAGTCCCCCCCTTTCAGCCCCCACAGTTAAATATAGACCCCCCTTTCAGCCCCCACAGTTAAATATAGACCCCCCCTTTCAGACCCCACAGTTAAATATAGGCCCCCCCTTTCAGCCCCCACAGTTAAATATAGCCCCCCCCTTTCAGCCCCACAGTTAAATATAGGCCCCCCTTTCAGCCCCACAGTTAAATATAGGCCCCCCCCTTCCAGCCCCCATTTAAATATAGCCCCCCCCCTTTCAGCCCCACAGCTAAGTATAGGCCCCCCTTTCAGCCCCCAGTTAAATATAGGCCCCCCTTTCAGCCCCCAGTTAATTATAGGCCCCCCTTTCAACCCCCACAGTTAAATATAGGCCCCTTTTCAGGCCCCACAGTTAAATATAGGCCCCCCTTTCAGCCCCCAGTTAAATATAGCCCCCCTTTCAGCCCCCTCAGTTAAATATAGCCCCCCCCTTTCAGACCCACAGCTAAGTATAGGCCCCCCTTTCAGCCCCCAGTTAAATATAGGCCCCCTTTCAGCCCCCAGTTAAATATAGGCCCCCCTTTCAGCCCCCAGTTAAATATAGGCCCCCCTTTCAGCCCCCAGTCAAATATAGGCCCCCCTTTCAGCCCCCAGTTAAATATAGGCCCCCCTTTCAGCCCCCAGTTAAATATAGGCCCCTTCTTTCAGTCCCCAGTTAAATATAGGCCCCCCCTTTCAGCCCCCAGTTAAATTTAGGCCCCCCTTTCAGCCCCCTCAGTTAAATACAGGCCCCCTTTCAGTCCCCAGTTAAATATAGGCCCCCCATTTCAGCCCCCAGTTAAATATAGGTCCCCCTTTCAGCCCCCACAGTTAAATATAGCCCCCCCCCCTTTCAGCCCCCTCAGTTAAATATAGGCCCCCCCTTTCAGCCCCCTCAGTGAAATATAGCCCCCCCCCCCTTTCAGCGCCCTCAGTTAAATATAGGCCCCCCCTTTCAGCCCTCACAGTTAAATATAGGCCCCCCTTTCAGCCCCCACAGTTGATATAGGCCCCCCTTTGTGCCCCAACAAGTAGTTATAGGCCCCATGTACCCCCACAGACATACTGCCTCCAGACATTCACGGTAAATGGCTGGAGGCAGTATGTCTGTGCTCTGACCAGACTGGAGGAGCCCCCAGACTGGAGGAGCAGTGGTCGGAGCATTGAAGGCAGCCTGCTGTGGTTACCTTCCTGGCCCGATGTCAGCCACGCGTCTTCCAGGCATCTCCTTCGCTCCAGTTCTTCTTCGGGGCGCGGCTTTCCTCTGACTTCCGGGCCGGCTTGCCGCGTCATAGCGCACCGAACGTGCCTACGCGCGGCACGATCGTTGCGCTAGTACCTCTCGACGGCCACTGCAGTTTTTTTTTTTTAAAGTGGCAGTGGCCTCCGAGGTATGTGCGGCAGGGACGGGGCCCGGGAAAGAGGGTAACTGACTGACTGATTGTACAGAGTACGGTCAGTCAGTCAGTGGAAAATGGCAGGCCCCCAGCGGTCAGTGAGTGACAGTCACTCACTGACTGACTAGGAGTAAAAACTAAATAAAATGTTGGGCCCGGCCCCCCTCGGGTCCGGGCCCCTTACGGGAGTACCGGCTGTACCCCCCTGATGGCGGCCCTGCATGTAACACTAATGAGTCACAATTACTTATTGGGCCCAATTTGAACATTTCTACTTAGGGTTGTACTCACTTTTTTTTTGCCAAGGTTAAGATATTAATGGCTTTATGTTGAGTTATTTGGGGGGGGGGGGAGGGGACACAATATTAAACACTGTTACACTTTACATTGTAGAAGATTTTCATTTCTTCTGTGTTGTCACATGAAAAGATAAAATAAAATATTAAAAAACATGTGAAGGTTGTACTCACTTATGTCAGATACTGTAAATGTTATAACTGCAATAATCTTTTTTTTAAGCCATTTATCTATTTTTTGCACTGACACTTGACTGAACATATATGTATTTCTCATGTGTTGAACATACAATGTCACCATGATGAATTGTCTTTATACATTTATGATGAATATGCACGTTATACTTGTTATACTTGATATTACTTTATTTGGTAATTACGTGTCTGGGTAAATATAGACCCTTAGTGATGTGTGTGAACATGCTTGAAAAAAGCTTCAACAAGAAGCAGAAATGTGGCAGTGATTTAACTATTATATGGAGAGCTGCAATATATTTTTTATATACTATATACCCATACATACAGACACTGTGATCTGTAGTTTTTGCCGGTACCACTTGTGCATTGTATTGATTGTTTGATTACTTTTTATGTGTTGATGTGACAACAATTGGCAATTTTTTTTTTGCATTCACATCATTGACAATGCAATATCAGGAATGTGAACCAAAGTGAAATAATTGCAGATTTTTGGTCACATCATATCTGAGAAACAATGGAATAAAAGTGATGAAAAAGTCAAATATAAGCAAAAGTTATGTTACAGTGGTACTCCGTGGAAAAGTTTTTTTTTTTAAATCAACTAGTGCCAGAAAGTTAAACAGATTTGTAAATTACTTCTATTAAAAAATCTTAATCCTTCCAGTACTTTTTAGGGGCTGTATACTACAGAGGAAATGGTTTTCTTTTTGGATTTCTCTGATGTCATGACTACAGTGCTCTCTGCTGACCTCTGCTGTCCATTTTAGGAACTGTCCAGAGCAGCATATGTTTGCAATGGGGATTTGTTCTCTGGAAAGTTCCAAAAAGGGACAGCAGAGGTCAACAGAGAGCACTTTGGTTATGACAGAAGAGAAATCCAAATAGAAAAGCATTTCCTCTGTAGCATACAGCCCCTAAAAATTACTGGAAGGATTAAGATTTTTTAATAGAAGTACTTTACAAATCTGTTTAACTTTCTGGAACCAGTGGATGGATTTATAAAAAAAAAAAAGTTTTCCAAGGGAGTACCCCTTTATTAAAAACTACAGATAATGGTGCAAAAAATTCTCATACAGCACTGTATGCAGAAAAATAAGAAAGTTGTAGGAGGTCAGAATAGGGAAATTTTAAACATACTTTGCCTTTTTTAAAAGAAGTGCAGTGATAGAAAAGAATGCAAACATGAGTATCATTTTAATTGTATTCATCCACATAATTAAAGGGGTACTCTTGTGCAAAACTTTTTTTTTAAATCAACTGGTGCCAGAAAGTTAAACAGATTTGTAAATTACTTCTATTAAAAAATCTTAATCTTTCCAGTACTTTTTAGGGTCTGTAAACTACAGAGGAAATGGTTTTCTTTTTGGAACACAGAGCTCTCTGCTGACATCATGACTACAGTGCTCTCTGCTGACATCTCTGTCCATTTTAGGAACTGTCCAGAGCAACACATGTTTGCTATGGGGATTTTCTCCTACTCTGGACAGTTCTTATAAAGGACTGATATGTCAGCAGAGAGCAGTGTGGTCATGATGTCAGCAGAGAGCTCTGTGTTCCAAAAAGAAAATCATTTCCTCTGTAGTATTCAGCAGCTAATAAGTACTGAAAGGATTTAGATTTTTTAATAGAAGTAATTTACAAATCTGTTTAACTTTCTGGCACCAGTTGATAAAAAAAAAATAAATAAATAAATAAGTTTTCCATGGGAGTACCCCTTTAAGAAAACATGAAAATTTCACTGTAAAATGCATTGCTTAAAACCAAAACCCCCCAAAATTAGCAAAATTGTGATTTTCTTTAATTTATTTTCTTTTTTCAATTTTAAATTCAAATTTAAGGTGTCTTTATAAAGTACATTCTGTTGTGAAAAAACAAACATATGGGTCTGTGGATGGAAAAATAAGAGAATTATGGCTCTTGAAAGGTGTAAACTAAAAAATGTGTAAACTAAAATTTTTTGTGTCCTCAAGGCCAAAATTTGCTGTGTCTCTAAAGGGGTATTCCAGAAATTATTTTTTATTTGACATTTGACTATGCTACAGAGGCTGTAAAGTTAGTGTAGTTAATAATGTAGTGTCTGTACCCGTATGTGACGATTTTCTCACAATTCTTATGTGATTTTCACCCCAATATTTACTTTAACAGCATACAAAATTACTGTTGTCTCAGATTTTTCCCAGGTTGCAATGCAGCCGAGACCTGACTCACTAGTCAGCTGATGACAGGGAGCCTGTCTGCTTCAATGGGTGGAGCGATCGCTTGGTGGGAGAGAGATCAATCTGCAACTATTGCAACAGCTGTAGGCACCCTGATTGAAAACCACAGGTCTTTTGAATGAATGCTGCTCATTTATGGGAGTGTGACTGATGTGTGGGAGGGAGGAAAATGGAATTATGGGCTTTGTAGGCAAAGAAGTAAACTCAAAAAGGAAATACTAGTTCACAAAAAGCTAGCCACAGTGTTATGGTAATCTCACGCCATTTAGCCCCAAGACAAGCGCAGATCCTTCCTAAGCATGTCCATTAATTTCTGCCAGGTACGTACTAAAATACCTTATGGTGGATAACCCATTAAAGGGGTTAAATGACCAGCATCAAAGTGATCTCCATTGCCGGTCCTTACTGGCTGGTGTTTCTGCAGGTTGAGTCAGCACCGCCAGGTATTTGGCACTAGAGAGACAGGATTCCTCTAGTGCCTGAAGTTTGGCTATGCTGACCCTCCCCCCCCCCCCCAGTAAGTTAAAAAGTATGAATTGAGAGATGGCACAACCCTCCCCCCCCCCCCCCCCTCTAACCTGGGGTGGACCACTCCCCCGCTGCCCCCCTGCCTGAGAGTTATAGGAGTGTGATTACAGCTACCACACTCCTATCACACTCAGCCAATGCAGCTCTGGAGGTGTCTACAGTATAAGACATATTCTAACAGCAGAAAAGTAACTGCAGCTCTGGAAGTGACAGGAGGATAAGACATGATGTGACAGCAGAATAGTGACAGCAGCTCTGAAGGTGACTGGAGGATAAGTCAAAATCACACTCAGCCAATGCAGCTCTGGAGGTGTCTACAGTATAAGACATATTCTAACAGCAGAATACTGACTGCAACTCTGGAGTTGACTGGAATATAAGACATGATGTGAGAGCAGAATAGTGGCTGCAGCTTTGGAGGTGAAAGGAGTATAAGACATGATATAACAGCAGAATAGTGGTTGCAGCTCTGGAGGCAACTTGAGGATGCAACATGATGTAATAGTAGAAAAGTAAGTACAGCTTTGGCAGTAACAGGAGGACGAGATATGGTGTAACAGCAAAATAGTGTCTACCATGCTATGCCTGTATTTATCTGAATAAAGCTTGAAGTTTTTTTACCTGCTACCGTGGTGCCGGATACTTCTATTGCTGTCCATGTCTGTGGAGGGGAACGCTACCCGACAGTCCAGGCACAGGAGCGGAGGAAAGGATCAGAGCAGTCAAGCACATTTTATTAACAGCAAAAAAGTGAGTACACACACCTTGTCTCTGTCTTCTTCCTCTGTGAACGTGAATCAGGTACCTGTCATTGAGCCAAAAGAAAGAAAAGTGATATGTTGCTCAGTACCTAATCCTGATCCTGTACATATAAGTTTTTATGTGTCTAGGACGTATATATCCCTAACAAATAGCATTTATATCTTGGTCACTTGCTTTGTCTTCTTGCCTTGCGGAGGGGGCGTGTCCATCTCTTTCCCTCACTGAGTCTGGGAGCAGCCTGGCAGTCTGCAGATCTTTCTAAATTAGTGCAAGGATTTTAGTGATAAAAGCACAGTAGTTTTTATGCATACATTTTATATCTGTCATTAGTAAAGATGGATGCTAATCCAGCTTTACTAGGAACAGATAGAAAATGTGTGTCATTCAGCTTTAACAGACTCCTGAATGTCTGTTCAGCTTCTTTGTCATTCAGGACTCAGAGAAAGCTTTGGCTGTTCAAGCATGCTGGGAGTTGTAGTTTTGCAATAGCTTGAGCTGCAGTGTTTGTAAAGCAATGTGTTAGAACAGTGTTGCCTTTAGCTGTTGCAAAACTACAACTCCCAGCATGCCCACACATCCTTTGTCTGTAGTTTTGCAAGAGATGGAGACACACAGCTGGAGAATACCCAGCTCTAACAGAGAGTTTTACAAAGATTGTAACTCCAGCTGTTGCAAAACTACAACTCCCATCATGGTAGTTGTAGTTTAGGAATAGCTGAAGGCTGCAGTGGTGATCTCCTATACTGGATACCAACACACTTTATGGCCTGTATCCAGTATGCTGCAAAATACAGAGTAGTCTGTCTGCGTAAAGACTGATGACCCCTAGTGGTGGTTATTTTCATTTTTCCTTTTTTAGTATTTTTTTTTTTTTTTTATAAATGTGTATTTAAAAAAGTAATCTTATCAGTAGTACTACAAAATATAAAAAGTTTTTCAACATGACAGTGTCTCTTTAAGCATGCTCCTATCGGTGAAGGGGAGGAGTTCCTGCACAGAAGAAAGATATGTGGTGGCACCCTGCCTCCGTCCTACATGCCCCTAGGCCTTATGTCCCCCCTTGCTATCCTCCTGCACTGGCTCTTAGAAGATCAGGGAGAATGCAAGCTGGAGCTCTCTATATAATACATACAGACCTTCAGCTTGCATGCTCCCCGAGAAGCAGCAAGACCTACGGTGGCCGGGCCCTCCGTGCCTGACCTGTCACACGCCCCTGCTACAGAGAAGCTGTCATCTGGCCAATTGTATTCCATCATAGCTGTAGTCACTTGTAAGTTCTGCAGTGATCATGGGTGAAACAACAACTCCCAGCATAACCTTATTACTGCTAAGATTTTACTGGGAGCTATAGTATCACATGGTACAAACTTATTGAGCAATTGCCCCTTACTTGGCATCACAACAGGCTAAAAAAATTACTTAGGGGGGCATTATAGGGTGACACCATTTTCTACCACAACGGGTGACATTAACCTTAGCAACACCACTGATGCTCTGTAATAGCTAGAGGCAAAGAGCTCGCTGTTACTGCGATCCTCTGTGTGTGCCGCTGTGTCAGTCAATGGGAGGTCAGCAGAGAAAGGTGTTGGCGGCCCTCTGATACTCGGGCACATTATAAAGAATTTATTCTCTATTGGCTATAAAACAATGAAATATACACAGAAACATAGGAGTAGAATAAGCTTTTTAACCCCTACTGCAATGTGTTGCCAGTTTAACATGTATAAAAGATGTGATAGATGCCCATTAAAAGGATATGATAGATGCCCATTACAAGGATGTGACAGATGCCCATTACAAGTATATGATAGATGCCCATTACAAGGATATGATAGATGCCCATTACAAGTATATGATAGATGCCCATTACAAGTATATGATAGATGCCCATTACAAGGATATGATAGATGCCCATTACAAGGATGTGATAGATGCCCATTAAAAGGATGTGATAGATGCCCATTACAAGGATGTGATAGATGCCCATTACAAGGATGTGACAGATGCCCATTACAAGGATATGATAGATGCCCATTACAAGGATGTGATAGATGCCCATTACAAGGATGTGATAGATGCCCATTACAAGGATGTGATAGATGCCCATTACAAGGATGTGATAGATGCCCATTAAAAGGATATGATAGATGCCCATTACAAGGATGTGATAGATGCCCATTACAAGGATGTGATAGATGCCCATTACAAGGATGTGATAGATGCCCATTACAAGGATGTGATAGATGCCCATTACAAGGATGTGATAGATGCCCATTACAAGGATGTGATAGATGCCCATTACAGGTCGGGTTATGAGGAAGGGATAGGAGGACGGGATAGGAGGTCGGGATAGGAGGTCGGGATAGGAAGATGGGATAGGAGGTCGGGATAGGAGGTCGGGATAGGAGGTCGGGATAGGAGGATGGGATAGGAGGTCGGGATATGGCATCAATATATGAGGACGGGATATGAAGTCAAAAGCTTCCTCCTTTGTTTATTTTCCTCCCCAACAAGGATTAGGAAGGAAAAACTGGGCAATGCTGGGTACTCAGCTAGTATATATATATTTATTTATTTTAATATTAAAATGGAATAGCTAAAGTAAAAAATTAAAAAAAATTAAAAACACGCCTGCAAAAACAATGTTAAAACTCACATGGCTTTTTTTTGTGTTTTTTCACTCCCACACTATGGAGAAAAACACAGCGATTTTCCCAAAAAAACGCCATAGTCTCATAAGGTCACTTCTAGGAATCACCCAATGAGCCGAAAAAAGCTGAAAAAAACACCAAAAGGATAAAAAAAACACCAATTAGAAAATCAAAAAAAGTGGATATGGCATTTTGTAGTTCCTTATTGACTTGCAGCTAACATTTGCCCACGCTGTGCAGTAGAATGGGTGTTTTTTTGGGCCTTTTTTTTTCCAACTACATCCCTATTACATCTCATATGTACCATGGCATGGAAATAACAATGACCATCACCCCACAGTCCCTAACTGGTTGGCTCTAGCTATACCTCTAGTTATACCTAGTTATAACAAGTTGGCTCTAGTTATACCTATGGGATATTGTCAAAAGGAAATATTTCCCATAGTCTTCCACTATTTATTATTGCTCTCTTTGCTTTCTTTCAGGTGGGCCTGGCATCAGTCCCCGGCCAAAACAACTACGTGGCCATCAAGGGAATCACCAAGACAGGGGACAATGCAGCGACCCTGCAGAGAGAGAGACGGATCCTCATGCTGGCCCGAGACTGCCCGTTCCTGTGTCACCTGTATGCTGCACAGCAGTCTCAGGACCATGCATTCTTCATCACCGAGTACCTGTCCGGCGGCAGCCTGGAGGCTTTACTCAGAATGTGCAGCTGTCTGAACACCGACAACGTAAGATTCTACACAGCAGAGATTGCATGCGGCCTCCAGTTCCTTCACGGACATAACATCGTCCACCGGTAAGTCTAACTTCCCCACACCTGTCTCCTTGTCATGTTGTAAATAATGCATCCAACTTTCCCAGAATCCTGAATTTTGTTAGGCTTTGTGGTGGTACAGTTCATGACCCCTTCACCATTGTCGATCTTTAAAGATTTCCTGTGATGTCCCAGCACCAAAAGCTGTCCTGTGGGCTGCGGATCTCCTTGGGCATGCATTTTTCACTGTGTATTATATAATGTATGTACTGTATCTTTAACCCCTTCCCGCAGAATCACGTCTATAGACATCATTCAGTTAACCCCGTGATGCGCAGCATCGCACGGGTTAACTGGCAGAAGTCCCGCTGTTTCAAGCAGGGGACAACTTCTGCAACACCCTCCAGGACCATCTGTTGATGGTCCTGGTCAGCGATCACTGTGATTGGTCCCTGTGGACTAATCACAGTGAATGAGCTGACTGGGGGTAAAGTTCATTTCCCCTGCTCTGCCCGCCACTAGAAGTCTGAGCAGAGCAGGGGAAGAAGATGCCGAGAGCTGCTGTGGAGACAGCAGCACTTATCAAGTACCGGCGCGGCAGTGGGGACCGGCGGCAGGCTCTCAACAGCTGGAGGCACACGGGTTGGCGGCGGGTAAGTGGAGGAGGCGGCGGGCGGCATCTGCATCAGAGGCAGCAGTGAAGCTCTTCACTGCTGCTTCTGGTAGCTTAGAAAACTACAACACCCAGCATGCCTTTTGGCTGTCTGGGCATGCTGGGTGTTGTAGTTTTGCAACATCTGGAGGGCCGCAGTTTGGATCAATCTGTGCTCTTCCAGATGTTGCAAAACTACAACTCCCAGCATGCCCAGACAGTCCAGGCATGCTGGGAGTTGTAGTTCTGTAACATCTGGCACTTCAGATGTTGCCGAACTACAACTCCCAGCATGCCTGGGCATGCTGAGAGTTGTCATTTTGCAAAATCTGGAGGGCTACAGTTTGGACACCACTACACAGTGGTCTCCAAACTGTTCTCCTCCAGATGTTGCAAAACTACAACACCCAGCATGCCCTTTGGCTGTCCGTGCATGCTGGGAGTTGTAGTTTTGCAACAACTGGAGGCACACTGGTTGGGAAACATTGTCTGTTTCCTAACTCAGTGTTTCCCAACCTTTGTGCCTCCAGCTGTTGCAAAACTATAACTCCCAGAATGCACTGAAAAACCATACATGCTGGGAGTTGTAGTTTTGCAACAGCTGGAGGCACACGGGTTGGGAAACTCTGAGTTAAGTAACAAACTCTTAGTGTTTTGCAACCAGTGTACCTCCAGCTGTTGCATAACTACAACCCCCATGCACGGACAGCCAAAGGGTATGCTGGGAGTTGTAGTTTTGCCTTCCCCACAGGGGGATTTACAGTGAGTTTCTCGCTGCAAGTTTGAAATGCAGCTAATTTTACGCTGTAGCTCAAAACTCTATGTAAACTCGCCCGTGCAAATGTACCCTAAAAACACTACACTACACTAACACAAAATAAAGAGTAAAACACTACATATACACCCCCTTACACTCTCCCCCCCCCCCCTCGCCCCTCCCCAATAGAAATGAAAAACATCAGGTATGGCACTGTTTTCAAAACTGAGCCTCCAGCTGTTGCAAAACAACAACTCCCAGTATTGCGGGACAGCCATTGACTGTCCAGGCATGCTGGGAGTTTTGCAACAGCTGGAGACACCCTGTTTGGGAAACACTGCCTTAGAATACCCCTATGTCCACCCCTATACAAATCCTTAATTTAGGCCTCAGATAGGCATGGCACTCTCTCACTTCGGAGCACTGTCGTATTTCAAGGAAACCGTTTAGGGCCACATATGGGGTATTTCCGTAATCGGGAGAAATTGTCTAACAATTTTTCGCTGGGCTTTTTCTCCTTTTACCCCCTATGAAAAGGTAAAGTTGGGGTCTACTCCAGCATGTTATTGTAAAAAAAAAAAAAAAAAATGTTACACTAACATGCTGGTGTTGCCCCATACTTTTTTTTATTTTCACAAAAGGTAAAAGGAAAAAAAGACCCCAAAGTTTTTAATGCAATTTTTCCTGAGTACGGAAATACCCCATATGTGGGAGTAAAATGCTCTGCGTGCGCACAACAGGGCTCAGGAATGAGAGCACCATGTACATTTCAGGTGATTTGCACAGGGGTGGCTGATCGTTACAGCGGTTCTGACATAAAAAAAAAAAAAACCTACATGTGACCCCATAGTGAGCCTTAACACCCCACACCTGTTTGAAGAATTTTCATTGAAAATGAAAAATTTGTGTTTTTTCACTAAAATGCTGGTGTTATCCCAAATTTTTCATTTTCTCAATGTGTAATAGTAAAAAAGCCCCCCAAAATTTTTATATAAATGCCCTATAAGTGGACGTAAAGTGCTCTGCAGGCTAACTACAATGCTCAGAAGAGAAGGAGCACCATTGGGATTTTGTAGAAAGAATTTGGCTGGAATTGAAGGCCATGTGCGTTTACAAAGCCCCCATGGTGCCAGAACAGTGGACCCCTCCCCCCACATTTGACCCCATTTTGAAGATTACACCCCTCACGTAATGTAATAATGGGTGCTGTGAACATTTACACCCCACAGGCGTTTGACCTATTTTGTGTACAGTCATCCATGAAAATGAAAAATTAGATTTTTCATTTGCACAGCCCACTGTTCCAAAAGTCTGTCAAACACCAGTGAGGTATAAATGCTCACTGCACCCCGTATTACATTTGGTTAGGGGTTTAGTTTCCAAAATGAGGTCACGTGTGGGGGGGTTTCTGCTGTTCTGGCACCATGGGAGCTTTGTAAACGCACATGGCACCCGACTTCCATTCCAAACAAATTCTCTCCACAAAAGCTTTTTTTTTCTGAGCATTGTAGTTCGCCTGCAGAGCACTTTACGTCCATATATGGGGTATTTCCACACGAGGTTACAAATTTTGGGGGGCATTTTTTCCTATAACCTCTTGTAAAAATATTGAATTTGGGGGAAAAAAACTGCATTTTAGTGAAAAAAAAATGTTTTTCATTTACACATCCGAGTTTAACGAAAAGTATTCAAACACCTGTGGGGTGTTAAGGCTCACTGTACCCCTTGTTACGTTCCTTGAGGGATGTAGTTTCCAAAATGGTATGCCATGTGTTTTTTTTTTTTGCTGTCCTTGCACCAAAGGGGCTTCCTAAATGGGACATGCCCCCCAAAAACCATTTCATCAAAATTTGCTTTCCAAAAGCTAAATGTGACTCCTTCTCCTCTGAGCATTGTAGTTCGCACACAGAGCGTTTGACGTCCACACATGGGGTATTACCATACTCAGAAGAGATGGGGTTACAAATTTTGGGTGTCATTTTTCCTATTACCCCTTGTAAAAATGTAAAATATGGGGGGAAAACCAGCATTTTAGTGGGAAAAAAAATTCATTTACACATACAACTTTAACAGAAAGTCGTCAAACACCTGTGGGGTGTTAAAGCTCACTGTACCACTTGAGGGGTGTAGATTCCAAAATAGTAAGCTATGTGTTTTTTTTTTTTTTTTTTTTTTGCTGTTATGGAAGCATAGGGGCTTCTTAAATGCGACATGCCCCATAAAAACCATTTCAGCAAAATTCACTCTCCAAAATCCCATTGTCGCTCCTTCCCTTCTGAGCCCTCTAGTGCACCTACAGAACACTTGACATACACATATGAGGTATTTCCTTACTTGAGAGAAATAGGGTTACACATTTTGGGTGGCATTTTCTCCTTCTAGCCTTTATAAAAATGCAAATACTGGGTCTACAGGAATGTGTTAAAAGTGTAAAAAATAGAGATTTAGAATGTTCTCCTTCACTTTGTTGCTATTCCCTTGAGAAAGTCCAGGCTGACGAAACATACGTTGGGGCGGTGGTGACAGGTCTCCATTATGGGTAAGTGAGTACCAGCTTTGTTAGTGCTATTACTTTCATGCACTGTTAGTGTCCATTCCAGCTATCCTAAGTGGGTAGCTGGACATTATATTAGTAAAGGTTATATACCCCTTTTCTTGTCCTATTGGACATTATTATTGGACACCCATTACTGCTGCTGTAGATCTCACTGTTTATATACTTCATATGAGCTTGATTATACTAATCATACCTGTCTTACCACCTTCTTTTCGGATTGGTTATCTGTTTACAATCATTGACCTTGTATAATGTTAATATTTAGTAGTCATATTTGTGATTTTAAAGAGTATTAATAAAATTATTTTAGTTTTATCAGTAGTCATGGCTCTAGTGTTTCTCTATAAGTATATAAAATTTATTTTCAGAGCTATACTGTAGCATTGGTTTATAGACCCGCAGCGAGTTTTAGATATGGTTTATACACCAGTAGTTTCAATGTACATTATACTACAATGCTGCTATTTCTTGTTGCTAATTATTCCTGTGAAATACCTAAAGAGTTAACAAACCTTTTGAATGTCATTTTGAATACTTTGAGGGGTGCAGTTTTTATAATGGGGTCATTTATGGGATATTTCTAATATGAAGACCCCTCAAATACACTTCAAAACAGAACTGTTCCCTGAAAAATTCTGATTTAGAAAATTTTGTGAAAAATAGGAAAATTGCTGCTGAACTTTGAAGCCCTCTGATGTCTTCCAAAAGTAAAAACCTGTCAACTTTATGATGCAAACATAAAGTAGGCATTTTGTAAATGTGAATCAGTATATAATGTATTTGGTATGTCTATTTTCCTCACAAGCAGAGAGCTTCAAAGTTAGAAAAATGCAAAATTGGTTAATTTTTCATAAAATTTTGCAGTTTTTAACCAAGAAATGATGCAAGCATTGACAAAAATTTACAACTAAGATAAAGTAGAATATGTCATGAAAAAATAAACTCGGAATCAAATTCATAAGTAAAAGAATCCCAGAGTTATTAATGCTTAAAGTGACAGTGGCCAGATTTGCAAAAAATGCTCTGGTCCTTAAGGCCAATATGACCTCGGTCCTTAAGAGAGAGAGGAGCAGTGATAATCAGGTGACCCTGCCTGCCCAGTGGGAACCCCTAAATTCTCTTGTATATGGTGTTGGGGGGGGAGGAGTCGCCCCAGTCTAGCTGCAGAGCTCAAGCTGAGAACTGTGTGGAAAGGAGGAGGAAGGAGTGTGTGGAGAAATCCTGAGGGAAGCCTAAGAAAATATCTTCTAAAGTCAGCCCCACCATTCTGCAAGGGTTCCCCTGTACAGCAGAGTCAGCCCCACCATTCTGCAAGTGTTCCCCCATACAGCGGAAGCCCCGCCATTTTGCAAGTGTTCCCCCGTACAGTGGAGTCAGCCCCGCCATTCTGCAAGGGTTCCCCTGTACAGCGGAGTCAACCCCACCATTCTGCAAGTGTTCCCCCATACAGCAGAGTCAGCCCCGCCATTCTGCAATGGTTCCCCGTACAGCGGAGTCAGCCCCACCATTCTGCAAGTGTTCGCCCGTACAGTGGTGAGTCAAGCTCTGGCGGTGATAGTACTTGGACCTTGTGAGAACCCTAGCCAGAGTGGGAAACCTTTCAGTCTCTAATCTCTAGTCAGTATTTCTCAAGTGGATGAAAAGCACCATAAGTCCTATCAAGGCAACAGGGCTCCCAAGGGTTACACTGCATCCCTTGTACTCTTCATACTGTGTGTTGTACCATCTAAACCTGCTCGGTAAAAGACAGTTATCCGTAACCCGACGTTGGTGTTTTTCTTACTCCCATTGTCTGGCCCCGAAGAAGCTGATAAGAATTCCTTGCACCCCTGTGGCACCAAATTACCATTGTCTTTTATTTATAACTCTTTTTTTTTCTTTCATTGCAGAGATATCAAGCCAGATAATATCATGCTGGATAGAGATGGACACATCCGCATCATAGACCTCGGAGTTGCCCAAGATGGCGTCACCTCTTCCAACAAGATCAAAGGAGTGACGGGCACGTTACCTTACATGGCCCCAGAGGTGCTCCAGAGGAAGATGTACTATGCAGCAGTTGACTGGTGGAGCCTGGGGATTGTTGTATCCCGGATGTCAGCAGGACGTTCCCCATTTTACTTTGGCTGCAACAGAGAAATGGCTCGCGATTCCATCACCAGAGAGAAGCCTAATATTCCATCTTGGCTCCCTGCTGACCTGAAACATCTGATCAAGAAACTGCTGCGTAAGAATCCTGAGAAGCGGCTTGGTGTGAACAGGAACATCAGAGACCATCCATTCTTCACCACCATCAACTGGGAGGAACTGGAGCAGAAGAGAGCACAGCCGCCATTTACACCATTCAAGCCAGCTCTGAAGAAGGGAGACCTGCCGTGGCCAGAGGAAGAGACAGCCCTTCACCCCTTGGAAGGATTCTCTTTCATTGCTCCAAGCTGGGCCTGTTAACATCAGCCCATGGCCACGGCCCAGAGCTCTGTGCCCCCTGACCCATGCCTCTGCTGCTGTATTATACCTCGGCTTGTCTATAACATCCTCTCTATACCATCTGAACGCTGCAGATTTCCATCAAGTTGTTACCCTGGATCTTAGCTCCACATCCTCCACAGCCTCTGAAGACCCTCTGTACCCCAGAAGCGGCCTGTGCTTTTAACATCTCAGCACAGACCTGGTAAGTATCACACATCATCACACATACATTAGGATCACACACACATACAGGTAGATAGAAATTTACACACAGGTACATACATAGATAGTATAGACACATACACACAGACACACACAACAGATAGCGGTAGATATCGGCTTTGATCCTGGGACTTGTTCTGATCGCCATATTTGGGGTCAGGAAGGAATTTTTCTCCTTTGAGGACAATTGGCTCATTCTTTAAGGGGGTTTTTGCCTTCCTTGGGATCATTCCAGCCATAAATAGGTAACATAACATAATGTACAAAAAATAAATGAATAATAATAAAAAAAGTATTATATATGAATATATATAAAAAAAAATACATAATAGTTTACCATACTAGATAGGTCATGTACTGGCTTTTGATCCTGGGACTTGTTCCGATTGCCATATTTGGGGTCAGGAAGGAATTTTCCCCCCTTACATAAGGATAATTGGCTCTTTCCTCAAGGGGGTTTTCGCCTTCCTTTGGATCAACACAGTATATAAAAAAGCTTTGCTTTTACATTTATACATTACACATAGCAAAATAAAACATAACACAGATTTCTAAAATTTGCAGAATCCCAGTATCCCCTTCCTGTAACTATATAAACGAAATAAAATGTCCTTTTCCCCCTTTACATCACTACATTGCAGTGGTGTCTAAAAACAAGACCACTATGGGGGTGGTCTTTTCAAAGAGGTGGTACAAAGCTTCATTTGCACTTAATGTATTATATTGTTGCAGAATGTTTGATACATTTGCACATATTTAATGGAATTGGGTAGTGCAAACATTTGACAACTTTTTGTTGAATAGAATAAAAGTGTTTAAAAAACCATGGCACTTAAACCATGTCTCCTTTTGTTAGGCCAAACATGTATAACTGATAGTGTAAATTATCAAAAAGAAAAAAATGGCACAATATGCTTGATAAATATGTCTACAAAGTCAAAGACAGAAAAAAATTGGGCAAAATGTGCCTAAGAACTGACACCCGATGCTTGATAAATTCTCCCCAAGGCGCCCACAATGTAAAAAAAATTATCTTCCCCTATAAACAGGTATAGATGGAGGCAGGGGCGTACTTAGAGCATTTGGCACCCGGGACGGACCCTTTGTTTGCCCCCCTCCCCCCCCACACAAACACACGCACCCCCCTTAATTACACCCCCTCCCTCCCCTCCTCCAGGGGCGGACTGACAACACTCGGGGCCCCCGGACCAAAAAAAAGGCAAGGGCCCCTGCTAGGCTCTGCAGCTCGTCAATCTTCTGCCACGCTCCTATTCCACCCAAATCCCACACACAATAAATTAAAATTTATATATGTAAGAAACACTTTGACGTAGGTAAATTTCCATGACCAATAATACTGGTATACAAGGAGTAAATATATACCACCACACAATAACTGGATAATACCGCCATACTGTACTGAATAAAACCACTATATACAGACCAGTATACTATACAGGATCTGTATACAATATAAGTGATTATATACAGGACCATATGGTGGTAGATATCATCTGTACACAGGATGTGTATACCATATAAGTGATTACAGTTACATTTTGGGACTCACAATTACGTCTTTTCTTATCAGCGGCGTCCTCTTTCCTTTTCTTCTCCGTCCGGATAAGATCGCCATGTAAATCTCTTAACATCTGCAGGAAAAACATGTCAGACTAATTTTTTCAGTGCCCTCCCCTCCTCTACACAATCTTCCTATCTCTAGGCCCACAAACTTTAATAATGCCCTCCTTGGTGTCCTGCACAGTAAATGGGCAGGTAGGTAGGTAGCCAGGTAACCCCCTCTTTCCCATAGGTATATGCAGAGTTACACCCCCCATCTTTCCCATAGGTATATGCAGAGTTACACCCCCTCTCTTTCCCATAGGTATATGCAGAGCTACGCTACACCCCCCTCTTTCCCATAGGTATATGCAGAGTTACACCCCCTCTTTCCCATAGGTATATGCAGAGATACACCCCCTCTTTCCCATAGGTATATGCAGAGCTACCCCCCTCTTTCCCATAGGTATATGCAGAGTTACACCCCCCCTCTTTCCCATAGGTATATGCAGGGTTACCCCCCCCTCTTTCCCATAGGTATATGAAGAGCTACCCCCCCCTCTTTCCCATATGTATATGTGGAGCTACACCCCCCCTTCTCCATAGGTATATGCCGAGCTATACCCCCCTCTTTCCCATAGGTAAATGCAGAGCTACACCCCACCCTCTTTCCCATAGGTATATGCAGAGCTACACCCACCCTCTTTTCCATAGGTATATGCAGAGCTACACCCCACCCTTCCCAATAGGTATATGCAGGATACACCCACCCCTCTCCCTCCCTTTCCCATAGATATATGCAGAGCTGCCCCCCTCTCCCTCCCTTCCCTATAAGTATATGCAGAGCACCCCCCTCTCCCCCCCTTCCCTATAGGCATATGCAGAGCATCACCCACCCTCTCCTTCCCTTCCCTATAAATATATGCAGAGAACCCCCCCTCTCCCCCTTCCCTATAAGTATATGCAGAGCACCCCCCTCTCCCCCCTTCCCTATAAGTATATGCAGAGCACCCCCCTCCCCTCTTCCCTATAAGTATATGCAGAGCACCCCCCCTCCCCCTTCCCTATAAGTATATGCAGAGCACCCCCCCTCCCCCCTTCCCTATAAGTATATGCAGAGCACCCCCCTTCCCTATAAGTATATGCAGAGCACCCCCCTTCCCTATAGGTATAGGCAGGGTTAAAAAATAAATAAAAAAAAGATGCTCACCTGATATACCATGCAGCGATCTCCTCAGCTGCAGGGCCTGCGTCTTCTCCCCTCCACAGTACAGGCGCCGATGAGTGACATCACTGGCGCCTGTACTGCGTGCTGCGTGGGGGCGGAGGTCACGTCTCCTCTGTGTAGCTGCAGATGCGGCTCACACAGAGGGGACGCCTTCTCCTGTATGTGCGTGTATCGCGCATACAGGAGAATGTTACGCTGTCTGCTGGGGATCTGGGACGAGCGTCCCGGACCTCAGCAGTGGCGGGTCAGTCCACCCCTGGCACCCCCCTTGAGACTGGCACCCGGGGCGGCCCGCCCCCCCCCCCCCCCCTGGCCCCCCCCCTTGGTACGCCACTGGATGGAGGAGTTGCCAAGTGCAAAATATGTCCTGGTACCCATAGGAATCATGTTATGCATCTGTTCCCTACTTTTAGCCAAGTTATTACAAGTGAACCAGAGGCGCCCCCCTACAACACCTCAGCGCTGCTTATTGAGCACAATATCACTGAATTACTGCTACTTGTTCAATTTTCTATACTTTTAATATTTTCTTTTTTCTTCTGATAGTTCAGAGTATAGTTTAATACAGTGTTATGTATTAAAGTCTAGCCCTAGCCCCAGCCCCAGACCCTCTGGGTACACTTAACAAATCATACTAATAGGTACATTTAGATTGTGATCCACATTGGGGACAGGGACCAATTTGAGTGTACAGCGCTGTAGAATCTGTGTGTGCTATATCAAATAAATATGTTTTATACTGTAGTGTTGCACACAGGGTCGGACTGGAACTGAAAAACAGCCCTGGCATACAAACCGCACCAGCCCATATTAATAAATATTGATGACTTCTTCTGAACTTAAAGGAGTACTCTGGCAAAAATTAACTTATCCTCTATTCACAGGATAGGGGATAAATAGCTGACCACTGGGGCCCCCCGCGATTACCAGGACGGGACCCCGTCACTCTCAGTGAGGAGGATGTGTCGTCTACGGGTAAATGGCATGCGCTCCATTTATTTCTATGGGAGCGCCGATGATGTCTTTTTGTTGCTTCCATAAAAATGAATAGAGCGAGTGCCGGCTGCATCACGCACTCCTCACTGAGTGCCGGGTCCTGTCCCGGTGGTCGTGGGTGGGGGGCTGGACCCAGCAGTTGAACCCCCTGCGATCAGCTAATTATCCCATATCCTGTGAATAGAGGATAAGTTAAAGGGGTACTACCGTGGAAAACTTTTTTTTTTAAATCAACTGGTGCCAGAAAGTTAAACAGATTTGTAAATTACTTCTATTAAAAAATCTTAACCCTTCCAATACATTTTATTGGCTATATACTACAGAGGAAATGCTTTTCTTTTTGGATTTCTCTGATGTCACAACCACAGTGCTCTCTGCTGACATCTGCTGTCCATTTTAGGAACTGTCCAGAGCAGCATATGTTTGCTATGTGGATTTTCTCCTGCTCTGGACAGTTCCAAAAATGGACATCAGAGAAATGCGCATCAGAAAAATGCAAAAAGAAAAGCATTTCCTCTGTAGTATATAGCCCTTAAAAAGTACTGGAAGGATTAAGATTTTTAAATAGAAGTAATCTACAAATCTGTTTAACTTTCTGGCACCAGTTGATTTAAAAAAAAAAAAAAAGTTTTCCACGGGAGTACCCCTTCAACTTTCGCCAGAAATATCTTTTAATAGTAAAACGCTTTGTGTATGGTAATTTTTTGGCACTTTGTTCAGGTCAGTATCAGTCAGTTTAACTCACTCAGGAGTACCTGTACGCCCTACGCACGGTCCCGGTGTTTAAAATGGTGCATCACACCGGATCGGTCCCGGCTGCTAACCATAGCCGGGTCCCTGGGATAATGCATTGGGCACCGATCGGTGTGCCACGCGCTATTAACCCTTCAGACGCTGCGATCAAAAACGAAAGTAAACGCTTCCCGGCAGCTCAGTCGGGCTGATCGGGACATAGCGATAAAATCACGATGTCCCGATCAGCTAGGACGCGAGCGGAGACCCCCTTACCTTGCTCCGTCACGTCCGATCGGCATTTGATTGCTCCAAGGCTGAGCTACAGGCTTGAGCAATCGAGACCCTATCTCGCTGATCCCTGCAAAGCTATGGCTTTGCAGGGATCAGGGTAAGAGATCAGTGTGTGCAGTGTTATAGCTCCCTATGAGAGCTATAACATTGCAAAAAAGAAAAGTGAAAAAAAAGTTAACAAAGGTCATTTAACCCCTTCCCTAATAAAAGTTTGAATCACCCCCTTTTCCCATAAAAAAAAAAACCAGTGTAAATAAAAATAAACAAATGTGGTATCACCACATGCGGAAATGTCCGAACTATAAAAATATATCATTAATTAAACCACACGGTCAATGGCGTACGCGCAAAAAAATTCCAAAGTCCAACATAGCATATTTTTGGTAACTTTTTATATCATGAAAAAGTGAATATAAAGCGATCAAAAAGTCTGATCAATACAAAAATGGTATCGATAAAAACTTCATACTGGCCCATACACGGAAAATGTAAAAAGTTATAGGGGTTAGAAGATGAGAATTTTTAACATATAAATTTCGTGCATGTAGTTATGATTTTTTTCCGAAATACAACAAAATCGAACCTATATAAGTAGGGTATCATTTTAACCGTATGGACCTACAGAATAGAGATAAGGTGTTATTGTTACCAAAAAATGCACTGCGTAGAAACGGAAGCCCCCAAAATCTACAAAATTAAATTTTTTCTTCAATTTTGTCGCACAATGAATTTTTTTCCCATTTTGCCGTGGATTGTTTGGTAAATGATGAATGTCACTGCAAAGTAGAATTGGTGGCGCATAAAATAAGCCATCATATGGAATTTTATGTGCAAAATTTAAAGCGTTATGATTTTTGAAGGTGATGAGGAAAAAATGAGAATGCAAAAACGGAAAAAACCTGCACCCTTAAAGGAGTACTCCGCCCCTAGACATCTTATCCCCTATCCAAAGGATAGGGGATAAGATGTCAGATCGTCGCGGGCCCGCTCCTGGGGACCCCCGGGATCACCGCTGCGTCACCCCGCTGTCATTACTGCACAGAGCGAGTTCGCTCTGTGCGTAATGAGGGGCGATACAGGGGACGGAGCAGTGTGACATCATGGCTCTGTCCCTCATGACATCACGGCCCGCCCGCCCCCTTAATACAAGTCTATGGCAGGGGCGTGACAACCACCACGCCCCCTCCCATAGACTCGTATTGAAGGGGGCGGGCCGTGACGTCACGAGGGGCGGGCCGTCATCACGTACAGAGCAAACTCGCTCTGTGCAGTAATGACAGCGGTGTGCCGCAGCGGTGATCCCGGGGATCCCCAGCAGCGGGACCACGGCGATCTGACATCTTATCCCCTATCCTTTGGATAGGGGATAAGATGTCTAGGGGCGGAGTACCCCTTTAAGGGGTTAAAACAGGTATTTTTCAAGCAAAAACTGCTGGAAAAAAAGCAGTCAAAAATTTCAGCCATGTTTGAGGTTATATATGACTGGAAATAAGGCCACAAATATGGCCACAAAACAGATGTAAACATGGCCAAGCTTTAGTCACTACTCTTCCAGCTTATATGTTAACCATACAATAAGAAAATAAGCGTGAAAAATAGAAAAAAACTTATCAGTGACAGGTCTACAATACCACTATACAAGCAGCATTGTAACTTATAATAGCATTATACAGTGACCATATAGAGGACACCACACAGGACCTACAGAGAAGAATCACCCTGGGAGCATACAGAACTATAATAGAGGATTTATCTACTGCCCTGTCATGTCTGTTTTCCTAAATACCTGTATCCACCATGAAATAATTCAGCATATTAAATGTGAAACTATTTTACCTTGTAAACAATAAAATACGATCTCCGGCGACAGCTGCCCCCCCCCAAGCTTTTTTAAATTTTTTTTAAATTTTTTACCTTGAAGTTATGCTGAGGAAATAATTCTCGATCTTTCCTTAGAACTCTGTATTGTGCTGCCCCCTGTTATTCCTCCTGGAAATCTATGGGGGAAAAAATTCCGACTGGGTACCATTCACTTCACCCCCACAAAATGGCAGACAAAAACCACCATAATGTTCTTAGCTGTTCTTTTGAGCATAGTCTTAGACCAGTGTTTTCCGAACAGTGTGTCTCTAGATGTTGCAAAACTACAACTCCCAGTATGCAAGGCATGCTGGAATTTGTAGTTTTGCAACAGTTAGAGACACACTGTTCGGAAAACACTGGTCTAAGGCTATGCTCAAAAGAACAGCTAAGAAAAGTATGGCGGTTTTTGTCTGCCATTTTGTGGGGGGTGAGGTGAATGGAAAAAACAGAGTTCCAAGATACTCCAGAATTCTTATCTCATGGGTAAAACAATAATTTACTATATTAGACATATCAGGAGAGCGGACAGCGAATCAATAATCTCGGGACTCACAAGTGCCATCTGATCTGATTGGAGTCGTTCTCCTTCCCTTCATCTGGTCTAGATCACCATGATAATATCTCTTGAGGACTGTAGAGTTCACTGCTGAGACATCTATGGTCCCTCACTTCTGATGTCATACACTTTATAGCAACAAAACTAAATTTGGACCCCATCCCCTGAAAAAATCTCAGACCCCAGGCCCCTAAATAAATACATAACCAGACCCTTAGGGGCTGATTGGGACCTCCATTGGGTCCCGATCAGCTAAAATGATGGCCTTACCTGCAGGGGCGGACTGACTGGCCAGTCCATTCGGCCATTGTTCGAAGGCCCAGCCGGGAAAAGGGCCCGCTGTCCTCCGTCTGTCACATTAAATCCCAAATTTTTGGGGAAATTGCTCGCGACACCAGGGCCCATCACACACCTGGGCTGGGCCCAGGGAAAGGTGCTGCTGGCTACTGTTTTGCATCTCCCACGCAGCCATGGCAGACCTGTAAGAGAATCGCAGTGGCTGCCTGGGATTGGCGCTTTGAACTCCGGTGTGGCGCTGCTGCGCTTAGACGTGAGGTTACGTCAGCGTGTGGGTGACGTGACCTCACGTCTAAGCGCAGCAGCGCTACTTCACTGTGCCACCGATCAGTGCGCCCGCTGCCCTGCTCTCTCTCTCATACAGGGCCCTGCTTGTCCTCAGTTTACAGAGCCCCGCCTGTCCTCAATGCACAGAGCCCTGCTTGTACTCAGTGTACAGAGCCCTGCTTGTCCTCAGTGTACAGAGCCCTGCTTGTCCTCAGTGTACAGAGCCCTGCTTGTCCTCAGTGTACAGAGCCCTGCTTGTCCTCAGTGTACAGAGCCCTGCTTTTCCTCAGTGTACAGAGCCCTGCTTGTCCTCAGTGTACGGAGCCCTGCTTGTCCTCAGTGTACAGAGACCTGCTTGTTCTTAGTGTACAGAGCCCTGCTTGTCCTCAGTGTACAGAGCCCTGCTTGTCCTCAATACACAGAGCCCTGCTTGTCCTCAGTACACAGAGCCCTGCTTGTCCTCAGTGTACAGAGCACTGCTTATCCTCAGTGTACAGGGCCCTGCTTGTCCTCAGTGTACAGAGCCCTGCTTTTACTCAGTGTACAGAGCCCTGCCTGTCCTCAGTGTACAGAGCCCTGCTTGTCCTCAGTGTACAGAGCCCTGCTTGTCCTCAGTGTACAGAGCCCTACTTGTCCTCTGTGTACAGAGCCCTGCTTGTTCTCAGTGTACAGAGCCCTGCTTGTCCTCAGTGTACAGAGCCCTGCTTGTTCTTAGTGTACAGAACCCCGCTTGTCCTCAGAGTACAGAGCCCTGTTGGTCCTCAGTGTACAGAGCCCTGCTTGTCCTCAGAGTACAGAGCACTGTTTGTCCTCAATACGCAGAGCCCTGCTTGTCCTCAGTGTACAGAGCCCTGCTTGTGCTCAGTGTACAGAACCCTGCTTGTCCTCAGTGTACAGAGCCCTGCTTGTCCTCATGTACAGAACCCTGCTTGTCCTCAGTGTACAGAGCCCTGCTTGTCCTCAGTGTACAGAGCCCTGCTTGTCCTCAGTGTACAGAGCCCTGCTTGTCCTCAGAGTACAGAGCCCTGTTTGTCCTCAGTGTACAGAGCCCTGCTTGTCCTCAGTGTACAGAGCCCTGCTAGTCCTCAGGTACAGAACCCTGCTTCAGAGGCGGCTCTAGACTTTTTGAGGCCTTAGGCGAAAAAAAATCTGAGGCCCCCCAAGCGTAATAAAAAGAAGAAAATAAAAAGTAAGCAGGCGATGTTAAAATTAACTGTATAAATTGCATATTTTAAGGCAAACTTTAGTATATATCATAGCCTCGCTATTCACAGCTCTTGAAATCTTATTTTTCCAATTAAATTATTCTGCAAAATATCTATACACAAACATTGGGTATAGAAAAATAAATAAAATGTGTCTGACTACTCAGTTATTCTTGTTGGTGTCTCCTAAAACTAAAATAAAGTTGTCAACAGAGTATTGAAAGAACACTATAAAATCAGAAACACAAATGTGTATTCCTGACCCTATAGTGGTAAACTATTTAGCACCCCTATCCCATTAATCCCTTAAGGACTGAGCCCTTTTTCACCTTAAGGAATGAGCCCTTTTTCTCAATTCTGACCACTGTCACTTTATGCATTAATGACTCTGGGATGCTTTTACCAATTATTCTGATTCCGAGCTAGTTTTTTCGTGACATATTCTACTTTATGTTAATGGTAAATTTCCATTGTTACTTGCATCCTTTCTTTGTGAAAAATGCCCAAATTTCATGAAAATTTTGAAAATTTAGCATTTTTCTGAATTTGAAACTCTCTGCTTGTAAGGAAAATTGATATTCCAAATAAATGATATATTGATTCACATATACAATATGTCTTCTTTATATTTGCTTCATAAAGTTGACATGTTTTTACTATTGGAAGACATCAGAGGGCTTCAAAGTTCAGCATCAATTTTCCAATTTTTCACAAAATTTTCAAAATCGGAATTTTTCAGGGACCAGTTCAGTTTTGGAGTGGATTTGAGGCGTCTTCATATTAGAAATACCCCATAAATTACCCCATTAAAAAACTGTCGTCCCCCCCCCCCCCCCCCAAAATTCAAAATTATATTCAGAAAGTGTGTTAACCCTTTAGGTGTTTCACAGGAACAGCAGTGAGGTAAAGGAGAAAATTCATTATACTCGCATGTTCTTGTAGACCCAGTTTTTGAAATTTTACAAGGGGTAAAAGGAGAAATAGCCCCCCAAAGTTTGCAACCCAATTTCTCTTGAGTAAGTAAATACCACATATGTGTATGTCAAGTGCTCTGTGGCACTAGAGGCCTCAGAAGGGAAGGAGCGACAATGGGATTTTGGAGAGTGAGTTTTTCTGAAATGGCTTTTTGGGGGGCATGTCCCATTTAGGAAGCCCCTATGGTGCCAGAAGAGCAAAAAAAAACAACAACATGGCAGACCATTTTGGAAACTACACGCCTCAAGGAACGTAACAAGGGGTCCGCTGAGCCTTAACACCCCACAGGTGTTTGACGACTTTTCGTTAAAGTTGGATTTGTAAGTGGATTTTTTTTTCACTAAAATGCTGGTTTTCCCCAAAATTTTACATTTTTACAAGGGGTTATAGGAGAAAATGCCCCCCAAAATTTGTAACCCCATCTCTTCTGGGTATGGAAATACCCCATGTGTGGATGTCAAGTGCACTGCGGGCGCACTACAATGCTCAGAAGAGAAGAAATCACATTTGGCTTTTGGAAAGCAAATTTTGCTGAAATGGTTTTTGGGGGGCATGTCGCATTTAGGAAGCCCCTATGGTGCCAGAACAGCAAAAAAAAAAAAAAAAAAAAAAACAAATGGCATACTATTTTGGAAACTACAACCCTCAAGGAATGTAACAAGGGGTAGAGTTAGCCTTAACACCCCACAGGTGCTTGACAAATTTCCGCTAAAGTTGGACGTGAAAATGAAAAATTTGATTTTTTTCACTAAAATGCTGGTGTTACCCCAAATTTTTTATTTTCACAAGGGGTAATTGGAGAAAAATGGAGTATGGAAATACCCCATATATGGATGTAAAGTGCTCTGCTGGCGCACTACAATGCTCACAAGAGAAGGAGCGCCATTGAGCTTCTGGTGAGAGAATTTGGTTGGAATAGAAGTGGGAGGCCATGTGCGTTTACAAAGACCCCTGTGGTGCCAGAACAGTGGACCCCCCCACTAGTGATGTCGCAAACATAACATTTTTGGTTCGCGAACCACGAACGCGAACTTCCGCAAAACTTCAATGGGCAGGCGAATTTTAAAACCCACAGGGACTCTTTCTGGCCACAATAGTGATTTAAAAGTTGTTTCAAGGGGACTAACATCTGGACTGTGGCGTGCCGGAGGGGGATGCCAGAGGGCAAAACTCCCATGAAAAATTACATAGTTGATGCAGAGTCTGGTATTAATCCATAAAGGGCATAAATCACTATTATTCCTAAATGGTTTGGAATAACGTGCTTTAGTCCCCTTTAGGCATCACATAGTTAGATTCCCTCCTTTAGACAGTACATAGATTCCCCCATATTAAGCAGCACATAGTTAGAGCCTCCCTTTAGGCAGCACATAGAGCCCCCTTTAGGCAGCACATAGAGCCCCCTTTAGGCAGCGCATAGTTAGATCCTCCCTTTAGGCATCACATAGATTCCCCCATATTAAGCAGCACATAGAGCCCCCTTTAGGCATCACATAGTTAGATCCCCCTTTAGGCAGCACATAGATTGCCCCATGTTAGGCAGCACATAGTTAGATTCCCCCCTTTAGACAGCACATAGATTCCCCCATATTAAGCAGCACATAGTTAGAGCCTCCCTTTAGGCAGCACATAGAGCCCCCTTTAGGCAGCACATAGTTTGATCCCCCCTTTAGGCATCACATAGATTCCCCCATATAAAGCAGCACATAGAGCCCCCTTTAGGCATCTCATAGTTAGATCCCCCTTTAGGGGGCACATAGATTCTTCCATGTTAGGCAGCACATAGTTAGAGCTCCCCTTTAGGCAGCACATAAGATTCCCCCATATTAGGCAGCACATAGTTAGAGCCCCCCTTGAGGCAACACATAGTGGGATTTTAACCCAAGGCCCCAGCGCTGCAAGGCAGCAGTGCTAACCTCTGAGCCACCATGCTACCCTTAGCATACATCTAATATCCACGGTTGCTAAAATGGACAGAGATTACCAGAAAATGGACAGAGAGTACCAGAAAAATTAGGCATTGGTATTGTTGCAGCCGCTTCTGTAGCAGCGGCCAGAAAAATTGCAGCACCATAACAAGTGCAGGAGCAGAGGCCAGAAAAATTTAGGCATGTACACATGGATGAAAAATTTGGTATTGTCGCAGCCGCATCTGTAGCAGCAGCCAGAAAAATTGCAGCACCAGAAAAAGTGCAGCAGCAGCAGAGGCCAGAAAAATTAGACATGTACACCTGGCTGGAAAATTTGGTATTGCCACATCTGTAGCAGCGGCCATAAAAATTGCAGCACCATAACAAGTGCAGCAGCAGAGGCCAGAAAAATTAGGCATGTACAGATGGATGAAAAATTGGGTATTGTTGCAGCCGCAGCTGTAGCAGCAGCCAGAAAAATTGCTGCACCAGAAAAAGTGCAGCAGCAGAGGCCAGAAAAATTAGGCATGTACACCTGGCTGGAAAATTTGGTATTATCGCAGCTGTAGCAGCGGCCATACAAATTGCAGCACCATAACAAGTGCAGCAGCAGAGGCCAGAAAAATTAGGCATGTACAGATGGATGAAAAATTGGGTATTGTTGCAGCCGCAGTTGTAGCAGTGGCCAGAGAAATTGCAGCACCATAACAAGTGCAGCAGCAGAGTCCCGAAAAATTAGGCATGTACACCTGGCTGGAAAATGTGGTATTGTCGCAGCCGCTGCTGTAGCAGCGGCCAGAAAAATTTCTGTTTGTTTCGCCATGCAGAAAGTGCCCTAAAATATTGCGGCTTGAACCCTAGTTGGTGGCGGATAAGTCACGCAAGTCATCCGGCATTCAGAGTTCAAATACAGCAGCGTGTGGACCATTTTTAGCCCAAGGCAGCTCATCTGATCAGGCCTTGTTCAGTCAAATGTATTGCCCAGTGTCAGTCCATTCGGGATCCATCCCCATCCCTCCGTCCCTTCATCTTAAGAAAGGTGAGGTAATCCAGACTTTTTTGATCAAGGCGACTCCTCTTCTCAGTGACAATACCTCCTGCTGCACTGAAGGTCCTTTCTGACAGGACACTTGAAGCAGGACAGGCCAGAAGTTTGAGCGCAAATTGGAATAGCTCAGGCCACAGGTCAAGCCGGCAAATCCAGTAGACAAAGGGTTCATCGCTCCTCAGAGTGTCGATATCTGTGGTTAAGGCCAGGTAGTCTGCTACCTGTTGGCCAAGTCATTCTCTGACGGTGGACCCCGAAGGGCTGTGGTGATGCGTAGGACTTAAAAAGCTGTGCATGTCCTCCATCAACAGCATGTCTGTACAGCTTCCTGTCCGTGTCGGCGTGTTCGTGGGAGGAGGAGGAGGAGGATTACTTTCACCTCTACCCCTGTTATATCCCTGTTGTGCTGTGACATGACCCTTATACGCTGTGTAAATACTTCTTTATTTATTTTGGACCTGCTGAATCCTTTCCGCCTTGCTGTAATGCGGTAACATGTCAGGCACTTTACGTTTATACCGGGGGGTCTAGTAGTGTGGACACCCAGTGCAGGTCGTTCTCCTTTATCCTTTTTATACGAGGGTCCCTCAACAGGCACAACAGCATGAAAGACCCCATTTACACAAGGACGGATGCTGAGCTACTCATATCCCGTTCCTTGTCCTCAGTGATGTCAGGGAAGGTATAATCTTCTTCCCCCCAGCCATGTACATCACCAGGGGAACCAGATAGGTGACAAGGAGCACCCTGGGATGCCTGCTGTGGTTGGTCTTTCTCCTCCTCTTCAAGGCCACATTCCTCCTCTGACTCCTCTTCCTCACAATCCTCTTCCAGCGTTGCCGCAGGTCCAGCAAGCGATGCTGATAAGGCTGTTTCAGGTGGTGATGGTGTCCCCAACTCTTCCTCTTCACGCTTATCTACTGCCAGATCCAGCACTCTTCGCAGGGCACGCTCCAGGAAAAAAACAAACGGTATGATGTCGCTGATGGTGCCTTCGGTGCGACTGACCAGGTTTGTCACCTCCTCAAAAGGACGCATGAGCCTACAGGTATTGCGCATGAGCCTCCAGTAACGTGGCAAAAAAATTCCCAGCTCCGCAGATGATGTCCTAGCACCCCGGTCATACAAATATTCGTTGACGGCTTTTTCTTGTTGGAGCAGGTGGTTGAACATTAGGAGTGTTGAATTCCAACGTGTTGGGCTGTCGCAAATCAAGCGCCTCACTGGCATGTTGTTTCGCCGCTGGATATCTGACAAGTGCGCCATGGCCGTGTAGGAACGCCTGAAATGGCCACACACCTTTCTGGACTGCTTCACGACATCCTGTAAGCCTGGGTACTTGAGCACAAAGCGTTGTACATTCAGATTACACACATGTGCCATGCACGGCACATGTGTCAACTTGCCCAACCTCAATGCCGCCAACAAATTTGTTCCATCGTCACAAACCACCTTGCCGATCTCCAGTTAATGCGGAGTCAGCCACTGGTCCACCTGTGCGTTCAGGGCCGACAGGAGGGCTGTTGCGTTGTGACTCTCCGCTTTGAGGCAAGTCAACCCCAAGATGGCGTGACACTGCCGTATCCAGGATGTGGAATAGCACCTGGGGAGCTGGGGGGGGGGGGTGCCGGTGATGTGGAGCAAGATGCAGCAGTGGAAGAGGACTCGGCCGAGGATGTTTGGAAGAGGATGGAGTAGGAGGAGTAGAGGAGGTGGCAGCAGGCCTGCCTGCCAGTTGTGGCGGTGTCACTAACTCCTCTGCAGAGCCACGCATTCCATGCTTGGCAGCCATCACCAGGTTTACCCAATGCGCAGTGTAGGTTACATACCTGCCCTGACCATGCTTTGCAGACCAGGTATCAGTGGTCAGATGGACCCTTGCCCCTACACTGTGTGCCAGACATGCCATAATTTCCTTTTGCACAATGGAGTAAAGGTTGGGGATTGCCTTTTGTGCAAAAAAAGTTCGGCCGGGTACCTTCCACTGTGGTGTCCCAATGGCTACAAATTTTTTAAAGGCCTCAGACTCCACCAGCTTGTATGGTAAAAGCTGGCGGGCTAGCAGTTCCGACAAGCCAGCTGTCAGACGCCAGGCTAGGAGGTGACTTTGAGACATTGTCTTCTTGCGCTCAAACATCTCCTTGACAGACACCTGACTGCGGGCAGATGAGCAGGAACTGCTCAAGGCGAGAGACGGAGAGGCGGATGGTTGAGAGGGGCAAGGAGGGCAGCAGTGGTTGACCTGGCTGAAGATGCTGGACCAGGAGGAGGATGGCGGCTTTGACTTTGTGTGCTGCTTGTACTGACATGTTGATCCCATAGGCGTTTGTGATGTGACATCATGTGCCTTCGCAAAGCAGTTGTGCCTAGGTAGGTGATGGACTTCCCACGACTCAGTTTCTTCTGGCACAGGTTGCAAATGGCATCGCTGTTGTCAGAGGCAGACACACACAAAAATGCCACACTGCTGAGCTCTGCGATGATGGCATTCTGGTGGTGGCAACAGCATGCGTTGATTGGCGTCCCGTCTGGCTGACCCCGGGTGCCGATGCATGCTGTCTGACTGTGCCACTAGCTCCTTGCGACGACCTCCCCCTGCTTCCAACTCGTCTCCTCCTCCTCTCTGTCTCCCCATCTGAACTTTCCCCCTCTTCTTCTCTTCTAGCGGGCACCCACATGGCATCCAGGGATACATCGTCATCATCAACACCTTCACCGCTATCTGACACCTCAAGAAAGGAAGCAGCAGCGGATACAACATCATCATCACACCGTATGTCCATGTGTGTAATGCTGCCTGACTGAGACATATCCCTGTTAACTACATCCTCTGGCAATAATGGTTGCGCATCACTCATGTCTTCAAACTGATGTGTAAATAACTCCTCTGACGGATCAAGTAAAGCTGCTGTGGTGCTAGTGTTGGTGGTGGTGGCAGGCGGGCAAGTGGTAGCATGAGAGGTGCCCGAAGCTAAGCTAGAGGAGGAGAAGGATGGTGCGTCAAGGTTCCGAGCGGAAGCTGTAGTAGATTGGGTGTCTTGTGATAGCCAGCCAACTAAGTCCTCAGAACTTTGGGGGTTCAGGGTACGTGGCCTCTGAACACTGGCCATTCTAGGGCCAAAGGGAATCCCAGCACCATGACGACCCCTGCGGGGTGGCCTTCTTCTGCCTGTCATTTTTTTGGTTAAATTTGCACAACTGTCACACCTAATGTGATTTGCACTAGGGTGACACAATTTGCCCTGCAGGCAAAAAAACTGGCAACTGTGACGTGAACTGACAGTGACGACTGATTTTATTTAACAGCCAACAACTGTCACACCTAATGTGATTTGCACTGGTGTGACAATGAGCAAAAAAGTTTGCCAGCAGAGTTGCCCTTTTAAGCAGTGGTCCCCAACCAGGGTGCCTCCAGCTGTTGCAAAATACACGGACTGATATATTTCATCCCTTTGAATACTGTAGTAGTTAGTTGCTTTAAAGAAAAAAAGCTTGCCAGCGGAGTTCCCCTTTTATGCAGTGGTCCCCAACCAGGGTGCCTCCAGCTGTTGCAAAACACACGGACTGATATATTTTAGCCCTTTGAATACTGTAGACGTTAGTTGCTTTAAAAAAAAAAAAAAAAAAGCTTGCCAGCGGAGTTCCTCTTTTAAGCAGTGGTCCCCAACCAGGGTGCCTCCAGCTGTTGCAAAACACACGGACTGATATCTTTCAGCCCTTTGAATACTGTAGTAGTTAGATGCTTGAAGGAACTTAAGTTTTATACTGGAGTACCCCTTTTAACCAGCGGTTCCCTCCCAACCAGGGTGCCTCCAGCTGTTGCTAGACACACGGACTGATATCTTTCAGCCCTAAAAAGGGCTTTTTTGGGTGCTGTCCTTAAAGCAGATGTTACAATAGTGCTTTAGAAGTAAACTGGACCCTGAATACACCATCTAGCAGCAACCTAGCTATCGCTTTCCCTATACAGCAGGAGCAGCTTCTCTGACCCTCCACTTCTTAAGCCTGCAGCATGCTAAATGAGGGTAAAATGGTGTCCGTGCAAGAGGTAGGAGGGTCTGGAAGGGAGGGACTGCTGCTGATTAGCTGTAATGTGTCTGCTGACCAGCATGTTTTACACCAGCATGTTAGTGTAAAAATATTTTTTTTTTACAAACTTGCTGGTGTAGACCCCAACTTTACCTTTTCATAGGGGGTAGAAGGAAAGAAAAGCCCCCCAAAATTTGTAACGCAATTTCTTCCGAGTACGGAGATACCCCATATGTGGCCCTGAACTGTTTACTTGAAATACGACAGGGCTCCGAATTGAGAGAGCACCATGCGCATTTGAGGACTAAATTGGGGATTTGAATCCGCCACAAAAATACCCTACGGCAGTGTTTCACAAAAAGGGTGTGTGGTGTCCCGGTACAGTATTGCTCCCGGTAGAGTAACTACATTCAGGTAGGGTTCCTCAGGTTGGACAGCCCCTAGTCGCCTCTCCTAAAGTCTATCTATAGTGTTAATGTGGTGTCCCGGCACCATATTTCATACTGTGCCTTGGTAATTAGTCCCCAAAGTTAGAGTCCCTAGGACTGTCGGGGTTCGCTTTCCTCATTTAACCACTGGTCACCCCTTAGTCACTTGATATTTGTAAATATTATCTATCTAAATAAATGTATATGGTGATACTCACTGTTTTAGCGTCGCAGGACCTGCGGGTCATGTGACTGGGTTGCAGAACTCTATGGTTTTTGCTAAAGGACCTTTGGTGGTTTTGGACATGTGATCACCCACAATCCATTGTAACGGTGAGTGACAGCTGATTGAACCAATCCAAAACGGTCAGCCCCTGCCCATATAAGGGAGCTGCACCATCTTGTCGCTCTCTTGGGTTGCCGACTCTGGACGAGGTAGGACCTCCGCAGCTTACAAGACAAATTACTAGGCCCAAAGCCTTGCGGCTTAGGTCTGCGCTAGTAACGGATAGTTCTTACAATTCCCCGCTATCTCCGCAAGATCTCCGGACCTAATCCAACCCCTAAAACCGTTGGATCTATGCAAATACAATCCTCAAAATCTAAAGGGAACTTTCCGGTCCTAAGCATCTGTCAATCACTGCTGTGCTGTTTGTAAAGACTCTGTTATCTGGACTGTTACCGTTACTGCATATACAGAAAATCTTCAGTAAAGATTCCTGCAAGTTTTAAGATCAGCACTGCTGTGGACAATCTATTTCACACTCACCTATCGCTCATGGGAAGGGTAGCGATAGGCCCAGCACCACTACAGAGTTTTAACCCTCACCCTGGCGTCACGAGTGACAAGGGTTAACAGCGCCTTTTATTATATAGAACCGCAACACCCCTACTGCCTTACAACCCCCAGGCGTACCACAAAGCCTTATTGGCGTCTGACGAACAGGATTCAGGTGTGTGCCTGCTGCTGTTGCCACTAGTGAAATTATACTCCCCCAATATAACGGACTTTATTCATGTGCTGTTAACCGAATTATTGTGTACGAGAGCGGTACGTGTGGAGAACGTTACAAGGGGGCCACGCGAAAAGTAAGGGGGGGAGGCGAAAATGTATGCACATCAAGAATGTGTATACTGCGAAATGAATACATGCTACGATCCTCTGTTCTGGTCGGCATAGAAAGAGTTCAAAGAAGCACGCGAAAAAGGTCTGCGCTGCGCCAGGTCCCGCCCCTGGGCGTGGCTATCAAGTTGCTGCATCGCAGCCGAAAGGGAACTTGGAAACAGAGGAGTCGTTTCTGGGAGGACAGGAAGTCGGGGCTGCACCGATGACGTCCTTCCTGCCAGCCGCCATTTTGGGGAAGCACAATATAAAAGACACCATGCACAGCGACCTCTTCAGTCTGCACAAGGAGCTGGAGAGTACAGGCATGGAGGAGAGCAGCGTTCCACGTGGTGAGAACAGCAAAATGGCGCCGGAACAGCGGAAAGTTGTGGCAGTCGCAGCCCAACTACTCCAAGATATTGCCGACCATCTGCAGCGGTTGTCACTGGATGAAGAGGGGGCCTGCAATCTTCCCCCACTGCCTGATGACGACGATGACTGGCTGGACACACCTCCAGTGGAGAGCGCAGGGACACCTGGAGGTGCATCACCGGTGAGATTGTCCCCTCACCACAGAACTTGGGGCTCGTGGGCCGAGATCCCATCGGAGGAGTCTGCAGTGAGTACCCCGCCAGAGGCGGCCTTTTCTTCCTCCTCCAGCCCTGAAGCTGAAATACCCCTATCCAGCTTGCCACATGCACGACCGTGCTCCCCAGATTTGCCCCAGTGGATTTTTGGGGACGAGCCGGGACTCATGGAGTATATGCACGCGGTTCTACAACCTATACCTGGGAAGCCACTCCCACCAATTCCAACCGCACAAAGAGAAAGGGCCCGTCAAGAAGCCGAGCTGGCTGAGTTGATGGACAAATTAAAGGCCCGACACAGAGAACTGTACGCCCCATAGCATGTGCATTTGCCTCCTGAGGAAAGAATTCGTCATCAGGAGAATACTAAAGAGATGGAGGCACTCTACAGTCGCAAGTGGGATCACCCCCGAGAAGGGGAGGAGCCTTTAGAACGACGAAGAGCAACTGTGGCCAAGTTCGACAAGGTCAGAGGTTATGGGCCATACTGGGCAAACCATCCTCGTAAACCGGCGAGCAGTACAGAGGCCATATCTTCATAAAAAGTTCTAATCTCTGGAGGTGGGCGAGATAGTGGAGTACACCCCCGTCCAGAGCCTGCATGGAGAATGGGCTGCAGCGGTCACAAGACCAACGGCTCCAACACAGCTTCCCTTCAAATACCTTCCATCTACAGATTGGGAATCGGATCCCTTCAACCTGAGGCCGAAATTGTCTGCTCCTGATGCCTCCACCACCGTACTCAAGTAGGAGGAGCCTCTACAGTCATCTTCTTCATACAGCAAAGTGCCAAGACCTGCTCAAGACCAAGAAAGTTGGCCCAAATTGCGGGCACCAAAGACCGTACCTAGGCCCTCTCGGAGCAATGAGAGTTTGCCTCCTGCACAGGTACCAACATATGTACCAAGGCCCTCTTCCGACGTGGAGAGTTTGCCTGCTTCCAGGGTACCAAACGAAAGTGCTCTTACCCTCTCCTGGCATGGAGATGGGGCTAAAACCTTATACACCAACCTTGATCCCGGCCAATAAACCTCTGGTCAGGTCACTTTGAATCCTACTGTTACCCATTCTACTCTCACCAATGTGGTGTGGGAGAGTTACATTAACTCCTCGCCTGCTCCAGATGTTGGAAGATATAGAGAAACTACAAAAGGCACAAGAAGAGTTCGGAGGAATATTTTCTGAAGGAGTGTAAAGTAATGTCTATTGTTTGTCTGTGCTAAGCACTTTTGTTTTTCAGTAACCAAGTTTAACCCCTTAAGGACCAGGCCATTTTACACCTTAGGACCAGAGCGTTTTTTGCACATCTGACCACTGTCACTTTAAACATTAATAACTTTGGAATGCTTTTAGTTATCATTCTGATTCCGAGATTGTTTTTTCGTGACATATTCTACTTTAACATAGTGGAAAATTTTGTGATAACTTGCATCCTTTCTTGGTGAAAAATCCCCAAATTTGATGAAAAATTTGAAAATTTAGCATTTTTCTAACTTTGAAGCTCTCTACTTGTAAGGAAAATGGATATTCCAAATATTTTTTTTAATTCACATATACAATATGTCTACTTTATATTTGCATCATAAAATTGACGTGTTTTTACTTTTGGAAGACACCAGAGGGCTTCAAAGTTCAGCAGCAATTTTCCAATTTTTCACAAAATTTTGAACCTCGCTTTTTTTCAGGGACCAGTTCAGGTTTGAAGTGGATTTGAAGGGTCTTCATATTAGAAAAACCCCACAAATGACCCCATTATGAAAACTACACCCCCCAAAGTATTCAAAATGACAATCAGTAAGTGTTTTAACCCTTTAGGTGTTTCACAGGAATAGCAGCAAAGTGAAGGAGAAAATTCACAATCTTCATTTTTTACACTCGCATGTTCTTGTAAACCCAATTTTTGAATTTTTACAAGGGGTAAAAGGAGAAAATGTATACTTATATTTGTAGCCCAATTTCTCTCGAGTAAGAACATACCTCATATGTCTATGTAAATTGTTCGGCGGGCGCAGTAAAGGGCTCAGAAGCGAAGGAGCGACAAGGGGATTTTGGAGAGTACGTTTTTCAGAAATGGTTTTTGGGGGGCATGTTGCATTTAGGAAGCCCCTATGGTGCCAGAACAGCAAAAAAAAAAACACATGGCATACCATTTTGGAAATTAGACCCCTTGAGGAATGTAACAAGGAATAAAGTGAGCCTTAATACCCCACACGGGTTTCACGACTTTTGCATATGTAAAAAAAAAAAAAAATGTGTGTTTCCCCCCCAAATTTCAAATTTTTGCAAGGGTTAATAGCTGAAAATACCCCCCAAAATTTGTAACCCCATCTCTTCTGAGTATGGAGGTACCCCATAAGTGGACCTGAAGTGCACTACGGGCGAACTACAATGCTCAGAAGAGGAGGAGCACCATTGAGCTTTTGGAAAGAGAATTCGTTTGGAATGGTAGTCAGGGGCCATGTGCATTTACAAAGCCCCCCGTGGTGCCAGAACAGTGGACCCCCCCCCCACATGTGACCCTATTTTGGAAACTACACCCCTCACAGAATTTAATAAGTGGTGCAGTGAGCAATTACACCCCACTGGCGTTTGATAGATCTTTGGAACAGTGGGCTGTGCAAATGGAAAATAAAATTTTTCATTTTCATGAATCACTGTTCCAAAAATCTGTCAGAAACCTGTGAGGCGTAAATGCTCACTGTACCCCTTATTACATTACATGAGGGGTGTAGTTTCCAAAATGGGGTCACATATGGGGGGTCCATTGTTCTGGTACCATGGGGGCTTTGTAAACACAAGTGGCCTTCAATTCCGGACAAATTTTCTCTTCAAAATCCCAATGACGCTCCTTCTCTTCTGAGCATTGTAGTGCACCCATAGAGCACTTTACATCCACATATGGGGTATGCTCTTACTCAGAAGAAATTGGGTTACAAATTTTGGGGGGCTTTGTTTTATTTTCCCTTGTGAAAATGAAAAATTTAGGGTGACACCAGCATTTTAGTGAAAAAAATTTTTTTTTCATTTTCCCATCCAACTTTAATGAAAATTTGTCAAACACCTGTGGGGTGTTCAGGCTCACTATACCCCTTGTTACGTTCCGTGAGGGGTGTCGTTTCCAAAAAGGGGTCACATGTGGGTATTTATTTTTTGAGGTTTCTGTCAGAACCTCTGTAAAATAAGCCACCCCTGTGCAAATCACCAATTTAGGCCTCAAATGTACATGGTGCGCTCTCCCTCCTGAGCCTTGTTGTGCATCCGCAGAGCATTTTACGCCCATATATGGGGTATTTCCGTACTCAGGAGAAATTGCGTTACAAATTTTGGGGGTCTTTTTTTCCTTTTACCTCCCGTGAAAATAAAAAGTAAAGGACAACACCAGCATGTTAGTGCAAAAAAAATTTTTTTTTTACACTAACAGGCTGGTGTAGACCCCAACTTTTCTTTTTCATAAGGGGTAAAAGGAAAAAAAAGCCCCCAAAATTAGTAGTGCAATTTCTCCCGAGTACGAAGATACCCCATATGTGGCCCTAAACTGTTTCCTTGAAATACGACAGGGCTCTGAAGTGAGAGAGCGCCATGCGCATTTGAGGACTAAATTAGGGATTGCATAGGGGTGGACCTAGGGGTATTCTACGCCAGTGATTCCCAAACAGGGTGCCTCCAGCTGTTGCTAAACTCCCAGCATGCCTGGACAGTCAGTGGCTGTCCAGAAATGCTGTGAGTTGTTGTTTTGCAACAGCTGGAGGCTCTGTTTTGGAAACACTGCTGTACAATACGTTTTTAATTTTTATTGGGGGACAGTGTAAGGGGGTGTAAATGTAGTGTTTTATCCTTTATTATGTGTAAGTGTAGTGTAGTGTAGTGTTTTTAGGGTATGTTCACACTGGCGGAGGTTTACAGTGAATTTACCGCTAGGATTTTGCGCTGCGGAGAAAAATTTGCCGCAGCTCATACTTGAAGCAGAAAAACTTACTGTAAACCCGCCAGTGTGAATGTACCCTGTACGTTCACATGGGGGGGGGGGGGGGGGGGGAACCTCCAGCTGTTTCAAAACTTCAACTCCCAGCATGTACTGACAGACCGTGCATGCTGGGAGTTGTATTTTTGCAACAGCTGGAGGCACACTGGTTGGAAAACCTTCAGTTAGGTTCTGTTACCTAACTCAGTATTTTCCAACCAGTGTGCCTCCAGCTGTTGGAAAATTTCAACTCCCAGCATGTACTGATCGCCGAAAGGCATGCTGGGAGATGTAGTTATGCAACAGCTGGAGGGATCGCAACTACAACTCCCAGCATGCAGAGACAGCTGTTTGCTGTTTAGGCATGCTGGGAGTTGCAGTTTTGCAACATCTGGAGAGCTATAGTTTAGAGACCACTGCACAGATGTTGCAAAACTACAACTCCCAGAATGCCCAGACAGCAAACTGCTGTGTGGGCATGCTGGGAGTTGTAGTTTTTCAAGATCTGGAGATGCACAGTATAGAGATCACTTTGCAGTGGTCTCAGACGGTAGACCTCCAGCTGTTGCAAAACTACAACTCCCAGCAAGCCTAAACAGCTCTCTGGGCATGCTGGGAGTTGTAGTTTTGCAACATCTGGAGGGTTACAGTTTAGAGACCACTATAGTAACTCACCGGCTTCCGTTGGATCCAGGAAGCTGCGTCGCGGTCCTCTTCTTCCGCCGATCGTCGCCCACTGCCGCCGCTGATCATCGCCCGCTGCCGTCGCCGATGGGTAAGTGAATCTTCAGCGCCGGTCCCTGTCGGTTTCCCCGTTCTGCCCCGCCTATTGTGGGTGGGCAGAACGGGGAAACCGAAAGTAAACCCCTCCGCCCCCGATCTGCTATTGGTGGTCGCATCTAGACCACCAATAGCAGAGATAGGAGGGGTAGCACCTCTGCCACCTCACTCCTATCTCTACAGGGGGATCATGGGTGTCTAGGACACCCACGATCCCCCTTCTTTTCCAGGTCACCATAGACCCGTAATCGGTGCAAATTGCAAGTGTGAATTCACTTGCGATTTGCGCCGATCGCCGACATGGGGGGGTCTAATGACCCCCCTGGGCATTTGCGCGGGCTTTGCGCGGGGTGCCTGCTGATAGACATCAGCAGTCACCCCGGCCCGGTCCCCACCAGGTACAGGTACGCCCTTGGTCCTTAAGGACCAGGCAGCAAAGGCGTACCTGTATGCCCTTGGTCCTTAAGGGGTTAAAGGGGTAGTCCGGTGAACAACTTTTTTTTTTTTTTTTAAATCAACTGGTGCCAAAAAGTTAAACAGATTTGTAAATTACTTCTTTTAAAAATCGTAATCCTTCCTGTACTTATTAGCTGCTGAATACTACAGCGGAAATTATTTTATTTTTGAAACACAGATCTGTCTGCTGACATCATGAGCACAGTGCTCTCTGCTGACATCTCTGTCCATTTTATGAACTGTCCAGAACAGCATCTGTTTGCTATGGGGATTTCTTTTTACCCTGGACAGTTCCTAAAAATGGACAGAGATGTCAGCAGACAGCTCTGTGTTTCAAACGGAAAAGAATTTCCACTGTAGTATTCAGCAGCTAATAAGTACAGGAAGGATTAAGATTTTTTAATAGAAGTAATTTACAAATCTGTTTTAGGCTGGGTTCACACTACGTTTTTGCCATACTGTTTTCAATCCGTTTTTCTAAAGAAAACCGTATGGCAAAAAAACGGATGGAACAGTTTGGAAAAAAGTAAACCGTATGCGTTTTTAAACAGTGTACTGTTTTTAAAAGTGCATACAGTTCCGTCAGTTTTTATAGAAAAAAAACCCATACGTTTTTGAAAATTTTGTCCATTTTAATGGGAGGGGTCTTGGGTGGGCACTTTAGGATTCAAATGCGCATGTGCAAAGTAAAAACGTATACGTGTTTCCCGTATGGAACCGTATACATGTGCGTTTCCCATTGACGTCCATGTTAAAAAAAACGTATGCGGTTGCAGTACGGTTTTTAAACCGGAGTCAAAACCGTGGTTGACCACAATTTTGTTTCCGATTTAAAGGACCTTTGGTGGTTCTCATGACGTGTTCACCCACAATGCAATGTAACGGTGAGTGACAGTTGTTATGGACCAATCCAAAACGGCCAGCCCCTGCCCATATAAGGGAGCTGCGCCATCTTGATCGCTCTCTTGGGTTGCTGATTCTGGATGAGGTAGGACCTCCGCAGCTTACAAGACAATTTACTAGGCCAAAGCCTTGCAGCCTCGGCCTCTAACATAGCGGATATACTAAGCAATTCCCCGCTTCTCCCCGCAAGATCACTGGACCTAAACGCTCCCTTAAATCCAGCGGATCTATGCTACCAAATCTCTGAGAAGCTAAATTGAGCTTATCTGATCCCAACCAACTGTCAATCGCTACTCGGCTGTATCTATAGAGACTCTGTTATCTGGACTGTTACTATTGCTGCGTGTACAGAATTCCGAAAAAAATCAAATCTATATAAGTAGGGTATCATTTTAATCGTATGGACCTACAGAATAAAGATAAGGTGTCATTTTTACCGAAAAATGTACTACGTAGAAACGGAAGCCCCCAAAAGTTACAAAACTGCGTTTTTTTTTCAATTTTGTCGCACAATGATTTTTTTTAACGTTTCACCGTAGATTTTTGGGCAAAATGACTGATGTCATTACAAATTAGAATTGGTGGCGCAAAAAATAAGCCATCATATGGATTTTTAGGTGCAAAATTGAAAGAGTTATGATTTTTTAAAGGCAAGGAGCAAAAAACGAAAATGCAAAAATGGAAAACCCCCCGGTCCTTAAGGGGTTAATTAGTCCCCAAAGTTAGAGTCCCTAGGACTGTCTGGGTTCGCTTTCATCATTTAACCCTTAGTCACCCTTAGTTACTTAATATTTGTAAATATTATCTATCTAAATAAATGTATATGGTAATACTCACTGTTTTAGCGTCGCAGGACCTGTGGGTCATGTGACCGGGTTGCAGAACTCTATGGATTTTGCTAAAGGACCTTTGGTGGTTTTGGACATGTGATCACCCACAATCAATTGTAACGGTGAGGGACATCTGATTGGACCAATCCAAAACGGCCAGCCCCTGCCCATACAAGGGAGCTGCGCCATCTTGTCGCTCTCTTGGGTTGCTGACTCTGGAAGAGGTAGGACCTTCGCAGCTTATAAGACAAATTACTAGGCCCAAAGCCTTGCGGCTTAGGCCTGCGCTAGTGACGGATAGCTCTTACAATTCCCCGCTATCTCTGCAAGATCTCCAGACCTAATCCAACCCCTAAATCCGGCGGATCTATGCAAATACAATCCTCAAAATCTAAAGGGAGCTTTCCGGTCCTAAGCATCTGTCAATCACTGCTGTGCTGTTTGTAAAGACTCTGCTATCTGGACTTTTACCGTTACTGAATATTCAGAAAATCTTTAGTAAAGATTCCTGCAAGTTTTAAGTTCAGCACTGCTGTGGACAATCTATTTCACACTCACCTATCGCTCTTGGAAGGGTGGCGATAGGCCCAGCATCACTACAGAGTTTTAACCCCCACCCTGGTGTCACGAGTGACAAGGGTTAACAGCGCCCATTATATATAGAAGCGCAACACCCCTAGTGCCCTACAACCCCCAGGCGTACCACATTAATATATATGTATATATTTAATAATTATATATATCCTATAGTAATGTATAGTGCTTACCTTGTTCAGCGTCGCAGGACCTTCGGTCATGTGACCATGCTAGTAACCTCTATGGTATGTTGTAGGACCTAAGGAGGTCCTTGGGTCACGTGTTACCAAACAAATCTCTGTAATGGTGATTGACATCAGTATGGACCAATTAGCGTTAGTTCAGCCCCTGCCCATATAAGAGAGCTGCATCCAATTATCGCTCTCTTGGGTTGCAGCTCTTGTGGATGCCGGACTAACAGGACGGTGCTACGCAACTTTCAAAGACACGCTAGGCCTCAAAACCTGCAGGCCTCAGCGGAATCAAAACCGTGAGTTCAAATCTAAATTCCGCAAATGCTAGCGTGACTACTGGACCGCAATTAACTCCTAAATCCAGTGGAGCAACGCAACATACTAAAAAGACCCTTAATGCTAAAGTCCCAACCTTTGTCAATCTCCAAGAAAAGCTGTTGTTATGCTCAGAGACTGTTGTATTATTGAAGCTTGCAGAAAACCTTCAGTAAAAGTTAATACTGTTTCAGAAACTCTCCGGTTGTGGACAATCTATTCTTCTTATCTACCTCTCTAATGCTCTTGAGAAGGATGGCGGTAGGAAAAGCGTAATTGAGGAACCCACACCCTGGCGTCTCGAATAGCAAGGGTTAACAGGCACCCTTTAATTACCGCACAGCTACACTTCCCATACAATACACCTCCCAGGCTATCACAGGTGTCTCCAGCTGTTGGAAAACTCCTGGCATGCCTTGACAGTCAGTGGCTGTCCGGCAATACTGGGAGTTGTTGTTTTTCAACAGCTGGAGGCTCCGTTTTTGGAAACACTGCCGTACAATATGTTTTTTTTTATTGGTGGGGGGGGGGAAGGGGACTGTGTAGGGGTACTGTATGTGTATATGTAGTGTTTTACCCTTTACTATTTGTTAGTTTAGTGTAGTGTAGTGTTTTTAGGGTACATTCACACGGGCGGAGGTTTACAATGAGTTTCTCGCTGGGAGTTTGAGCTGCGGCAGAAAATTTGCTGCATCTCAAACTTGCAGAAGAACTCGCTGTAAACCCGCCCGTGGGAATGTCCCCCACACATGGGGGGGGGAACCTCCAGCTGTTGCAAAACTACAACTCCCAGCATGCACTGACAGACCATACATGCTGGGAGTTGTATTTGTGCAAAAGCTGGAGGCACATTGGTTGTGAAACACAGAGTTTGTTACTTAACTCAGTGTTTCGCAACCAGTGTGCCTCCAGCTGTTGCAAAACTAGAACTCCCAGCACGTACAGTCTCTCAGTGCATGCTGGGAGTTGTATTTTTGCAACAGCTGGAGGCACACTGGTTGCAAAACACTGAGTTAGGTAACAAACTCGGTTTCACAACCAATGTGTCTCCAGCTGTTGCAAAACTGCAACAATCAGCATGCATTGACTGTCGAAGGGCATGCTGGGAGTTGCAGTTTTGCAACAGCTGGAGGCACACTGCTACAACTCCCAGCATGCCCTTTGGTAGTCTGTGCATGCTGGGAGTTGTAGTTGTGCAACAGCTGGCTGCACACTTTTTGATATAATTTTTTTTGCATCCAGCTGTTACATAACTACAACCCCCAGCATGCACAGACTACCAAAGGGCATGTTGGGAGTTGTAGTTGGAACTCCAGCTGTTGCAAAACTACAACTCCCAGCATGCCCTTTGGCTGTGCATACTGCGAGTTGTTGCTAAGCAACAGTGGGAGGTGAACAGGCCTCACCTCCTGCTGTATCCTGCCACCGGGACCACCGCCGCTGCTGCTGCCGATCCTACTTCTCCTGTCGCCGCCACCGATCCCGAGGGGACCCCCGCCAGACCAGGGCAAGGTAGAAGACCCCCGCTGGCGCCAATCTCTGCCATCTTCGCCATACCGATCGCCACCTAGCAGGGTTGTGATTGGTCGATCGTTCCGACCAATCAATCACGTGATCGTGAGGCGGCACCCGTGCCACCTCACTCCTGCTGGGTAAGGGTGAATGGGGCTGTCTTGGTCACCAGAAAAGCAGCAAATCGTTGGTCTGAATTTACCGACTATTTGGTCTCGGACCCCCCCCCCCCCCCCCAGGGGTTTGCACGGGGTTGCTGCTGATAGATATCAGCAGTCACCCCGGTCCAGTCCCCGCCCGGCGAGCGGCGGGGACAGAATTCCCACGGGCGTATCCATATGCCCTCAGTCCTAAAGGACTTTAAAACGGGGGCTTATGGATACGTCCGGCCTCCTTAAGGGGTTAATTTTAGAAAAAAGGTACCTTACCAGCCACCCCTGTGCAAATCAGCTCAAATGTACATAGTGCACTCACTCCTGAGCCATGTTGTGCTCCCACAGAGCATTTTACATCCACATATGGGGTATTTCCGTACTCTTTTACTATTTGTGAAAATAAAAAGTATGGGGCAACACCAGCACGTTACTGTAAAAAATTAATTTTATTTACAATAACATGCTGGAGTAGACCCCAACTTTACCTTTTCATAAAGAGCAAAAGGAGAAAAAGCTCCCCAAAATGTGTTAGGCAATTTCTCCCGATTACGGAAATACCCCATATGTGGTCCTAAAATGTTGCTTGAAATATGACAGGGCTCCGAAGTGAGAGAGCGCCATGCCTATCTGAGGCCTAAATTCGGGATTTGCATAGGGATGGACATAGGGGTATTCTACGCCAGTGATTTCCAAACAGGGTGCCTCCAGCGGTTGCAAAACTCCCAGCCTGCCAGGATAGTCAATGGCTGTCCGGCAATACTGGGAGTTGTTTTGCAACAGCTGGAGGCTCCGTTTTGGAGACAGTGCCGTACCTGATGTTTTTCATTTTTATTGGGGGGGGACGGGGGACTGGGGGGGGAGGGGGGACTGTGTAGGGGTATGTGTATATGTAGTGTTTTACTTTTTATTTTGTGTAGTGTAGTGTTTTTAGGGCACATTCACATGGGCAGGTTCACAGCGAGTGAAAATTTTAGGGAAAATTTGCTGCATCTCAAACTTGCAGCGTGAGACTCGCTGTAAACCCGCCCATGTGAATGTACCCTGTGCAAACCTGTTGCAAAACTACAACTCCCAGCATACCCTTTGGCTGTCCGTGCATGCTGGGAGTTGTAGTTTTGCAACATCTGGAGGGCCGCAGTTTGGGGACCACTGTGCAGTAGTCTTCAATCTGTGCTATTCCAGATGTTGCAAAACTACAACACCCAGCATGCCCAGACAGTCGTGGAATGCTGGGAGTTGTAGTTTTGTAACATCTGGCCCTTAAGATGTTGCTGAACTACAACTTCCAGCATGCCTGGGCAGTCTGGGCATGCTTGGAGTTGAAGTTTTGCAACATCTGGAGGGCTACAGTTTGGACACCACTACTTAGCGGTCTCCCAACTATTCCCCTCCAGTTGTTGCAAAACTACAACTGCCAGCATGCCCTTCGGCTGTCTGGGCGTGTTGGAGTTGTAGTTTTGCAACAACTGGAGGCACACTGGTTGGGAAACATTGTTTCCTAACTCAGTGTTACCCAACCGATGTGCCTCCAGCTGGCTGGGAGTTGTAGTTTGGCAACATCTGAAGGGCCAGTTGTTACAGAACTACAACTCCCAGCATGCCTGGACTGTCTGGGCATGCTGAGAGTTGTAGTTTTGCAACATCTGGAAGAGCATAGATTGGAGACCACTGCACAGTGGTCTCCAAACTGTGGCCCTCCAGATGTTGCAAAACTACAACTCCCAGCATGCCCAGACAGCCAAACTCCTAGAAGCAGCAGTGAATATCACTTTACGGTGATGCTACTGCTTCCACTAGCCTGCCGCCGCTGTCTTCTAGACTTGCCTGTTGCCGCAGCCTCCACGTGTGCCTGCTGCCGATCCCCGATCCTTACTGCCGCGCCGTCCCGATGGTCCCTCCGCAGGTATATGCCGCTGCCCCCCACTGCTCCGGGATCCTCTTCCTCCGCTCTGCCTGAATTCTAAGGGTGGGCAGAGAAGGGGGTTCTGAACTTTAAACCCCCAGTCAGCGATCACTGTGATCACAGTGATCGCTGACCAGGACCATCCACAGATGGTCCTGGGGGCTTGCAGAAGTTGTCTTCCACTGGTGACAGCAGGACTTCTGCCAGTTAATCCGTGCGATGCTGCGCATCACCGGGTTATCTGCATGACATATATAAATGTCATGATGCGCGAACTACCTGCACATCATGACATTTATATATGTCGTTCTGCGGGAACAGGCTAATTAGATGAACTAGGCGGCCGCGAGGCCCTTTTTAGCGCGAGGCCTTAGGTGGCCGCCTAAATCGCCTAATTAGAGAGCCGCCCCAGGGGAAGTGCTTTTATGCTGTCTTGTGGCAGGACTCATGTCTCATCAGAACACACCTGTAATATTTTACATATTTTCCTGAGACATAACTGCATGCCAGGTTTTGCAGCAATCTGACATTTTGGTCCTTCTGGCTCTAGGTGAGGTAGGCGCTGGCCTAAAGTGTCCATCTGATAAGGGCTACACTCACTCTGCACCCCCATATCACCCTCCATCTGTCTACCCATCCATATTACAGTGCATCTGTCTGCACCCCATATAATCCTCTGCCATCTATTTGTACCCTCATATCTCCCTCCCCTGTTTGAACATCCATATCACCCTCCATTTGTCTGCACCCCCATATCACCCCCCAGTCTGCACCCTCATATCACCCCCCAGTCTGCACCCTCATATCACCCCCCAGTCTGCACCCTCATATCACCCTCCCCTGTCTGCACCCTCATGTCACCCTCCCCTGTCTGCACCCTCATATCACCCTCCCCTGTCTGCACCCTCATGTCACCCTCCAATGTCTGCACTCTCATGTCACCCCCCAGTCTGCACCCTCATATCACCCCCCAGTCTGCACCCTCATATAACCCTCCCCAGTCTGCACCCTCATATCACCCTCCCCTGTCTGCACCCTCATGTCACCCTCCCCTGTCTGCACCCTCATGTCACCCTCCCCTGTCTGCACCCTCATGTCACCCTCCCCTGTCTGCACCCTCATATCACCTTCCCCTGTCTGCACCCTCGAATCACCCTATAATTGTCTGCACTCTCATGTCACCCTCCCCTGTCTGCACCCTCCTATCATCCTCCATTTGTCTGCACCCTAATATCACACTTCCCTGTCTGCACCCCCATATAATCCTCCATCTGTCTGCACCTTCAAATCACCCTCCATTTGTCTGAGCCCCTATATAACCTGTTGGTAAGGTTCCCTGTGTGTCAGTAAGATCCTTCCTCTGTCAGTAAGCCCACATGTGTGTCAGTGTGATCCTCTGTCTGTCAGTAAGGCCTTATGTATGTCAGTAAGATCCTCTCCCTGTCAGTAAGGCCCTCTCTGTTTCAGTAAGATCCTCTGCCTGGCAGTAAGGCCCTTTTTGTGTCAGTAAGATCCTCTGCCTGTCAGTATGTCCCTCTATGTGTCAGTAAGATCCTCTCCCTGTCAGAAAAGCCTTCTCTGTGTCAGTTAGATCCTCCACCTGTCAGTATGTACCTCTATGTGTCAGTAATATCCTCCACCTGTCAGGAAGCCCACCTGTGTGTCAGTAAGATCCTCCACCTGTCAGGAAGCCCACCTGTGTGTCAGTAAGATCCTCCACCTGTCAGTAAGCCCATCTGTGTGTCAGTAAGATCCTCCACCTGTCAGTAAGACTTTCTCTGTGTCAGTAAGATCCTCTCACTGTCAGAAAAGCCTTCTCTGTGTCAGTAAGATCCTCCACCTGTCAGTAAGACTTTCTCTGTGTCAGTAAGATCCTCTCCCTGTCAGAAAAGCCTTCTCTGTGTCAGTAAGATCCTCTCCCTGTCAGTAAGACTTTCTCTGTGTCAGTAAGATCCTCTCCCTGTCAGAAAAGCCTTCTCTGTGTCAGTAAGATCCTCCGCTGACAGTAAGATTCTCCTGTGTAAACCACATAGTAAACCTTAGATAATGTTGGAGGAACACTTTCCAAACACTAACGCTTTCTTGGGGAAACATTGGTGAACCTGGGTGGTGGAGGACCTTAGAAAGGACCCATTTTTGCCCTCGCTATAATCTCTCTCTGGTTTGAATTCTGCATTCATTATATGAGACCTAGTGAAGATGATTGTTCAGCAAAGTCAATTGTAAATCTGTCTACATCTTATATAGAACATCTCATTCTCCCATAACTAAGACTGGACACCCACAAATTTCTATGATAAAAAATATTTATGGTGCTCGGCTTAAAAATAAGGTCCCAGTGGTGGTGAAGCCGTATGATGTCCTATATACTGCTTTTTGGATTTAGCAAAACCTGTGCAGAGGAAAAGTTGACCAGTTGACCATAGCAACCAATCAGATGGCTTATTTTCCTTTTCATAGGCCATTTAAAAAAATGTAAGAAGCAATGTGATTGGTTGCTATGGGCAACTGGTCAACTTTTCCTCTGGACAGGTTTTGATAAATCTCCTCCTATGGACATAATCTAATGTATCTGAGTGATGACACTTATTGAATGTAGCAGAACATTACAGGCCATTACAAGGCTTTATTATTTCTGCCATTAGCAGCAAGTACATGGTCTGGTTTATTCCAGCCTCCTTATTCTAACCTTCCAGCAGAGTTTATGGGCACCACTGCCAACCTATACAACACATAAAAGTCACATCACCTGCCCCATCTACTAATAATAAAGCACTACAAGAACCAGCCATGAATATCTCCATTCTTCTGGACCCTAGGCTATCACCCATGATGCCTATATCACAGTGTATATGGATCCACAGGTCCCTGGACCACTGGTAGCAGGTGCCACCTGATGTTTTGATGACATCACGTCACCTGGACAACGGCTGTTGTTGTTGTTTACCCACAACTGTCAGTTGGACCGAGCGGACGGACGTCTACAGGATCCCAAAGATGGCGGCTACTGGAAGAAGAGGAGATGGCGAGAAGGAGAGAGGAGAGAAGAGGGAAGAGGAGAGCGGAGGAAAGAGGAAGAGGGAAGAGGAAAGCGAGGAGGTGAAGGAGAGCGGAAAGAAGAGGAAGGAGGAAGAGGTGAGCGAGGAGGTGAAGAAGAGGAAGAGAGAAGAGGAAAGCGAGGAGGTGAAGGAGAGCAGAGAGAAGAGGAAGGAGGAAGATGTGAGCGAGGAGGTGAAGAAGAGGAAGAGAGAAGAGGAAAGCGAGGAGGTGGAGAAGACAGGAGAGAAGAGGAAGGAGGAAGAGGTGAGCGAGGAGGTGAAGAAGAGGAAGAGAGAAGAGGAAAGCGAGGATGTGGAGAAGAGGAGAGGAGAAGATGCCAGATTATTGGAGGATGAGGAGCCAAGACCAGGCACCAGCCAGGACCCCGGAACATCAAGCTCCTACCCCAAATTTAACATCTATCACCTCACTGTCCATCAGGTATTGGGTAGGGGCAGCTTTGGAGTGGTAAGTTTATTTATGTTTTTTTTTTTTGTTAAATGGACAGTCAATGTGGTTTTTCCCATTGATATTCTGCAGCTAATTGTAAGTCTAAAAAATAACCAGCCCCATCTTCACTAATATATATAACATATCTGCAGCACTAGAGACCTCCAGAAATATTTATGTCCCTATTTATATCCCATTTCAGTAGATTTAGGCAGTTGTTATACACAGCTGTTTGATCCTACGCACCATGCTGCAGCTTAGTGTCAGAGTCTTGGCAATCTTCTTATAGCGTAGGCCATCTTAATGTAGAGCAACAATGTGGGGCCATGTTGAACTTCCAGTGACCAGTATTAGAGTGTGAGAGCGATTTAGGACATTGCTCCCCATTCACACCTGAGACATGTAACCAGGGCTGCCATCAGAAATTTTGGGGCCCATTACGCAGCTTAATTCCAGGCCCCCCCCCCCCCCAGTGTGTTGACCCCGAGTCCGCCCCAGGGCCAACCCCCAACCCATTTTTTTTCCTAATGATATATTTCTAATTACTTTATAGAAGATTGTAGTGCAGTAATACACAGTGCTGCAAAGTAATTTTACTGCGCCACACTCTGCTGTAATCTAATATACCCTATTCTGAATACTGTGAAATTTTCTGTGTACTTTCTCCAGCACAATGTCCACCTCTATATAGTTGTAGACCCCCTCTCTGCCCCCATATATATATATACACACATAAATATATATATATATATATATATATATATATATATAGTTGTACACCTCCTCTGTGCCTCCATATATAGTTGTACACCCATCTTTGCTCCATATATAGTTATAGGCCAATTTTGTGCCCCCATATATAGTTGTAGGCCCCTGTGCTCCATATATAATTGTAGGTCCCACGTGCCTCCAATATACATGATTGTAGACCCCTTTTGTGCCCCTGTGTGTAATAATAGGCCCCCCTTTGAGCTCCCACAGTTATAAGCCCCACCTTTCAGCTCCCACAGTTAGTTATAGGCCCACCCTTTCAGCACCCTCAATTAAATATAGGCCCCCCCTTTCAGCCCCCACAGTTAAATATAGACCCCCCCTTTCAGCCCCCACAGTTAAATATAGACCCCCCCTTTCAGCCCCCACAGTTAAATATAGGCCCCCCCTTTCAGCCCCCACAGTTAAATATAGACCCCCCTTTCAGCCCCCACAGTTAAATATAGGCCCCCCTTTTAGCCCCCACAGTTAAATATAGCCCCACCTTTCAGCCCCCACAGTTAAATATAGGCCCCCCTTTCAGCCCCACAGTTAAATATAGCCCCCCCCCTTCCAGCCCCCATTTAAATATAGCCCCCCCTTTCAGCCCCACAGCTAAGTATAGGCCCCCCTTTCAGCCCCCAGTTAAATATAGGCCCCCCTTTCAGCCCCCAGTTAATTATAGGCCCCCCTTTCAGCCCCCACCATTAAATATAGGCCCCCCTTTCAGCCCCCACAGTTAAATATAGGCCCCTTTTCAGGCCCCACAGTTAAATATGGGCCCCCCTTTCAGCCCCCAGTTAAATATAGCCCCCCTTTCAGCCCCCTCAGTTAAATATTGCCCCCCCCCCTTTCAGCCCCACAGTTAAATATAGGCCTCCCCCCCTTTCAGCCCCCATTTAAATATAGCCCCCCCCCCTTTCAGCCCCACAGCTAAGTATAGGCCCCCCTTTCAGCCCCCAGTTAAATATAGGCCCCCCTTTCAGCCCCCAGTTAATTATAGGCCCCCCTTTCAGCCCCCAGTTAACTATAGGCCCCCGCCTTTCAGCCCCCACAGTTAAATATAGGCCCCCCTTTCAGACCCCAGTTAAATATAGGCCCCCCTTTCAGCCCCCACAGTTAAATATAGGCCCCCCCTTTCAGCCCCCACAGTTAAATATAGGCCCCTTTTCAGGCCCCACAGTTAAATATAGGCCCCCCCTTTCAGCCCCCAGTTAAATATAGGCCCCCCTTTCAGCCCCCAGTTAAATATAGGCCCCCCCTTTCAGCCCCCAGTTAAATATAGTTGCACCCTTTCAGCCCCCTCAGTTAAATACAGGCCCCCCTTTCAGTCCCCAGTTAAATATAGGCCCCCCCCTTTCAGCCCCCAGTTAAATATAGGCCCCCCTTTCAGCTCCCACAGTTAAATATAGGCCCCCCTTTCAGCCCCCTCAGTTAAATATAGGCCCCCCTTTAAGCCCCCTCAGTTAAATATAGCCCCCCCCTTTCAGCACCCTCAGTTAAATATAGGCCCCCCTTTCAGCCCCCACAGTTGCTATAGGCCCCCCTTTGTGCCCCAACAAGTAGTTATAGGCCCCATGTACCCCCACAGACATACTGCCTACAGACATTCACGGTAAATGGCTGGAGGCAGTATGTCTGTGCTCTGACCAGACTGGAGAAGCCCCCAGACTGGAGGAGCAGTGGTCGGAGCATTGAAGGCAGCCTGCTGTGGTTACCTTCCTGGCCCGATGTCAGCCACCTGTCTTCCAGGCAGCTCCTCCGCTCCAGTTCTTCTTCGGGGCGCGGCTTTCCTCTGACTTCCGGTCCGGCTTGCCGCGTCATAGCGCACCGAACGTGCCTACGCGCGGTACGATCGTTGCGCTAGTACCTCCCGACGGCCACTGCATTTTTTTTTTTTTTTTTTTTTTTAAGTGGCAGTGGCCTCCGAGGTATGTGCGGCAGGGACAGGGCCCGGGAAAGAGGGTAACTGACTGACTGATTGTACAGAGTACGGTCAGTCAGTCAGTGGAAAATGGCAGGCCCCCAGCGGTCAGTGAGTGACTGACTGACTGACTGACTAGGAGTAAAAACTATAAAAAATGTTGGGCCCGGCCCCCCTCGGGTCCGGCCCCTTACGGGAGTACCGGCTGTACCCCCCTGATGGCGGCCCTGCATGTAACACTAATGAGTCCCAATTACTTATTGGGCCCAATTTGAACATTTCTACTTAGGGTTGTACTCACTTTTTTTTGCCAAGGTTAAGATATTAATGGCTTTATGATGAGTTATTTGGGTGGGGGAGGGGGGACACAATATTAAACACTGTTACACTTTACATTGTAGAAGAGTTTCATTTCTTCTGTGTTGTCACATGAAAAGATAAAATAAAATATTTAAAAACATGTGAAGGTTGTACTCACTTATGTCAGATACTGTAAATGTTATAACTGTAATAATCTTTTTTTAAGCCATTTATCTATTTTTTGCACTGACACTTGACTGAACATATATGTATTTCTCATGTGTTGAACATATAATGTCACCATGATGAATTGTCTTTATACATTTATGATGAATATGCACGTTATACTTGTTATACTTGATATTACTTTATTTGGTAATTACGTGTCTGGGTAAATATAGACCCTTAGTGATGTGTGTGAACATGCTTGAAAAAAGCTTCAACAAGAAGCAGAAATGTGGCAGTGATTTAACTATTATATGGAGAGCTGCAATATATTTTTTATATACTATATACCCATACATACAGACACTGTGATCTGTAGTTTTTGCCGGTACCACTTGTGCATTGTATTGATTGTTTGATTACTACTTATGTGTTGATGTGACAACAATTGGCAATTTTTTTTTTGCATTCACATCATTGACAATGCAATATCAGGAATGTGAACCAAAGTGAAATAATTGCAGATTTTTGGTCACATCATATCTCAGAAACAATGGAATAAAAGTGATGAAAAAGTCATATATAAGCAAAAGTTATGTTACAGTGGTACTCCCGTGGAAAACTTCCTTTTTTTTTTTTAAATCAACTAGTGCCAGAAATTAAACAGATTTGTAAATTACTTCTATTAAAAAATCTTAATCCTTCCAGTACTTTTTAGGGGCTGTATACTACAGAGGAAATGGTTTTCTTTTTGGATTTCTCTGATGTCATGACTACAGTGTTCTCTGCTGACCTCTGCTGTCCATTTTAGAAACTGTCCAGAGCAGCATATGTTTCCAATGGGGATTTGTTCTCTGAACAGTTCCAAAAATGGACAGCAGAGGTCAGCAGAGAGCACTTTGGTTATGACAGAAGAGAAATCCAAATAGAAAAGCATTTCCTCTGTAGCATACAGCCCCTAAAAATTACTGAAAGGATTAAGATTTTTTAATAGAAGTAATTTACAAATCTGTTTAACTTTCTGGAACCAGTGGATGGATTTATAAAAAAAAAGTTTTCCATGGGAGTACCCCTTTATTAAAAACTACAGATAATGGTGCAAAAAATTCTCATACAGCACTGTATGCAGAAAAATAAGAAAGTTATAGGAGGTCAGAATAGGGAAATTTTAAACATACTTTGCCTTTTTTAAAAGAAGTGCAGTAATAGAAAAGAATGCAAACATGAGTATCATTTTAATTGTATTCATCCACATAATTAAAGGGGTACTCCTGTGCAAAACTTTTTTTTTTAAATCAACTGGTACCAGAAAGTTAAACAGATTTATAAATTACTTCTTTTAAAAAATCTTAATCTTTCCAGTACTTTTTAGGGTTTGTAAACTACAGAGGAAATGGTTTTCTTTTTGGAACACAGAGCTCTCTGCTGACATCATGACCACAGTGCTCTCTGCTGACATCTCTGTCCATTTTAGGAACTGTCCAGAGCAACACATGAGCAGAGAGCAGTGTGGTCACGATGTCAGCAGAGAGCTCTGTGTTCCAAAAAGAAAACCATTTCCTCTGTAGTATTCAGCAGCTAATATATACTGAAAGGATTAAGATTTTTTAATAGAAGTAATTTACAAATCTGTTTAACTTTCTGGCACCAGTTGATTTAAAAAAAAAAAATAAAAAATTCCATGGGAGTACCCCTTTAAGAAAACATGTCAATTTCACTGTAAAATGCATTGCTTAAAAACAAAACCCCCAAAAATTTGCTAAATTGTGATTTTCTTTAATTTATTTTCTTTTCAATATTAAATTCAAATTTAAGGTGTCTTTATAAAGTACATTTTGTTGTGAAAAAACAAACATATGGGTCTGTGGATGGAAAAATAAAAGAATTATGGCTCTTGAAAGGCGTAAACTAAAAAATGTGTAAACTAAAATTTGTTGTGTCCTCAAGGCCAAAATTAGCTGTGTCTCTAAAGGGGTATTCCAGAAATTATTTTTTATATGACATTTGACTATGCTACAGAGGCTGTAAAGTTAGTGTAGTTAATAATATAGTGTCTGTACCTGTGTGTGATGGTTTTCTCACAATTCTTATGTGATTTTCATCCCAATATTTACATTTAACAGCATACAAAATTACTGTTGTCTCAGATTTTTCCCAGGTTGCAATGCGGCCGAGCCCTGACTTACTAGTCAGCTGATGACAGGGAGCCTGTCTGCTTCAATGGGTGGAGCGATCGCTTGGTGGTAGAGAGATCAATCTGCAACTATTGCAACAGCTGTAGGCACCCTGATTGAAAACCACAGGTCTTTTGAATGAATTATGCTCATTTAGGTTTCAATGGGAGTGTGACTGATGTGTGGGAGGGAGGAAAATTGAATTATGGGATTTGTATGCAAAGAAGTAAACTAAAAAAGGAAATACTAGTTCACAAAAAGCTAGCCACAGCGTTATGGTAATCTCACGCCATTTAGCCCCAAGACAAGCGCAGATCCTTCCTAAGCATGTCCATTAATGTCTGCCAGGTATGTACTGAAATCACCTTATGGTGGATAACCCATTAAAGGGGTTAAATGACCAGCATCAAAGTGATCTCCATTGTCGGCCATTACTGGCTGGTGTTTCTGTAGGTTGAGTCAGCACCGCCAGGTATTTGGCACTAGAGAGACAGGATTCCTCTATTGCCCCCCCCCCCCCCCCCCAGTAAGTTAAAAAGTATGAATTGAGAGATGGCACAACCCTCCCCCCCCCCCCCCTCTAACCTGGGGTGGACCACTCCCCCGCTGCCCCCCTGCCTGAGAGTTATAGGAGTGTGATTACAGCTACCACACTCCTATCACACTCAGCCAATGCAGCTCTGGAGGTGTCTACAGTATAAGACATATTCTAACAGCAGAAAAGTAACTGCAGCTCTGGAAGTGACAGGAGGATAAGACATGATGTGACAGCAGAATAGTGACAGCAGCTCTGAAGGTGACTGGAGGATAAGTCAAAATATAACAGCAGAATACTGACTGCAACTCTGGAGTTGACTGGAGTATAAGACATGATGTGAGAGCGGAATAGTGGCTGCAGCTCTAGAGGTGAAAGGAGCTTAAGACATGATGTAACAGCAGAATAGTGGTTGCAGCTCTGGAGGCAACTTGAGGATGCGACATGATGTAATAGTAGAAAAGTAAGTACAGCTTTGGCAGTAACAGGAGGACGAGATATGGTGTAACAAAAAAATAGTGTCTACCATGCTGTGCCTGTATTTATCTGAATAAAGCTTGAAGTTTTTTTACCTGCTACCGTGGTGCCGGATACTTCTATTGCTGTCCATGTCTGTGGAGGGGAACGCTACCCGACAGTCCAGGCACAGGAGCGGAGGAAAGGATCAGAGCAGTCAAGCACATTTTATTAACAGCAAAAAAGTGAGTACACACACCTTGTCTCTGTCTTCTTCCTCTGTGAACGTGAATCTGGTACCTGTTATAGAGCCAAAAGAAAGAAAAGTGATATCTTGCTCAGTACCTAATCCTGATCCTGTACATATAAATTTTTATGTGTCTAGGACCTGTATATCCCTAACAAATAGCATTTATATCTTGGTCACTTGCTTTGTCTTCTTGCCTTGCGGAGGGGGCGTGTCCATCTCTTTCCCTCACTGAGTCTGGGAGCAGCCTGGCAGTCTGCAGATCTTTCTAAATTAGTGCAAGGATTTTAGTGATAAAAGCACAGTAGTTTTTATGCATACATTTTATATCTGTCATTAGTAAAGATGGATGCTAATCCAGCTTTACTAGGAACAGATAGAAAATGTGTGTCATTCAGCTTTAACAGACTCCTGAATGTCTGTTCAGCTTCTTTGTCATTCAGGAGTCAGAGAAAGCTTTGGCTGTTCAAGCATGCTGGGAGTTGTAGTTTTGCAATAGCTTGAGCTGCAGTGTTTGTAAAGCAATGTGTTAGAACAGTGTTGCCTTTAGCTGTTGCAAAACTACAACTCCCAGCATGCCCACGCATCCTTTGTCTGTAGTTTTGCAAGAGATGGAGACACACAGCTGGAGAATACCCAGCTCTAACACAGAGTTTTACAAAGATTGTAACTCCAGCTGTTGCAAAACTACAACTCCCATCATGGTAGTTGTAGTTTAGGAATAGCTGAAGGCTGCAGTGGTGATCTCCTATACTGGATACCAACACACTTTATGGCCTGTATCCAGTATGCTGCAAAATACAGAGTAGTCTGTCTGCGTAAAGACTGATGACCCCTAGTGGCGGCTATTTTCATTTTTCCTTTTTTAGTAAAAAATTTTTTTTTTATAAATGTGTATTTAAAAAAGTCATCTTATCAGTAGTACTGCAAAATATAAAAAGTTTTTCAACATGACAGTGTCTCTTTAAGCATGCTCCTATCGGTGAAGGGGAGGAGTTCCTGCACGGAATAAAGATATGTGGTGGCACCCTGCCTCCGTCCTACATGCCCCTAGGCCTTATGTCCCCCCTTGCTATTCTCCTGCACTGGCTCTTAGAAGATCAGGGAGAATGCAAGCTGGAGCTCTCTATATAATACATACAGACCTTCAGCTTGCATGCTCCCCGAGAAGCAGCAAGACCTACGGTGGCCGGGCCCTCCGTGCCTGACCTGTCACACGCCCCTGCTACAGAGAAGCTGTCATCTGGCCAATTGTATTCCATCATAGCTGTAGTCACTTGTAAGTTCTGCAGTGATCATGAGTGAAACAACAACTCCCAGCATAACCTTATTACTGCTAAGATTTTACTGCGAGCTATAGTATCACATGGTACAAACTTATTGAGCAATTGCCCCTTACTTGGCATCACAACAGGCTAAAAAAATTACTTAGGGGGGCATTATAGGGTGACACCATTTTCTACCACAACGGGTGACATTAACCTTAGCAACACCACTGGTGCTCTGTAATAGCTAGAGGCAAAGAGCTCGCTGTTACTGCGCTCCTCTGTGTGTGCCGCTGTGTCAGTCAATGGGAGGTCAGCAGAGAAAGGTGTTGGCGGCCCTCTGATACTCGGGCACATTATAAAGAATTTATTCTCTATTGGCTATAAAACAATGAAATATACACAGAAACATATGAGTGGAATAAGCTTTTTAACCCCTACTGCAATGTGTTGCCAGTTTAACATGTATAAAAGATGTGATAGATGCCCATTAAAAGGATATGATAGATGCCCATTACAAGGAAGTGACAGATGCCCATTACAAGGATGTGATAGATGCCCATTACAAGGATATGATAGATGCCCATTACAAGGATGTGATAGATGCCCATTACAAGGATATGATAGATGCCCATGACAAGGATGTGATAGATGCCCATTACAAGGATGTGATAGATGCCCATTACAAGGATGTGATAGATGCCCATTAAAAGGATATGATAGATGCCCATTACAAGGATGTGATAGATGCCCATTACAAGGATGTGATAGATGCCCATTACAAGGATGTGATAGATGCCCATTACAAGGATGTGATAGATGCCCATTACAAGGATGTGATAGATGCCCATTAAAAGGATATGATAGATGCCCATTACAAGGATGTGATAGATGCCCATTACAGGTCGGGTTATGAGGAAGGGATAGGAGGACGGGATAGGAGGTCGGGATAGGAGGTCGGGATAGGAGGTCGGGATAGGAGGTCGGGATAGGAGGTCGGGATATGGCATCAATATATGAGGACGGGATATGAAGTCAAAAGCTTCCTCCTTTGTTTATTTTCCTCCCCAACAAGGATTAGGAAGGAAAAACTGGGCAATGCTGGGTACTCAGCTAGTATATATATATTTATTTATTTTAATGTTAAAATGGAATAGCTAAAGTAAAAAATTAAAATAAAAAAAAAAAACACGCCTGCAAAAACAATGTTAAAACTCACATGGCTTTTTTTTGTGTTTTTTCACTCCCACACTATGGAGAAAAACACAGCGATTTTCCCAAAAAAACGCCATAGTCTCATAAGGTCACTTCTAGGAATCACCCAATGAGCCGAAAAAAGCTGAAAAAAACGCCAAAAGGATAAAAAAAACACCAATTAGAAAAACAAAAAAAGTGGATATGGCATTTTGTAGTTCCTTATTGACTTGCAGCTAACATTTGCCCACGCTGTGCAGTAGAATGGGTGTTTTTTTGGGCCTTTTATTTTTTTTTTCAACTACATCCCTATTACATCTCATATGTACCATGGCATGGAAATAACAATGACCATCACCCCACAGTCCCTAACTGGTTGGCTCTAGCTATACCTCTAGTTATACCTAGTTATAACAAGTTGGCTCTAGTTATACCTATGGGATATTGTCAAAAGGAAATATTTCCCATAGTCTTCCACTATTTACTATTGCTCCCTTTGCTTTCTTTCAGGTGGGCCTGGCATCAGTCCCCGGCCGAAACAACTACGTGGCCATCAAGGGAATCACCAAGACAGGGGACAATGCAGCGACCCTGCAGAGAGAGAGACGGATCCTCATGCTGGCCCGAGACTGCCCGTTCCTGTGTCACCTGTATGCTGCACAGCAGTCTCAGGACCATGCATTCTTCATCACCGAGTACCTGTCCGGCGGCAGCCTGGAGGCTTTACTCAGAATGTGCAGCTGTCTGAACACCGACAACGTAAGATTCTACACAGCAGAGATTGCATGCGGCCTCCAGTTCCTTCACGGGCATAACATCGTCCACCGGTAAGTCTAACTTCCCCACACCTGTCTCCTTGTCGTGTTGTAAATAATGCACCCAACTCTCCCAGAATCCTGAATTTTGTTAGGCTTTGTGGTGGTACAGTTCATGACCCCTTCACCATTGTCGATCTTTAAAGATTTCCTGTGATGTCCCAGCACCAAAAGCTGTCCTGTGGGCTGCGGATCTCCTTGGGCATTAATTTTTCACTGTGTATTATGTAATGTATGTACTGTATCTTTAACCCCTTCCCGCAGAATCACGTCTATAGACGTCATTCAGTTAACCCCGCGATGCGCAGCATCGCACGGGTTAACTGGCAGAAGTCCCGCTGTTTCAAGCAGGGGACAACCTCTGCAACACCCTCCAGGACCAGCTGTCGATGGTCCTGGTCAGCGATCACTGTGATTGGTCCCTGTGGACTAATCACAGTGAATGAGCTGACTGGGGGTAAAGTTCATTTCCCCTGCTCTGCCCGCCACTAGAAGTCTGAGCAGAGCAGGGGAAGAAGATGCTGAGAGCTGCTGTGGAGACAGCAGCACTTATCAAGTACCGGCGCGGCAGTGGGGACCGGCGGCAGGCTCTCAGCAGCTGGAGGCACACGGGTTGGCGGCAGGTAAGTGGAGGAGGCGGCGGGCGGCATCTGCATCAGAGGCAGCAGTGAAGCTCTTCACTGCTGCTTCTGGTAGTTTAGAAAACTACAACACCCAGCATGCCTTTTGGCTGTCTGGGCATGCTGGGTGTTGTAGTTTTGCAACATCTGGAGGGCCGCAGTTTGGATCAATCTGTGCTCTTCCAGATGTTGCAAAACTACAACTCCCAGCATGCCCAGACAGTCCAGGCATGCTGGGAGTTGTAGTTCTGTAACATCTGGCCCTTCAGATGTTGCTGAACTACAACTCCCAGCATGCCTGGGCATGCTGAGAGTTGTCATTTTGCAAAATCTGGAGGGCTACAGTTTGGACACCACTACACAGTGGTCTCCAAACTGTTCTCCTCCAGATGTTGCAAAACTACAACACCCAGCATGCCCTTTGGCTGTCCGTGCATGCTGGGAGTTGTAGTTTTGCAACAACTGGAGGCACACTGGTTGGGAAACATTGTCTGTTTCCTAACTCAGTGTTTCCCAACCTTTGTGCCTCCAGCTGTTGCAAAACTATAACTCCCAGAATGCACTGAAAAACCATACATGCTGGGAGTTGTAGTTTTGCAACAGCTGGAGGCACACGGGTTGGGAAACACTGAGTTAAGTAACAAACTCTTAGTGTTTTGCAACCAGTGTACCTCCAGCTGTTGCATAACTACAACCCCCATGCACGGACAGCCAAAGGGTATGCTGGGAGTTGTAGTTTTGCCTTCCCCACAGGGGGATTTACAGTGAGTTTCTCGCTGCAAGTTTGAAATGCAGCTAATTTTACGCTGTAGCTCAAAACTCTATGTAAACTCGCCCGTGCAAATGTACCCTAAAAACACTACACTACACTAACACAAAATAAAGAGTAAAACACTACATATACACCCCCTTACACTGTCCCCCCCCCCCCCCCCCCTCGCCCCTCCCCAATAGAAATGAAAAACATCAGGTATGGCACTGTTTTCAAAACTGAGCCTCCAGCTGTTGCAAAACAACAACTCCCAGTATTGCGGGACAGCCATTGACTATCCAGGCATGCTGGGAGTTTTGCAACAGCTGGAGACACCCTGTTTGGGAAACACTGCCTTAGAATACCCCTATGTCCACCCCTATACAAATCCTTAATTTAGGCCTCAGATAGGCATGGCACTCTCTCACTTCGGAGCACTGTCGTATTTCAAGGTAACCGTTTAGGGCCACATATGGGGTATTTCCGTAATCGGGAGAAATTGTCTAACAATTTTTCGGGGGGCTTTTTCTCCTTTTACCCCCTATGAAAAGGTAAAGTTGGGGTCTACTCCAGCATGTTATTGTAAAAAAAAAAAAAAAAATGTTACACTAACATGCTGGTGTTGCCCCATACTTTTTTTTATTTTCACAAAAGGTAAAAGGAAAAAAAGACCCCAAAGTTTTTAATGCAATTTTTCCTGAGTACGGAAATACCCCATATGTGGGAGTAAAATGCTCTGCGTGCGCACAACAGGGCTCAGGAATGAGAGCACCATGTACATTTGAGGTGATTTGCACAGGGGTGGCTGATCGTTACAGCGGTTCTGACATAAAAAAAAAAAAAAACCTACATGTGACCCCATAGTGAGCCTTAACACCCCACACCTGTTTGAAGAATTTTCATTGAAAATGAAAAATGTGTGTTTTTTTACTAAAATGCTGGTGTTATCCCAAATTTTTCATTTTCTCAAGGTGTAATAGTAAAAAAGCCCCCCAAAATTTTTATATAAATGCCCTATAAGTGGACGTAAAGTGCTCTGCAGGCTAACTACAATGCTCAGAAGAGAAGGAGCACCATTGGGATTTTGTAGAAAGAATTTGGCTGGAATTGAAGGCCATGTGCGTTTACAAAGCCCCCATGGTGCCAGAACAGTGGACCCCTCCCCCCACATTTGACCCCATTTTGAAGATTACACCCCTCACGTAATGTAATAATGGGTGCTGTGAACATTTACACCCCACAGGCGTTTGACCTATTTTGTGTACAGTCATCCATGAAAATGAAAAATTAGATTTTTCATTTGCACAGCCCACTGTTCCAAAAGTCTGTCAAACACCAGTGGGGTATAAATGCTCACTGCACCCCTTATTACATTTGGTTAGGGGTTTAGTTTCCAAAATGAGGTCACGTGTGGGGGGGTTTCTGCTGTTCTGGCACCATGGGAGCTTTGTAAACGCACATGGCACCCGACTTCCATTCCAATCAAATTCTCTCCACAAAAGCTTTTTTTTTCTGAGCATTGTAGTTCGCCTGCAGAGCACTTTACGTCCATATATGGGGTATTTCCACACGAGGTTACAAATTTTGGGGGGCATTTTTTCCTATAACCTCTTGTAAAAATATTGAATTTGGGGGAAAAAAACTGCATTTTAGTGAAAAAAAAATGTTTTTCATTTACACATCCGAGTTTAACGAAAAGTATTCAAACACCTGTGGGGTGTTAAGGCTCACTGTACCCCTTGTTACGTTCCTTGAGGGATGTAGTTTCCAAAATGGTATGCCATGTGTTTTTTTTTTTTGCTGTCCTTGCACCAAAGGGGCTTCCTAAATGGGACATGCCCCCCAAAAACCATTTCATCAAAATTTGCTTTCCAAAAGCTAAATGTGACTCCTTCTCCTCTGAGCATTGTAGTTCGCACACAGAGCGTTTGACGTCCACACATGGGGTATTACCATACTCAGAAGAGATGGGGTTACAAATTTTGGGTGTCATTTTTCCTATTACCCCTTGTAAAAATGTAAAATATGGGGGGAAAACCATTATTTTAGTGGGGAAAAAAATTCATTTACACATACAACTTTAACAGAAAGTCGTCAAACACCTGTGGGGTGTTAAAGCTCACTGTACCACTTGAGGGGTGTAGATTCCAAAATAGTAAGCTATGTGTTTTTTTTGTTTTGTTTTTTGCTGTTATGGAACCATAGGGGCTTCTTAAATGCGACATGCCCCCTAAAAACCATTGCAGCAAAATTCACTCTTCTAAATCCTATTGTCGCTCCTTCCCTTCTGAGCCCTCTAGTGCACCTACAGAACACTTGACATACACATATGAGGTATTTCCTTACTTGAGAGAAATTGGGTTACACATTTTGGGTGGCATTTTCTCCTTCTAGCCTTTATAAAAATGCAAATACTGGGTCTACAGGAATGTGTTAGTGTAAAAAATAGAGATTTAGAATGTTCTCCTTCACTTTGCTGCTATTCCCTTGAGAAAGTCCAGGCTGACGAAACGTACGTTGGGGCGGTGGTGACAGGTCTCCATTATGGGTAAGTGAGTACCAGCTTTGTTAGTGTTATTACTTTCATGCACTGTTAGTGTCCATTCCAGCTATCCTAAGTGGGTAGCTGGACATTATATTAGTAAAGGTTATATACCCCTTTTCTTGTCCTATTGGACATTATTATTGGACACCCATTACTGCTGCTGTAGATCTCACTGTTTATATACTTCATATGAGCTTGATTATACTAATCATACCTGTCTCACCACCTTCTTTTCGGATTGGTTATCTGTTTACAATCATTGACCTTGTATAATGTTAATATTTAGTAGTCATATTTGTGATTTTAAAGAGTATTAATCAAATTATTTTAGTTTTATCAGTAGTCATGGCTCTAGTGTTTCTCTATAAGTATATAAAATTTATTTTCAGAGCTATACTGTAGCATTGGTTTATAGACCCGCAGCGAGTTTTAGATATGGTTTATACACCAGTAGTTTCAATGTACATTATACTACAACGCTGCTATTTCTTGTTGCTAATTATTCCTGTGAAATACCTAAAGAGTTAACAAACCTTTTGAATGTCATTTTGAATACTTTGAAGGGTGCAGTTTTTATAATAGGGTCATTTATGGGATATTTCTAATATGAACACCCCTCAAATACACTTCGAAACAGAACTGTTCCCTGAAAAATTCTGATTTTGAAAATTTTGTGAAAAATAGGAAAATTGCTGCTGAACTTTGAAGCCCTCTGATGTCTTCCAAAAGTAAAAACCTGTCAACTTTATGATGCAAATATAAAGTAGACATATTGTATATGTGAATCAATATACAATTTATTTGGAATATCCAATAGAGTTTCAAATTCAGAAAAATGCTAAATTTGTTAATTTTTCATAAAATTTAGCAATTTTTAACCAAGAAATGATGCAAGCATTGACAAAAATTTACAACTAAGATAAAGTAGAATATGTCATGAAAAAATAAACTCGGAATCAAATTCATAAGTAAAAGAATCCCAGAGTTATTAATGCTTAAAGTGACAGTGGCCAGATTTGCAAAAAATGCTCTGGTCCTTAAGGCCAAAATGACCTCGGTCCTTAACCCCTTAACGACGCAGGACGTATATTTACGTCCTGCGCCGGCTCCCGCGATATGAAGCGGGATCGCGCCGCGATCCCGCATCATATCGCGTCGGTCCCGGCGCTCATCAACGGCCGGGATCCGCGGCTAATACCAAACATCGCCGATCGCGGCGATGTGTGGTATTAACCCTTTAGAAGCGGCGGTCAAAGCTGACCGCCGCTTCTAAAGCGAAACTGAAAGTGACCCGGCTGCTCAGTCAGGCTGTTCGGGACCGCCGCGGTGAAATCGCGGCGTCTCGAACAGCTGACCGGACATCGGGAGGGCCCTTACCTGCCTCCTCGGTGTCCGATCGGCGAATGACTGCTCCGTGCCTGAGATCCAGGCAGGAGCAGTCAAGCGCCGATAACACTGATCACAGGCGTGTTAATACACGCCTGTGATCTGTGTAGAAGATCAGTGTGTGCAGTGTTATAGGTCCCTATGGGACCTATAACACTGCAAAAAAAATGTAAAAAAAAAGTGTTAATAAAGGTCATTTAACCCCTTCCCTAATAAAAGTTTGAATCACCCCCCTTTTCCCATAAAAAAAATAAAACAGTGTAAAAACAAAATTAATAAACATATGTGAAATCGCCGCGTGCATAAATGTCCGAACTATAAAAATATATCATTAATTAAACCGCACGGTCAATGGCGTGCGCGCAAAAAAATTCCAAAGTCCAAAAAAGCGTATTTTGGTCACTTTTTATACCATTCAAAAATGAATAAAAATTGATCATAAAGTCAGATCAAAACAAAAATCATACCGATAAAAACTTCAGATCACGGCGCAAAAAATAAGTCCTCATACCGCCCTGTACGTGGAAAAATAAAAAAAGTTATAGGGGTCAGAAGATGACATTTTTAAACGTATAAATTTTCCTTCATGTAGTTATGATTTTTTCCAGAAGTGCGACAAAATCAAACCTATGTAATTAGGGTATCATTTTAACCGTATGGACCTACAGAATAATGATAAGGTGTAATTTTTACCGAAATATGCACTGCGTAGAAACGGAAGCCCCCCAAAGTTACAAAATGGCGTTTTTTCTTCGATTTTATTTTTCCGTTTCGCCGTGCATCTTTGGGTAAAATGACTGATGTCACTGCAAAGTAGAATTGGTGACGCAAAAAATAAGCCATAATATGGATTCTTAGGTGGAAAATTTAAAGGGTTATGATTTTTAAAAGGTAAGGAGGAAAAAACAAAAGTGCAAAAACTGAAAAACCCTGAGTCCTTAAGTGGTTAAGAGAGAGAGGAGCAGTGATAATCAGGTGACCCTGCCTGCCCAGTGGGAACCCCTAAATTCTCTTGTATATGGTGTTGGGGGGGAGGAGTCGCCCCAGTCTAGCTGCAGAGCTCAAGCTGAGAACTGTGTGGAAAGGAGGAGGAAGTCGTGTGTGGAGAAATCCTGAGGGAAGCCTAAGAAAATATCTTCTAAAGTCAGCCCCACCATTCTGCAAAGTTTCCCCATACAGCAGAGTCAGCCCCGCCATTCTGCAAGTGTTCCCCCATACAACAGAGTCAGTCCCGCCATTCTGCAAGTGTTCCCCCATACAGCAGAGTCAGCCCCGCCATTCTGCAAGTGTTCCCCCATACAGCAGAGTCAGCCCCACCATTCTGCAAGTGTTCCCCCGTACAGCAGAAGCCCCGCCATTCTGCAAGTGTTCCCCCATACAGCAGAGTCAGCCCCACCATTCTGCAAGTGTTCCCCCATACAGCGGAAGCCCCGCCATTCTGCAAGTGTTCCCCTGTACAGCAGAGTCAGCCCCACCATTCTGCAAGTTTTCCCCCATACAGCGGAGTCAGCCCTGCCAATCTGCAAGGGTTCCCCATACAGCGGAGTCAGCCCCACCATTCTGCAAGTGTTCCCCCATACAGCGGAGTCAGCCCCGCCAATCTGCAAGGGTTCCCCGTACAGAGGAGTCAGCCCCACCATTCCGCAAGTGTTCCCCCATACAGCGGAGTCAGCCCCACCATTCTGCAAGTGTTCCCCCGTAAAGTGGTGAGTCAAGCTCTGGCAGTGATAGTACTTGGACCTTGTCAGAACCCTAGCCAGAGTGGGAAACCTTTCAGTCTATAATCTCTAGTCAGTATTATTCAAGTGGATGAAAAGCACCATAAGTCCTAGCAAGGCAACAGGGCTCCCAAGGGTTACACTGCATCCCTTGTACTCTTCATACTGTGTGTTGTACCATCTACACCTGCTCAGTAAAAGACAGTTATCCGTAACCCGACGTCAGTGTGTTTCTTACTCCCATTGTCTGGCCCCGGAGAAGCTGATAAGAATTCCTTGCACCCCTGTGGCACCACATTACCATTGTCTTTTATTTATAACTCTTTTTTCTTCTTTCATTGCAGAGATATCAAGCCAGATAACATCATGCTGGATAGAGATGGAAACATCCGCATCATAGACCTCGGAGTTGCCCAAGATGGCGTCACCTCTTCCAACAAGATCAAAGGAGTGACGGGCACGTTACCATACATGGCCCCAGAGGTGCTCCAGAGGAAGATGTACTATGCAGCAGTTGACTGGTGGAGCCTGGGGATTGTTGTATCCCGGATGTCAGCAGGACGTTCCCCATTTTACTTTGGCTGCAACAGAGAAATGGCTCACGATTCCATCACCAGAGAGAAGCCTAATATTCCATCTTGGCTCCCTGCTGACCTGAAACATCTGATCAAGAAACTGCTGCGTAAGAATCCTGAGAAGCGGCTGGGTGTGAACAGGAACATCAGAGACCATCCATTCTTCACCACCATCAACTGGGAGGAACTGGAGCAGAAGAGAGCACAGCCGCCATTTACACCATTCAAGCCAGCTCTGAAGAAGGGAGACCTGCCGTGGCCAGAGGAAGAGACAGCCCTTCACCCCTTGGAAGGATTCTCTTTCATTGCTCCAAGCTGGGCCTGTTAACATCAGCCCATGGCCATGGCCCAGAGCTCTGTGCCCCCTGACCCGTGCCTCTGCTGCTGTATTAGACCTCGGCTTGTCTATAACATCCTCTCTATACCATCTGAATGCTGCAGATTTCCATCAAGTTGTTACCCTGGATCTTAGCTCCACATCCTCCACAGCCTCTGAAGACCCTCTGTACCCCAGGAGCGGCCTGTGCTTGTAACACCTCAGCACAGACCTGGTAAGTATCACACATCATCACACATACATTAGGATCACACACACATTAGGATCACACACACATACAGGTAGATAGAAATATACACACAGGTACATACATAGATAGTATAGACACATACACACAGACACACACAACAGATAGCGGTAGATATCGGCTTTGATCCTGGGACTTGTTCCGATCGCCATATTTGGGGTCAGGAAGGAATTTTTCTCCTTTGAGGACAATTGGCTCATTCTTTAAGGGGGTTTTTGCCTTCCTTGGGATCATTCCAGCCATAAATAGGTAACATAACATAATGTACAAAAAATAAATGAATAATAATAATAAAAAAAAGTATTATATATGTATATATATAAAAAAAATACATAATAGTTTACCATACTAGATAGGTCATGTACTGGCTTTTGATCCTGGGACTTGTTCCGATTGCCATATTTGGGGTCAGGAAGGAATTTTCCCCCCTTACATAAGGATAATTGGCTCTTTCCTCAAGGGGGTTTTCGCCTTCCTTTGGATCAACACAGTATATAAAAAAGCTTTGCTTTTACATTTATACATTACACATAGCAAAATAAAACATAACACACATTTCTAAAATTTGCAGAATCCCAGTATCCCCTTCCTGTAACTATATAAACGAAATAAAATGTCCTTTTCCCCCTTTACATCATTGTGTCTGTGTCTTTATTTCCATTGTTTGATCATGTATTGTTCTAATAAATACAGTGAAACCTCTTTGAGAAGACCACCCAAATTTCTCCTGGTCTTCTATTGCAGTGGTGTCCTAAAAACAAGACCACTATGGGAATGGTCTTTTCAAAGAGGTGGTACAAAGCTTCATTTGCACTAAATCATATTGTATCATATTGTTGCAGAATGTTTGATACTTTTGAACATATTTAATGGAATTGGGTAGTGCAAACATTTGACAACTTTTTGTTGAATAGAATAAAAGAGTTTAAAAAACCATGGCACTTAAACCATGTCTCCTTTTGTTAGGCCAAACATGTATAACTGATGGTGTAAAATAGCAAAAAGAAAAAAATGGCACAATATGCTGGATAAATATGTCTACAAAGTCAAAGACAGAAAAAAATTGTGCAAAAAGTGCCTAAGAACTGACACCCGATGCTTGATAAATTCTCCCCAAGGCGCCCAAAATTTAAAAAAAAATTATCTTCCCCTATTAACCGGGTATAGATGGAGGCAGGGGCGTACCTAGAGCATTTGGCACCCGGGGCGGACCCTTTGTTTCACCCCCCCCCCCACACACACACGCACCCCCCTTAATTACACCCCCTCCCCTCCCCCAGGGGCGGACTGACAACACTCGGGGCCCCTGGACCAAAAAAAAGGCAAGGGCCCCTGCTAGGCTCTGCAGCTCGTCAATCTTCTGCCACGCTACTATTCCACCCAAATCCCACACACAATAAATTAAATTTATATATGTAAGAAACACTTTAACATAGGTAAATTTCCATGACCAATAATACTGGTATACAAGGAGAAATATATACCACTACACAATAACTGGATAATACCGCCATACTGTACTGAATAAAACCACTATATACAGACCAGTATACTATACAGGATCTGTATGCAATATAAGTGATTATATACAGGACCATATGGCGGTAGATATCATCTGTACACAGGATATGTATACCGTATAAGTGATTACAGTTACATTTTGGGACTCACAATTACGTCTTTTCTGATCAGCGGCGTCCTCTTTCCTCTTCTTCTCCGTCCGGATAAGACCGCCATGTGAATCTCTTAACATCTGCAGGAAAAACATGTCAGACTCATTTTTTCAGTCCCCTCCCCTCCTCTACACAATCTTCCCATCTATAGGCCCACAAACTGTAATAATGCCCTCCTTCGTGTCCTGCACAGTAAATGGGCAGGTAGGTAGGTAGCCAGGTAACCCCCTCTTTCCCATAGGTATATGCAGAGTTACACCCCCCCATCTTTCCCATAGGTATATGCAGAGTTACACCCCCCTCTCTTTCCCATAGGTATATGCAGAGCTTTGCTACACCCCCCTCTTTCCCATAGGTATATGCAGAGTTACACCCCCCCTCTTTCCCATAGGTATATGCAGAGATACACCCCCACCCCCTCTTTCCCATAGGTATATGCAGAGCTACCCCCCCTTTTTACCATAGTATATGCAGAGTTACACCCCCCCTCTTTCCCATAGGTATATGCAGGGTTACCCCCCCTCTTTCCCATAGGTATATGAAGAGCTACCCCCCCCTCTTTCCCATATGTATATGTGGAGCTACACCCCCCTTCCCCATAGGTATATACCGAGCTACACCCCCTCTTTCCCATAGGTAAATGCAGAGCTACACCCCACCCTCTTTCCCATAGGTATATGCAGAGCTACACCCCACCCTCCTTTCCATAGGTATATGCAGAGCTACACCCCACCCTTCCCCATAGGTATATGCAGAGCTACACCCACCCCTCTCCCTCCCTTTCCCATAGGTATATGCAGAGCTGCCCCCCTCTCCCTCCCTTCCCTATAGGTATATGCAGAGCACCCCCCTCTCCCCCCCTTCACTATAGGTATATGCAGAGCATCACCCACCCTCTCCCTTCCTTCCCTATAAGTATATGCAGAGAACCCCCCTCTCCCCCCTTCCCTATAAGTATATGCAGAGCACCCCCCTCTCCCCCCTTCCCTATAAGTATATGCAGAGCACCCCCCCTCTCCCCCCTTCCCTATAAGTATATGCAGAGCACCCCTCTCTCCCCCCTTCCCTATAAGTAAATGCAGAGCACCCCCTCCCCCCTTCCCTATAAGTATATGCAGAGCATCCCCCCTTCCCTATAAGTATATGCAGAGCACCCCCCCCCCCCCCGTTCCCTATAGGTATAGGCAGGGTTAAAAAAAATAAAAAAGATGCTCACCTGATATACCACACAGCGATCTCCTCAGCTGCAGGGCCTGCGTCTTCTCCCCTCCACAGTACAGGCACCAATGAGTACTCAGGCAAAAATTAACTTATCCTCTATTCACAGGATAGGGGATAAGTAGCTGATCGCAGGGTCTGACCTCTGGGGCCCCACACGTTTTCCAGGACGGGACCCCGTCACTCTCAGTGAGGAGGATGTATCGTCTACGCGTTGATGGCATGCGCTCCATTTATTTCTATGGGAGCGCCGATGATGTCTTTTTGTCGCTCCCATAAAAATGAATAGAATGAGTGCCGGCTGCATCACGCACTCCTCACTGAGTGCCGGGTCCTGTCCCGGTGGTCGTGGGTGTGGGGCTGGACCCAGCAGTTGAACCCCCTGCGATCAGCTAATTATCCCATATCCTGTGAATAGAGGATAAGTTAAAGGGGTACTCCCGTGGAAAACTTTTTTTTTTAAATCAACTGGTGCCAGAAAGTTAAACAGATTTGTAAATTACTTCTATTAAAAAATCTTAACCCTTCCAATACATTTTATGGCTATATACTACAGAGGAAATGCTTTTCTTTTTGTATTTCTCTGATGTCACGACCACAGTGCTCTCTGCTGACATCTGCTGTCCATTTTAGGAACTGTCCAGAGCAGCATATGTTTGCTATGTGGATTTTCTCCTGCTCTGGACAGTTCCAAAAATGGACAGCAGAGGTCAGCAGAGAGCACTGTGTTCGTGACATCAGAGAAATGCAAAAAGAAAAGCATTTCCTCTGTAGTATATAGCCCCTAAAAAGTACTGGAAGGATTAAGATTTTTAAATAGAAGTAATCTACAAATATGTTTAACTTTCTGGCACCAGTTGATTTAAAAAAAAAAAAAAAAAGTTTTCCACGGGAGTACCCCTTCAACTTTCACCAGAAATCTCTTTTAATAGTAAAACGTTTTGTGTATGGTAATTTTTTGGCACTTTGTTCAGGTCAGTATCAGTCAGTGTAACTCACTCAGGACGAAGGGCGTACCTGTACGCCCTACGCACGGTCCCGGTGTTTAAAATGGTGCATCACATCGAATCGGTCCCGGCTGCTAACCATAACCGGGTCCCTGGGATAATGCATGCAGCACCGATCGCTGTGCCACGCGCTATTAACCCTTCAGACGCGGCGATCAAAGTTGATTGCCGCATCTGAAAACGAAAGTAAACGCTTCCCAGCAGCTCAGTCGGGCTGATCGGGACATAGCGATAAAATCACTATGTCCCGATCAGCTAGGACGCGAGCGTAGACCCCCTTACCTTGCTCCGTCACGTCCGATCGGCATTTGATTGCTCCAAGCCTGAGCTACAGGCTTGAGCAATCGAGACCCTATCTCGCTGATCCATGCAAAGCTATGGCTTTGCAGGGATCAGGGTAAGAGATCAGTGTGTGCAGTGTTATAGCTCCCTATGCGGAAATGTCCCCATGCGGAAATGTCCGAACTATAAAAATATATCATTAATTAAACCACACGGTCAATGGCGTACGCGCAAAAACATTCCAAAGTCCAACATAGCGTATTTTGGGTCACTTTTTATATCATGAAAAAATTTATATAAAGCGATCAAAAAGTCTGATCAATACAAAAATGGTACCGATAAAAACTTCATACTGGCCCATACATGGAAAATGTAAAAAGTTCTAGGGGTTAGAAGATGAGAATTTTTAACATACACATTTCGTGCATGTAGTTATGATTTTTTTCCGAAGTACAACAAAATCGAACCTATATAAGTAGGGTATCATTTTAACCGTATGGACCTACAGAATAGAGATAAGGCGTTATTGTTACCAAAAAATGCACTGCGTAGAAACGGAAGCCCCCAAAATCTACAAAATTAAATTTTTTCTTCAATTTTGTCGCACAATGAATTTTTTTCCCATTTTGCCGTGGATTGTTTGGTAAATGATGAATGTCACTGCAAAGTAGAATTGGTGGCGCATAAAATAAGCCATCATATTGAATTTTATGTGCAAAATTTAAAGCGTTATGATTTTTTGAAGGTGATGAGGAAAAAATGAGAATGCAAAAACGGAAAAAACCTGCACCCTTAAAGGGGTACTCCGCCCCTAGACATCTTATCCCCTATCCAAAGGATAGGGGATAAGATGTCAGATCGTCGCGGGCCCGCTGCTGGGGACCCCCGGGATCACCGCTGCGGCACCCGGCTGTCATTACTGCACAGAGCGAGTTCGCTCTGTGCGTAATGACGGGCGATACAGGGGACGGAGCAGTGTGACATCATGGCTCTGCCCCTCAAGACATCACGGCCCGCCCCTTAATACAAGTCTATGGCAGGGGCGTGACAACCGCCACGCCCCCTTCCATAGACTCGTATTGAGGGGGGCGGGCCGTGACGTCACGAGGGGCGGGGCCGTGACGTAAAGATACTCCGGCCCCTGTACTGCCCATCATCACGTACAGAGCAAACTCGCTCTGTGCAGTAATGACATCGGTGTGCCGCAGCGGTGATCCCGGGGGTCCCCAGCAGCGAGACCACGGCGATCTGACATCTTATCCCCTATCCTTTGGATAGGGGATAAGATGTCTAGGGGCGGAGTACCCCTTTAAGGGGTTAAAACAGGTATTTTTCAAGCAAAAACTGCTGGAAAAAAAGCAGTCAAAAATTTCAGCAATGTTTGCGGTAATATATATATATATATACAGTGCACTGTAGAAGCCGACAGGACTGTACGGCTCCACGCAACCAAGTGGGTATGCACATGGAGACTATCGCTAGACGCCTAACTGGATTGACCATATTCAAGGCGCTCCAGGGTCTGCTATCTGTCTATTTATGACTCTGGATATCAATTTTAAGTAATATCAAGAGGCGGTACTGTATCACTGCCTGCTTGTGATGAGTGTTTTGTTCCCTGCTATATGTAGACGTGGCTTATGACTGTACCACTTATAAGCAGGGCTCATCTGATATATTAAATAGCACCCTTCCTGTCCCTGAGGAGGTCATGGATGGTGACCGAAACGCGTCGGACATTAAGGGAAATAACTGATGATGCTAAAATTACAATACTAAACACTCGTGGTCATTTAACAGTGTGTAATTATTGCGTCCTTATGGTGGGGAGATATTATCAGATCTACCCCACACTGTACATTCACATATATTTATATATTTTTTTAAGATTACTTGATTAAAAGTTAAGTCTTAGTCACTCCTCTCCCCCCCCCCTCTTTGAGTATGGAGATACCCCATAAGTGGACCTGAAGTGCACTACGGGCGAACTACAATGCTCAGAAGAGGAGGAGCACCATTGAGCTTTTGGAAAGAGAATTCGTTTGGAATGGTAGTCAGGGGCCATGTGCATTTACAAATCCCCCCGTGGTGCCAGAACAGTGGACCCCCCACATGTGACCCTATTTTGGAAACTACACTCCTCACAGAATTTAATAAGTGGTGCAGTGAGCATTTACACCCCACTGGCGTTTGACAGATCTTTGGAACAGTGGGCTGTGCAAATGGAAAATTAAATTTTTCATTTTCACGGATCACTGTGGGGCGTAAATGTTCACTGTACCCCTTATTACATTACATGAGGGGTGTAGTTTCCAAAATGGGGTCACATATGGGGGGGGTCCATTGTTCTGGTACCATGGGGGCTTTGTAAATACAAGTGGCCTTCAATTCCGAATACATTTTCTCTTCAAAATCCCAATGGCGCTCCTTCTCTTCTGAGCATTGAAGTGCACCCATAGAGCACTTTACATCCACATATGGGGTATGCTCTTACTCTTGGGGGGCTTTTTTTTATTTTCCCTTGTGAAAAAGAAAAATTTAGGGTGACAGCAGCATTTTAGTGAAAATTTTTTTTTTTTCATTTTCCCATCCAACTTTAATGAAAATTTTTCAGCAGCTAATAAGTACAGGAAGGATTAAGATTTTTTAATAGAAGTAATTTACAAATCTGTTTAACTTCCTGGCACCAGTTGATAAAAAAAAAAAAAGTTTTTCACCGGAGTTCCCCTTTAACCCCTTAAGGACGCAGGACGTAAATGTACGTCCTGGTGCGGTGGTACTTAACGCACCAGGACGTACATTTACGTCCTAAACATAACCGCGGGCATCGGAGCAATGCCCGTGTCATGCGCGGCTGATCCCGGCTGCTGATCGCAGCCAGGGACCCGCCGGCAATGGCCAACGCCCGCGATCTCGCGGGCGTCCGCCATTAACCCCTCAGGTGCCGGGATCAATACAGCTCCCGGCATCTGTGGCAGTGTGCGATTTGAATGAATGATCGGATCGCCCGCAGCGCTGCTGCGGGGATCCGATCATTCATAACGCCGCACGGAGGTCCCCTCTCCTTCCTCCGTGCGGCTCCCGGCGTCTCCTGCTCTGGTCTGTGATCGAGCAGACCAGAGCAGAAGATGACCGAAAACACTGATCTGTTCTATGTCCTATACATAGAACAGATCAGTATTAGCAATCATGGTATTGCTATGAATAGTCCCCTATGGGGACTCTTCAAGTGTAAAAAAAAATGTTAAAAAATGTAAAAGTAAAAAAAAAGTGAAAAATCCCCTCCCCCAATAAAAAAGTAAAACGTCCGTTTTTTCCTATTTTACCCCCAAAAAGCGTAATTTTTTTTAATAGACATATTCGGTATCGCCGCGTGCGTAAATGTCCGAACTATTAAAATAAAATGTTAATGATCCCGTACGGTTAACGGCGTGAACGAAAAAAAAAAAAGTCCAAAATTCCTACCTTTTTAATACATTTTATTAAAAAAAAAAATATAAAAAATGTATTAAAAGTTTTTTATATGCAAATGTGGTATCAAAAAAAAAGTACAGATCATGGCGCAAAAAATTAGCCCCCATACCGCCGCTTATACGGAAAAATAAAAAAGTTATAGGTCATCAAAATAAAGGGATTATAAACGTACTAATTTGGTTAAAAAGTTTGTGATTTTTTTTAAGCGCAACAATAATATAAAAGTATGTAATAATGGGTATCATTTTAATCGTATTGACCCTCAGAATAAAGGACACACATCATTTTTACCATAAATTGTACGGTGTGAAAACGAAACCTTCCAAAATTAGCAAAATTGCGTTTTTCGTTTTAATTTCCCCACAAAAATAGTGTTTTTTGGTTGCTCCATACATTTTATGATATAATGAGTGATGTCATTACAAAGTACAACTGGTCGCTCAAAAAACAAGCCCTCATACTAGTCTGTGGATGAAAATATAAAAGAGTTATGATTTTTAGAAGGCGAGGAGGAAAAAATGAAAACGTAAAAATTAAATTGTCTGAGTCCTTAAGGCCAAAATGGGCTGAGTCCTTAAGGGGTTAAGAAATTGTGCCTAGCAGGACTATGCTAAGACTGTTCCATTTCCAAGTTCAACAAAAAAATCAAATTAGACCAAAAGGGGACTAAAGAGGCCAAGAGACCAACAAAATACCTAACCCCAAGGCCGTAGCCTGGGGTATAATACACCTCTAAATAGTACCCCCTAAAACATAGCTTTTATTGTATATCCAGATAAGATACGAATTTATTTAGTTTTTATTTATAAACCCAGTGAAATCAATATTAAAACTGAATGTCAGGTAGGTTAGTGTCTATGGAATCTGAGCAACATTGCTCCACTATAAGGGGTTCTGCAGCAACCCAATATGCCTACACTGACATTAACTAAAAACTAGATTGCCGCCTCTACATGTTTCGCCGTCCCCACGGCGTTCTCAAGAGGCAAACCAGTGGCAACAACACTTCAAAATGGCGGCAGGGGCTATTTATAGACAATGCCCCAAACATCATCAATTGGCGACAGCGTCCTGTAACCTATCATATGCGCCCTTAGATTGCTCCAATCTCTCTCGAGGATCCACAATCATATCCTAGGTCATATCCTCTAGGATCACCAATGGGAATACTAAACATATACTGACCTCATCTCCCTGCGTCCTTCGGGAGCGCTACGTCATACTGTGGAGCCTGCCGTTTAACATCGTACCGCGCTTGCGCACTGGGGTTTACTCAACATCGCAATTGTCTATCTCCCGCAGGTTAACCGGCGCATGCGCCCGCACTTGCATTCAGTATCGCTACAGCTCTCCTTAGTGCGCATGCCCACACACTTATACACTGATTCAGAAGCCTATTCTAACTGCGCTTGCGTGGGAAGATATAGTCAACACCAAGGTTTTAATATATATATATTTTAAAGAGAGTAGTGTACGGTTCTTCATATGTATTCTGTATCAATTATTACCTATCAAAGTATATGAAAATAGTGCATAAATGTGTAAGACACTCAAATATAATGCATCAATATAATATATATATAAAAAATATATATAAAAAATACCCCAAATTTACTAATATAATATAATATACAATAAAAATAATAAATGTGATAGACATCCTACAATTAAACAAAAAATAAATAAACAAAATCCATTGTGAATAAATAAGATAAATAAAATAAAAGTGTAATAACATGACATACAATTGATACAGTAATACCAAATCCTGTATCCCAAAGTAAAGAAGAATTGAACAACCTACCCTAACTAGTCCTAGATGTGTTCACCGGCAGGTAAGTATTTGTTTTTTAATAATAAATGCATAATCAGTGTCATATTCTGCATAGCAGATGAACATTAACACCAGAAACTCCACAGTATATGTAGAATTAAACAATTAATCATATCCCAAAGGGAGGTCAGTAAATATGAGAAAACACATAAAAAACTGAAGGGCAAAAAAAGTCAATCTAACCAGGGTGAACTTCCCTTAATTGGCTCTACTCGTGTCCGTTAGACAATAATCCGCCACCTATTTGTGTGTTAAAAACAACACTGGGAAAACTAAAAATATTGTGATTAAGTTAGTGGATTGTAAGATCTTAAAGAAATGCTGCATACGAAAATCCTTCGTTCAGGCCATTAGGTGCCTGACTATGGAGTCTCCAAATCCATTTGGCTTCTTCACGTAGGAGAAGGTTATCAATGTCACCTTTCCGTGGGCCCAATTTCAGTTGACTGAGTCCTATGAATCGTAATTCTCTGATCCGTCCTCCATGTACCGCTCTCATATGTCTCGAGATTGGTGTGTCCTTCTCTGTTCTGATAGAACTGAGGTGCTGAGAGATGCGTTTACGAAATTCTTGTGTAGTTTTGCCCACGTACCACTTAGGACAAGGGCATTGAGCAATATAGATAATATTGTGAGAGCTGCAGTTGATAAACTGTCTAATCTCATAGTGGCATCCATCCACAGGATTCCTCACTGTTTTGGTCTTGTTTATCTGTTGACAAAAGCTGCAATGCCCACAGGGATAGCAACCAGTAGTGGTATTTCTCAACCAGCACTCTTTTCTACCTCCAGTTGCCAGATGACTATGGACTAATTGATCTTTAATACTGGGGCCTTTCCTAAATGTAATGCTGGGAGATTTTCCAATAACCTGAGCCAGGTCTTGATCCCGTGTAAGTAGATGCCAATGCCTCCGCATTATTGCCATCACTTGGTCGGTGTGACCGTCAAATGTTCCAATACACCTTACTTTCTTGGAGGTGTCGGTCGTTCTCATAGTTGTTAACAGTGTGTTCCTATCTGAACTACATGCCCTCTTGTATGCTGTTTTTAGATGTTTACGAGGGTAGCCCCTCTGTCTAAACCTCTCATAAAGATTCTTACTCTCCTTCTGAAAGTTTTCCTCCTCAGAGCAATTCCTCCTCGCTCTGAGGTACTGGCCAACCGGGATACTCCTCTTGAGGGATCCCGGGTGCCAGCTACCCCAGTGGAGGAGTGAGTTGGTAGAGGTAGGCTTACGGAAAATATCCGTTTGTAGATGATTGTTCTCATCAATGTAGATCCTCAGATCTAAAAATTGGATAGATCTCCCACCTATCTCAGAGGTAAAGACCATCCCGATCTCATTATTGTTCAACTTATTGATAAATTCCTGATATAGTTCTACAGGCCCGTCCCACAACATAAGAATATCATCTATGTATCGACCATAAAATAAAATGTGCTCAGTGAAAGAAATTAACTCATCACAAAAAACAAACGTGTCTTCCCACCACCCTAAAAAAAGAAGATTAGCATATGTAGGTGCACAAGAAGCCCCCATAGCAGTGCCCTGTGTCTGGTGGTAGAAGGTGCCATTAAAGATAAAATAATTGTGCGTTAGGATAAAAGTGAGTAAAGATAATATAAATTGGTTGTGATCGTGAAACAATGTGCTCTTCGTGCGTAAAAATGTTGAAACTGCCTCTATGCCAAGCTCGTGCCGTATATTGCTATAGAGGCTCTCCACATCCAAACTTGTTAGTATTGTGGAGTCAGTAACAGTAATATTGTTAAGTTTCAATACTGTGTCTTTTGTGTCTTGTAGGTATGAGGGAAGTGCAGTGACAAAGGAAGAAAGTGCGTGATCCAAGTAGATACTACCACCTTGTGTAAGACAATTATTCCCCGAAACTATAGGCCTCCCCCTAATGGGATTTGTGTTTTTGTGTACTTTAGGGAGTGCATAAAAAGTAGCAATGGTGGGACGGGGGTTAAGCATGACTTGTAATTCATCTTTAGAGATCAGGTTTTTCTCTCTAGCAGGGAGGAGAAGATCTCTGTATTCCTTGAGATAGTTATTAGTCGGGTCAGCGGGTAATACAACATACTTGGTTTCATCAGACAATAAAGACATTACCATTTCAGTATAGTTTGCCCTATCCATTAGGACGATGTTACCGCCCTTGTCACTGGGTTTAATTATCAGTGACTCATTATTCCTCAACGTAATTAGGGCATTTTGTTCTTGTGGGGTCAAATTGGAGTTGACCAATTGTTTGTTGGGGCGAATACTCCCCAACTCCTGTGAGACCACATCAACAAAAATCTCTATGTTGGGATATTGGGAGAAACATGGGGTAAGTTTTGACTTAGGTTTCATATTAGTGAGAGGGTCCCACCATTGCTACTTTTTATGCACTCCCTAAAGTACACAAAAACACAAATCCCATTAGGGGGAGGCCTATAGTTTCGGGGAATAATTGTCTTACACAAGGTGGTAGTATCTACTTGGATCACGCACTTTCTTCCTTTGTCACTGCACTTCCCTCATACCTACAAGACACAAAAGACACAGTATTGAAACTTAACAATATTACTGTTACTGACTCCACAATACTAACAAGTTTGGATGTGGAGAGCCTCTATAGCAATATACGGCACGAGCTTGGCATAGAGGCAGTTTCAACATTTTTACGCACGAAGAGCACATTGTTTCACGATCACAACCAATTTATATTATCTTTACTCACTTTTATCCTAACGCACAATTATTTTATCTTTAATGGCACCTTCTACCACCAGACACAGGGCACTGCTATGGGGGCTTCTTGTGCACCTACATATGCTAATCTTCTTTTTTTAGGGTGGTGGGAAGACACGTTTGTTTTTTGTGATGAGTTAATTTCTTTCACTGAGCACATTTTATTTTATGGTCGATGCATAGATGATATTCTTATGTTGTGGGACGGGCCTGTAGAACTATATCAGGAATTTATCAATAAGTTGAACAATAATGAGATCGGGATGGTCTTTACCTCTGAGATAGGTGGGAGATCTATCCAATTTTTAGATCTGAGGATCTACATTGATGAGAACAATCATCTACAAACGGATATTTTCCGTAAGCCTACCTCTACCAACTCACTCCTCCACTGGGGTAGCTGGCACCCGGGATCCCTCAAGAGGAGTATCCCGGTTGGCCAGTACCTCAGAGCGAGGAGGAATTGCTCTGAGGAGGAAAACTTTCAGAAGGAGAGTAAGAATCTTTATGAGAGGTTTAGACAGAGGGGCTACCCTCGTAAACATCTAAAAACAGCATACAAGAGGGCATGTAGTTCAGATAGGAACACACTGTTAACAACTATGAGAACGACCGACACCTCCAAGAAAGTAAGGTGTATTGGAACATTTGACGGTCACACCGACCAAGTGATGGCAATAATGCGGAGGCATTGGCATCTACTTACACGGGATCAAGACCTGGCTCAGGTTATTGGAAAATCTCCCAGCATTACATTTAGGAAAGGCCCCAGTATTAAAGATCAATTAGTCCATAGTCATCTGGCAACTGGAGGTAGAAAAGAGTGCTGGTTGAGAAATACCACTACTGGTTGCTATCCCTGTGGGCATTGCAGCTTTTGTCAACAGATAAACAAGACCAAAACAGTGAGGAATCCTGTGGATGGATGCCACTATGAGATTAGACAGTTTATCAACTGCAGCTCTCACAATATTATCTATATTGCTCAATGCCCTTGTCCTAAGTGGTACGTGGGCAAAACTACACAAGAATTTCGTAAACGCATCTCTCAGCACCTCAGTTCTATCAGAACAGAGAAGGACACACCAATCTCGAGACATATGAGAGCGGTACATGGAGGACGGATCAGAGAATTACGATTCATAGGACTCAGTCAACTGAAATTGGGCCCACGGAAAGGTGACATTGATAACCTTCTCCTACGTGAAGAAGCCAAATGGATTTGGAGACTCCATAGTCAGGCACCTAATGGCCTGAACGAAGGATTTTCGTATGCAGCATTTCTTTAAGATCTTACAATCCACTAACTTAATCACAATATTTTTAGTTTTCCCAGTGTTGTTTTTAACACACAAATAGGTGGCGGATTATTGTCTAACGGACACGAGTAGAGCCAATTAAGGGAAGTTCACCCTGGTTAGATTGACTTTTTTTGCCCTTCAGTTTTTTATGTGTTTTCTCATATTTACTGACCTCCCTTTGGGATATGATTAATTGTTTAATTCTACATATACTGTGGAGTTTCTGGTGTTAATGTTCATCTGCTATGCAGAATATGACACTGATTATGCATTTATTATTAAAAAACAAATACTTACCTGCCGGTGAACACATCTAGGACTAGTTAGGGTAGGTTGTTCAATTCTTCTTTACTTTGGGATACAGGATTTGGTATTACTGTATCAATTGTATGTCATGTTATTACACTTTTATTTTATTTATCTTATTTATTCACAATGGATTTTGTTTATTTATTTTTTGTTTAATTGTAGGATGTCTATCACATTTATTATTTTTATTGTATATTATATTATATTAGTAAATTTGGGGTATTTTTTATATATATTTTTTATATATATATTATATTGATGCATTATATTTGAGTGTCTTACACATTTATGCACTATTTTCATATACTTTGATAGGTAATAATTGATACAGAATACATATGAAGAACCGTACACTACTCTCTTTAAAATATATATATATTAAAACCTTGGTGTTGACTATATCTTCCCACGCAAGCGCAGTTAGAATAGGCTTCTGAATCAGTGTATAAGTGTGTGGGCATGCGCACTAAGGAGAGCTGTAGCGATACTGAATGCAAGTGCGGGCGCATGCGCCGGTTAACCTGCGGGAGATAGACAATTGCGATGTTGAGTAAACCCCAGTGCGCAAGCGCGGTACGATGTTAAACGGCAGGCTCCACAGTATGACGTAGCGCTCCCGAAGGACGCAGGGAGATGAGGTCAGTATATGTTTAGTATTCCCATTGGTGATCCTAGAGGATATGACCTAGGATATGATTGTGGATCCTCGAGAGAGATTGGAGCAATCTAAGGGCGCATATGATAGGTTACAGGACGCTGTCGCCAATTGATGATGTTTGGGGCATTGTCTATAAATAGCCCCTGCCGCCATTTTGAAGTGTTGTTGCCACTGGTTTGCCTCTTGAGAACGCCGTGGGGACGGCGAAACATGTAGAGGCGGCAATCTAGTTTTTAGTTAATGTCAGTGTAGGCATATTGGGTTGCTGCAGAACCCCTTATAGTGGAGCAATGTTGCTCAGATTCCATAGACACTAACCTACCTGACATTCAGTTTTAATATTGATTTCACTGGGTTTATAAATAAAAACTAAATAAATTCGTATCTTATCTGGATATACAATAAAAGCTATGTTTTAGGGGGTACTATTTAGAGGTGTATTATACCCCAGGCTACGGCCTTGGGGTTAGGTATTTCCAAGTTCAGCAACGTAACCATTAAGCTTTGTGCCTGACCATCAGGTCAAGAGACTCCTAGCCAGTAGGAGATTCGTAAGTTTTGGGCCCGGCTGATTGTGGCAGTCGTGAAACATAGTGTGGTGTCCCGGTACCGTATTTCATACTGTACCTTTGTAGAGGTCCCCATAGTCAGAGTCCCTAGGAAAGTCGGGGTCCCTCTTCTATAGTTCTCCCCTCGTCACCCCTTAGTTAGTTCATATGTATATATTCAAATGCCTACCTGTTCAGCGTAGCAGGACCTGCGGGTCATGTGATTAGGGTCAGAAATCTATGGTTTTGCTAAAGGACCTTTGGTGGTTCTCATGACGTGTTCACCCACAATGCAATGTAACAGTGAGTGAAAGTTGTTATGGACCAATCCAAAACGGCCAGCCCCTGCCCATATAAGGGAGCTGCGCCATCTTGATCGCTCTCTTAGGTTGCTGATTCTGGATGAGGTAGGACCTCCGCAGCTTACAAGACAATTTACTAGGCCAAAGCCTTGCGGCCTCGGCCTCTAACATAGCGGATATACTAAGCAATTCCCCGCTACTCCCCGCAAGATCACTGGAGCTAAACGCTCCCTTAAATCCAGCGGATCTATGCTACCAAATCTCTGAGAAGCTAAATTGAGCTTGTCTGATCCCAACCAACTGTCAATCGCTGCTCAGATATATCTATAGAGACTCTGTTATCTGGACTGTTACTATTGCTGCATGTACAGAAATTCTTCAGTAAAAGTTCCTGCAAGTTTTCAGTTAACAGTGGTTGTGGACAATCCTTTATTCTACATTCACCTATTGCTTTTGGGAAGGGTGGCAATAGGCCTATCAAGATTACAGAATTTAACCATCACCCTGGCGTCACGAGTGACAAGGGTTAACAACGCCCTTTATTATTCTGAACAGCAACACCCTAACTACCCTACACCCCACAAGGCTTTATCCCCCAAGATTACCACAATAGACTCCTAGTGTAGGTGGACTGCAGATCCTTACATGCCAGTTTTGTGTACATATCCCTATATTCATGAGACTTTCTAGCTAAAAATTGCACTTATCAGGTGTATGCGCCTGAACCTTGTTGGAGTGTTAATAAATATGTAAGCTTGGATAATAAAAATGTATATGGTCCTTGTACACAGAAAAGATAGCTTTGTGTCTGTGTACATAAAAAGTAGGTAAAGGTTGTACACGAAAAAAATGTCCACTAGATGCACGTGTACACTAAAAAACAAAAAACTTAAATAATTCTTGTATACATGTACATACAAATGTATAAAAATACTAAAAAGGTGTTTTAGTAGTTACTAAATAGGTCACTCTCCCGGACCCTCCGAGAGTAGCATTCCAGTCGCCAATCGCTAGCACCTGTCTCAACAAAAATAACAGGGTAGGGGGGGCGTGGCTGGCCATGCAAGGAGAAGGTCACTAGCCTGCTGAGCTCCGTATCCACGGCCCATCAAACAGGGGAAATCGTTATTCCACATGCGACCCAAGAGAACTGGACACAGCCAAAGGTCGAGGGGACCGACCCTGAAGCTACCAGTCCCCATTTCTAATTTCTTCAGCCCCTTGCAGAGCCTGGAGGATTCCATGGGGCCGATGACAGTGCTCTCCAAGATGGTGCCGGCACCCGCACCTAAGGCCGCGCTTAACCACTCCCCACCAGTGACGAGGAGAAGCGCAGCCAGCTCGGCTGGAGCTGCAGCGCAGTTCGGGAGGCTAAAGGCGCTGACCGACCTACCTGTCCGAAGCCCGGCGACACAGAAGAGGGGTCCGGAAGGCGAGCACACCACAGCGGGTGTTTTGACGGAGGTCCGGGGGACCCGAACTCTGGACGCGACCCCCGCTCCGGGACTTCCCCAGCACGCAGGGGCTACGGGCGCTGCGCCGCGGCTTTCCCCCTCAGACTGCAACGAGGGACGGATGGAGAGCGGCACGAACCCTTCCTGGAGCGCGCCACCACAGCTGCCTGCGGGACTGCACTCTTCCGCAGGGGTTCCGACAGGCCCAACACAGATATCGCTGGCTGCCGGTTTGAGGAGAGAGCTGATGGACAATGAACCTGAGGCGCACAGCACCACTGATGGCGAGGTAGGACCGGGGGAGATTACCAGTGCTCAGCACCCATCATATGCTTCCCCTCCCTGCACCCCTGGTTCCCCTGAGGATGGAGCAATTTCACCTTCCGAGAGTGTCCCCTCCATTTTTCGCAGCCCCAGGGACTCACAGAGTTCCCAGCTATCCCTCTCTGCTGCAGGAAGAGGACCAATATTGCGGCCCGACTACATGGACCCTGGACTTTTCACCACAGTGTCAGCAACGGGGGCTACTTGGGGTGATGAAGCCCACGCTCCTTTGCCCACTCCTGCTAAGGGACTGCCTGTGAGCCTCCCACCTTTTATACACCCTGTTGTTCAACCACAGTTTCTTCAGGGCTCTGCCCTATCACATGGACATGGGGATCCTCTATCCACGTCATTACCCCCCCCCCCCCAGCTCAGGCCGTCGCCTTGCTAAAGGGGCACCCAGAACTCCAAGCACTTCTAGCGCTTCTGCCGACCAAAAGTGATATGTCTGCGATGGCTCTGGACTTAAAGCATGCCTGGCGTCAGGATTTGCAACCTGTCCTGCAAGATGTGTCGGACCTACAGGGAAAGGTGAAGGCCCTTGAGGACTTTCGGGCCACGGCGCTTGATACCATGAGAGACCTACAGACCTCCCTATCTGCTCAGGCTTCTACACAGTGTGCGTTGGCAGACCACCTAGACGATGTGGAAAATAGAAGTCGGCGAAACAATATTCGTATCCGGGCCTCCTTGAGGCCACGAGGAGCCAGGACCTATTCCACACTGTCACAGGGATATCCAATCTACTGCTGGGACGCCCACCAGACACCCACATCGAGCTTGATAGGGTCCACTGGGCGCTCAGAGCACCAAGCACGGACTCCTCTCGTCCACGCGATGTCATTTGCAGAGTCCATAAGTATACTCTGAAGGAACAGATCATGCTCAAAGCAAGGCAACGCGGAGATGTGGACTTTGATGGTGCAATCCTACAGTTATACCCGGACTTATCCAGACGCACCCTGCGACAAAGGGCCCTCCTCCGGCCTCTTCTGAGAGAACTCCAGAATCAGAATTTGCCCTACAGATGGGGCTTCCCGTTTGCCCTGCATGTCACTGCTGGGGATGTGAACGCTTCCCTGCGAGAGCCGAGAGACTTGCCGCTTTTCCTGTCATCGCTGGGCTTGCCGCCCTTGTCTCTGCCGGAGTGGGACATCTTCCTGAAGGACCCGTATGCTGCACCCCCGGGCATTCGTCTCTCTCAGAGACTACCAACTAGGCGACCCAACCCGGGCTGGCCGCTACCGCAACGCCACAGGAGAACAAGGCGTAACTCCTCCGGACCCACTGCTGGAGTGGAGCAGCTTACCCCTTTTTTTTTTGTGGGACGCAGTTTTTCTATTGTTGACCTGTCTCCCTCACACATGAAGAGTGGTGCATCGCACCTGACTTTCCCCCTCTCTTTAGAAACCTCCTCACACTGCAGGCATAGCCTTACCCCAACTAGGGCTGGTGTGGGTTTACTACACCTGATAGGCAGACGAAATTTTTTCTGCCACTAGTACTACCTTGCAGGCACTTGAGCTTGCTTTTTTGGTTTTTTCTTTGTTGTTTTAGTGTTTTGTTTCCCTGTTTCTGATCCCTGTTTTTTCTCTTTTCCAGTAGGACTGGTTGTTCACTCCCCGCCGGGCCCCTGTTGCTGTGTCCTCTCGATCTACACTGTCCAGCTATCGCCCAGAGTGCTTAATGGCAGAGGTGAAGTTGGTCACCCTGAATGTTCAGGGATTCAATGTTCCGGAGAAGAGGTCACAAATTCTCTACCATATGCTCAAGCTCAAGGTCAGACTTATATGTTTACAGGAGACCCACTTTAAAACAGGTCATGTCCCAGATAGACTCAGCAGGTACTTCACCACCTGGTTCCATAGCTCCAACCCGGATTCCCGCTCGAAGGGGGTATCTATTGGTATACACTGATCCCTACCATTTAGTGTACAGGCTGTCCGGGTGGATCAGAACGCTCGATATCTCTTTGTTCGGGGCAACATATTGAACAAGGTGGTGATGGTAGCGACGGTCTATGCCCCTAACAGCGGTCAGGTGGCCTTTCTGGCAAAGACTCTGGAGGAACTGTCTTCATTTGCCCAGGGTATGGTGTTGCTGGGTGGGGACTTTAATGTTGCGGTTCACCCACTGCTGGATGCGTCCGCGAGCCACTCAGCAATCTCCTTTCGCCAACTGAGCAGACTTAAAAAATTATTGCACTCCCTCCAGCTGTGCGACGTGTGGCGCCTCCAGCATCCGGGTGATCGGGACTACACCCACTTTTCCTCCCCACATGGATCATATAGCAGGCTGGACTATGTGTTCCTGTCACACTACCAGCTACCCAGATTGTCATCATCGCAGATCGTTAGCCTCTTTCTTTCCGATCACGCCCCGGTTTACTGTACAGTGACGATCCCTTCCTTGAACACCCCACGGTTTTCATGGCTTTTGAACGAGTCCCTCCTCCTGGACACCCTTTGCCTGTCGGATCTGAGGATGGCGATCTCGCACTTTCAGTCCGATCACGCAAATGACCAGACCTCCTTGCCCCACCAATGGGAAGCTATTAAGTGTGTGTTGCGTGCTATTTTGATCAGCCATAGCTCTCGCCTTAAGAGAGAAAAGGCAGCCAAACTGAAGCGCCTCCTTGAGACGCTCCGTGATTTGGAGGCCTTGCACAAATGAACTCTCTTGGAGTCCACGTTGAGGGAACTCATCAAAATTCGTCATGAAATCCGCTCCCTTTTGAACGACTCTTTCAGACAGTACAGCCAGAGATGCGCAAAGGCCTTTTATGAATGGGGCAATAAACCGGGCAGACAATTGACCAGAGCTCTCAGAGAGAGAGAAGGTCGGCTTTATTTGTCCCGTCCATAAATACTCCGGGTGGTGGAAAGTCGTACCTTACTGCTGACATGCTGACGGCCTTTGAAAAATATTACTATGATCTCTACAACCATTCCACCCAGCCGTCCGTCCCCCCCCCCCCCACATCCCTCTCTGGCTGACTACATACGGCGGACGGCTCTCCCGCGTCTGTCGGAGGAGGACATAGTTGCCTTGGAGGCCCCGTTCTCCGAGGAGGAGATTGCACAAGCGATCTCTAACCTCCTCTCGGGCAAAAGCCCGGGACCGGATGGGTACACGTCCAAATTCTTTAAAACACTGAAAGATAGCCTGCTCCCTGTCCTCGGTAGGACGTTTAATAGTATCACCCCGAACCTGGGATTTCCCACCGATTCACTCAGTGCCTATATAACGGTCATCCCTAAAGAAGGACGGGACCCAAACCTCTGCGCTAGCTACCGCCCTATATCTCTGCTGAACACAGATCTCAAACTGTTAGCCAAATTGCTGGCGGATCGTTTGGCTTTGGTCCTTGCCCCCCTAGTCCACCCTGATCAGACCGGATTTATAAGCTCCCGAGAGGCACGTGATAATACGGTACGTGCCTTCTCGATAATCCATAGGGCTACTGCTCATAAGAAACCGTTGTTACTCATTTCTCTCAACGCGGAGAAGGCTTTTGACAGGGTGGACTGGGGATTCATGAGAGCAACGCTGGAACAGATAGGCCTAGGCCCTTCTATGCTAGGGCGAGTGACAGCCTTGTACAGAGACCCTCAAGCCCGGGTGAGAATCAATGGGTCTTTATCAACTCCGATACCCATCCGGAATGGGACGCGCCAGGGGTGCCCGCTTTCCCCCCTTCTGTACGTTCTGTGCATGGAGCATTTACTGAATGCTCTCAGATCTGATCCGAACATTAAGGGGTTTACCCTCGGGGGAGGCGGACATCTCTGCTCTGCGTTCGCAGACGACCTCCTCCTCTACCTATCTTCCCCATGCTCCTCCTTACCTGCAGCCCTGCTCGTCCTGAGGGAATACTCCCACTACAGCAACCACAGGATCAATATGTCCAAGAGTGTGGCCCTGCCATTAGCCCTCCCGGTGGATAGTGTATTACGGTTAAAGAGGGATCACCCCTTTCACTGGGCTACCGGGTCCTTTAAATATCTAGGCATCCATATCCCGATAGACCTGTCAGACACCTTCGCCCTGAATTTCCAATCGTTGTTGGTGACTCTTGCTAAGGACTTAAATAGATGGACATCTGGCGCTTTCTCCTGGCTGGGCCGCGCCAATATTGTTAAAATGAACTTTCTTCCGAGGCTGTTGTATCTTTTCCAGACGATCCCGATAGCGCTCCCACTCTCCTATTTTCACAAACTTGACAAACTGATTCGCTCATTTATATGGGCGCGACGGTCGTCTAGGATCTCTAGCCGGGTCTTGGTTAGGAGGAAGCAGGCAGGTGGTCTGGCAGTCCCTGACTGCCGGGCTTATTATGTAGCGGCTACCCTGGCCAGACTCCTGGATTTCTTCCACGGCCGTGTCTCTAAACAGTGGGTGGTGCTGGAATCGTATGGCGCAACTATGAATGTAGCCCTGTATCCTTGGCTACCCCCGACCATGTACTCGCAACGTGTGTTGGAGACACTGCCTTGGGTGTCTAGAGAGTTGATTGTTACCCTGACCAGATACTTGCGTAGATCTCAGGTCTTTTCGGCTGATGGTCCGCTGACCCCGATCATTGGCAACCCTAGTTTTCCACCGGGTATGACTACTGACTCTTTCCTGGGTCTTTCCTCATCCCCAGCCCTACCCATACGTCGTTTTCTTAATGGGACACAGTTGAAGCCATACAATGACTTAGTCCCGTCACATCTTCAGACTTCCATCAGGCTGATGCAATACCTTCAGCTAAGACACTTCCTTGATACTGCTGGGCGTTCCTTGAGGTTGGACCGACCCCTTCTCCCTTTTGAAGAGCTGTGTGTTTCCCCCCCCCCCCCCCCCGGTGTATAAGGTGGTTTCTCGAGTTTACGGTCTCTTACAGGATGAGGCGACTCAGCATCCCCCCAAATTTGAATCGTCCTGGGAGGAGGAACTACACACCACTGTTGCTCGCTCTGATTGGACGACGGCTTTTGAAATGTGTCATCAGATCTCAATATCTTGCAGGGCACAGGAAACCAACTATAAGATCTTGTCTAGGTGGTATAGAGTACCGGCCCTATTGCACAAATTCCACCCTTCAGTATCGGACCTTTGCTGGCGCTGTGGTACTGATAGGGGGACCATGTCCCATATCTGGTGGTCCTGTCCTTCCCTCACGGCCTTTTGGATGACAGTAACTTCACGAATTGCCCTAGTGACTCGTGTGACTTACCCTAATGACCCAAAGGGGCTGCTCCTGTCCATAATACTGACCTCCAGAAAGTCACCCTCTAGACTTTTGGCTAACATGATGCTTATGGCTGCTAGGTCAGTAATTCCCAAGAGATGGAAAGACTGTAATCCCCCAACTGTCACCGAGTGGTATAAGGAAATCCTGTTTGTTAGCCGTATGGAGGAACTGATGGCTGATTCCAATGGTTGCACCGCTAGATACACTGTGATTTGGGGCCCGTGGATTAGCTTTACTGGTACCCAGCTCTACAGGGAGGCCTGTCTAGGTTTCCCCTCCTCCCTCCCTCTCCCCCCCCCCCCTCAGTGTTTCGGACCTCTCCTCCGGAGTCATTATTGAAACGTTTCGAACCTACATGATTGCCTCGGGACACGGGGCCCCGGCGGTGACTGTGACACTGGTATCAAGTAAGTGACTTCCCAATTCTGCTTCTGGCGACCCCTCCCCTCTCCCCCCCCCCCTTATTTCTCTCTCCTTTTTTCTTCTCACTTTTTGTTATATGACTTTTCACCCACTCTTTCTCTTCCGCTGGAAACAGCTTAACCCGTCCCATTGTTACCTACCCGATTTTTGGTTTCTCTATTTTTATACTTGCTATGATTTGCCTTTCAATGCTTCCTAAACTCAGCATTGCTCTTTATTGATTGCTGACCAGCAGTAGCACTCTTACTTTGTTCTCACGTACTTATGAGAACAGTGGCTTTCTTTGCTACTTATTGCTCATGCATGGATGTCACTGCTAATATATTCATGGCTTGTATTTTGCATGTTTTCAATAAAAGTTTGTTCGAAAAAAATAAAATAAAATAACAGGGTAAACTACCCTTAAGATATCAAGACTAACTTTTTAGCAGTACTTGCACACATAGTACCTAAATAGCTCACTTAAATGTACTACCTCAGTCTTCTTAAGTACATACACAAAAACAAAAATATGTCTCACACTCAAGAAACGCTTAGGAATTGTAGCCCATTGATATTCAATTCCTGCCACTGTTAGGTACACTCATATTTCTCTTCTCTTTATTACGTGTGTGAGATGCTCTACTTGGTCAGTAGATGCTCTTGCGAGCACGTATTTCTAAAGGTAACCTAGGTAAGGTTATACTGTTGTGTTCTAAAGGTAAGTAGCGTGTAGCTGATAGACCTTAGTAGCTAACCTTATTGGTAGAGAGCCTCAGGCAAGCCAATATACCCTTTTTGTGTACTAACAGGTGACTCATCCTGGCAAAACAAAAGTTAATGTGGTGAGATTTCAAAAATGTTTTAGTCGGCTTGAAACTAAAGGTATAGAGAGCTGTACTAATGTCTAGTTAGCCTCATAAATGTATAGAGAGCTATAAAAATGTCTAAGGCGCTAGAAACTAATGTCTAGATAGCTTCATAATGTCTAGATAGCTTCATAATGCTTAGATAGCTTCCTAATGTCTAGTAAGCTTCATAATTGCCAGTAAAGATACTAGTCAGACTAAAAGAAAATGTCTTCAGAGTGCATATATATTTCTGTCTTTGTCCTAGTCCCTCTACCTTAGGGGACAGGCATCAGGGTCGACTTGTTATAAGTAAGGGGGTTTGTGGTGTCCCAGCACCGTATTTCATTATGTGCCTTGTTAATTAGTACCCAAAGTTAGAGTCCCTAGGACTGTCTGGGTTCGCTTTCCTCATTTAACCCTTAGTTACCCCTTAGTCACTTAATATTTGTAAATATTATCTATCTAAATAAATGTATATGGTAATACTCACTGTTTTAGCGTCGCAGGACCTGTGGGTCATGTGACCGGGTTGCAGAACTCTATGGATTTTGCTAAAGGACCTTTGGTGGTTTTGGACATGTGATCACCCACAATCCATTGTAACGGTGAGTGACAGCTGATTGGACCAATCCAAAACGGCCAGCCCCTGCCCATACAAGGGAGCTGCGCCATCTTGTCGCTCTCTTGGGTTGCTGACTCTGGAAGAGGTAGGACCTTCGCAGCTTCCAAGACAAATTACTAGGCCCAAAGCCTTGCGGCTTAGGCCTGCGCTAGTGACGGATAGCTCTTACAATTCCCCGCTATCTCCGCAAGATCTCCGGACCTAATCCAACCCCTAAATCCGGCGGATCTATGCAAATACAATCCTCAAAATCTAAAGGGAGCTTTCCGGTCCTAAGCATCTGTCAATCACTGCTGTGCTGTTTGTAAAGACTCTGTTATCTGGACTGTTACCGTTACTGCATATACAGAAAATCTTGGGAAGGGTGGCGATAGGCCCAGCATCACTACAGAATTTTAACCCGCACCCTGGCGTCACGAGTGACAAGGGTTAACAGCGCCCATTATGTATAGAAGCGCAACACCCCTAGTGCCCTACAACCCCCAGGCGTACCACATTAATATATATGTATATATTTAATAATTATATATATCCTATAGTAATGTATAGTGCTTACCTTGTTCAGCGTCGCAGGACCTTCGGTCATGTGACCATGCTAGTAACCTCTATGGTATGTTGTAAGACCTAAGGAGGTCCTTGGGTCACTTGTTACCAAACAAATCTCTGTAATGGTGATTGACATCAGTATGGACCAATTAGCGTTAGTTCAGCCCCTGCCCATATAAGGGAGCTGCATCCAATTATCGCTCTCTTGGGTTGCTGCTCTTGTGGATGCGGGACTAACAGGACGGTGCTACGCAACTTTCAAAGACACGCTAGGCCTCAAAACCTGCAGGCCTCAGCGGAATCAAAACCGTGAGTTCAAATCTAAATCCTGCAAATGCTAGCGTGACTACTGGACCGCAATTAACTCCTAAATCCAGTGGAGCAACGCAACATACTAAAAAGACCCTTAATGCTAAAGTCCCAACCTTTGTCAATCTCCAAGAAAAGCTGTTGTTATGCTCAGAGACTGTTGTATTATTGAAGCTTGCAGAAAACCTTCAGTAAAAGTTAATACTGTTTCAGAAACTCTCCGGTTGTGGACAATCTATTCTTCTTATCTACCTCTCTAATGCTCTTGAGAAGGGTGGCGGTAGGAAAAGCGTAATTGAGGAACCCACACCCTGGCGTCAGGAATAGCAAGGGTTAACAGGCACCCTTTAATTACCGCACAGCTACACTCCTCATACAATACACCTCCCAGGCTATCACAGGTGTCTCCAGCTGTTGGAAAACTCCCGGCATGCCTTGACAGTCAGTGGCTGTCCGGCAATACTGGGAGTTGTTGTTTTTCAACAGCTGGAGGCTCCGTTTTGGAAACACTGCCGTACAATGTTTTTTTTTTATTGGTGGGGGGGGGGATGGGGACTGTGTAGGGGTACTGTATGTGTATATGTAGTGTTTTACCCTTTACTATGTGTTAGTTTAGTGTAGTAGTGTTTTTAGGGTACATTCACACGGGCGGAGGTTTACAATGAGTTTCTCGCTGGGAATTTGTGCTGCGGCAGAAAATTTGCCGCATCTCAAACTTGCAGAAGAACTCGTTGTAAACCCGCCCGTGGGAATGTCCCCCACACATGGGGGGGGGGGGGGGGGGGGGATGGGGGTCAAACCTCCAGCTGTTGCAAAACTACAACTCCCAGCATGCACTGACAGACCATACATGCTGGGAGTTGTATTTGTGCAAAATCTGGAGGCACATTGGTTGTGAAATACAGAGTTTGTTACTTAACTCAGTGTTTCGCAACCAGTGTGCCTCCAGCTGTTGCAAAACTAGAACTCCCAGCACGTACAGTCTCTCAGTGCATGCTGGGAGTTGTATTTTTGCAACTGCTGGAGGCACACTGGTTGCAAAACACTGAGTTAGGTAACAAACTCGGTTTCACAACCAATGTGTCTCCAGCTGTTGCAAAACTGCAACAATCAGCATGCATTAACAGTCGAAGGGCATGCTGGGAGTTGTAGTTTTGCAACAGCCGGAGGCACACTGCTATGACTCCCAGCATGCCCTTTGGTAGTCTGTGCATGCCGGGAGTTGTAGTTGTGCAACAGCTGGCTGCACACTTTTTGATAGAAAAAAATGTGCCTCCAGCTGGTGCATAACTACAACCGCCAGCATGCACAGACTACCAAAGGGCATGTTGGGAGTTGTAGTTGGAACTCCAGCTGTTGCAAAACTACAAATCCCAGCATGCCCTTTGGCTGTGCATGCTGCGAGTTGTTGCTAAGCAACAGCAGGAGGTGAATAGGCCTCACCTCCTGCTGTATCCTGCCACCGGAACCACCGCCGCTGCTGCTGCCGATCCTACTGCTCCTGTCGCCGCCACCGATCCCGAGGGGACCCCCGCCAGACCAGGGCAAGGTAGGAGACCCCCACTGGCGCCGATCTCCGCCATCTTCGCCATACCGATCGCCACCTAGCAGGGTTGTGATTGGTCGATCGTTCCGACCAATCAATCACGTGATCGTGAGGCGGCACCCATGCCACCTCACTCCTGCTGGGTAAGGGTGAATGGGGCTGTCTTGGACAGCTCCATTCACCCATTTTTTCCGGGTCACCAGAAAAGCAGCAAATCGTTGGTCTGAATTTACCGACTATTTGGTCTCGGACCCCCCCCCAGGGGTTTGCACGGGGTGGCTGCTGATAGATATCAGCAGTCACCCCGGTCCAGTCCCCGCCCGTCGAGCGGCGGGGACCAGAATTCCCACGGGCGTATCCATATGCCCTCAGTCCTAAAGGAGTTTAAAACGGGGGCGTATGGATACGCCCGGCCTTCTTAAGGGGTTAATTTTAGAAAAAAGGTACCTTACCAGCCACCCCTGTAAAAATCAGCTCAAATGTACATAGTGCACTCACTCCTGAGCCATGTTGTGCTCCCGCAGAGCATTTTACATCCACATATGGGGTATTTCCATACTCAGGAGAAATTATGTTACAAATTTTGGGGGTCTTTTTTTTCCCTTTTACTATTTGTGAAAATATGGGGCAACGCCAGCACGTTACTGTAAAAAATTAATTTTATTTACAATAACATGCTGGAGTAGACCCCAACTTTACCTTTTCATAAAGAGCAAAAGGAGAAAAAGCTCCCCAAAATTTGTTAGGCAATTTCTCCCGATTACGGAAATACCCCATATGTGGTCCTAAAATGTTGCCTTGAAATATGACAGGGCTCCGAAGTGAGAGAGCGCCATGCCTATCTGAGGCCTAAATTCAGGATTTGCATAGGAATGGACATAGGGGTATTCTACGCCAGTGATTTCCAAACAGGGTGCCTCCAGCTGTTGCAAAACTCCCAGCCTGCCAGGATAGTCAATGGCTGTCCGGCAATACTGGGAGTTGTTGTTTTGCAACAGCTGGAGGCTCTGTTTTGGAGACAGTGCCGTACCTGATGTTTTTCATTTTTATTGGGGGGGGGGGGGGACTGTGTAGGGGTATGTGTATATGTAGTGTTTTACTTTTTATTTTGTGTAGTGTAGTGTTTTTAGGGCACATTCACATGGGCAGGTTCACAGCGAGTGAAAATTTTAGGGAAAATTTGCTGCATCTCAAACTTGCAGCGTGAGACTCGCTGTAAACCCGCCCATGTGAATGTACCCTGTGCAAACCTGTTGCAAAACTACAACTCCCAGCATACCCTTTGGCTGTCCGTGCATGCTGGGAGTTGTAGTTTTGCAACATCTGGAGGGCCGCAGTTTGGGGATCACTGTGCAGTTTTCTTCAATCTGTGCTATTCCAGATGTTGCAAAACTACAACACCCAGCATGCCCAGACAGTCGTGGAATGCTGGGAGTTGTAGTTTTGTAACATCTGGCCCTTAAGATGTTGATGAACTACAACTTCCAGCATGCCTGGGCAGTCTGGGCATGCTTGGAGTTGAAGTTTTGCAACATCTGGAGGGCTACAGTTTAGACACCACTACTTAGCGGTCTCCTAACTGTTCTCCTCCAGTTGTTGCAAAACTACAACTCCCAGCATGCCCTTCGGCTGTCAGGGCATGCTGAAGTTGTAGTTTTGCAAGAACTGGAGGCACACTGGTTGGGAAACATTGTTTCCTAACTCAGTGTTACCCAACCCATGTGCCTCCAGCTGTTGCAAAACTTCAACTCCAAGCATGGCCAGACTGCCCAGGCATGCTGGGAGTTGTAGTTTGGCAACATCTGAAGGGCCAGATGTTACAGAACTACAACTCCCAGCATGCCTGGACTGTCTGGGCATGCTGAGAGTTGTAGTTTTGCAGCATCTGGAAGAGCATAGATTGGAGACCACTGCACAGTGGTCTCCAAACTGTGGCCCTCCAGATGTTGCAAAACTACAACTCCCAGCATGCCCAGACAGCCAAACTCCTAGAAGCAGCAGTGAATATAACTTTACGGTGATCTTCACTACTGCTTCCACTTGCCTGCCGCCGCTGTCTTCTATACTTGCATGTTGCCGCAGCCTCCACATGTGCCTGCCGCCGGTCCCCGATCCTTACTACCGCGCCGTCCCGACGGTCCCTGCGCAGGTATATGCCGCTGCCCCCCACTGCTCCGGGATCCTCTTCCTCCGCTCTGCCTGAATTCTAAGGGTGGACAGAGAAGGGGGTTCTGAACTTTAAACCCCCCCCCCCAGTCAGCGATCACTGTGATCGCTGACCAGGACCATCCACAGATGGTCCTGGGGGGGCTTGCAGAAGTTGTCTTCCACTGGTAAGTTGTCTTCGCTGGAACCCGCGAGTGAGCCGGTAATTCCCGGCTCCCTGCAGGATTGCAGGTGTCTCACGTTGTTACTCTACTGATCCGTTGAAACCGTGGATCGCAGGATTCTGAATATAGACAGTGGATCTGCATATTTCTTTTTTTCACAGGCGGTGATACTGACTATAAGCTACCTGGGTCAATATGCTACATGCCTTATTCCACTGTCTCTATATAAGATTGTTATTATGCTTTCCTTTTTAAGTTTCTTTGGCATATACATTAATTGATTTTTATATATTTTGTGGTACCTATCTGGATAATAGAAAGATAGTTATCTACTCCTCCCTGATGACGCCACTGTAAACGGTGGCAGAAACTCGTTGGTGGAAGTTCTATCATAATATCATGTTTTTGTTACGTACCTTATCCAGTGACTGCGCTGGCTGTGTATCTATCTTACATTTTAACAGTGATTGTGCAATAGGGATGTTGGCTGGGCTCAGCAATTATCCATAAAATAGCACTCTTCTCTGTTTAATTTTGCCATTTGGCTATTTCATGAATCAACACCTATAATAGTTTAATAATTTTAATTGCTACTAGTAAAAGTTATATTTTAAGCACATCCGGAGACTCTTATGTTCTCACTTTTTTGATACTTCCACTGGTAACAGCAGGACTTCTGCCAGTTAATCCGTGCAATGCTGCGCATCACCGGGTTAACTGCATGACATATAAAAATGTCATGATGCGCGAACTACCTGCACATCATGACATTTATATATGTCATTCTGCGGGAACGGGCTAATCAGACGAACTAGGCGGCCGCGAGGCCCTTTTTAGCGCGAGGCCTTAGGTGGCGGCCTAAATTGCCAAATTAGAGAGCCGCCCCAGGGGAAATGCTTTTATGCTGTCTTGTGGCAGGACTCATGTCTCATCAGAACACAACTGTAATTTTTACATATTTTCCTGAGACATAACTGCATGCCAGGTTTTGCAGCAATCTGACATTTTGGTCCTTCTGGCTCTAGGTGAGGTAGGCGCTGGCCTAAAGTGTCCATCTGATAAGGGCTACACTCACTCTGCACCCCCATATCACCCTCCATCTGTCTACCCATCCATATTACCCTGCATCTGTCTGCACCCATATAATCCTCTGCCATCTATTTGTACCCTCATATCTCCCTCCCCTGTCTGAACATCCATATCACCCTCCATTTGTCTGCACCCCCATATCACCCCCCAGTCTGCACCCTCATATCACCTTCCCCTGTCTGCACCCTCGAATCACCCTATAATTGTCTGCACCCTCATGTCACCCTTCCCTGTCTGCAGCCTCATATCACCTTCCCCTGTCTGCACCCTCATGTCACCCTCCAATGTCTGCACCCTCATGTCACCCTCCAATGTCTGCACCCTCATATCACCCCCCAGTCTGCACCCTCATATCACCTTCCCCTGTTTGCACCCTCAAATCACCCTATAATTGTCTGCACCCTCATGTCACCCTCCCCTGTCTGCACCCTCATATCACCCTCCCCTGTCTGCACCCTCCTATCACCCTCCCCTGTCTGCACCCTCATGTCACCCTCCAATGTCTGCACCCTCATGTCACAATCCCCTGTCTGCACCCTCATGTCACCCTCCCCTGTCTGCACCCTCGAATCACCCTATAATTGTCTGCACCCTCATGTCACCCTCCCCTGTCTGCACCCTCATATCACCCTCCCCTGTCTGCACCCTCATGTCACCCTCCAATGTCTGCACCCTCATGTCACCCTCCAATGTCTGCACCCTCATATCACCCCCCAGTCTGCACCCTCATATCACCTTCCCCTGTCTGCACCCTCAAATCACCCTATAATTGTCTGCACCCTCATGTCACCCTCCCCTGTCTGCACCCTCATATCACCCTCCCCTGTCTGCACCTCCTATCACCCTCCCCTGTCTGCACCCTCATGTCACCCTCCAATGTCTGCACCCTCATGTCACAATCCCCTGTCTGCACCCTCATGTCACCCTCCCCTGTCTGCACCCTCGAATCACCCTATAATTGTCTGCACCCTCATGTCACCCTCCCCTGTCTGCACCCTCATATCACCCTCCCCTGTCTGCACCCTCATGTCACCCTCCCCTGTCTGCACCCTCATGTCACCCTCCCCTGTCTGCACCCTCATGTCACCCTCCCCTGTCTGCACCCTCATATCACCCTCCCCTGTCTGCACCCTCGAATCACCCTATAATTGTCTGCACCCTCATGTCACCCTCCCCTGTCTGCACCCTCCTATCATCCTCCATTTGACTGCACCCTAATATCACACTTCCCTGTCTGCACCCCCATATAATCCTCCATCTGTCTGCACCTCCAAATCACCCTCCATTTGTCTGAGCCCCCATATAACCTGTTAGTAAGGTTCCCTGTGTGTCAGTAAGATCCTTCCCCTGTCAGTAAGCCCACCTGTGTGTCAGTGTGATCCTCTGTCTGTCAGTAAGGCCTTATGTATGTCAGTAAGATCCTCTCCCTGTCAGTGAGGCCCTCTCTGTGTCAGTAAGACCCTCTGCTTATCAGTAAGGCCCTCTCTGTGTCAGTAAGATCCTCTGCCTGGCAGTAAGGCCCTTTCTGTGTCAGTAAGCTCCTCTGCCTGTCAGGAAGACTTTCTTTGTATCAGTAAGATCATCTGCCTGTCAGTATGTACCTCTATGTGTCAGTAAGATCCTCTCCCTGTCAGAAAAGCCTTCTCTGTGTCAGTTAGATCCTCCACCTGTCAGTATGTCCCTCTATGTGGCAGTAAGATCCTCCACCTGTCAGGAAGCCCACCTGTGTGTCAGTAAGATCCTTCACCTGTCGGTATGTCCCTCTATGTGTCAGTAAGATCCTCTTCCTGTCAGAAAAGCCTTCTTTGTGTCATTTAGATCCTCCACCTGTCAGTATGTCCCTCTATGTGGCAGTAAGATCCTCCACCTGTCAGTAAGCCCACCTGTGTGTCAGTAAGATCCTCCGCTGACAGTAAGATCCTCCGCTGACAGTAAACCACATAGTAAACCTTAGATAATGTTGGAGGAACACTTTCCAAACACTAACGCTTTCTCGGGGAAACATTGGTGAACCTGGGTGGTGGAGGACCTTAGAAAGGACCCATTTTTGCCCTCGCTATAATCTCTCTCTGGTTTGAATTCTGCATTCATTATATGAGACCTAGTGAAGAAGATTGTTCAGCAAAGTCAATTGTAAATCTGTCTACATCTTATATAGAACATCTCATTCTCCCATAACTAAGACTGGACACCCACAAATTTCTATGATAAAAAATATTTATGGTGCTCGGCTTAAAAATAAAGGTCCCAGTGGTGGTGAAGCCGTATGATGTCCTATATACTGCTTTTTGGAGACAATGGAGGGGATTTAGAAAAACCTGTGCAGAGGAAAAGTTGACCGGTTGACCATAGCAACCAATCAGATGGCTTCTTTTACTTTTCATAGGCCATTTAAAAAAATGTAAGAAGCAATGTGATTGGTTGCTATGGGCAACTGGTCAACTTTTCCTCTGGACAGGTTTTGCTAAATCTCCTCCTATGGACATAATCTAATGTATCTGAGTGATGACACTTATTGAATGTAGCAGAACATTACAGGCCATTACAAGGCTTTATTATTTCTGCCATTAGCAGCAAGTAGATGGTCTGGTTTATTCCAGCCTCCTTATTCTAACCTTCCAGCAGAGTTTATGGGCACCACTGCCAACCTATACAACACATAAAAGTCACATCACCTGCCCCATCTACTAATAATAAAGCACTACAAGAACCAGCCATGAATATCTCCATTCTTCTGGACCCTAGGCTATCACCCATGATGCCTATATCACAATGTATATGGATCCACAGGTCCCTGGACCACTGGTAGCAGGTGCCACCTGATGTTTTGATGACATCACGTCACCTGGACAACGGCTGTTGTTGTTGTTTACCCACAACTGTCAGTTGGACCGAGCGGACGGACGTCTACAGGATCCCAAAGATGGCGGCTACTGGAGGAAGAAGAGATGGCGAGAAGGAGAGAGGAGAGAAGAGGGAAGAGGAGAGCGGAGGAAAGAGGAAGAGGGAAGAGGAAAGCGAGGAGGTGAAGGAGAGCGGAAAGAAGAGGAAGGAGGAAGAGGTGAGCGAGGAGGTGAAGAAGAGGAAGAGAGAAGAGGAAAGCGAGGAGGTGAAGAGCAGAGAGAAGAGGAAGGAGGAAGATGTGAGCGAGGAGGTGAAGAAGAGGAAGATAGAAGAGGAAAGCAAGGAGGTGGAGAAGACAGGAGAGAAGAGGAAGGAGGAAGAGGTGAGCGAGGAGGTGAAGAAGAGGAAGAGAGAAGAGGAAAGCGAGGATGTGGAGAAAAGGAGAGGAGAAGATGCCAGATTATTGGAGGATGAGGAGCCAAGACCAGGCACCAGCCAGGACCCCGGAACATCAAGCTCCTACCCCAAATTTAACATCTATCACCTCACTGTCCATCAGGTATTGGGTAGGGGCAGCTTTGGAGTGGTAAGTTTATTTATGTTTTTTTTTTTTGTTAAATGGACAGTCAATGTGGTTTTTCCCATTGATATTCTGCAGCTAATTGTAGGTCTAGAAAATAACCAGCGTAGGCCATCTTAATGTAGAGCAACAATGTGGGGCCATGTTGAACTTTCAGTGACCAGTATTAGAGAGTGTGAGAGCGATTTAGGACATTGCTCCCCATTCACACCTGAGACATGTAACCAGGGCTGCCATCAGAAATTTTGGGGCCCCTTACGCAGCTTAATTCCAGGCCCCCCCCCCCTCGAGTCCGCCCCAGGGCCAACTCCCAACCCATTTTTTTTCCTAATGATATATTTCTAATTACTTTATAGAAGATTGTAGTGCAGTAATACACTGTGCTGCAAAGTAATTTTACTGCGCCACACTCTGCTGTAATCTAATATACCCTATTCTGAATACTGTGAAACTTTCTGTGTACTTTCTCCAGCACAATGTCCACCTCTATATAGTTGTAGACCCCCTCTCTGCCCCCACATATATATATACACATATATATAGTTGTACACCTCCTCTGTGCCCCCATACATAGTTGTACACCCATCTTTGCCCCATATATAGTTATAGGCCAATTTTGTGCCCCCATATATAGTTGTAGGCCCCTGTGCTCCATATATAATTGTAGGTCCCACGTGCCTCCAATATACATGATTGTAGACCCCCTTTGTGCCCCTGTGTGTAATAATAGGCCCCCTTTGAGCTCCCATAGTTATAGGCCCCACCTTTCAGCTCCCACAGTTAGTTATAGGCCCACCCTTTCAGCCCTAAGTTAGTTATAGCCCCCCCCTTTCAGCCCCCACAGTTAAATATAGCCCCCCCTTTCAGCCCCCTCAATTAAATATAGGCCCCCCCCTTTCAGCCCCCACAGTTAAATATAGACGCCTCCTTTCAGCCCCCACAGTTAAATATAGGCCCCCCCGTTCAGCCCCCACAGTTAAATATAGACCCCCCCTTTCAGCCCCCACAGTTAAATATAGGCCCCCCTTTTAGCCCCCAGTTAAATATAGCCCCCCCCTTTCAGCCCCCACAGTTACATATAGCCCCTCTTTCAGCCCCCACAGTTAAATATAGGCCCCCCCTTTCAGCCCCACAGTTAAATATAGGCCCCCCCTTTAAGCCCCCATTTAAATATAGCCCCCCCCTTTCAGCCCCACAGCTAAGTATAGGCCCCCCTTTTAGCCCCCAGTTAAATATAGGCCCCCCTTTCAGCCCCCAGTTAAATATAGGCCCCACCTTCCAGCCCCCACAGTTAAATATAGGCCCCCCTTTCAGACCCCAGTTAAATATATGCCCCCTTTTCAGCCCCCACAGTTAAATATAGGCCCCCCTTTCAGCCCCCACAGTTAAATATAGGCCCCTTTTCAGGCCCCACAGTTAAATATAGGCCCCCCCATTCAGCCCCTAGTTAAATATAGGCCCCCCTTTCAGCCCCCAGTTAAATATAGGCCCCCCTTTCAGCCCCCAATTAAATATAGGCCTCTTCTTTCAGCCCCCTCAGTTAAATATAGCCCCCCCTTTCAGCCCCCTCAATTAAATATAGCCCCCCCCCCTTTCAGCCCCCACAGTTAAATATAGACGCCCCCTTTCAGCCCCCACAGTTAAATATAGGCGGCCCCCTTTTCAGCCCCCACAGTTAAATATAGGCCCCCCTTTCAGCCCCCACAGTTAAATATAGGCCCCTTTTCAGGCCCCACAGTTAAATATAGGCCCCCCCATTCAGCCCCCAGTTAAATATAGGCCCCCCATTTCAGCCCCCAGTTAAATATAGGCCCCCCTTTCAGCCCCCAGTTAAATATAGGCCCCCCCTTTCAGCCCCCAGTTAAATATAGGCCCCCCCCTTTCAGCCCCCACAGTTAAATATAGGCCCCCCCTTTCAGCCCCCACAGTTAAATATAGGCCCCCCCTTTCAGCCCCCTCAGTTAAATATAGGCCCCCCCTTTCAGCGCCCTCAGTTAAATATAGGCCCCCCCCTTTCAGCCCTCACAGTTAAATATAGGCCCCCCTTTCAGCCCCCACAGTTGATATAGGCCCCCCTTTGTGCCCCAACAAGTAGTTATAGGCCCCATGTACCCCCACAGACATACTGCCTCCAGACATTCACGGTATATGGCTGGAGGCAGTATGTCTGTGCTCTGACCAGACTGGAGGAGCCCCCAGACTGGAGGAGCAGTGGTCGGAGCATTGAAGGCAGCCTGCTGTGGTTACCTTCCTGGCCCGATGTCAGCCACGCGTCTTCCAGGCAGCCCCTTCGCTCCAGTTCTTCTTCGGGCACGGCTTTCCTCTGACTTCCGGGCCGGCTTGCCGCGTCATAGCGCACCGAACGTGCCTACGCGCGGCACGATCGTTGCGCTAGTACCTCCCGACGGCCACTGCAGTTTTTTTTTTTTTTTTTTTAAAGTGGCAGTGGCCTCCGAGGTATGTGCGGCAGGGACAGGGCCCGGGAAAGAGGGTAACTGACTGACTGATTGTACAGAGTACGGTCAGTCAGTCAGTGGAAAATGGCAGGCCCCCAACGGTCAGTGAGTGAGTAAAAAATAAAAAATAAATGTTGGGCCCGGCCCCCCTCGGGTCCGGGCCCCTTACGGGAGTACCGGCTGTACCCCCCTGATGGCGGCCCTGCATGTAACACTAATGAGTCACAATTACTTATTGGGCCCAATTTGAACATTTCTACTTAGGGTTGTACTCACTTTTTTTTGCCAAGGTTAAGATATTAATGACTTTATGATGAGTTATTTCGGTGGGGGGGGGGGACACACAATATTAAACACTGTTACACTTTACATTGTAGAAGAGTTTCATTTCTTCTGTGTTGTCACATGAAAAGATAAAATAAAATATTTAAAAACATGTGAAGGTTGTACTCACTTATGTCAGATACTGTAAATGTTATAACTGTAATAATCTTTTTTTTAAGCCATTTATCTATTTTTTGCACTGACACTTGACTGAACATATATGTATTTCTCATGTGTTGAACATATAATGTCACCATGATGAATTGTCTTTATACATTTATGATGAATATGCACGTTATACATGTTATACTTGATATTACTTTATTTGGTAATTACGTGTCTGGGTAAATATAGACCCTTAGTGATGTGTGTGAACATGCTTGAAAAAAGCTTCAACAAGAAGCAGAAATGTGGCAGTGATTTAACTATTATATGGAGAGCTGCAATATTTTTTTATATACTATATACCCATACATACAGACACTGTGATCTGTAGTTTTTGCCGGTACCACTTGTGCATTGTATTGATTGTTTGATTACTTTTTATGTGTTGATGTGACAACAATTGGCAATTTTTTTTTTGCATTCACATCATTGACAATGCAATATCAGGAATGTGAACCAAAGTGAAATAATTGCAGATTTTTGGTCACATCATATCTCAGAAACAATGGAATAAAAGTGATGAAAAAGTCAAATATAAGCAAAAGTTATGTTACAGTGGTACAGTGGTAAAGTTTTTTTTTAAATCAACTAGTGCCAGAAAGTTAAACAGATTTGTAAATTACTTCTATTAAAAAATCTTAATCCTTCCAGTACTTTTTAGGGGCTGTATACTACAGAGGAAATGGTTTTCTTTTTGGATTTCTCCGATGTAATGACTACAGTGCTCTCTGCTGACCTCTGCTGTCCATTTTAGGAACTGTCCAGAGCAGCATATGTTTGCAATGGGGATTTGTTCTCTGGAAAGTTCCAAAAAGGGACAGCAGAGGTCAACAGAGAGCACTTTGGTTATGACAGAAGAGAAATCCAAATAGAAAAGCATTTCCTCTGTAGCATACAGCCCCTAAAAATTACTGGAAGGATTAAGATTTTTTAATGAAAGTACTTTACAAATCTGTTTAACTTTCTGGAACCAGTGGATGGATTTATAAAAAAAAAGTTTTCCAAGGGAGTACCCCTTTATTAAAAACTACAGATAATGGTGCAAAAAATTCTCATACAGCACTGTATGCAGAAAAATAAGAAAGTTATAGGAGGTCAGAATAGGGAAATTTTAAACATACTTTGCCTTTTTTAAAAGAAGTGCAGTAATAGAAAAGAATGCAAACATGAGTATCATTTTAATTGTATTCATCCACATAATTAAAGGGGTACTCCTGTGCAAAACTTTTTTTTTAAATCAACTGGTGCCAGAAAGTTAAACAGATTTGTAAATTACTTCTATTAAAAAATCTTAATCTTTCCAGTACTTTTTAGGGTCTGTAAACTACAGAGGAAATGGTTTTCTTTTTGGAACACAGAGCTCTCTGCTGACATCATGACTACAGTGCTCTCTGCTGACATCTCTGTCCATTTTAGGAACTGTCCAGAGCAACACATGTTTGCTATGGGGATTTTCTCCTACTCTGGACAGTTCTTATAAAGGACTGATATGTCAGCAGAGAGCAGTGTGGTCATGATGTCAGCAGAGAGCTCTGTGTTCCAAAAAGAAAACCATTTCCTCTGTAGTATTCAGCAGCTAATAAGTACTGAAAGGATTAAGATTTTTTAATAGAAGTAATTTACAAATCTGTTTAACTTTCTGGCACCAGTTGATAAAAAATAAATAAATAAATAAATAAGTTTTCCATGGGAGTACCCCTTTAAGAAAACATGAAAATTTCACTGTAAAATGCATTGCTTAAAACCAAAACCCCCAAAAATTAGCAAAATTGTGATTTTCTTTAATTTATTTTCTTTTTTCAATTTTAAATTCAAATTTAAGGTGTCTTTATAAAGTACATTCTGTTGTGAAAAAACAAACATATGGGTCTGTGGATGGAAAAATAAAAGAATTATGGCTCTTGAAAGGTGTAAACTAAAAAATGTGTAAACTAAAATTTGTTGTGTCCTCAAGGCCAAAATTTGCTGTGTCTCTAAAGGGGTATTCCAGAAATTATTTTTTATTTGACATTTGACTATGCTACAGAGGCTGTAAAGTTAGTGTAGTTAATAATGTAGTGTCTGTACCCGTATGTGACGATTTTCTCACAATTCTTATGTGATTTTCACCCCAATATTTACTTTTACCAGCATACAAAATTACTGTTGTCTCAGATTTTTCCCAGGTTGCAATGCAGCCGAGACCTGACTCACTAGTCAGCTGATGACAGGGAACCTGTCTGCTTCAATGGGTGGAGCGATCGCTTGGTGGTAGAGAGATCAATCTGCAACTATTGCAACAGCTGTAGGCACCCTGATTGAAAACCACAGGTCTTTTGAATGAATGCTGCTCATTTATGGGAGTGTGACTGATGTGTGGGAGGGAGGAAAATGGAATTATGGGCTTTGTAGGCAAAGCAGTAAACTCAAAAAGGAAATACTAGTTCACAAAAAGCTAGCCAAAGTGTTATGGTAATCTCACGCCATTTAGCCCCAAGACAAGCGCAGATCCTTCCTAAGCATGTCCATTAATTTCTGCCAGGTACGTACTAAAATACCTTATGGTGGATAACCCATTAAAGGGGTTAAATGACCAGCATCAAAGTGATCTCCATTGTCGGTCATTACTGGCTGGTGTTTCTGTAGGTTGAGTCAGCAACGCCAGGTATTTGGCACTAGAGAGACAGGATTCCTCTAGTGCCTGAAGTTCAGCTATGCTGACCCCCCCCCCCCCCCCAGTAAGTTAAAAAGTATGAATTGAGAGATGGCACAACCCTCCCCCCCCCCCCCCCTCTAACCTGGGGTGGACCACTCCCCCGCTGCCCCCCTGCCTGAGAGTTATAGGAGTGTGATTACAGCTACCACACTCCTATCACACTCAGCCAATGCAGCTCTGGAGGTGTCTACAGTATAAGACATATTCTAACAGCAGAAAAGTAACTGCAGCTCTGGAAGTGACAGGAGGATAAGACATGATGTGACAGCAGAATAGTGACAGCAGCTCTGAAGGTGACTGGAGGATAAGTCAAAATCACACTCAGCCAATGCAGCTCTGGAGGTGTCTACAGTATAAGACATATTCTAACAGCAGAATACTGACTGCAACTCTGGAGTTGACTGGAATATAAGACATGATGTGAGAGCAGAATAGTGGCTGCAGCTTTGGAGGTGAAAGGAGCTTAAGACATGATGTAACAGCAGAATAGTGGTTGCAGCTCTGGAGGCAACTTGAAGATGCGACATGATGTAATAGTAGAAAAGTAAGTACAGCTTTGGCAGTAACAGGAGGACGAGATATGGTGTAACAGCAAAATAGTGTCTACCATGCTATGCCTGTATTTATCTGAATAAAGCTTGAAGTTTTTTTACCTGCTACCGTGGTGCCGGATACTTCTATTGCTGTCCATGTCTGTGGAGGGGAACGCTACCCGACAGTCCAGGCACAGGAGCGGAGGAAAGGATCAGAGCAGTCAAGCACATTTTATTAACAGCAAAAAAGTGAGTACACACACCTTGTCTCTGTCTTCTTCCTCTGTGAACGTGAATCAGGTACCTGTCATAGTGCCAAAAGAAAGAAAAGTGATATGTTGCTCAGTACCTAATCCTGATCCTGTACATATACATTTTTATGTGTCTAGGACGTATATATCCCTAAAAAATAGCATTTATATCTTGGTCACTTGCTTTGTCTTCTTGCCTTGCGGAGGGGGCGTGTCCATCTCTTTCCCTCACTGAGTCTGGGAGCAGCCTGGCAGTCTGCAGATCTTTCTAAATTAGTGCAAGGATTTTAGTGATAAAAGCACAGTAATTTTTATGCATACATTTTATATCTGTCATTAGTAAAGATGGATGCTAATCCAGCTTTACTAGGAACAGATAGAAAATGTGTGTCATTCAGCTTTAACAGACTCCTGAATGTCTGTTAGGCTTCTTTGTCATTCAGGACTCAGAGAAAGCTTTGGCTGTTCAAGCATGCTGGGAGTTGTAGTTTTGCAATAGCTTGAGCTGCAGTGTTTGGAAAGCAATGTGTTAGAACAGTGTTGCCTTTAGCTGTTGCAAAACTACAACTCCCAGCATGCCCACACATCCTTTGTCTGTAGTTTTGCAAGAGATGGAGACACACAGCTGGAGAATACCCAGCTCTAACACAGAGTTTTACAAAGATTGTAACTCCAGCTGTTGCAAAACTACAACTCCCATCATGGTAGTTGTAGTTTAGGAATAGCTGAAGGCTGCAGTGGTGATCTCCTATACTGGATACCAACACACTTTATGGCCTGTATCCAGTATGCTGCAAAATACAGAGTAGTCTGTCTGCGTAAAGACTGATGACCCCTAGTGGTGGTTATTTTCATTTTTCCTTTTTTAGTAATTTTTTTTTATTTTTATAAATGTGTATTTAAAAAAGTAATCTTATCAGTAGTACTACAAAATATAAAAAGTTTTTCAACATGACAGTGTCTCTTTAAGCATGCTCCTATCGGTGAAGGGGAGGAGTTCCTGCACAGAAGAAAGATATGTGGTGGCACCCTGCCTCCGTCCTACATGCCCCTAGGCCTTATGTCCCCCCCTTGCTATCCTTCTGCACTGGCTCTTAGAAGATCAGGGAGAATGCAAGCTGGAGCTCTCTATATAATACATACAGACCTTCAGCTTGCATGCTCCCCGAGAAGCAGCAAGACCTACGGTGGCCGGGCCCTCCGTGCCTGACCTGTCACACGCCCCTGCTACAGAGAAGCTGTCATCTGGCCAATTGTATTCCATCATAGCTGTAGTCACTTGTAAGTTCTGCAGTGATCATGGGTGAAACAACAACTCCCAGCATAACCTTATTACTGCTAAGATTTTACTGGGAGCTATAGTATCACATGGTACAAACTTATTGAGCAATTGCCCCTTACTTGGCATCACAACAGGCTAAAAAATTACTTAGGGGGGCATTATAGGGTGACACCATTTTCTACCACAACGGGTGACATTAACCTTAGCAACACCACTGGTGCTCTGTAATAGCTAGAGGCAAAGAGCTCGCTGTTACTGCGCTCCTCTGTGTGTGCCGCTGTGTCAGTCAATGGGAGGTCAGCAGAGAAAGGTGTTGGCGGCCCTCTGATACTCGGGCACATTATAAAGAATTTATTCTCTATTGGCTATAAAACAATGAAATATACACAGAAACATATGAGTGGAATAAGCTTTTTAACCCCTACTGCAATGTGTTGCCAGTTTAACATGTATAAAAGATGTGATAGATGCCCATTACAAGGATGTGATAGATGCCCATTAAAAGGATATGATAGATGCCCATTACAAGGATGTGATAGATGCCCATTACAAGGATGTGATAGATGCCCATTACAAGGATGTGATAGATGCCCATTACAGGTCGGGTTATGAGGAAGGGATAGGAGGACGGGATAGGAGGTCGGGATAGGAGGTCGGGATAGGAGGATGGGATAGGAGGTCGGGATATGGCATCAATATATGAGGACGGGATTTGAAGTCAAAAGCTTCCTCCTTTGTTTATTTTCCTCCCCAACAAGGATTAGGAAGGAAAAACTGGGCAATGCTGGGTACTCAGCTAGTCTATATATATATATTTATTTATTTTAATGTTAAAATGGAATAGCTAAAGTAAAAAATTAAAATAAAAAAAAAACACGCCTGCAAAAACAATGTTAAAACTCACATGGCTTTTTTTTGTGTTTTTTCACTCCCACACTATGGAGAAAAACACAGCGATTTTCCCAAAAAAATGCCATAGTCTCATAAGGTCACTTCTAGGAATCACCCAATGAGCCGAAAAAAGCTGAAAAAAACGCCAAAAGGATAAAAAAAACACCAATTAGAAAAACAAAAAAAGTGGATATGGCATTTTGTAGTTCCTTATTGACTTGCAGCTAACATTTGCCCACGCTGTGCAGTAGAATGGGTGTTTTTTTGGGCCTTTTATTTTTTTTTTCCAACTACATCCCTATTACATCTCATATGTACCATGGCATGGAAATAACAATGACCATCACCCCACAGTCCCTAACTGGTTGGCTCTAGCTATACCTCTAGTTATACCTAGTTATAACAAGTTGGCTCTAGTTATACCTATGGGATATTGTCAAAAGGAAATATTTCCCATAGTCTTCCACTATTTACTATTGCTCCCTTTGCTTTCTTTCAGGTGGGCCTGGCATCAGTCCCCGGCCGAAACAACTACGTGGCCATCAAGGGAATCACCAAGACAGGGGACAATGCAGCGACCCTGCAGAGAGAGAGACGGATCCTCATGCTGGCCCGAGACTGCCCGTTCCTGTGTCACCTGTATGCTGCACAGCAGTCTCAGGACCATGCATTCTTCATCACCGAGTACCTGTCCGGCGGCAGCCTGGAGGCTTTACTCAGAATGTGCAGCTGTCTGAACACCGACAACGTAAGATTCTACACAGCAGAGATTGCATGCGGCCTCCAGTTCCTTCACGGACATAACATCGTCCACCGGTAAGTCTAACTTCCCCACACCTGTCTCCTTGTCATGTTGTAAATAATGCATCCAACTTTCCCAGAATCCTGAATTTTGTTAGGCTTTGTGGTGGTACAGTTCATGACCCCTTCACCATTGTCGATCTTTAAAGATTTCCTGTGATGTCCCAGCACCAAAAGCTGTCCTGTGGGCTGCGGATCTCCTTGGGCATGCATTTTTCACTGTGTATTATGTAATGTATGTACTGTATTTTTAACCCCTTCCCGCAGAATCACGTCTATAGACGTCATTCAGTTAACCCCGTGATGCGCAGCATCGCACGGGTTAACTGGCAGAAGTCCCGCTGTTTCAAGCAGGGGACAACTTCTGCAACACCCTCCAGGACCATCTGTTGATGGTCCTGGTCAGCGATCACTGTGATTGGTCCCTGTGGACTAATCACAGTGAATGAGCTGACTGGGGGTAAAGTTCATTTCCCCTGCTCTGCCCGCCACTAGAAGTCTGAGCAGAGCAGGGGAAGAAGATGCCGAGAGCTGCTGTGGAGACAGCAGCACTTATCAAGTACCGGCGCGGCAGTGGGGACCGGCGGCAGGCTCTCAACAGCTGGAGGCACACGGGTTGGCGGCGGGTAAGTGGAGGAGGCGGCGGGCGGCATCTGCATCAGAGGCAGCAGTGAAGCTCTTCACTGCTGCTTCTGGTAGTTTAGAAAACTACAACACCCAGCATGCCTTTTGGCTGTCTGGGCATGCTGGGTGTTGTAGTTTTGCAACATCTGGAGGGCCGCAGTTTGGATCAATCTGTGCTCTTCCAGATGTTGCAAAACTACAACTCCCAGCATGCCCAGACAGTCCAGGCATGCTGGGAGTTGTAGTTCTGTAACATCTGGCCCTTCAGATGTTGCCGAACTACAACTCCCAGCATGCCTGGGCATGCTGAGAGTTGTCATTTTGCAAAATCTGGAGGGCTACAGTTTGGACACCACTACACAGTGGTCTCCAAACTGTTCTCCTCCAGATGTTGCAAAACTACAACACCCAGCATGCCCTTTGGCTGTCCGTGAATGCTGGGAGTTGTAGTTTTGCAACAACTGGAGGCACACTGGTTGGGAAACATTGTCTGTTTCCTAACTCAGTGTTTCCCAACCTTTGTGCCTCCAGCTGTTGAAAAACTATAACTCCCAGAATGCACTGAAAAACCATACATGCTGGGAGTTGTAGTTTTGCAACAGCTGGAGGCACACGGGTTGGGAAACACTGAGTTAAGTAACAAACTCTTAGTGTTTTGCAACCAGTGTACCTCCAGCTGTTGCATAACTACAACCCCCATGCACGGACAGCCAAAGGGTATGCTGGGAGTTGTAGTTTTGCCTTCCCCACAGGGGGATTTACAGTGAGTTTCTCGCTGCAAGTTTGAAATGCAGCTAATTTTACGCTGTAGCTCAAAACTCTATGTAAACTCGCCCGTGCAAATGTACCCTAAAAACACTACACTACACTAACACAAAATAAAGAGTAAAACACTACATATACACCCCCTTACACTGTCCCCCCCCCTCGCCCCTCCCCAATAGAAATGAAAAACATCAGGTATGGCACTGTTTTCAAAACTGAGCCTCCAGCTGTTGCAAAACAACAACACCCAGTATTGCGGGACAGCCATTGACTGTCCAGGCATGCTGGGAGTTTTGCAACAGCTGGAGACACCCTGTTTGGGAAACACTGCCTTAGAATACCCCTATGTCCACCCCTATACAAATCCTTAATTTAGGCCTCAGATAGGCATGGCACTCTCTCACTTCGGAGCACTGTCGTATTTCAAGGAAACCGTTTAGGGCCACATATGGGGTATTTCCGTAATCGGGAGAAATTGTCTAACAATTTTTTTCGGGGGGCTTTTTCTCCTTTTACCTCCTATGAAAAGGTAAAGTTGGGGTCTACTCCAGCATGTTATTGTAAAAATGAAAAAAAAAAATGTTACACAAACATGCTGGTGTTGCCCCATACTTTTTTTTATTTTCACAAAAGGTAAAATGAAAAAAAGACCCCAAAGTTTTTAATGCAATTTTTCCTGAGTACGGAAATACCCCATATGTGGGAGTAAAATGCTCTGCGTGCGCACAACAGGGCTCAGGAATGAGAGCACCATGTACATTTGAGGTGATTTGCACAGGGGTGGCTGATCGTTACAGCGGTTCTGACATAAAAAAAAAAAAAACCTACATGTGACCCCATAGTGAGCCTTAACACCCCACACCTGTTTGAAGAATGAAAATGAAAAATTTGTGTTTTTTCACTAAAATGCTGGTGTTATCCCAAATTTTTCATTTTCTCAAGGTGTAATAGTAAAAAAGCCCCCCAAAATTTTTATATAGATGCCCTATAAGTGGACGTAAAGTGCTCTGCAGGCTAACTACAATGCTCAGAAGAGAAGGAGCACCATTGGGATTTTGTAGAAAGAATTTGGCTGGAATTGAAGGCCATGTGCGTTTACAAAGCCCCCATGGTGCCAGAACAGTGGACCCCTCCCCCCACATTTGACCCCATTTTGAAGATTACACCCCTCACGTAATGTAATAATGGGTGCTGTGAACATTTACACCCCACAGGCGTTTGACCTATTTTGTGTACAGTCATCCATGAAAATGAAAAATTAGATTTTTCATTTGCACAGCCCACTGTTCCAAAAGTCTGTCAAACACCAGTGGGGTATAAATGCTCACTGCACCCCTTATTACATTTGGTTAGGGGTTTAGTTTCCAAAATGAGGTCACGTGTGGGGGGGTTTCTGCTGTTCTGGCACCATGGGAGCTTTGTAAACGCACCTGGCACCCGACTTCCATTCCAAACAAATTCTCTCCACAAAAGCTTTTTTTTTCTGAGCATTGTAGTTCGCCTGCAGAGCACTTTACGTCCATATATGGGGTATTTCCACACGAGGTTACAAATTTTGGGGGGCATTTTTTCCTATAACCTCTTGTAAAAATATTGAATTTGGGGGAAAAAAACTGCATTTTAGTGAAAAAAAAATGTTTTTCATTTACACATCCGAGTTTAACGAAAAGTATTCAAACACCTGTGGGGTGTTAAGGCTCACTGTACCCCTTGTTACGTTCCTTGAGGGATGTAGTTTCCAAAATGGTATGCCATGTGTTTGTTTTTTTTGCTGTCCTTGCACCAAAGGGGCTTCCTAAATGGGACATGCCCCCCAAAAACCATTTCATCAAAATTTGCTTTCCAAAAGCTAAATGTGACTCCTTCTCCTCTGAGCATTGTAGTTCGCACACAGAGCGTTTGACGTCCACACATGGGGTATTACCATACTCAGAAGAGATGGGGTTACAAATTTTGGGTGTCATTTTTCCTATTACCCCTTGTAAAAATGTAAAATATGGGGGGAAAACCAGCATTTTAGTGGGGAAAAAAATTCATTTACACATACAACTTTAACAGAAAGTCGTCAAACACCTGTGGGGTGTTAAAGCTCACTGTACCACTTGAGGGGTGTAGATTCCAAAATAGTAAGCTATGTTTTTTTTTTTTTTTTTTTTTTTTGCTGTTATGGAACCATAGGGGCTTCTTAAATGCGACATGCCCCCTAAAAACCATTGCAGCAAAATTCACTCTTCTAAATCCTATTGTCGCTCCTTCCCTTCTGAGCCCTCTAGTGCACCTACAGAACACTTGACATACACATATGAGGTATTTCCTTACTTGAGAGAAATTGGGTTACACATCTTGGGTGGCATTTTCTCCTTCTAGCCTTTATAAAAATGCAAATACTGGGTCTACAGGAACATGTTAGTGTAAAAAATAGAGATTTAGAATGTTCTCCTTCACTTTGCTGCTATTCCCTTGAGAAAGTCCAGGCTGACGAAACGTACGTTGGGGCGGTGGTGACAGGTCTCCATTATGGGTAAGTGAGTACCAGCTTTGTTAGTGTTATTACTTTCATGCACTGTTAGTGTCCATTCCAGCTATCCTAAGTGGGTAGCTGGACATTATATTAGTAAAGGTTATATACCCCTTTTCTTGTCCTATTGGACATTATTATTGGACACCCATTACTGCTGCTGTAGATCTCACTGTTTATATACTTCATATGAGCTTGATTATACTAATCATACCTGTCTTACCACCTTATTTTCGGATTGGTTATCTGTTTACAATCATTGACCTTGTATAATGTTAATATTTAGTGGTCATATTTGTGATTTTAAAGAGTATTAATCAAATTATTTTAGTTTTATCAGTAGTCATGGCTCTAGTGTTTCTCTATAAGTATATAAAATTTATTTTCAGAGCTATACTGTAGCATTGGTTTATAGACCCGCAGCGAGTTTTAGATATGGTTTATACACCAGTAGTTTCAATGTACATTATACTACAACGCTGCTATTTCTTGTTGCTAATTATTCCTGTGAAATACCTAAAGAGTTAACAAACCTTTTGAATGTCATTTTGAATACTTTGAGGGGTGCAGTTTTTATAATAGGGTCATTTATGGGATATTTCTAATATGAACACCCCTCAAATACACTTCGAAACAGAACTGTTCCCTGAAAAATTCTGATTTTGAAAATTTTGTGAAAAATAGGAAAATTGCTGCTGAACTTTGAAGCCCTCTGATGTCTTCCAAAAGTAAAAACCTGTCAACTTTATGATGCAAATATAAAGTAGACATATTGTATATGTGAATCAATATATAATTTATTTGGAATATCCAATAGAGTTTCAAATTCAGAAAAATGCTAAATTTGTTAATTTTTCATAAAATTTAGCAATTTTTAACCAAGAAATGATGCAAGCATTGACAAAAATTTACAACTAAGATAAAGTAGAATATGTCATGAAAAAATAAACTCGGAATCAAATTCATAAGTAAAAGAATCCCAGAGTTATTAATGCTTAAAGTGACAGTGGCCAGATTTGCAAAAAATGCTCTGGTCTTAAGGCCAAAATGACCTCGGTCCTTAACCCCTTAACGACGCAGGACGTATATTCACGTCCTGCGCCGGCTCCCGCGATATGAAGCGGGATCGCGCCGCGATCCCGCATCATATCGCGTCGGTCCCGGCGCTCATCAACGGCCGGGATCCGCGGCTAATACCAAACATCGCCGATCGCGGCGATGTGTGGTATTAACCCTTTAGAAGCGGCGGTCAAAGCTGACCGCCGCTTCTAAAGCGAAACTGAAAGTGACCCGGCTGCTCAGTCAGGCTGTTCGGGACCGCCGCGGTGAAATCGCGGCGTCTCGAACAGCTGACCGGACATCGGGAGGGCCCTTACCTGCCTCCTCGGTGTCCGATCGGCGGATGACTGCTCCCTGCCTGAGATCCAGGCAGGAGCAGTCAAGCGCCGATAACACTGATCACAGGCGTGTTAATACACGCCTGTGATCTGTGTAGAAGATCAGTGTGTGCAGTGTTATAGGTCCCTATGGGACCTATAACACTGCAAAAAAAATGTAAAAAAAAAGTGTTAATAAAGGTCATTTAACCCCTTCCCTAATAAAAGTTTGAATCACCCCCCTTTTCCCATAAAAAAAATAAAACAGTGTAAAAACAAAATTAATAAACATATGTGAAATCGCCGCGTGCATAAATGTCCAAACTATAAAAATATATCATTAATTAAACCGCATGGTCAATGGCGTGCGCGCAAAAAAATTCCAAAGTCCAAAAAAGCGTATTTTGGGCACTTTTTATACCATTCAAAAATGAATAAAAATTGATCAAACAGTCAGATCAAAACAAAAATCATACCGATAAAAACTTCAGATCACGGCGCAAAAAATAAGTCCTCATACCGCCCTGTACGTGGAAAAATAAAAAAGTTATAGGGGTCAGAAGATGACATTTTTAAACGTATAAATTTTCCTGCATGTAGTTATGATTTTTTCCAGAAGTACGACAAAATCAAACCTATATAATTAGGGTATCATTTTAACCGTATGGACCTACAGAATAATGATAAGGTGTAATTTTTACCGAAATATGCACTGCGTAGAAACGGAAGCCCCCCAAATTTACAAAATGGCGTTTTTTCTTCGATTTAATTTTTCCGTTTCGCCGTGCATCTTTGGGTAAAATGACTGATGTCACTGCAAAGTAGAATTGGTCACGCAAGAAATAAGCCATAATATGGATTCTTAGGTGGAAAATTTAAAGGGTTATGATTTTTAAAAGGTAAGGAGGAAAAAACAAAAGTGCAAAAACTGAAAAACCCTGAGTCCTTAAGTGGTTAAGAGAGAGAGGAGCAGTGATAATCAGGTGACCCTGCCTGCCCAGTGGGAACCCCTAAATTCTCTTGTATATGGTGTTGGGGGGGAGGAGTCGCCCCAGTCTAGCTGCAGAGCTCAAGCTGAGAACTGTGTGGAAAGGAGGAGGAAGTCGTGTGTGGAGAAATCCTGAGGGAAGCCTAAGAAAATATCTTCTAAAGTCAGCCCCACCATTCTGCAAAGTTTCCCCATACAGCAGAGTCAGCCCCGCCATTCTGCAAGTGTTCCCCCATACAACAGAGTCAGTCCCGCCATTCTGCAAGTATTCCCCCATACAGCAGAGTCAGCCCCGCCATTCTGCAAGTGTTCCCCCATACAGCAGAGTCAGCCCCGCCATTCTGCAAGTGTTCCCCCGTACAGCAGAAGCCCCGCCATTCTGCAAGTGTTCCCCCATACAGCAGAGTCAGCCCCGCCATTCTGCAAGTGTTCCCCCATACAGCAGAGTCAGCCCCACCATTCTGCAAGTGTTCCCCCATACAGCGGAAGCCCCGCCATTCTGCAAGTGTTCCCCTGTACAGCAGAGTCAGCCCCACCATTCTGCAAGTTTTCCCCCATACAGCGGAGTCAGCCCTGCCAATCTGCAAGGGTTCCCCATACAGCGGAGTCAGCCCCACCATTCTGCAAGTGTTCCCCCATACAGCGGAGTCAGCCCCGCCAATCTGCAAGGGTTCCCCGTACAGAGGAGTCAGCCCCACCATTCTGCAAGTGTTCCCCCATACAGCGGAGTCAGCCCCACCATTCTGGAAGTGTTCCCCCGTACAGTGGTGAGTCAAGCTCTGGCGGTGATAGTACTTGAACCTTGTCAGAACCCTAGCCAGAGTGGGAAACCTTTCAGTCTCTAATCTCTAGTCAGTATTATTCAAGTGGATGAAAAGCACCATAAGTCCTAGCAAGGCAACAGGGCTCCCAAGGGTTACACTGCATCCCTTGTACTCTTCATACTGTGTGTTGTACCATCTACACCTGCTCAGTAAAAGACAGTTATCCGTAACCCGACGTCAGTGTGTTTCTTACTCCCATTGTCTGGCCCCGGAGAAGCTGATAAGAATTCCTTGCACCCCTGTGGCACCACATTACCATTGTCTTTTATTTATAACTCTTTTTTCTTCTTTCATTGCAGAGATATCAAGCCAGATAACATCATGCTGGATAGAGATGGACACATCCGCATCATTGACCTCGGAGTTGCCCAAGATGGCGTCACCTCTTCCAACAAGATCAAAGGAGTGACGGGCACGTTACCATACATGGCCCCAGAGGTGCTCCAGAGGAAGATGTACTATGCAGCAGTTGACTGGTGGAGCCTGGGGATTGTTGTATCCCGGATGTCAGCAGGACGTTCCCCATTTTACTTTGGCTGCAACAGAGAAATGGCTCACGATTCCATCACCAGAGAGAAGCCTAATATTCCATCTTGGCTCCCTGCTGACCTGAAACATCTGATCAAGAAACTGCTGCGTAAGAATCCTGAGAAGCGGCTTGGTGTGAACAGGAACATCAGAGACCATCCATTCTTCACCACCATCAACTGGGAGGAACTGGAGCAGAAGAGAGCACAGCCGCCATTTACACCATTCAAGCCAGCTCTGAAGAAGGGAGACCTGCCGTGGCCAGAGGAAGAGACAGCCCTTCACCCCTTGGAAGGATTCTCTTTCATTGCTCCAAGCTGGGCCTGTTAACATCAGCCCATGGCCATGGCCCAGAGCTCTGTGCCCCCTGACCCATGCCTCTGCTGCTGTATTAGACCTCGGCTTGTCTATAACATCCTCTCTATACCATCTGAATGCTGCAGATTTCCATCAAGTTGTTACCCTGGATCTTAGCTCCACATCCTCCACAGCCTCTGAAGACCCTCTGTACCCCAGGAGCGGCCTGTGCTTGTAACACCTCAGCACAGACCTGGTAAGTATCACACATCATCACACATACATTAGGATCACACACACATTAGGATCACACACACATACAGGTAGATAGAAATATACATACAGGTACATACATAGATAGTATAGACACAGACACACAGACACACACAACAGATAGCGGTAGATATCGGCTTTGATCCTGGGACTTGTTCCGATCGCCATATTTGGGGTCAGGAAGGAATTTTTCTCCTTTGAGGACAATTGGCTCATTCTTTAAGGGGGTTTTTGCCTTCCTTGGGATCATTCCAGCCATAAATAGGTAACATAACACAATGTACAAAAAATAAATGAATAATAATAATAAAAAAAAGTATTATATATGAATATATAAAAAAAAAAATACATAATAGTTTACCATACTAGATAGGTCATGTACTGGCTTTTGATCCTGGGACTTGTTCCGATTGCCATATTTGGGGTCAGGAAGGAATTTTCCCCCCTTACATAAGGATAATTGGCTCTTTCCTCAAGGGGGTTTTCGCCTTCCTTTGGATCAACACAGTATATAAAAAAGCTTTGCTTTTACATTTATACATTACACATAGCAAAATAAAACATAACACACATTTCTAAAATTAGCAGAATCCCAGTATCCCCTTCCTGTAACTATATAAACGAAATAAAATGTCCTTTTCCCCCTTTACATCATTGTGTCTGTGTCTTTATTTCCATTGTTTGATCATGTATTGTTCTAATAAATACAGTGAAACCTCTTTGAGAAGACCACCCAAATTTCTCCTGGTCTTCTATTGCAGTGGTGTCCTAAAAACAAGACCACTATGGGAATGGTCTTTTCAAAGAGGTGGTACAAAGCTTCATTTGCATTAAATGTATCATATTGTTGCAGAATGTTTGATACTTTTGAACATATTTAATGGAATTGGGTAGTGCAAACATTTGACAACTTTTTGTTGAATAGAATAAAAGAGTTTAAAAAACCATGGCACTTAAACCATGTCTCCTTTTGTTAGGCCAAACATGTATAACTGATGGTGTAAAATAGCAAAAAGAAAAAAATGGCACAATATGCTGGATAAATATGTCTACAAAGTCAAAGACAGAAAAAAATTGTGCAAAATGTGCCTAAGAACTGACACCCGATGCTTGATAAATTCTCCCCAAGGCGCCCAAAATTTAAAAAAAAATTATCTTCCCCTATTAACGGGTATAGATGGAGGCAGGGGCGTACCTAGAGCATTTGGCACCCGGGGCGGACCCTTTGTTTCACCCCCCCCCCCCCCACACACACACACACACGCACCCCCCTTAATTACACCCCCTCCCCTCCCCCAGGGGCGGACTGACAACACTCGGGGCCCCTGGACCAAAAAAAAGGCAAGGGCCCCTGCTAGGCTCTGCAGCTCGTCTATCTTCTGCCACGCTACTATTCCACCCAAATCCCACACACAATAAATTAAATTTATATATGTAAGAAACACTTTAACATAGGTAAATTTCCATGACCAATAATACTGGTATACAAGGAGAAATATATACCACCACACAATAACTGGATAATACCGCCATACTGTACTGAATAAAACCACTATATACAGACCAGTATACTATACAGGATCTGTATGCAATATAAGTGATTATATACAGGACCATATGGCGGTAGATATCATCTGTACACAGGATATGTATACCGTGTAAGTGATTACAGTTACATTTTGGGACTCACAATTACGTCTTTTCTGATCAGCGGCGTCCTCTTTCCTCTTCTTCTCCGTCCGGATAAGACCACAATGTGAATCTCTTAACATCTGCAGGAAAAACATGTCAGACTCATTTTTTCAGTGCCCTCCCCTCCTCTACACAATCTTCCCATCTATAGGCCCACAAACTGTAATAATGCCCTCCTTCGTGTCCTGCACAGTAAATGGGCAGGTAGGTAGGTAGCCAGGTAACCCCCTCTTTCCCATAGGTATATGCAGAGTTACACCCCCCATCTTTCCCATAGGTATATGCAGAGTTACACCCCCCTCTCTTTCCCATAGGTATATGCAGAGCTATGCTACACCCCCCTCTTTCCCATAGGTATATGCAGGGTTACCCCCCCTCTTTCCCATAGGTATATGAAGAGCTACCCCCCCCTCTTTCCCATATGTATATGTGGAGCTACACCCCCCCTTCCCCATAGGTATATACCGAGCTACACCCCCTCTTTCCCATAGGTAAATGCAGAGCTACACCCCACCCTCTTTCCCATAGGTATATGCAGAGCTACACCCCACCCTCCTTTCCATAGGTATATGCAGAGCTACACCCCACCCTTCCCCATAGGTATATGCAGAGCTACACCCACCCCTCTCCCTCCCTTTCCCATAGGTATATGCAGAGCTGCCCCCCTCTCCCTCCCTTCCCTATAGGTATATGCAGAGCACCCCCCTCTCCCCCCCCCTTCACTATAGGTATATGCAGAGCATCACCCACCCTCTCCCTTCCTTCCCTATAAGTATATGCAGAGAACCCCCCTCTCCCCCCTTCCCTATAAGTATATGCAGAGCACCCCCCTCTCCCCCCTTCCCTATAAGTATATGCAGAGCACCCCCCCTCTCCCCCCTTCCCGATAAGTATATGCAGAGCACCCCTCTCTCCCCCCTTCCCTATAAGTAAATGCAGAGCACCCCCTCCCCCCTTCCCTATAAGTATATGCAGAGCATCCCCCCTTCCCTATAAGTATATGCAGAGCACCCCCCCCCCCATTCCCTATAGGTATAGGCAGGGTTAAAAAAAATAAAAAAATAAAAAAGATGCTCACCTGATATACCACACAGCGATCTCCTCAGCTGCAGGGCCTGCGTCTTCTCCCCTCCACAGTACAGGCACCAATGAGTACTCAGGCAAAAATTAACTTATCCTCTATTCACAGGATAGGGGATAAGTAGCTGATCGCAGGGTCTGACCACTGGGGCCCCACACGTTTTCCAGGACGGGACCCCGTCACTCTCAGTGAGGAGGATGTATCGTCTACGGGTAGATGGCATGCGCTCCATTTATTTCTATGGGAGCGCCGATGATGTCTTTTTGTCGCTCCCATAAAAATGAATAGAACGAGTGTCGGCTGCATCACGCACTCCTCACTGAGTGCCGGGTCCTGTCCCGGTGGTCGTGGGTGTGGGGCTGGACCCAGCAGTTGAACCCCCTGCGATCAGCTAATTATCCCATATCCTGTGAATAGAGGATAAGTTAAAGGGGTACTCCCGTGGAAAACTTTTTTTTTTTTAAATCAACTGGTGCCAGAAAGTTAAACAGATTTGTAAATTACTTCTATTAAAAAATCTTAACCCTTCCAATACATTTTATGGGCTATATACTACAGAGGAAATGCTTTTCTTTTTGTATTTCTCTGATGTCACGACCACAGTGCTCTCTGCTGACATCTGCTGTCCATTTTAGGAACTGTCCAGAGCAGCATATGTTTGCTATGTGGATTTTCTCCTGCTCTGGCCAGTTCCAAAAATGGACAGCAGAGGTCAGCAGAGAGCACTGTGTTCGTGACATCAGAGAAATGCAAAAAGAAAAGCATTTCCTCTGTAGTGTATAGCCCCTAAAAAGTACTGGAAGGATTAAGATTTTTAAATAGAAGTAATCTACAAATCTGTTTAACTTTCTGGCACCAGTTGATTTAAAAAAAAAAAAAAAAAAGTTTTCCACGGGAGTACCCCTTCAACTTTCACCAGAAATCTCTTTTAATAGTAAAACGTTTTGTGTATGGTAATTTTTTGGCACTTTGTTCAGGTCAGTATCAGTCAGTGTAACTCACTCAGGACGAAGGGCGTACCTGTACGCCCTACGCACGGTCCCGGTGTTTAAAATGGTGCATCACATCGAATCGGTCCCGGCTGCTAACCATAGCCGGGTCCCTGGGATAATGCATGCAGCACCGATCGCTGTGCCACGCGCTATTAACCCTTCAGACGCGGCGATCAAAGTTGATTGCCGCATCTGAAAACGAAAGTAAACGCTTCCCAGCAGCTCAGTCGGGCTGATCGGGACATAGCGATAAAATCACGATGTCCCGATCAGCTAGGACGCGAGCGTAGACCCCCTTACCTTGCTCCGTCACGTCCGATCGGCATTTGATTGCTCCAAGCCTGAGCTACAGGCTTGAGCAATCGAGACCCTATCTCGCTGATCCATGCAAAGCTATGGCTTTGCAGGGATCAGGGTAAGAGATCAGTGTGTGCAGTGTTATAGCTCCCTATGCGGAAATGTCCCCATGCGGAAATGTCCGAACTATAAAAATATATCATTAATTAAACCGCACGGTCAATGGCGTACGCGCAAAAACATTCCAAAGTCCAACATAGCGTATTTTGGGTCACTTTTTATATCATGAAAAAATTTATATAAAGCGATCAAAAAGTCTGATCAATACAAAAATGGTACCGATAAAAACTTCATACTGGCCCATACATGGAAAATGTAAAAAGTTCTAGGGGTTAGAAGATGAGAATTTTTAACATACACATTTCGTGCATGTAGTTATGATTTTTTTCCGAAGTACAACAAAATCGAACCTATATAAGTAGGATATCATTTTAACCGTATGGACCTACAGAATAGAGATAAGGCGTTATTGTTACCAAAAAATGCACTGCGTAGAAACGGAAGCCCCCAAAATGTACAAAATTAAATTTTTTCTTCAATTTTGTCGCACAATGAATTTTTTTCCCATTTTGCCGTGGATTGTTTGGTAAATGATGAATGTCACTGCAAAGTAGAATTGGTGGCGCATAAAATAAGCCATCATATTGAATTTTATGTGCAAAATTTAAAGCGTTATGATTTTTTGAAGGTGATGAGGAAAAAATGAGAATGCAAAAACGGAAAAAACCTGCACCCTTAAAGGGGTACTCCGCCCCTAGACATCTTATCCCCTATCCAAAGGATAGGGGATAAGATGTCAGATCGTCGCGGGCCCGCTGCTGGGGACCCCCGGGATCACCGCTGCGGCACCCCGCTGTCATTACTGCACAGAGCGAGTTCGCTCTGTGCGTAATGACGGGCGATACAGGGGACGGAGCAGTGTGACATCATGGCTCTGCCCCTCAAGACATCACGGCCCGCCCCTTAATACAAGTCTATGGCAGGGGCGTGACAACCGCCACGCCCCCTTCCATAGACTCATATTGAGGGGGGCGGGCCGTGACGTCACGAGGGGCGGGGCCGTGACGTAAAGATACTCCGGCCCCTGTACTGCCCATCATCACGTACAGAGCAAACTCGCTCTGTGCAGTAATGACAGCGGTGTGCCGCAGCGGTGATCCCGGGGGTCCCCAGCAGCGAGACCACGGCGATCTGACATCTTATCCCCTATCCTTTGGATAGGGGATAAGATGTCTAGGGGCGGAGTACCCCTTTAAGGGGTTAAAACAGGTATTTTTCAAGCAAAAACTGCTGGAAAAAAAGCAGTCAAAAATTTCAGCAATGTTTGCGGTAATATATATATATATATATATACAGTGCACTGTAGAAGCCGACAGGACTGTACGGCTCCACGCAACCAAGTGGGTATGCACATGGAGACTATCGCTAGACGCCTAACTGGATTGACCATATTCAAGGCGCTCCAGGGTCTGCTATCTGTCTATTTATGACTCTGGATATCAATTTTAAGTAATATCAAGAGGCGGTACTGTATCACTGCCTGCTTGTGATGAGTGTTTTGTTCCCTGCTATATGTAGACGTGGCTTATGACTGTACCACTTATAAGCAGGGCTCATCTGATATATTAAATAGCACCCTTCCTGTCCCTGAGGAGGTCATGGATGGTGACCGAAACGCGTCGGACATTAAGGGAAATAACTGATGATGCTAAAATTACAATACTAAACACTCGTGGTCATTTAACAGTGTGTAATTATTGCGTCCTTATGGTGGGGAGATATTATCAGATCTACCCCACACTGTACATTCACATATATTTATATATTTTTTTAAGATTACCTGATTAAAAGTTAAGTCTTAGTCACTCCTCTCCCCCCCCCCCCCTCTTTGAGTATGGAGATACCCCATAAGTGGACCTGAAGTGCACTACGGGCGAACTACAATGCTCAGAAGAGGAGGAGCACCATTGAGCTTTTGGAAAGAGAATTCGTTTGGAATGGTAGTCAGGGGCCATGTGCATTTACAAAGCCCCCCGTGGTGCCAGAACAGTGGACCCCCCACATGTGACCCTATTTTGGAAACTACACTCCTCACAGAATTTAATAAGTGGTGCAGTGAGCATTTACACCCCACTGGCGTTTGACAGATCTTTGGAACAGTGGGCTGTGCAAATGGAAAATTAAATTTTTCATTTTCACGGATCACTGTGGGGCGTAAATGTTCACTGTACCCCTTATTACATTACATGAGGGGTGTAGTTTCCAAAATGGGGTCACATATGGGGGGGGGTCCATTGTTCTGGTACCATGGGGGTTTTGTAAATACAAGTGGCCTTCAATTCCGAATACATTTTCTCTTCAAAATCCCAATGGCGCTCCTTCTCTTCTGAGCATTGAAGTGCACCCATAGAGCACTTTACATCCACATATGGGGTATGCTCTTACTCAGAAGAAATTGGGTTACAAATCTTGGGGGGCTTTTTTTATTTTCCCTTGTGAAAAAGAAAAATTTAGGGTGACAGCAGCATTTTAGTGAAAAAATTTTTTTTTTCATTTTCCCATCCAACTTTAATGAAAATTTTTCAGCAGCTAATAAGTACAGGAAGGATTAAGATTTTTTAATAGAAGTAATTTACAAATCTGTTTAACTTCCTGGCACCAGTTGATAAAAAAAAAAAAAAAGTTTTTCACCGGAGTTCCCCTTTAACCCCTTAAGGACGCAGGACGTAAATGTACGTCCTGGTGCGGTGGTACTTAACGCACCAGGACGTACATTTACATCCTAAACATAACCGCGGGCATCGGAGCAATGCCCGTGTCATGCGCGGCTGATCCCGGCTGCTGATCGCAGCCAGGGACCCGCCGGCAATGGCCAACGCCCGCGATCTCGCGGGCGTCCGCCATTAACCCCTCAGGTGCCGGGATCAATACAGCTCCCGGCATCTGTGGCAGTGTGCGATTTGAATGAATGATCGGATCGCCCGCAGCGCTGCTGCGGGGATCCGATCATTCATAACGCCGCACGGAGGTCCCCTCTCCTTCCTCCGTGCGGCTCCCGGCGTCTCCTGCTCTGGTCTGTGATCGAGCAGACCAGAGCAGAAGATGACCGAAAACACTGATCTGTTCTATGTCCTATACATAGAACAGATCAGTATTAGCAATCATGGTATTGCTATGAATAGTCCCCTATGGGGACTCTTCAAGTGTAAAAAAAAATGTAAAAAAATGTAAAAGTAAAAAAAAAGTGAAAAATCCCCTCCCCCAATAAAAAAGTAAAACGTCAGTTTTTTCCTATTTTACCCCCAAAAAGCGTAAATTTTTTTTTATAGACATATTTGGTATCGCCGCGTGCGTAAATGTCCGAACTATTAAAATAAAATGTTAATGATCCCGTACGGTTAACGGCGTGAACGAAAAAAAAAAAAAGTCCAAAATTCCTACTTTTTTAATACATTTGATTAAAAAAAAAATTATAAAAAATGTATTAAAAGTTTTTTATATGCAAATGTGGTATCAAAAAAAAAGTACAGATCATGGCGCAAAAAATTAGCCCCCATACCGCCGCTTATAAGGAAAAATAAAAAAGTTATAGGTCATCAAAATAAAGGGATTATAAACGTACTAATTTGGTTAAAAAGTTTGTGATTTTTTTTAAGCGCAACAATAATATAAAAGTATATAATAATGGGTATCATTTTAATCGTATTGACCCTCAGAATAAAGGACACACATCATTTTTACCATAAATTGTACGGTGTGAAAACGAAACCTTCCAAAATTAGCAAAATTGCGTTTTTCGTTTTAATTTCCCCACAAAAATAGTGTTTTTTGGTTGCGCCATACATTTTATGATATAATGAGTGATGTCATTACAAAGTACAACTGGTCGCGCAAAAAACAAGCCCTCATACTAGTCTGTGGATGAAAATATAAAAGAGTTATGATTTTTAGAAGGCGAGGAGGAAAAAATGAAAACGTAAAAATTAAATTGTCTGAGTCCTTAAGGCCAAAATGGGCTGAGTCCTTAAGGGGTTAAGAAATTGTGCCTAGCAGGACTATGCTAAGACTGTTCCATTTCCAAGTTCAGCAACGTAACCATTAAGCTTTGTGCCTGACCATCAGGTCAAGAGACTCCTAGCCAGTAGGAGATTCGTAAGTTTTGGGCCCGGCTGATTGTGGCAGTCGTGAAACATAGTGTGGTGTCCCGGTACCGTATTTCATACTGTACCTTTGTAGAGGTCCCCATAGTCAGAGTCCCTAGGAAAGTCGGGGTCCCTCTTCTATAGTTCTCCCCTCGTCACCCCTTAGTTAGTTCATATGTATATATTCAAATGCCTACCTGTTCAGCGTAGCAGGACCTGCGGGTCATGTGATTAGGGTCAGAAATCTATGGTTTTGCTAAAGGACCTTTGGTGGTTCTCATGACGTGTTCACCCACAATGCAATGTAACAGTGAGTGACAGTTGTTATGGACCAATCCAAAACGGCCAGCCCCTGCCCATATAAGGGAGCTGCGCCATCTTGATCGCTCTCTTAGGTTGCTGATTCTGGATGAGGTAGGACCTCCGCAGCTTACAAGACAATTTACTAGGCCAAAGCCTTGCGGCCTCGGCCTCTAACATAGCGGATATACTAAGCAATTCCCCGCTACTCCCCGCAAGATCACTGGAGCTAAACGCTCCCTTAAATCCAGCGGATCTATGCTACCAAATCTCTGAGAAGCTAAATTGAGCTTATCTGATCCCAACCAACTGTCAATCGCTACTCAGATATATCTATAGAGACTCTGTTATCTGGACTGTTACTATTGCTGCATGTACAGAAATTCTTCAGTAAAAGTTCCTGCAAGTTTTCAGTTAACAGTGGTTGTGGACAATCCTTTATTCTACATTCACCTATTGCTTTTGGGAAGGGTGGCAATAGGCCTATCAAGATTACAGAATTTAACCGTCACCCTGGCGTCACAAGTGACAAGGGTTAACAGCGCCCTTTATTATTCTGAACAGCAACACCCTAACTACCCTACACCCCACAAGGCTTTATCCCCCAAGATTACCACAATAGACTCCTAGTGTAGGTGGACTGCAGATCCTTACATGCCAGTTTTGTGTACATATCCCTATATTCATGAGACTTTCTAGCTAAAAATTGCACTTATCAGGTGTATGCGCCTGAACCTTGTTGGAGTGTTAATAAATATGTAAGCTTGTATAATAAAAATGTATATGGTCCTTGTACACAGAAAAGATAGCTTTGTGTCTGTGTACATAAAAAGTAGGTAAAGGTTGTACACGAAAAAAATGTCCACTAGATGCACGTGTACACTAAAAAACAAAAAACTTAAATAATTCTTGTATACATGTACATACAAATGTATAAAAATACTAAAAAGGTGTTTTAGTAGTTACTAAATAGGTCACTCTCCCGGACCCTCCGAGAGTAGCATTCCAGTCGCCAATCGCTAGCACCTGTCTCAACAAAAATAACAGGGTAGGGGGGGCGTGGCTGGCCATGCAAGGAGAAGGTCACTAGCCTGCTGAGCTCCGTATCCACGGCCCAGCAAACAGGGGAAATCGTTATTCCACATGCGACCCAAGAGAACTGGACACAGCCAAAGGTCGAGGGGACCGACCCTGAAGCTACCAGTCCCCATTTCTAATTTCTTCAGCCCCTTGCAGAGCCTGGAGGATTCCATGGGGCCGATGACAGTGCTCTCCAAGATGGTGCCGGCACCCGCACCTAAGGCCGCGCTTAACCACTCCCCACCAGTGACGAGGAGAAGCGCAGCCAGCTCGGCCGGAGCTGCAGCGCAGTACGGGAGGCTAAAGGCGCTGACCGACCTACCTGTCCGAAGCCCGGCGACACAGAAGAGGGGTCCGGAAGGCGAGCACACCACAGCGGGTGTTTCGACGGAGGTCCGGGGGACCCGAACTCTGGACGCGACCCCCGCTCCGGGACTTCCCCAGCACGCAGGGGCTACGGGCGCTGCGCCGCGGCTTTCCCCCTCAGACTGCAACGAGGGACGGATGGAGAGCGGCACGAACCCTTCCTGGAGCGCGCCACCACAGCTGCCTGCGGGACTGCACTCTTCCGCAGGGGTTCCGACAGGCCCAACACAGATACCGCTGGCTGCCGGCTTGAGGAGATAGCTGATGGACAATGAACCTGAGGCGCACAGCACCACTGATGGCGAGGTAGGACCGGGGGAGATTACCAGTGCTCAGCACCCATCATATGCTTCCCCTCCCTGCACCCCTGGTTCCCCTGAGGATGGAGCAATTTCACCTTCCGAGAGTGTCCCCTCCATTTTTCGCAGCCCCAGGGACTCACAGAGTTCCCAGCTATCCCTCTCTGCTGCAGGAAGAGGACCAATATTGCGGCCCGACTACATGGACCCTGGACTTTTCACCACAGTGTCAGCAACGGGGGCTACTTGGGGTGATGAAGCCCACGCTCCTTTGCCCACTCCTGCTAAGGGACTGCCTGTGAGCCTCCCACCTTTTATACGCCCTGTTGTTCAACCACAGTTTCTTCAGGGCTCTGCCCTATCACATGGACATGGGGATCCTCTATCCACGTCATTACCCCCCCCCCCCCCCCCCCACGGCGCTTGATACCATGAGAGACCCACAGACCTCCCTATCTGCTCAGGCTTCTACACAGTGTGCGTTGGCAGACCACCTAGACGATGTGGAAAATAGAAGTCGGCGAAACAATATTCGTATCCGGGGCCTCCCTGAGGCCACGAGGAGCCAGGACCTATTCCACACTGTCACAGGGATATCCAATCTATACTGCTGGGACGCCCACCAGACACCCACATCGAGCTTGATAGGGTCCACTGGGCGCTCAGAGCACCGAGCACGGACTCCTCTCGTCCACGCGATGTCATTTGCAGAGTCCATAAGTATACTCTGAAGGAACAGATCATGCTCAAAGCAAGGCAACGCGGAGATGTGGACTTTGATGGTGCAATCCTACAGTTATACCCAGACTTATCCAGACGCACCCTGCGACAAAGGGCCCTCCTCCGGCCTCTTCTGAGAGAACTCCAGAATCAGAATTTGCCCTACAGATGGGGCTTCCCGTTTGCCCTGCATGTCACTGCTGGGGATGTGAACGCTTCCCTGCGAGAGCCGAGAGACTTGCCGCTTTTCCTGTCATCGCTGGGCTTGCCGCCCTTGTCTCTGCCGGAGTGGGACATCTTCCTGAAGGACCCGTATGCTGCACCCCCGGGCATTCGTCTCTCTCAGAGACTACCAACTAGGCGACCCAACCCGGGCTGGCCGCTACCGCAACGCCACAGGAGAACAAGGCGTAACTCCTCCGGACCCACTGCTGGAGTGGAGCAGCTTACCCCTTTTTTTTTTGTGGGACGCAGTTTTTCTATTGTTGACCTGTCTCCCTCACACATGAAGAGTGGTGCATCGCACCTGACTTTCCCCCTCTCTTTAGAAACCTCCTCACACTGCAGGCATAGCCTTACCCCAACTAGGGCTGGTGTGGGTTTACTACACCTGATAGGCAGACGAAATTTTTTCTGCCACTAGTACTACCTTGCAGGCACTTGAGCTTGCTTTTTTGGTTTTTTCTTTGTTGTTTTAGTGTTTTGTTTCCCTGTTTCTGATCCCTGTTTTTTCTCTTTTCCAGTAGGACTGGTTGTTCACTCCCCGCCGGGCTCCTGTTGCTGTGTCCTCTCGATCTACGCTGTCCAGCTATCGCCCAGAGTGCTTAATGGCAGAGGTGAAGTTGGTCACCCTGAATGTTCAGGGATTCAATGTTCCGGAGAAGAGGTCACAAATTCTCTACCATATGCTCAAGCTCAAGGTCAGACTTATATGTTACAGGAGACCCACTTTAAAACAGGTCATGTCCCAGATAGACTCAGCAGGTACTTCACCACCTGGTTCCATAGCTCCAACCCGGATTCCCGCTCGAAGGGGGTATCTATTGGTATACACTGATCCCTACCATTTAGTGTACAGGCTGTCCGGGTGGATCAGAACGCTCGATATCTCTTTGTTCGGGGCAACATATTGAACCAGGTGGTGATGGTAGCGACGGTCTATGCCCCTAACAGCGGTCAGGTGGCCTTTCTGGCAAAGACTCTGGAGGAACTGTCTTCATTTGCCCAGGGTATGGTGTTGCTGGGTGGGGACTTTAATGTTGCGGTTCACCCACTGCTGGATGCGTCCGCGAGCCACTCAGCAATCTCCTTTCGCCAACTGAGCAGACTTAAAAAATTATTGCACTCCCTCCAGCTGTGCGACGTGTGGCGCCTCCAGCATCCGGGTGATCGGGACTACACCCACTTTTCCTCCCCACATGGATCATATAGCAGGCTGGACTATGTGTTCCTGTCACACTACCAGCTACCCAGATTGTCATCCTCGCAGATCGGAAGCCTCTTTCTTTCCGATCACGCCCCGGTTTACTGTACAGTGACGATCCCTTCCTTGAACACCCCACGGTTTTCATGGCTTTTGAACGAGTCCCTCCTCCTGGACACCCTTTGCCTGTCGGATCTGAGGATGGCGATCTCGCACTTTCAGTCCGATTACGCAAATGACCAGACCTCCTTGCCCCACCAATGGGAAGCTATTAAGTGTGTGTTGCGTGCTATTTTGATCAGCCATAGCTCTCGCCTTAAGAGAGAAAAGGCAGCCAAACTGAAGCGCCTCCTTGAGACGCTCCGTGATTTGGAGGCCTTGCACAAACGAACTCTCTTGGAGTCCACGTTGAGGGAACTCATCAAAATTCGTCATGAAATCCGCTCCCTTTTGAACGACTCTTTCAGACAGTACAGCCAGAGATGCGGAAAGGCCTTTTATGAATGGGGCAATAAACCGGGCAGACAATTGGCCAGAGCTCTCAGAGAGAGAGAAGGTCGGCTTTATTTGTCCCGTCCATAAATACTCCGGGTGGTGGAAAGTCGTACCTTACTGCTGACATGCTGACGGCCTTTGAAAAATATTACTATGATCTCTACAACCATTCCACCCAGCCGTCCCCCCCCCCCCCCCCATCCCTCTCTGGCTGACTACATACGGCGGACGGCTCTCCCGCGTCTGTCGGAGGAGGACATAGTTGCCTTGGAGGCCCCGTTCTCCGAGGAGGAGATTGCACAAGCGATCTCTAACCTGCTCTCGGGCAAAAGCCCGGGACCGGATGGGTACACGTCCAAATTCTTTAAAACACTGAAAGATAGCCTGCTCCCTGTCCTCGGTAGGATGTTTAATAATATCACCCCGAACCTGGGATTTCCCACCGATTCACTCAGTGCCTATATAACGGTCATCCCTAAAGAAGGACGGGACCCAAACCTCTGCGCTAGCTACCGCCCTATATCTCTGCTGAACACAGATCTCAAACTGTTAGCCAAATTGCTGGCGGATCGTTTGGCTTTGGTCCTTGCCCCCCTAGTCCACCCTGATCAGACCGGATTTATAAGCTCCCGAGAGGCACGTGATAATACGGTACGTGCCTTCTCGAAAATCCATAGGGCTACTGCTCATAAGAAACCGTTGTTACTCATTTCTCTCGACGCGGAGAAGGCTTTTGACAGGGTGGACTGGGGATTCATGAGAGCAACGCTGGAACAGATAGGCCTAGGCCCTTCTATGCTAGGGCGAGTGACAGCCTTGTACAGAGACCCTCAAGCCCGGGTGAGAATCAATGGGTCTTTATCAACTCCGATACCCATCCGGAATGGGACGCGCCAGGGGTGCCCGCTTTCCCCCCTTCTGTACGTTCTGTGCATGGAGCATTTACTGAATGCTCTCAGATCTGATCCGAACATTAAGGGGTTTACCCTCGGGGGAGGCGGACATCTCTGCTCTGCGTTCGCAGACGACCTCCTCCTCTACCTATCTTCCCCATGCTCCTCCTTACCTGCAGCCCTGCTCGTCCTGAGGGAATACTCCCACTACAGCAACCACAGGATCAATATGTCCAAGAGTGTGGCCCTGCCATTAGCCCTCCCGGTGGATAGTGTATTACGGTTAAAGAGGGATCACCCCTTTCACTGGGCTACCGGGTCCTTTAAATATCTAGGCATCCATATCCCGATAGACCTGTCAGACACCTTCGCCCTGAATTTCCAATCGTTGTTGGTGACTCTTGCTAAGGACTTAAATAGATGGACATCTGGCGCTTTCTCCTGGCTGGGCCGCGCCAATATTGTTAAAATGAACTTTCTTCCGAGGCTGTTGTATCTTTTCCAGACGATCCCGATAGCGCTCCCACTCTCCTATTTTTGCAAACTTGACAAACTGATTCGCTCATTTATATGGGCGCGACGGTCGTCTAGGATCTCTAGCCGGGTCTTGGTTAGGAGGAAGCAGGCAGGTGGTCTGGCAGTCCCTGACTGCCGGGCTTATTATGTAGCGGCTACCCTGGCCAGACTCCTGGATTTCTTCCACGGCCGTGTCTCTAAACAGTGGGTGGTGCTGGAATCGTATGGCGCAACTATGAATGTAGCCCTGTATCCTTGGCTACCCCCGACCATGTACTCGCAACGTGTGTTGGAGACACTGCCTTGGGTGTCTAGAGAGTTGATTGTTACCCTGACCAGATACTTGCGTAGATCTCAGGTCTTTTCGGCTGATGGTCCGCTGACCCCGATCATTGGCAACCCTAGTTTTCCACCGGGTATGACTACTGACTCTTTCCTGGGTCTTTCCTCATCCCCAGCCCTACCCATACGTCGTTTTCTTAATGGGACACAGTTGAAGCCATACAATGACTTAGTCCCGTCACATCTTCAGACTTCCATCAGGCTGATGCAATACCTTCAGCTAAGACACTTCCTTGATACTGCTGGGCGTTCCTTGAGGTTGGACCGACCCCTTCTCCCTTTTGAAGAGCTGTGTGTTTCCCCCCCCCCCCGGTGTATAAGGTGGTTTCTCGAGTTTACGGTCTCTTACAGGATGAGGCAACTCAGCATCCCCCCAAATTTGAATCGTCCTGGGAGGAGGAACTACACACCACTGTTGCTCGCTCTGATTGGACGACGGCTTTTGAAATGTGTCATCAGATCTCAATATCTTGCAGGGCACAGGAAACCAACTATAAGATCTTGTCTAGGTGGTATAGAGTACCGGCCCTATTGCACAAATTCCACCCTTCAGTATCGGACCTTTGCTGGCGCTGTGGTACTGATAGGGGGACCATGTCCCATATCTGGTGGTCCTGTCCTTCCCTCACGGCCTTTTGGATGACAGTAACTTCACGAATTGCCCTAGTGACTCGTGTGACTTACCCTAATGACCCAAAGGGGCTGCTCCTGTCCATAATACTGACCTCCAGAAAGTCACCCTCTAGACTTTTGGCTAACATGATGCTTATGGCTGCTAGGTCAGTAATTCCCAAGAGATGGAAAGACTGTAATCCCCCAACTGTCACCGAGTGGTATAAGGAAATCCTGTTTGTTAGCCGTATGGAGGAACTGATGGCTGATTCCAATGGTCGCACCGCTAGATACACTGTGATTTGGGGCCCGTGGATTAGCTTTACTGGTACCCAGCTCTACAGGGAGGCCTAACGAGTTTGTCTAGGTTTCCCCTCCTCCCTCCCTCTCCCCCCCCCCCCCCCTCAGTGTTTCGGACCTCTCCTCCGGAGTCATTATTGAAACGTTTCGAACCTACATGATTGCCTCGGGACACGGGGCCCCGGCGGTGACTGTGACACTGGTATCAAGTAAGTGACTTCCCAATTCTGCTTCTGGCGACCCCTCCCCTCTCCCCCCCCCCCTTATTTCTCTCTCCTTTTTTCTTCTCACTTTTGTTATATGACTTTTCACCCACTCTTTCTCTTCCGCTGGAAACAGCTTAACCCGTCCCATTGTTACCTACCCGATTTTTGGTTTCTCTATTTTTATACTTGCTATGATTTGCCTTTCAATGCTTCCTAAACTCAGCATTGCTCTTTATTGATTGCTGACCAGCAGTAGCACTCTTACTTTGTTCTCACGTACTTATGAGAACAGTGGCTTTCTTTGCTACTTATTGCTCATGCATGGTTGTCACTGCTAATATATTCATGGCTTGTATTTTGCATGTTTTCAATAAAAGTTTGTTCGAAAAAAATAAATTAAAATAACAGGGTAAACTACCCTTAAGATATCAAGACTAACTTTTTAGCAGTACTTGCACACATAGTACCTAAAAAGCTCACTTAAATGTACTACCTCAGTCTCCTTAAGTACATACACAAAAACAAAAATATGTCTCACACTCAAGAAACGCTTAGGAATTGTAGCCCATTGATATTCAATTCCTGCCACTGTTAGGTACACTCATATTTCTCTTCTCTTTATTACGTGTGTGAGATGCTCTACTTGGTCAGTAGATGCTCTTGCGAGCACGTATTTCTAAAGGTAACCTAGGTAAGGTTATACTGTTGTGTTCTAAGGGTAAGTAGCGTGTAGCTGATAGACCTTAGTAGCTAACCTTATTGGTAGAGAGCCTCAGGCAAGCCAATATACCCTTTTTGTGTACTAACAGGTGACTCATCCTGGCAAAACAAAAGTTAATGTGGTGAGATTTCAAAAATGTTTTAGTCGGCTTGAAACTAAAGGTATAGAGAGCTGTACTAATGTCTAGTTAGCCTCATAAATGTATAGAGAGCTATAAAAATGTCTAAGGTGCTAGAAACTAATGTCTAGATAGCTTTATAATGTCTAGATAGCTTCATAATGCTTAGATAGCTTCCTAATGTCTAGTAAGCTTCATAATTGCCAGTAAAGATACTAGTCAGACTAAAAGAAAATGTCTTCAGAGTGCATATATAATTCTGTCTTTGTCCTAGTCCCTCTACCTTAGGGGACAGGCATCAGGGTCGACTTGTTATAAGTAAGGGGGTTTGTGGTGTCCCAGCACCGTATTTCATTATGTGCCTTGTTAATTAGTCCCCAAAGTTAGAGTCCCTAGGACTGTCTGGGTTCGCTTTCCTCATTTAACCCTTAGTTACCCCTTAGTCACTTAATATTTGTAAATATTATCTATCTAAATAAATGTATATGGTAATACTCACTTTTTTAGCGTCGCAGGACCTGTGGGTCATGTAACCGGGTTGCAGAACTCTATGGAATTTGCTAAAGGACCTTTGGTGGTTTTGGACATGTGATCACCCACAATCCATTGTAACGGTGAGTGACAGCTGATTGGACCAATCCAAAACGGAAAGCCCCTGCCCATACAAGGGAGCTGCGCCATCTTGTCGCTCTCTTGGGTTGCTGACTCTGGAAGAGGTAGGACCTTCGCAGCTTCCAAGACAAATTACTAGGCCCAAAGCCTTGCGGCAAGCCTGCGCTAGTGACGGATAGCTCTTACAATTCCCCGCTATCTCCGCAAGATCTCCGGACCTAATCCAACCCCTAAATCCGGCGGATCTATGCAAATACAATCCTCAAAATCTAAAGGGAGCTTTCCGGTCCTAAGCATCTGTCAATCACTGCTGTGCTGTTTGTAAAGACTCTGTTATCTGGACTGTTACCGTTACTGCATATACAGAAAATCTTGGGAAGGGTGGCGATAGGCCCAGCATCACTACAGAATTTTAACCCGCACCCTGGCGTCACGAGTGACAAGGGTTAACAGCGCCCATTATGTATAGAAGCGCAACACCCCTAGTGCCCTACAACCCCCAGGCATACCACATTAATATATATGTATATATTTAATAATTATATATATATCCTATAGTAATGTATAGTGCTTACCTTGTTCAGCGTCGCAGGACCTTCGGTCATGTGACCATGCTAGTAACCTCTATGGTATGTTGTAGGACCTAAGGAGGTCCTTGGGTCACTTGTTACCAAACAAATCTCTGTAATGGTGATTGACATCAGTATGGACCAATTAGCGTTAGTTCAGCCCCTGCCCATATAAGGGAGCTGCATCCAATTATCGCTCTCTTGGGTTGCTGCTCTTGTGGATGCGGGACTAACAGGACGGTGCTACGCAACTTTCAAAGACACGCTAGGCCTCAAAACCTGCAGGCCTCAGCGGAATCAAAACCGTGAGTTCAAATCTGAATCCCGCAAATGCTAGCGTGACTACTGGACCGCAATTAACTCCTAAATCCAGTGGAGCAACGCAACATACTAAAAAGACCCTTAATGCTAAAGTCCCAACCTTTGTCAATCTCCAAGAAAAGCTGTTGTTATGCTCAGAGACTGTTGTATTATTGAAGCTTGCAGAAAACCTTCAGTAAAAGTTAATACTGTTTCAGAAACTCTCCGGTTGTGGACAATCTATTCTTCTTATCTACCTCTCTAATGCTCTTGAGAAGGGTGGCGGTAGGAAAAGCGTAATTGAGGAACCCACACCCTGGCGTCAGGAATAGCAAGGGTTAACAGGCACTCTTTAATTACCGCACAGCTACACTCCTCATAAAATACACCTCCCAGGCTATCACAGGTGTCTCCAGCTGTTGGAAAACTCCCGGCATGCCTTGACAGTCAGTGGCTGTCCGGCAATACTGGGAGTTGTTGTTTTTCAACAGCTGGAGGCTCCGTTTTGGAAACACTGCCGTACAATGTTTTTTTTTTATTGATGGGGGGGGGGGGGGATGGGGACTGTGTAGGGGTACTGTATGTGTATATGTAGTGTTTTACCCTTTACTATGTGTTAGTTTAGTGTAGTGTAGTGTTTTTAGGGTACATTCACACGGGCGGAGGTTTACAATGAGTTTCTCGCTGGGAATTTGTGCTGCGGCAGAAAATTTGCCGCATCTCAAACTTGCAGTAGAACTCGTTGTAAACCCGCCCGTGGGAATGTCCCCCACACATGGGGGGGGGGGGGGGGGCGGGGGGCAAACCTCCAGCTGTTGCAAAACTACAACTCCCAGCATGCACTGACAGACCATACATGCTGGGAGTTGTATTTGTGCAAAATCTGGAGGCACATTGGTTGTGAAATACAGAGTTTGTTACTTAACTCAGTGTTTCGCAACCAGTGTGCCTCCAGCTGTTGCAAAACTAGAACTCCCAGCACGTACAGTCTCTCAGTGCATGCTGGGAGTTGTATTTTTGCAACTGCTGGAGGCACACTGGTTGCAAAACACTGAGTTAGGTAACAAACTCGGTTTCACAACCAATGTGTCTCCAGCTGTTGCAAAACTGCAACAATCAGCATGCATTAACAGTCGAAGGGCATGCTGGGAGTTGTAGTTTTGCAACAGCCGGAGGCACACTGCTATGACTCCCAGCATGCCCTTTGGTAGTCTGTGCATGCCGGGAGTTGTAGTTGTGCAACAGCTGGCTGCACACTTTTTGATAGAAAAAAATGTGCCTCCAGCTGTTGCATAACTACAACCGCCAGCATGCACAGACTACCAAAGGGCATGTTGGGAGTTGTAGTTGGAACTCCAGCTGTTGCAAAACTACAACTCCCAGCATGCCCTTTGGCTGTGCATGCTGCGAGTTGTTGCTAAGCAACAGCAGGAGGTGAATAGGCCTCACCTCCTGCTGTATCCTGCCACCGGAACCACCGCCGCTGCTGCTGCCGATCCTACTGCTCCTGTCGCCGCCACCGATCCCGAGGGGACCCCCGCCAGACCAGGGCAAGGTAGGAGACCCCCACTGGCGCCGATCTCCGCCATCTTCGCCATACCGATCGCCACCTAGCAGGGTTGTGATTGGTCGATCGTTCCGACCAATCAATCACGTGATCGTGAGGCGGCACCCATGCCACCTCACTCCTGCTGGGTAAGGGTGAATGGGGCTGTCTTGGACAGCTCCATTCACCCATTTTTCCGGGTCACCAGAAAAGCAGCAAATCGTTGGTCTGAATTTACCGACTATTTGGTCTCGGACCCCCCCCCCCCAGGGGTTTGCACGGGGTGGCTGCTGATAGATATCAGCAGTCACCCCGGTCCAGTCCCCGCCCATCAAGCGGCGGGGACCAGAATTCCCACGGGCGTATCCATATGCCCTCAGTCCTAAAGGAGTTTAAAACGGGGGCGTATGGATACGCCCGGCCTCCTTAAGGGGTTAATTTTAGAAAAAAGGTACCTTACCAGCCACCCCTGTAAAAATCAGCTCAAATGTACATAGTGCACTCACTCCTGAGCCATGTTGTGCTCCCGCAGAGCATTTTACATCCACATATGGGGTATTTCCATACTCAGGAGAAATTATGTTACAAATTTTGGGGGTCTTTTTTTTCCCTTTTACTATTTGTGAAAATATGGGGCAACGCCAGCACGTTACTGTAAAAAATTTATTTTATTTACAATAACATGCTGGAGTAGACCCCAACTTTACCTTTTCATAAAGAGCAAAAGGAGAAAAAGCTCCCCAAAATTTGTTAGGCAATTTCTCCCGATTATGGAAATACCCCATATGTGGTCCTAAAATGTTGCCTTGAAATATGACAGGGCTCCGAAGTGAGAGAGCGCCATGCCTATCTGAGGCCTAAATTCAGGATTTGCATAGGAATGGACATAGGGGTATTCTACGCCAGTGATTTCCAAACAGGGTGCCTCCAGCTGTTGCAAAACTCCCAGCCTGCCAGGATAGTCAATGGCTGTCCGGCAATACTGGGAGTTGTTGTTTTGCAACAGCTGGAGGCTCTGTTTTGGAGACAGTGCCGTACCTGATGTTTTTCATTTTTATTGGGGGGGGGACGGGGGACTGGGGGGGGAGGGGGGACTGTGTAGGGGTATGTGTATATGTAGTGTTTTACTTTTTATTTTGTGTAGTGTAGTGTTTTTAGGGCACATTCACATGGGCAGGTTCACAGCGAGTGAAAATTTTAGGGAAAATTTGCTGCATCTCAAACTTGCAGCGTGAGACTCGCTGTAAACCCGCCCATGTGAATGTACCCTGTGCAAACCTGTTGCAAAACTACAACTCCCAGCATACCCTTTGGCTGTCCGTGCATGCTGGGAGTTGTAGTTTTGCAACATCTGGAGGGCCGCAGTTTGGGGATCACTGTGCAGTTTTCTTCAATCTGTGCTATTCCAGATGTTGCAAAACTACAACACCCAGCATGCCCAGACAGTCGTGGAATGCTGGGAGTTGTAGTTTTGTAACATCTGGCCCTTAAGATGTTGATGAACTACAACTTCCAGCATGCCTGGGCAGTCTGGGTATGCTTGGAGTTGAAGTTTTGCAACATCTGGAGGGCTACAGTTTAGACACCACTACTTAGCGGTCTCCTAACTGTTCTCCTCCAGTTGTTGCAAAACTACAACTCCCAGCATGCCCTTCGGCTGTCAGGGCATGCTGAAGTTGTAGTTTTGCAAGAACTGGAGGCACACTGGTTGGGAAACATTGTTTCCTAACTCAGTGTTACCCAACCCATGTGCCTCCAGCTGTTGCAAAACTTCAACTCCAAGCATGGCCAGACTGCCCAGGCATGCTGGGATTTGTAGTTTGGCAACATCTGAAGGGCCAGATGTTACAGAACTACAACTCCCAGCATGCCTGGACTGTCTGGGCATGCTGAGAGTTGTAGTTTTGCAGCATCTGGAAGAGCATAGATTGGAGACCACTGCACAGTGGTCTCCAAACTGTGGCCCTCCAGATGTTGCAAAACTACAACTCCCAGCATGCCCAGACAGCCAAACTCCTAGAAGCAGCAGTGAATATAACTTTACGGTGATCTTCACTACTGCTTCCACTTGCCTGCCGCCGCTGTCTTCTATACTTGCCTGTTGCCGCAGCCTCCACGTGTGCCTGCCGCCGGTCCCCGATCCTTACTGCCGCGCCGTCCCGACGGTCCCTGCGCAGGTATATGCCGCTGCCCCCCACTGCTCCGGGATCCTCTTCCTCCGCTCTGCCTGAATTCTAAGGGTGGACAGAGAAGGGGGTTCTGAACTTTAAACCCCCCCCCCCCCAGTCAGCGATCACTGTGATCGCTGACCAGGACCATCCACAGATGGTCCTGGGGGGGCTTGCAGAAGTTGTCTTCCACTGGTAAGTTGTCTTCGCTGGAACCCGCGAGTGAGCCGGTAATTCCCGGCTCCCTGCAGGATTGCAGGTGTCTCACGTTGTTACTCTACTGATCCGTTGAAACCGTGGATCGCAGGATTCTGAATATAGACAGTGGATCTGCATATTTCTTTTTTTCACAGGCGGTGATACTGACTATAAGCTACCTGGGTCAATATGCTACATGCCTTATTCCACTGTCTCTATATAAGATTGTTATTATGCTTTCCTTTTTAGGTTTCTTTGGCATATACATTAATTGATTTTTATATATTTTGTGGTACCTATCTGGATAATAGAAAGATAGTTATATACTCCTCCCTGATGACGCCACTGTAAACGGTGGCAGAAACTCGTTGGTGGAAGTTCTATCATAATATCATGTTTTTGTTACGTACCTTATCCAGTGACTGCGCTGGCTGTGTATCTATCTTACATTTTAACAGTGATTGTGCAATAGGGATGTTGGCTGGGCTCAGCAATTATCCATAAAATAGCACTCTTCTCTGTTTAATTTTGCCATTTGGCTATTTCATGAATCAACACCTATAATAGTTTAATAATTTTAATTGCTACTAGTAAAAGTTATATTTTAAGCACATCCGGAGACTCTTATGTTCTCACTTTTTTGATACTTCCACTGGTAACAGCAGGACTTCTGCCAGTTAATCCGTGCAATGCTGCGCATCACCGGGTTAACTGCATGACATATAAAAATGTCATGATGCGCGAACTACCTGCACATCATGACATTTATATATGTCATTCTGCGGGAACGGGCTAATCAGACGAACTAGGCGGCCGCGAGGCCCTTTTTAGCGCGAGGCCTTAGGTGGCGGCCTAAATTGCCAAATTAGAGAGCCGCCCCAGGGGAAATGCTTTTATGCTGTCTTGTGGCAGGACTCATGTCTCATCAGAACACACCTGTAATATTTTACATATTTTCCTGAGACATAACTGCATGCCAGGTTTTGCAGCAATCTGACATTTTGGTCCTTCTGGCTCTAGGTGAGGTAGGCGCTGGCCTAAAGTGTCCATCTGATAAGGGCTACACTCACTCTGCACCCCCATATCACCCTCCATCTGTCTACCCATCCATATTACCCTTCATCTGTCTGCACCCCATATAATCCTCTGCCATCTATTTGTACCCTCATATCTCCCTCCCCTGTCTGAACATCCATATCACCCTCCATTTGTCTGCACCCCCATATCACCCCCCAGTCTGCACCCTCATATCACCTTCCCCTGTCTGCACCCTCGAATCACCCTATAATTGTCTGCACCCTCATGTCACCCTTCCCTGTCTGCAGCCTCATATCACCTTCCCCTGTCTGCACCCTCATGTCACCCTCCAATGTCTGCACCCTCATGTCACCCTCCAATGTCTGCACCCTCATATCACCCCCCAGTCTGCACCCTCATATCACCTTCCCCTGTCTGCACCCTCAAATCACCCTATAATTGTCTGCACCCTCATGTCACCCTCCCCTGTCTGCACCCTCATATCACCCTCCCCTGTCTGCACCCTCCTATCACCCTCCCCTGTCTGCACCCTCATGTCACCCTCCAATGTCTGCACCCTCATGTCACAATCCCCTGTCTGCACCCTCATGTCACCCTCCCCTGTCTGCACCCTCGAATCACCCTATAATTGTCTGCACCCTCATGTCACCCTCCCCTGTCTGCACCCTCATATCACCCTCCCCTGTCTGCACCCTCATGTCACCCTCCAATGTCTGCACCCTCATGTCACCCTCCAATGTCTGCACCCTCATATCACCCCCCAGTCTGCACCCTCATATCACCTTCCCCTGTCTGCACCCTCAAATCACCCTATAATTGTCTGCACCCTCATGTCACCCTCCCCTGTCTGCACCCTCATATCACCCTCCCCTGTCTGCACCCTCCTATCACCCTCCCCTGTCTGCATCCTCATGTCACCCTCCAATGTCTGCACCCTCATGTCACAATCCCCTGTCTGCACCCTCATGTCACCCTCCCCTGTCTGCACCCTCGAATCACCCTATAATTGTCTGCACCCTCATGTCACCCTCCCCTGTCTGCACCCTCATATCACCCTCCCCTGTCTGCACCCTCATGTCACCCTCCCCTGTCTGCACCCTCATGTCACCCTCCCCTGTCTGCACCCTCATGTCACCCTCCCCTGTCTGCACCCTCATATCACCCTCCCGTCTGCACCCTCGAATCACCCTATAATTGTCTGCACCCTCATGTCACCCTCCCCTGTCTGCACCCTCCTATCATCCTCCATTTGACTGCACCCTAATATCACACTTCCCTGTCTGCACCCCCATATAATCCTCCATCTGTCTGCACCTCCAAATCACCCTCCATTTGTCTGAGCCCCCATATAACCTGTTAGTAAGGTTCCCTGTGTGTCAGTAAGATCCTTCCCCTGTCAGTAAGCCCACCTGTGTGTCAGTGTGATCCTCTGTCTGTCAGTAAGGCCTTATGTATGTCAGTAAGATCCTCTCCCTGTCAGTGAGGCCCTCTCTGTGTCAGTAAGACCCTCTGCTTATCAGTAAGGCCCTCTCTGTGTCAGTAAGATCCTCTGCCTGGCAGTAAGGCCCTTTCTGTGTCAGTAAGCTCCTCTGCCTGTCAGGAAGACTTTCTTTGTATCAGTAAGATCATCTGCCTGTCAGTATGTACCTCTATGTGTCAGTAAGATCCTCTCCCTGTCAGAAAAGCCTTCTCTGTGTCAGTTAGATCCTCCACCTGTCAGTATGTCCCTCTATGTGGCAGTAAGATCCTCCACCTGTCAGGAAGCCCACCTGTGTGTCAGTAAGATCCTTCACCTGTCGGTATGTCCCTCTATGTGTCAGTAAGATCCTCTCCCTGTCAGAAAAGCCTTCTCTGTGTCATTTAGATCCTCCACCTGTCAGTATGTCCCTCTATGTGGCAGTAAGATCCTCCACCTGTCAGTAAGCCCACCTGTGTGTCAGTAAGATCCTTCACCTGTCAGTAAGCCCACCTGTGTGTCAGTAAGATCCTCCGCTGACAGTAAGATCCTCCGCTGACAGTAAACCACATAGTAAACCTTAGATAATGTTGGAGGAACACTTTCCAAACACTAACGCTTTCTCGGGGAAACATTGGTGAACCTGGGTGGTGGAGGACCTTAGAAAGGACCCATTTTTGCCCTCGCTATAATCTCTCTCTGGTTGGAATTCTGCATTCATTATATGAGACCTAGTGAAGAAGATTGTTCAGCAAAGTCAATTGTAAATCTGTCTACATCTTATATAGAACATCTCATTCTCCCATAACTAAGACTGGACACCCACAAATTTCTATGATAAAAAATATTTATGGTGCTCGGCTTAAAAATAAAGGTCCCAGTGGTGGTGAAGCCGTATGATGTCCTATATACTGCTTTTTGGAGACAATGGAGGGGATTTAGCAAAACCTGTGCAGAGGAAAAGTTGACCGGTTGCCCATAGCAACCAATCAGATGGCTTCTTTTACTTTTCATAGGCCATTTAAAAAAATGTAAGAAGCAATGTGATTGGTTGCTATGGGCAACTGGTCAACTTTTCCTCTGGACAGGTTTTGCTAAATCTCCTCCTATGGACATAATCTAATGTATCTGAGTGATGACACTTATTGAATGTAGCAGAACATTACAGGCCATTACAAGGCTTTATTATTTCTGCCATTAGCAGCAAGTAGATGGTCTGGTTTATTCCAGCCTCCTTATTCTAACCTTCCAGCAGAGTTTATGGGCACCACTGCCAACCTATACAACACATAAAAGTCACATCACCTGCCCCATCTACTAATAATAAAGCACTACAAGAATCAGCCATGAATATCTCCATTCTTCTGGACCCTAGGCTATCACCCATGATGCCTATATCACAATGTATATGGATCCACAGGTCCCTGGACCACTGGTAGCAGGTGCCACCTGATGTTTTGATGACATCACGTCACCTGGACAACGGCTGTTGTTGTTGTTTACCCACAACTGTCAGTTGGACCGAGCGGACGGACGTCTACAGGATCCCAAAGATGGCGGCTACTGGAGGAAGAAGAGATGGCGAGAAGGAGAGAGGAGAGAAGAGGGAAGAGGAGAGCGGAGGAAAGAGGAAGAGGGAAGAGGAAAGCGAGGAGGTGAAGGAGAGCGGAAAGAAGAGGAAGGAGGAAGAGGTGAGCGAGGAGGTGAAGAAGAGGAAGAGAGAAGAGGAAAGCGAGGAGGTGAAGAGCAGAGAGAAGAGGAAGGAGGAAGATGTGAGCGAGGAGGTGAAGAAGAGGAAGATAGAAGAGGAAAGCAAGGAGGTGGAGAAGACAGGAGTGAAGAGGAAGGAGGAAGATGTGAGCGAGGAGGTGAAGAAGAGGAAGAGAGAAGAGGAAAGCGAGGATGTGGAGAAGAGGAGAGGAGAAGATGCCAGATTATTGGAGGATGAGGAGCCAAGACCAGGCACCAGCCAGGACCCCGGAACATCAAGCTCCTACCCCAAATTTAACATCTATCACCTCACTGTCCATCAGGTATTGGGTAGGGGCAGCTTTGGAGTGGTAAGTTTATTTATGTTTTTTTTTTTTTGTTAAATGGACAGTCAATGTGATTTTTCCCATTGATATTCTGCAGCTAATTGTAAGTCTAGAAAATAACCAGCGTAGGCCATCTTAATGTAGAGCAACAATGTGGGGCCATGTTGAACTTTCAGTGACCAGTATTAGAGAGTGTGAGAGCGATTTAGGACATTGCTCCCCATTCACACCTGAGACATGTAACCAGGGCTGCCATCAGAAATTTTGGGGCCCCTTACGCAGCTTAATTCCAGGCCCCCCCCCCCCTCGAGTCCGCCCCAGGGCCAACTCCCAACCCATTTTTTTTCCTAATGATATATTTCTAATTACTTTATAGAAGATTGTAGTGCAGTAATACACAGTGCTGCAAAGTAATTTTACTGCGCCACACTCTGCTGTAATCTAATATACCCTATTCTGAATACTGTGAAACTTTCTGTGTACTTTCTCCAGCACAATGTCCACCTCTATATAGTTGTAGACCCCCTCTCTGCCCCCACATATATATATACACATATATATAGTTGTACACCTCCTCTGTGCCCCCATACATAGTTGTACACCCATCTTTGCCCCATATATAGTTATAGGCCAATTTTGTGCCCCCATATATAGTTGTAGGCCCCTGTGCTCCATATATAATTGTAGGTCCCACGTGCCTCCAATATACATGATTGTAGACCCCCTTTGTGCCCCTGTGTGTAATAATAGGCCCCCTTTGAGCTCCCATAGTTATAGGCCCCACCTTTCAGCTCCCACAGTTAGTTATAGGCCCCCCCTTTCAGCCCCCACAGTTAAATATAGCCCCCCCTTTCAGCCCCCTCAATTAAATATAGGCCCCCCCCCTTTCAGCCCCCACAGTTAAATATAGACGCCTCCTTTCAGCCCCCACAGTTAAATATAGGCCCCCCCGTTCAGCCCCCACAGTTAAATATAGACCCCCCCTTTCAGCCCCCACAGTTAAATATAGGCCCCCCTTTTAGCCCCCAGTTAAATATAGCCCCCCCCTTTCAGCCCCCACAGTTACATATAGCCCCTCTTTCAGCCCCCACAGTTAAATATATACCCCCCTTTCAGCCCCACAGTTAAATATAGGCCCCCCCTTTAAGCCCCCATTTAAATATAGCCCCCCCCCCTTTCAGCCCCACAGCTAAGTATAGGCCCCCCTTTTAGCCCCCAGTTAAATATAGGCCCCCCTTTCAGCCCCCAGTTAAATATAGGCCCCACCTTCCAGCCCCCACAGTTAAATATAGGCCCCCCTTTCAGACCCCAGTTAAATATAGGCCCCCTTTTCAGCCCCCACAGTTAAATATAGGCCCCCCTTTCAGCCCCCACAGTTAAATATAGGCCCCTTTTCAGGCCCCACAGTTAAATATAGGCCCCCCCATTCAGCCCCTAGTTAAATATAGGCCCCCCTTTCAGCCCCCAGTTAAATATAGGCCCCCCTTTCAGCCCCCAATTAAATATAGGCCTCTTCTTTCAGCCCCCTCAGTTAAATATAGCCCCCCCTTTCAGCCCCCTCAATTAAATATAGCCTCCCCCCTTTCAGCCCCCACAGTTAAATATAGGCCCCCCTTTCAGCCCCCACAGTTAAATATAGGCCCCTTTTCAGGCCCCACAGTTAAATATAGGCCCCCCCATTCAGCCCCTAGTTAAATATAGGCCCCCCTTTCAGCCCCCAGTTAAATATAGGCCCCCCTTTCAGCCCCCAATTAAATATAGGCCTCTTCTTTCAGCCCCCTCAGTTAAATATAGCCCCCCCTTTCAGCCCCCTCAATTAAATATAGCCTCCCCCCTTTCAGCCCCCACAGTTAAATATAGACGCCCCCTTTCAGCCCCCACAGTTAAATATAGGCGGCCCCCTTTTCAGCCCCCACAGTTAAATATAGGCCCCCCTTTCAGCCCCCACAGTTAAATATAGGCCCCTTTTCAGGCCCCACAGTTAAATATAGGCCCCCCCCATTCAGCCCCCAGTTAAATATAGGCCCCCCATTTCAGCCCCCAGTTAAATATAGGCCCCCCTTTCAGCCCCCAGTTAAATATAGGCCCCCCCCTTTCAGCCCCCAGTTAAATATAGGCCCCCCCTTTCAGCCCCCACAGTTAAATATAGGCCCCCCCTTTCAGCCCCCACAGTTAAATATAGGCCCCCCCTTTCAGCCCCCTCAGTTAAATATAGGCCCCCCCTTTCAGCGCCATCAGTTAAATATAGGCCCCCCCCTTTCAGCCCTCACAGTTAAATATAGGCCCCCCTTTCAGCCCCCACAGTTGATATAGGCCCCCCTTTGTACCCCAACAAGTAGTTATAGGCCCCATGTACCCCCACAGACATACTGCCTCCAGACATTCACGGTATATGGCTGGAGGCAGTATGTCTGTGCTCTGACCAGACTGGAGGAGCCCCCAGACTGGAGGAGCAGTGGTCGGAGCATTGAAGGCAGCCTGCTGTGGTTACCTTCCTGGCCCGATGTCAGCCACGCGTCTTCCAGGCAGCCCCTTCGCTCCAGTTCTTCTTCGGGCGCGGCTTTCCTCTGACTTCCGGGCCGGCTTGCCGCGTCATAGCGCACCGAACGTGCCTACGCGCGGCACGATCGTTGCGCTAGTACCTCCCGACGGCCACTGCAGTTTTTTTTTTTTTTTTTTAAAGTGGCAGTGGCCTCCGAGGTATGTGCGGCAGGGACAGGGCCCAGGAAAGAGGGTAACTGACTGACTGATTGTACAGAGTACGGTCAGTCAGTCAGTGGAAAATGGCAGGCCCCCAACGGTCAGTGAGTGAGTAAAAAATAAAAAATAAATGTTGGGTCCGGGCCCCTTACGGGAGTACCGGCTGTACCCCCCTGATGGCGGCCCTGCATGTAACACTAATGAGTCACAATTACTTATTGGGCCCAATTTGAACATTTCTACTTAGGGTTGTACTCACTTTTTTTTGCCAAGGTTAAGATATTAATGACTTTATGATGAGTTATTTGGGTGGGGGGGGGGGGGGACACACAATATTAAACACTGTTACACTTTACATTGTAGAAGAGTTTCATTTCTTCTGTGTTGTCACATGAAAAGATAAAATAAAATATTTAAAAACATGTGAAGGTTGTACTCACTTATGTCAGATACTGTAAATGTTATAACTGTAATAATCTTTTTTTTAAGCCATTTATCTATTTTTTGCACTGACACTTGACTGAACATATATGTATTTCTCATGTGTTGAACATATAATGTCACCATGATGAATTGTCTTTATACATTTATGATGAATATGCACGTTATACATGTTATACTTGATATTACTTTATTTGGTAATTACGTGTCTGGGTAAATATAGACCCTTAGTGATGTGTGTGAACATGCTTGAAAAAAGCTTCAACAAGAAGCAGAAATGTGGCAGTGATTTAACTATTATATGGAGAGCTGCAATATTTTTTTATATACTATATACCCATACATACAGACACTGTGATCTGTAGTTTTTGCCGGTACCACTTGTGCATTGTATTGATTGTTTGATTACTTCTTATGTGTTGATGTGACAAAAATTGGCAATTTTTTTTTTTGCATTCACATCATTGACAATGCAATATCAGGAATGTGAACCAAAGTGAAATAATTGCAGATTTTTGGTCACATCATATCTGAGAAACAATGGAATAAAAGTGATGAAAAAGTCAAATATAAGCAAAAGTTATGTTACAGTGGTACAGTGGTAAAGTTTTTTTTTAAATCAACTAGTGCCAGAAAGTTAAACAGATTTGTAAATTACTTCTATTAAAAAATCTTAATCCTTCCAGTACTTTTTAGGGGCTGTATACTACAGAGGAAATGGTTTTCTTTTTGGATTTCTCTGATGTAATGACTACAGTGCTCTCTGCTGACCTCTGCTGTCCATTTTAGGAACTGTCCAGAGCAGCATATGTTTGCAATGGGGATTTGTTCTCTGGAAAGTTCCAAAAAGGGACAGCAGAGGTCAACAGAGAGCACTTTGGTTATGACAGAAGAGAAATCCAAATAGAAAAGCATTTCCTCTGTAGCATACAGCCCCTAAAAATTACTGGAAGGATTAAGATTTTTTAATGAAAGTACTTTACAAATCTGTTTAACTTTCTGGAACCAGTGGATGGATTTATAAAAAAAAAGTTTTCCAAGGGAGTACCCCTTTATTAAAAACTACAGATAATGGTGCAAAAAATTCTCATACAGCACTGTATGCAGAAAAATAAGAAAGTTATAGGAGGTCAGAATAGGGAAATTTTAAACATACTTTGCCTTTTTTAAAAGAAGTGCAGTAATAGAAAAGAATGCAAACATGAGTATCATTTTAATTGTATTCATCCACATAATTAAAGGGGTACTCCTGTGCAAAACTTTTTTTTTAAATCAACTGGTGCCAGAAAGTTAAACAGATTTGTAAATTACTTCTATTAAAAAATCTTAATCTTTCCAGTACTTTTTAGGGTCTGTAAACTACAGAGGAAATTGTTTTCTTTTTGGAACACAGAGCTCTCTGCTGACATCATGACCACAGTGCTCTCTGCTGAAATCTCTGTCCATTTTAGGAACTGTCCAGAGCAACACATGTTTGCTATGGGGATTTTCTCCTACTCTGGACAGTTCTTATAAAGGACTGATATGTAAGCAGAGAGCAGTGTGGTCATGATGTCAGCAGAGAGCTCTGTGTTCCAAAAAGAAAACCATTTCCTCTGTAGTACTACTAATAAGTACTGAAAGGATTAAGATTTTTTAATAGAAGTAATTTACAAATCTGTTTAACTTTCTGGCACCAGTTGATTAAAAAAAAAAATAAATAAATAAATAAGTTTTCCATGGGAGTACCCCTTTAAGAAAACATGAAAATTTAACTGTAAAATGCATTGCTTAAAACCAAAACCCCCAAAAATTAGCAAAATTGTGATTTTCTTTAATTTATTTTCTTTTTTCAATTTTAAATTCAAATTTAAGGTGTCTTTATAAAGTACATTTTGTTGTGAAAAAACAAACATATGGGTCTGTGGATGGAAAAATAAAAAGAATTATGGCTCTTGAAAGGTGTAAACTAAAAAATGTGTAAACTAAAATTTGTTGTGTCCTCAAGGCCAAAATTTGCTGTGTCTCTAAAGGGGTATTCCAGAATTTATTTTTTATTTGACATTTGACTATGCTACAGAGGCTGTAAAGTTAGTGTAGTTAATAATGTAGTGTCTGTACCCGTATGTGACGGTTTTCTCACAATTCTTATGTGATTTTCACCCCAATATTTACTTTTACCAGCATACAAAATTACTGTTGTCTCAGATTTTTCCCAGGTTGCAATGCAGCCGAGACCTGACTCACTAGTCAGCTGATGACAGGGAGCCTGTCTGCTTCAATGGGTGGAGCGATCGCTTGGTGGGAGAGAGATCAATCTGCAACTATTGCAACAGCTGTAGGCACCCTGATTGAAAACCACAGGTCTTTTGAATGAATGCTGCTCATTTATGGGAGTGTGACTGATGTGTGGGAGGGAGGAAAATGGAATTATGGGCTTTGTAGGCAAAGAAGTAAACTCAAAAAGGAAATACTAGTTCACAAAAAGCTAGCCACAGTGTTATGGTAATCTCACGCCATTTAGCCCCAAGACAAGCGCAGATCCTTCCTAAGCATGTCCATTAATTTCTGCCAGGTACGTACTAAAATACCTTATGGTGGATAACCCATTAAAGGGGTTAAATGACCAGCATCAAAGTGATCTCCATTGTCGGTCCTTACTGGCTGGTGTTTCTGCAGGTTGAGTCAGCACCGCCAGGTATTTGGCACTAGAGAGACAGGATTCCTCTAGTGCCTGAAGTTCGGCTATGCTGACCCCCCCCCCCCCCCCCCCCCAGTAAGTTAAAAAGTATGAATTGAGAGATGGCACAACCCTCCCCCCCCCCCTCTAACCTGGGGTGGACCACTCCCCCGCTGCCCCCCTGCCTGAGAGTTATAGGAGTGTGATTACAGCTACCACACTCCTATCACACTCAGCCAATGCAGCTCTGGAGGTGTCTACAGTATAAGACATATTCTAACAGCAGAAAAGTAACTGCAGCTCTGGAAGTGACAGGAGGATAAGACATGATGTGACAGCAGAATAGTGACAGCAGCTCTGAAGGTGACTGGAGGATAAGTCAAAATATAACAGCAGAATACTGACTGCAACTCTGGAGTTGACTGGAGTATAAGACATGATGTGAGAGCGGAATAGTGGCTGCAGCTCTAGAGGTGAAAGGAGCTTAAGACATGATGTAACAGCAGAATAGTGGTTGCAGCTCTGGAGGCAACTTGAGGATGCGACATGATGTAATAGTAGAAAAGTAAGTACAGCTTTGGCAGTAACAGGAGGACGAGATATGGTGTAACAAAAAAATAGTGTCTACCATGCTGTGCCTGTATTTATCTGAATAAAGCTTGAAGTTTTTTTACCTGCTACCGTGGTGCCGGATACTTCTATTGCTGTCCATGTCTGTGGAGGGGAACGCTACCCGACAGTCCAGGCACAGGAGCGGAGGAAAGGATCAGAGCAGTCAAGCACATTTTATTAACAGCAAAAAAGTGAGTACACACACCTTGTCTCTGTCTTCTTCCTCTGTGAACGTGAATCTGGTACCTGTTATAGAGCCAAAAGAAAGAAAAGTGATATCTTGCTCAGTACCTAATCCTGATCCTGTACATATAAATTTTTATGTGTCTAGGACCTGTATATCCCTAACAAATAGCATTTATATCTTGGTCACTTGCTTTGTCTTCTTGCCTTGCGGAGGGGGCGTGTCCATCTCTTTCCCTCACTGAGTCTGGGAGCAGCCTGGCAGTCTGCAGATCTTTCTAAATTAGTGCAAGGATTTTAGTGATAAAAGCACAGTAGTTTTTATGCATACATTTTATATCTGTCATTAGTAAAGATGGATGCTAATCCAGCTTTACTAGGAACAGATAGAAAATGTGTGTCATTCAGCTTTAACAGACTCCTGAATGTCTGTTCAGCTTCTTTGTCATTCAGGAGTCAGAGAAAGCTTTGGCTGTTCAAGCATGCTGGGAGTTGTAGTTTTGCAATAGCTTGAGCTGCAGTGTTTGTAAAGCACTGTGTTAGAACAGTGTTGCCTTTAGCTGTTGCAAAACTACAACTCCCAGCATGCCCACGCATCCTTTGTCTGTAGTTTTGCAAGAGATGGAGACACACAGCTGGAGAATACCCAGCTCTAACACAGAGTTTTACAAAGATTGTAACTCCAGCTGTTGCAAAACTACAACTCCCATCATGGTAGTTGTAGTTTAGGAATAGCTGAAGGCTGCAGTGGTGATCTCCTATACTGGATACCAACACACTTTATGGCCTGTATCCAGTATGCTGCAAAATACAGAGTAGTCTGTCTGCGTAAAGACTGATGACCCCTAGTGGCGGCTATTTTCATTTTTCCTTTTTTAGTAAAAAATTTTTTTTTTATAAATGTGTATTTAAAAAAGTCATCTTATCAGTAGTACTGCAAAATATAAAAAGTTTTTCAACATGACAGTGTCTCTTTAAGCATGCTCCTATCGGTGAAGGGGAGGAGTTCCTGCACGGAATAAAGATATGTGGTGGCACCCTGCCTCCGCCCTACATGCCCCTAGGCCTTATGTCCCCCCTTGCTATCCTCCTGCACTGGCTCTTAGAAGATCAGGGAGAATGCAAGCTGGAGCTCTCTATATAATACATACAGACCTTCAGCTTGCATGCTCCCCGAGAAGCAGCAAGACCTACGGTGGCCGGGCCCTCCGTGCCTGACCTGTCACACGCCCCTGCTACAGAGAAGCTGTCATCTGGCCAATTGTATTCCATCATAGCTGTAGTCACTTGTAAGTTCTGCAGTGATCATGGGTGAAACAACAACTCCCAGCATAACCTTATTACTGCTAAGATTTTACTGGGAGCTATAGTATCACATGGTACAAACTTATTGAGCAATTGCCCCTTACTTGGCATCACAACAGGCTAAAAAAATTACTTAGGGGGGCATTATAGGGTGACACCATTTTCTACCACAACGGGTGACATTAACCTTAGCATCACCACTGGTGCTCTGTAATAGCTAGAGGCAAAGAGCTCGCTGTTACTGCGCTCCTCTGTGTGTGCCGCTGTGTCAGTCAATGGGAGGTCAGCAGAGAAAGGTGTTGGCGGCCCTCTGATACTCGGGCACATTATAAAGAATTTATTCTCTATTGGCTATAAAACAATGAAATATACACAGAAACATATGAGTGGAATAAGCTTTTTAACCCCTACTGCAATGTGTTGCCAGTTTAACATGTATAAAAGATGTGATAGATGCCCATTAAAAGGATATGATAGATGCCCATTACAAGGATGTGACAGATGCCCATTACAAGGATGTGATAGATGCCCATTACAAGGATGTGATAGATGCCCATTACAAGGATATGATAGATGCCCATTACAAGGATGTGATAGATGCCCATTACAAGGATATGATAGATGCCCATTACAAGGATGTGATAGATGCCCATTACAAGGATGTGATAGATGCCCATTACAAGGATGTGATAGATGCCCATTAAAAGGATATGATAGATGCCCATTACAAGGATGTGATAGATGCCCATTACAAGGATGTGATAGATGCCCATTACAAGGATGTGATAGATGCCCATTACAAGGATGTGATAGATGCCCATTACAAGGATGTGATAGATGCCCATTAAAAGGATATGATAGATGCCCATTACAAGGATGTGATAGATGCCCATTACAAGGATGTGATAGATGCCCATTACAAGGATGTGATAGATGCCCATTACAAGGATGTGATAGATGCCCATTACAGGTCGGGTTATGAGGAAGGGATAGGAGGACGGGATAGGAGGTCGGGATAGGAGGTCGGGATAGGAGGTCGGGATAGGAGGTCGGGATAGGAGGTCGGGATATGGCATCAATATATGAGGACGGGATATGAAGTCAAAAGCTTCCTCCTTTGTTTATTTTCCTCCCCAACAAGGATTAGGAAGGAAAAACTGGGCAATGCTGGGTACTCAGCTAGTATATATATATTTATTTATTTTAATATTAAAATGGAATAGCTAGAGTAAAAAATTAAAATAAAAAAAAAACACGCCTGCAAAAACAATGTTAAAACTCACATGGCTTTTTTTTGTGTTTTTTCACTCCCACACTATGGAGAAAAACACAGCGATTTTCCCAAAAAAACGCCATAGTCTCATAAGGTCACTTCTAGGAATCACCCAATGAGCCGAAAAAAGCTGAAAAAAACGCCAAAAGGATAAAAAAAAACACCAATTAGAAAAACAAAAAAAGTGGATATGGCATTTTGTAGTTCCTTATTGACTTGCAGCTAACATTTGCCCACGCTGTGCAGTAGAATGGGTGTTTTTTTGGGCCTTTTATTTTTTTTTTCCAACTACATCCCTATTACATCTCATATGTACCATGGCATGGAAATAACAATGACCATCACCCCACAGTCCCTAACTGGTTGGCTCTAGCTATACCTCTAGTTATACCTAGTTATAACAAGTTGGCTCTAGTTATACCTATGGGATATTGTCAAAAGGAAATATTTCCCATAGTCTTCCACTATTTACTATTGCTCTCTTTGCTTTCTTTCAGGTGGGCCTGGCATCAGTCCCCGGCCGAAACAACTACGTGGCCATCAAGGGAATCACCAAGACAGGGGACAATGCAGCGACCCTGCAGAGAGAGAGACGGATCCTCATGCTGGCCCGAGACTGCCCGTTCCTGTGTCACCTGTATGCTGCACAGCAGTCTCAGGACCATGCATTCTTCATCACCGAGTACCTGTCCGGCGGCAGCCTGGAGGCTTTACTCAGAATGTGCAGCTGTCTGAACACCGACAACGTAAGATTCTACACAGCAGAGATTGCATGCGGCCTCCAGTTCCTTCACGGACATAACATCGTCCACCGGTAAGTCTAACTTCCCCACACCTGTCTCCTTGTCATGTTGTAAATAATGCATCCAACTTTCCCAGAATCCTGAATTTTGTTAGGCTTTGTGGTGGTACAGTTCATGACCCCTTCACCATTGTCGATCTTTAAAGATTTCCTGTGATGTCCCAGCACCAAAAGCTGTCCTGTGGGCTGCGGATCTCCTTGTGCATGCATTTTTCACTGTGTATTATGTAATGTATGTACTGTATCTTTAACCCCTTCCCGCAGAATCACGTCTATAGACGTCATTCAGTTAACCCCGTGATGCGCAGCATCGCACGGGTTAACTGGCAGAAGTCCCGCTGTTTCAAGCAGGGGACAACTTCTGCAACACCCTCCAGGACCATCTGTTGATGGTCCTGGTCAGCGATCACTGTGATTGGTCCCTGTGGACTAATCACAGTGAATGAGCTGACTGGGGGTAAAGTTTATTTCCCCTGCTCTGCCCGCCACTAGAAGTCTGAGCAGAGCAGGGGAAGAAGATGCCGAGAGCTGCTGTGGAGACAGCAGCACTTATCAAGTACCGGCGCGGCAGTGGGGACCGGCGGCAGGCTCTCAACAGCTGGAGGCACACGGGTTGGCGGCGGGTAAGTGGAGGAGGCGGCGGGCGGCATCTGCATCAGAGGCAGCAGTAAAGCTCTTCACTGCTGCTTCTGGTAGTTTAGAAAACTACAACACCCAGCATGCCTTTTGGCTGTCTGGGCATGCTGGGTGTTGTAGTTTTGCAACATCTGGAGGGCCGCAGTTTGGATCAATCTGTGCTCTTCCAGATGTTGCAAAACTACAACTCCCAGCATGCCCAGACAGTCCAGGCATGCTGGGAGTTGTAGTTCTGTAACATCTGGCCCTTCAGATGTTGCCGAACTACAACTCCCAGCATGCCTGGGCATGCTGAGAGTTGTCATTTTGCAAAATCTGGAGGGCTACTGTTTGGACACCACTACACAGTGGTCTCCAAACTGTTCTCCTCCAGATGTTGCAAAACTACAACACCCAGCATGCCCTTTGGCTGTCCGTGCATGCTGGGAGTTGTAGTTTTGCAACAACTGGAGGCACACTGGTTGGGAAACATTGTCTGTTTCCTAACTCAGTGTTTCCCAACCTTTGTGCCTCCAGCTGTTGCAAAACTATAACTCCCAGAATGCACTGAAAAACCATACATGCTGGGAGTTGTAGTTTTGCAACAGCTGGAGGCACACGGGTTGGGAAACACTGAGTTAAGTAACAAACTTTTAGTGTTTTGCAACCAGTGTACCTCCAGCTGTTGCATAACTACAACCCCCATGCACGCACAGCCAAAGGGTATGCTGGGAGTTGTAGTTTTGCCTTCCCCACAGGGGGATTTACAGTGAGTTTCTCGCTGCAAGTTTGAAATGCAGCTAATTTTCCGCTGTAGCTCAAAACTCGCTGTAAACCCGCCTGTGCGAATGTACCCTAAAAACACTACACAACACTAACACAAAATAAAGAGTAAAACACTACATATACACCCCCTTACACTGTCCCCCCCCCCCCTCGCCCCTCCCCAATAGAAATGAAAAACATCAGGTATGGCACTGTTTTCAAAACTGAGCCTCCAGCTGTTACAAAACAACAACTCCCAGTATTGCCGGACAGCCATTGACTGTCCAGGCATGCTGGGAGTTTTGCAACAGCTGGAGACACCCTGTTTGGGAAACACTGCCTTAGAATACCCCTATGTCCACCCCTATACAAATCCTTAATTTAGGCCTCAGATAGGCATGGCACTCTGTCACTTCGGAGCACTGTCGTATTTCAAGGAAACCGTTTAGGGCCACATATGGGGTATTTCCGTAATCGGGAGAAATTGTCTAACAATTTTTCGGGGGGCTTTTTCTCCTTTTACCCCCTATGAAAAGGTAAAGTTGGGGTCTACTCCAGCATGTTATTGTAAAAAAATAAAAAATAAAAATTTTACACTAACATGCTGGTGTTGCCCCATACTTTTTTATTTTCACAAAAGGTAAAAGGAAAAAAAGAGCCCAAAGTTTTTAATGCAATTTTTCCTGAGTACGGAAATACCCCATATGTGGGAGTAAAATGCTCTGCGTGCGCACAACAGGGCTTAGGAATGAGAGCACCATGTACATTTGAGGTGATTTGCACAGGGGTGGCTGATCGTTACAGCGGTTCTGACATAAAAAAAAAAAAAACTACATGTGACCCCATAGTGAGCCTTAACACCCCACACCTGTTTGAAGAATTTTCATTGAAAATGAAAAATTTGTGTTTTTTCACTAAAATGCTGGTGTTATCCCAAATTTTTCATTTTCTCAAGGTGTAATAGTAAAAAAGCCCCCCAAAATTTTTATATAAATGCAATATAAGTGGACGTAAAGTGCTCTGCAGGCGAACTACAATGCTCAGAAGAGAAGGAGCACCATTGGGATTTTGTAGAAAGAATTTGGCTGGAATTGAAGGCCATGTGCGTTTACAAAGCCCCCATGGTGCCAGAACAGTGGACCCCTCCCCCCACATTTGACCCCATTTTGAAGATTACAGCCCTCACGTAATGTAATAATGGGTGCTGTGAACATTTACACCCCACAGGCGTTTGACCTGTTTTGTGCACAGTCATCCATGAAAATGAAAAATTTGATTTTTCATTTGCACAGCCCACTGTTCCAAAAGTCTGTCAAACACCAGTGGGGTATAAATGCTCACTGCACCCCTTATTACATTTGGTTAGGGGTTTAGTTTCCAAAATGAGGTCACGTGTGGGGGGGTTTCTGCTGTTCTGGCACCATGGGAGCTTTGTAAACGCACATGGCACCCGACTTCCATTCCAAACAAATTCTCTCCACAAAAGCTTTTTTTTTCTGAGCATTATAGTTCGCCTGCAGAGCACTTTACGTCCATATATGGGGTATTTCCACACGAGGTTACAAATTTTGGGGGGCATTTTTTCCTATAACCTCTTGTAAAAATATTGAATTTGGGGGAAAAAAACTGCATTTTAGTGAAAAAAAAAATGTTTTTCATTTACACATCCGAGTTTAACGAAAAGTTGTCAAACACCTGTGGGGTGTTAAGGCTCACTGTACCCCTTGTTACGTTCCTTGAGGGATGTAGTTTCCAAAATGGTATGCCATGTGTTTTTTTTTTTTTTTGTTGTCCTTGCACCAAAGGGGCTTCCTAAATGGGACATGCCCCCCAAAAACCATTTCATCAAAATTTGCTTTCCAAAAGCTAAATGTGACTCCTTCTCCTCTGAGCATTGTAGTTCGCACACAGAGCGTTTGACGTCCACACATGGGGTATTACCATACTCAGAAGAGATGGGGTTACAAATTTTGGGTGTCATTTTTCCTATTACCCCTTGTAAAAATTTAAAATATGGGGGGAAAACCAGCATTTTAGTGGGAAAAAAAATTCATTTACACATACAACTTTAACAGAAAGTCATCAAACACCTGTGGGGTGTTAAAGCTCACTGTACCACTTGAGGGGTGTAGATTCCAAAATAGTAAGCTATGTGTTTTTTTTTGTTTTTTTTTGCTGTTATGGAACCATAGGGGCTTCTTAAATGCGACATGCCCCCTAAAAACCATTGCAGCAAAATTCACTCTCCAAAATCCCATTGTCGCTCCTTCCCTTCTGAGCCCTCTAGTGCACCTACAGAACACTTGACATACACATATGAGGTATTTCCTTACTTGAGAGAAATTGGGTTACACATTTTGGGTGGCATTTTCTCCTTCTAGCCTTTATAAAAATGCAAATACTGGGTCTACAGGCACATGTTATTGTAAAAAATAGAGATTTAGAATGTTCTCCTTCACTTTGCTGCTATTCCCTTGAGAAAGTCCAGGCTGACGAAACGTACGTTGGGGCGGTGGTGACAGGTCTCCATTATGGGTAAGTGAGTACCAGCTTTGTTAGTGTTATTACTTTCATGCACTGTTAGTGTCCATTCCAGCTATCCTAAGTGGGTAGCTGGACATTATATTAGTAAAGGTTATATACCCCTTTTCTTGTCCTATTGGACATTATTATTGGACACCCATTACTGCTGCTGTAGATCTCACTGTTTATATACTTCATATGAGCTTGATTATACTAATCATACCTGTCTTACCACCTTCTTTTCGGATTGATTATCTGTTTACAATCATTGACCTTGTATAATGTTAATATTTAGTAGTCATATTTGTGATTTTAAAGAGTATTAATAAAATTATTTTAGTTTTATCAGTAGTCATGGCTCTAGTGTTTCTCTATAAGTATATAAAATTTATTTTCAGAGCTATACTGTAGCATTGGTTTATAGACCCGCAGCGAGTTTTAGATATGGTTTATACACCAGTAGTTTCAATGTACATTATACTACAACGCTGCTATTTCTTGTTGCTAATTATTCCTGTGAAATACCTAAAGAGTTAACAAACCTTTTGAATGTCATTTTGAATACTTTGAGGGGTGCAGTTTTTATAATAGGGTCATTTATGGGATATTTCTAATATGAAGACCCCTCAAATACACTTCAAAACAGAACTGTTCCCTGAAAAATTCTGATTTTGAAAATTTTGTGAAAAATAGGAAAATTACTGCTGAACTTTGAAGCCCTCTGATGTCTTCCAAAAGTAAAAACCTGTCAACTTTATGATGCAAATATAAAGTAGACATATTGTATATGTGAATCAATATATAATTTATTTGGAATATCCATTTTCCTTACAAGCAGAGAGTTTCAAATTCAGAAAAATGCTAAATTTGTTAATTTTTCATAAAATTTAGCAATTTTTAACCAAGAAATCATGCAAGCATTGACAAAAATTTACAACTAAGATAAAGTAGAATATGTCATGAAAAAATAAACTCGGAATCAAATTCATAAGTAAAAGAATCCCAGAGTTATTAATGCTTAAAGTGACAGTGGCCAGATTTGCAAAAAATGCTCTGGTCCATAAGGCCAAAATGACCCCGGTCAGCCCCGCCATTCTGCAAGTGTTCCCCCATACAGCAGAGTCAGCCCCACCATTCTGCAAGTGTTCCCCCATACAGCGGAAGCCCCGCCATTCTGCAAGTGTTCCCCTGTACAGCAGAGTCAGCCCCACCATTCTGCAAGTTTTCCCCCATACAGTGGAGTCAGCCCCGCCAATCTGCAAGGGTTCCCTGTACAGAGGAGTCAGCCCCACCATTCTGCAAGTGTTCCCCCATACAGCAGAGTCAGCCCCACCATTCTGGAAGTGTTCCCCCGTACAGTGGTGAGTCAAGCTCTGGCGGTGATAGTACTTGGACCTTGTGAGAACCCTAGCCAGAGTGGGAAACCTTTCAGTCTCTAATCTCTAGTCAGTATTATTCAAGTGGATGAAAAGCACCATAAGTCCTAGCAAGGCAACAGGACTCCCAAGGGTTACACTGCATCCCTTGTACTCTTCATACTGTGTGTTGTACTATCTACACCTGCTCAGTAAAAGAAAGTTATCCGTAACCCGACGTCGGTGTGTTTCTTACTTCCATTGTCTGGCCCCGGAGAAGCTGATAAGAATTCCTTGCACCCCTGTGGCACCACATTACCATTGTCTTTTATTTATAACTCTTTTTTCTTCTTTCATTGCAGAGATATCAAGCCAGATAACATCATGCTGGATAGAGATGGACACATCCGCATCATTGACCTCGGAGTTGCCCAAGATGGCGTCACCTCTTCCAACAAGATCAAAGGAGTGACGGGCACGTTACCTTACATGGCCCCAGAGGTGCTCCAGAGGAAGATGTACTATGCAGCAGTTGACTGGTGGAGCCTGGGGATTGTTGTATCCCGAATGTCAGCAGGACGTTCCCCATTTTACTTTGGCTGCAACAGAGAAATGGCTCGCGATTCCATCACCAGAGAGAAGCCTAATATTCCATCTTGGCTCCCTGCTGACCTGAAAAATCTGATCAAGAAACTGCTGCGTAAGAATCCTGAGAAGCGGCTGGGTGTGAACAGGAACATCAGAGACCATCCATTCTTCACCACCATCAACTGGGAGGAACTGGAGCAGAAGAGAGCACAGCCGCCATTTACACCATTCAAGCCAGCTCTGAAGAAGGGAGACCTGCCGTGGCCAGAGGAAGAGACAGCCCTTCACCCCTTGGAAGGATTCTCTTTCATTGCTCCAAGCTGGGCCTGTTAACATCAGCCCATGGCCATGGCCCAGAGCTCTGTGCCCCCTGACCCGTGCCTCTGCTGCTGTATTAGACCTCGGCTTGTCTATAACATCCTCTCTATACCATCTGAACGCTGCAGATTTCCATCAAGTTGTTACCCTGGATCTTAGCTCCACATCCTCCACAGCCTCTGAAGACCCTCTGTACCCCAGGAGCGGCCTGTGCTTGTAACATCTCAGCACAGACCTGGTAAGTATCACACATCATCACACATACATTAGGATCACACACACATACAGGTAGATAGAAATATACACACAGGTACATACATAGATAGTATAGACACATACACACAGACACACACAACAGATAGCGGTAGATATCGGCTTTGATCCTGGGACTTGTTCCGATCGCCATATTTGGGGTCAGGAAGGAATTTTTCTCCTTTGAGGACAATTGGCTCATTCTTTAAGGGGGTTTTTGCCTTCCTTGGGATCATTCCAGCCATAAATAGGTAACATAACATAATGTACAAAAAATAAGTGAATAATAATAATAAAAAAAGTATTATATATGAATATATAAAAAAAAAATACATAATAGTTTACCATACTAGATAGGTCATGTACTGGCTTTTGATCCTGGGACTTGTTCCGATTGCCATATTTGGGGTCAGGAAGGAATTTTCCCCCCTTACATAAGGATAATTGGCTCTTTCCTCAAGGGGGTTTTCGCCTTCCTTTGGATCAACACAGTATATAAAAAAGCTTTGCTTTTACATTTATACATTACACATAGCAAAATAAAACATAACACACATTTCTAAAATTTGCAGAATCCCAGTATCCCCTTCCTGTAACTATATAAACGAAATAAAATGTCCTTTTCCCCCTTTACATCATTGTGTCTGTGTCTTTATTTCCATTGTTTGATCATGTATTGTTCTAATAAATACAGTGAAACCTCTTTGAGAAGACCACCCAAATTTCTTCTGGTCTTCTATTGCAGTGGTGTCCTAAAAACAAGACCACTATGGGGGTGGTCTTTTCAAAGAGGTGGTACAAAGCTTCATTTGCACTAAATGTATCATATTGTTGCAGAATGTTTCATACTTTTGAACATATTTAATGGAATTGGGTAGTGCAAACATTTGACAACTTTTTGTTGAATAGAATAAAAGTGTTTAAAAAACCATGGCACTTAAACCATGTCTCCTTTTGTTAGGCCAAACATGTATAACTGATGGTGTAAATTAGTAAAAAGAAAAAAATGGCACAATATGCTGGATAAATATGTCTACAAAGTCAAAGACAGAAAAAAATTGTGCAAAATGTGCCTAAGAACTGACACCCGATGCTTGATAAATCCTCCCCAAGGCGCCCAAAATTTTAAAAAAATTATCTTCCCCTATAAACGGGTATAGATGGAGGCAGGGGCGTACCTAGAGCATTTGGCACCCGGGGCGGACCCTTTGTTTCAGCCCCTCCCCCCCCCCACACACACACGCACCCCCCTTAATTACACCCCCTCCCCTCCCCCAGGGGCAGACTGACAACACTCGGGGCCCCTGGACCAAAAAAAAGGCAAGGGCCCCTGCTAGGCTCTGCAGCTCGTCAATCTTCTGCCACGCTACTATTCCACCCAAATCCCACACACAATAAATTAAAATTTATATATGTGAGAAACACTTTAACATAGGTAAATTTCCATGACCAATAATACTGGTATACAAGGAGCAAATATATACCACCACACAATAACTGGATAATACCGCCATACTGTACTGAATAAAACCACTATATACAGACCAGTATACTATACAGGATCTGTATGCAATATTAGTGATTATATACAGGACCATATAGCGGTAGATATCATCTGTACACAGGATATGTATACCGTATAAGTGATTACAGTTACATTTTGGGACTCACAATTACGTCTTTTCTGATCAGCGGCGTCCTCTTTCCTCTTCTTCTCCGTCCGGATAAGACCGCCATGTGAATCTCTTAACATCTGCAGGAAAAACATGTCAGACTAATTTTTTCAGTGCCCTCCCCTCCTCTACACAATCTTCCCATCTATAGGCCCACAAACTGTAATAATGCCCTCCTTCGTGTCCTGCACAGTAAATGGGCAGGTAGGTAGGTAGCCAGGTAACCCCCTCTTTCCCATAGGTATATGCAGAGTTACACCCCCCCATCTTTCCCATAGGTATATGCAGAGTTACACCCCCCTCTCTTTCCCATAGGTATATGCAGAGCTACGCTACACCCCCCTCTTTCCCATAGGTATATGCAGAGTTACACCCCCCCTCTTTCCCATAGGTATATGCAGAGATACACCCCCACCCCCTCTTTCCCATAGGTATATGCAGAGCTACCCCCCCTTTTTCCCATAGTATATGCAGAGTTACACCCCCCCCTCTTTCCCATAGGTATATGCAGGGTTACCCCCCCTCTTTCCCATAGGTATATGAAGAGCTACCCCCCCCCTTTCCCATATGTATATGTGGAGCTACACCCCCCCTTCCCCATAGGTATATACTGAGCTACACCCCCCTCTTTCCCATAGGTAAATGCAGAGCTACACCCCACCCTCTTTCCCATAGTTATATGCAGAGCTACACCCCACCCTCCTTTCCATAGGTATATGCAGAGCTACACCCCACCCTTCCCCATAGGTATATGCAGAGATACACCCACCCCTCTCCCTCCCTTTCCCATAGGTATATGCAGAGCTGCCCCCCTCTCCCTCCCTTCCCTATAGGTATATGCAGAGCACCCCCCTTTCCCCCCCTTCACTATAGGTATATGCAGAGCATCACCCACCCTCTCCCTCCCTTCCCTATAAGTATATGCAGAGAACCCCCCTCTCCCCCCCTTCCCTATAAGTATATGCAGAGCACCCCCCTCTCCCCCCTTCCCTATGAGTATATGCAGAGCACCCCCCCTCTCCCCCCTTCCCTATAAGTATATGCAGAGCTCCCCCGCTCCCCCCTTCCCTATAAGTATATGCAGAGCACCCCCCCCTCTCCCCCCTTCCCTATAGGTATAGGCAGGGTTAAAAAAATAAAATAAAAAAAAGATGCTCACCTGATATACCACACAGCGATCTCCTCAGCTGCAGGGCCTGCGTCTTCTCCCCTCCGCAGTACAGGCGCCAATGAGTACTCAGGCAAAAATTAACTTATCCTCTATTCACAGGATAGGGGATAAGTAGCTGATCGCAGGGTCTGACCTCTGGGGCCCCCCGCTATTTCCAGGACGGGACCCCGTCACTCTCAGTGAGGAGGATGTGTCGTCTACGGGTAGATGGCATGCGCTCCATTTATTTCTATGGGAGCGCCGATGATGTCGTTTTGTCGCTCCCATAAAAATGAATAGAACGAGTGCCGGCTGCATCACGCACTCCTCACTGAGTGCCGGGTCCTGTCCCGGTGGTCGTGGGTGGGGGGCTGGACCCAGCAGTTGAACCCTCTGCGATCAGCTAATTATCCCACATCCTGTGAATAGAGGATAAGTTAAAGGGGTACTCCCGTGGAAAACTTTTTTTTTTAAATCAACTGGTGCCAGAAAGTTAAACAGATTTGTAAATTACTTCTATTAAAAAATCTTAACCCTTCCAATACATTTTATGGGCTATATACTACAGAGGAAATGCTTTTCTTTTTGGATTTCTCTGATGTCACGACCACAGTGCTCTCTGCTGACATCTGCTGTCCATTTTAGGAACTGTCCAGAGCAGCATATGTTTGCTATGTGGATTTTCTCCTGCTCTGGACAGTTCCAAAAATGGACAGCAGAGGTCAGCAGAGAGCACTGTGTTCGTGACATCAGAGAAATGCAAAAAGAAAAGCATTTCCTCTGTAGTATATAGCCCCTAAAAAGTACTGGAAGGATTAAGATTTTTAAATAGAAGTAATCTACAAAACTGTTTAACTTTCTGGCACCAGTTGATTTAAAAAAAAAAAAAAAAGTTTTCCACGGGAGTACCCCTTCAACTTTCGCCAGAAATCTCTTTTAATAGTAAAACGTTTTGTGTATGGTAATTTTTTGGCACTTTGTTCAGGTCAGTATCAGTCAGTGTAACTCACTCAGGACGAAGGGCGTACCTGTACGCCCTACGCACGGTCCCGGTGTTTAAAATGGTGCATCACATCGGATCGGTCCCGGCTGCTAACCATAGCCGGGTCCCTGGGATAATGCATGCGGCACCGATCGCTGTGCCACGCGCTATTAACCCTTCAGACGCGGCGATCAAAGTTGATTGCCGCATCTGAAAACGAAAGTAAACGCTTCCCAGCAGCTCAGTCGGGCTGATCGGGACATAGCGATAAAATCACGATGTCCCGATCAGCTAGGACGCGAGCGTAGACCCCCTTACCTTGCTCCGTCATGTCCGATCGGCATTTGATTGCTCCAAGCCTGAGCTACAGGCTTGAGCAATCGAGACCCTATCTCGCTGATCCATGCAAAGCTATGGCTTTGCAGGGATCAGGGTAAGAGATCAGTGTGTGCAGTGTTATAGCTCCCTATGCGGAAATGTCCCCATGCGGAAATGTCCGAACTATAAAAATATATCATTAATTAAACCACACGGTCAATGGCGTACGCGCAAAAAAATTCCAAAGTCCAACATAGCGTATTTTGGGTCACTTTTTATATCATGAAAAAATTAATATAAAGCGATCAAAAAGTCTGATCAATACAAAAATGGTACCGATAAAAACTTCATACTGGCCCATACATGGAAAATGTAAAAAGTTCTAGGGGTTAGAAGATGAGAATTATTAACATACACATTTCGTGCATGTAGTTATGATTTTTTTCCGAAGTACAACAAAATCGAACCTATATAAGTAGGATATCATTTTAACCGTATGGACCTACAGAATAGAGATAAGGCGTTATTGTTACCAAAAAATGCACTGCGTAGAAACGGAAGCCCCCAAAATCTACAAAATTAAATTTTTTCTTCAATTTTGTCGCACAATGAATTTTTTTCCCATTTTGCCGTGGATTGCTTGGTAAATGATGAATGTCACTGCAAAGTAGAATTGGTGGCGCATAAAATAAGCCATCATATTGAATTTTATGTGCAAAATTTAAAGCGTTATGATTTTTTGAAGGTGATGAGGAAAAAATGAGAATGCAAAAACGGAAAAAACCTGCACCCTTAAAGGGGTACTCCGCCCCTAGACATCTTATCCCCTATCCAAAGGATAGGGGATAAGATGTCAGATCGTCGCGGGCCCGTTGCTGGGGACCCCCGGGATCACCGCTGCGGCAACCCGCTGTCATTACTGCACAGAGCGAGTTCGCTCTGTGCGTAATGACGGGCGATACAGGGGACGGAGCAGTGTGACATCATGGCTCTGCCCCTCGTGACATCACGGCCCGCCCCTTAATACAAGTCTATGGCAGGGGCGTGACAACCGCCACGCCCCCTCCCATAGACTCGTATTGAGGGGGGCGGGCCGTGACGTCACGAGGGGCGGGGCCGTGACGTAAAGATACTCCGGCCCCTGTACTGCCCATCATCACGTACAGAGCAAACTCGCTCTGTGCAGTAATGACAGCGGTGTGCCGCAGCGGTGATCCCGGGGGTCCCCAGCAGCGGGACCACGATGATCTGACATCTTATCCCCTATCCTTTGGATAGGGGATAAGATTTCTAGGGGCGGAGTACCCCTTTAAGGGGTTAAAACAGGTATTTTTCAAGCAAAAACTGCTGGAAAAAAAGCAGTCAAAAATTTCAGCCATGTTTGCGGTAATATATATATATACAGTGCACTGTAGAAGCCGACAGGACTGTACGGCTCCCCGTAACCAAGCAGGTATGCACATGGAGACTATCGCTGGACGCCTAACTGGATTGACCATATTCAAGGCGCTCCAGGGTCTGCTATCTGTCTATTTATGGCTCTGGATATCAATTTTAAGTAATATCAAGAGGCGGTACTATATCACTGCCTGCTTGTGATGAGTGTTTTGTTCCCTGCTATATGTAGACGTGGCTTATGACTGTACCACTTATAAGCAGGGCTCATCTGGTATATTAAATAGCACCCAACCTGTCCCTGAGGAGGTCATGGATGGTGACCGAAACGCGTTGGACATTAAGGGAAATAACTGATGATGCTAAAATTACAATACTAAACACTCGTGGTCATTTAACAGTGTGTAATTATTGCGTCCTTATGGTGGGGAGATATTATCAGATCTACCCCACACTGTACATTCACATATATTTATATATTTTTTTAAGATTACTTGATTAAAAGTTAAGTCTTAGTCACTCCTCTCCCCCCCCCCCTCTTTGAGTATGGAGATACCCCATAAGTGGACCTGAAGTGCACTACGGGCGAACTACAATGCTCAGAAGAGGAGGAGCACCATTGAGCTTTTGGAAAGAGAATTCGTTTGGAATGGTAGTCAGGGGCCATGTGCATTTACAAAGCCCCCCGTGGTGCCAGAACAGTGGACCCCCCACATGTGACCCTATTTTGGAAACTACACCCCTCACAGAATTTAATAAGTGGTGCAGTGAGCATTTACACCCCACTGGCGTTTGACAGATCTTTGGAACAGTGGGCTGTGCAAATGGAAAATTAAATTTTTCATTTTCAAGGATCACTGTGGGGCGTAAATGTTCACTGTACCCCTTATTACATTACATGAGGGGTGTAGTTTCCAAAATGGGGTCACATATGGGGGGGGTCCATTGTTCTGGTACCATGGGGGCTTTGTAAACACAAGTGGCCTTCAATTTCGGATACATTTTCTCTTCAAAATCCCAATGGCGCTCCTTCTCTTCTGAGCATTGAAGTGCACCCATAGAGCACTTTACATCCACATATGGGGTATGCTCTTACTCAGAAGAAATTGGGTTACAAATCTTGGGGGGCTTTTTTTTTATTTTCCCTTGTGAAAATGAAAAATTTAGGGTGACAACAGCATTTTAGTGAAAAAATGTTTTTTTTTTTCATTTTCCCATGCAACTTTAAAGAAAATTTTTCAGCAGCTAATAAGTACAGGAAGGATTAAGATTTTTTAATAGAAGTAGTTTACAAATCTGTTTAACTTCCTGGCACCAGTTGATAAAAAAAAAAAAAAAGTTTTTCACCGGAGTACCCCTTTAAGAAATTGTGCCTAGCAGGACTATGCTAAGACTGTTCCATTTCCAAGTTCAGCAACGTAACCATTAAGCTTTGTGCCTGACCATCAGGTCAAGAGACTCCTAGCCAGTAGGAGATTCGTAAGTTTTGGGCCCGGCTGATTGTGGCAGTCGTGAAACATAGTGTGGTATCCCGGTACCGTATTTCATACTGTACCTTTGTAGAGGTCCCCATAGTCAGAGTCCCTAGGAAAGTCGGGGTCCCTCTTCTATAGTTCTCCCCTCGTCACCCCTTAGTTAGTTCATATGTATATATTCAAATGCCTACCTGTTCAGCGTAGCAGGACCTGCGGGTCATGTGATTAGGGTCAGAACTCTATGGTTTTGCTAAAGGACCTTTGGTGGTTCTCATGACGTGTTCACCCACAATGCAATGTAACGGTGAGTGACAGTTGTTATGGCCCAATCCAAAACGGCCAGCCCCTGCCCATATAAGGGAGCTGCGCCATCTTGATCGCTCTCTTGGGTTGCTGATTCTGGATGAGGTAGGACCTCCGCAGCTTACAAGACAATTTACTAGGCCAAAGCCTTGCGGCCTCGGCCTCTAACATAGCGGATATACTAAGCAATTCCCCGCTACTCCCCGCAAGATCACTGGAGCTAAACGCTCCCTTAAATCCAGCGGATCTATGCTACCAAATCTCTGAGAAGCTAAATTGAGCTTATCTGATCCCAACCAACTGTCAATCGCTACTCGGCTATATCTATAGAGACTCTGTTATCTGGACTGTTACTATTGCTGCGTGTACAGAAATTCTTCAGTAAAAGTTCCTGCAAGTTTTCAGTTAACAGTGGTTGTGGACAATCCTTTATTCTACATTCACCTATTGCTTTTGGGAAGGGTGGCAATAGGCCTATCAAGATTACAGAATTTAACCATCACCCTGGCGTCACGAGTGACAAGGGTTAACAACGCCCTTTATTATTCTGAACAGCAACACCCTAACTACCCTACACCCCACAAGGCTTTATCCCCCAAGGTTACCACAATAGACTCCTAGTGTAGGTGGACTGCAGATCCTTACATGCCAGTTTTGTGTACATATCCCTATATTCATGAGACTTTCTAGCTATAAATTGCACTTATCAGGTGTATGCGCCTGAACCTTGTTGGAGTGTTAATAAATATGTCAGCTTGTATAATAAAAATGTATATGGTCCTTGTACACAGAAAATATAGCTTTGTGTCTGTGTACATAAAAAGTAGGTAAAGGTTGTACACGAAAAAAAATGTCCGCTAGATGCACGTGTACACTAAAAAACTAAAAACTTAAATAATTCTTGTATACATGTACATACAAATGTATAAAAACACTAAAAAGGTGTTTTAGTAGTTACTAAATAGGTCACTCTCCCGGACCCTCCGAGAGTAGCATTCCAGTCGCCAATCGCTAGCACCTGTCTCAACAAAAATAACAGGGTAGGGGGGGCGTGGCTGGCCATGCAAGGAGAAGGTCACTAGCCTGCTGAGCTCCGTATCCACGGCCCAGAAAACAGGGGAAATCTTTATTCCACATGCGACCCAAGACACAGCCAAAGGTCGAGGGGACCGACCCTGAAGCTACCAGTCCCCATTTCTAATTTCTTCAGCCCCTTGCAGAGCCTGGAGGATTCCATGGGGCCGATGACAGTGCTCTCCAAGATGGCGCCGGCACCCGCACCTAAGGCCGCGCTTAACCACTCCCCGCCAGTGACGAGGAGAAGCGCAGCCAGCTCGGCCGGAGCTGCAGCGCAGTACGGGAGGCTAAAGGCGCTGACCGACCTACCTGTCCGAAGCCCGGCGACACAGAAGAGGGGTCCGGAAGGCGAGCACACCACAGCGGGTGTTTCGACGGAGGTCCGGGGGACCCGGACTCTGGACGCGGCCCCCGCTCCGGGACTTCCCCAGCACGCAGGGGCTACGGGCGCTGCGCCGCGGCTTTCCCCCTCAGACTGCAAAGAGGGACGGATGGAGAGCGGCACGAACCCTTCCTGGAGCGCGCCACCACAGCTGCCTGCGGGACTGCACTCTTCCGCAGGGGTTCCGACAGGCCCAACACAGATACCGCTGGCTGCCGGCTTGAGGAGAGAGCTGACGGACAATGAACCTGAGGCGCACAGCACCGCTGATGGCGAGGTAGGACCAGGGGAGATACCAGTGCTCAGCACCCATCATATGCTTCCCCTCCCTGCACCCCTGGTTCCCCTGAGGATGGAGCAGTTTCACCTTCCGAGAGTGTCCCCTCCATTTTTCGCAGCCCCAGGGACTCACAGAGTTCCCAGCTATCCCTCTCTGCTGCAGGAAGAGGACCAATATTGCGGCCCGACTACATGGACCCTGGACTTTTCACCACAGTGTCAGCAACGGGGGCTACTTGGGGTGATGAAGCCCATGCTCCTTTGCCCACTCCTGCTAAGGGACTGCCTGTGAGCCTCCCACCTGTTATACGCCCTGTTGTTCAACCACAGTTTCTTCAGGGCTCTGCCCTATCACATGGACATGGGGATCCTCTATCCACGTCATTACCCCCCCCCCCCCCCAGCTCAGGCCGTCGCCTTGCTAAAGGGGCACCCAGAACTCCAAGCACTTCTAGCGCTTCTGCCGACCAAAAGTGATATGTCTGCGATGGCTCTGGACTTAAAGCATGCCTGGTGCCAGGATTTGCAACCTGTCCTGCAAGATGTGTCTGACCTACAGGGAAAGGTGAAGGCCCTTGAGGACTTTCGGGCCACGGCGCTTGATACCATGAGAGACCTATAGACCTCCCTAACTGCTCAGGCTTCTACACAGTGTGCGTTGGCAGACCACCTGGACGATGTGGAAAATAGAAGTCGGTGAAACAATATTCGTATCCGGGCCTCCCTGAGGCCACGAGGAGCCAGGACCTATTCCACACTGTTACGCCGAGCGCTCCGGGTCCCCGTTCCTCCCCGGAGCGCTCGCCTCATCTTCGTTGTTGCAGCGCCCCGGTCAGATCCACTGACCGGGTGCGCTGCGGTCCCGCCTTCAGCCGGGATGCGATTCGCGATGCGGATAGCGCCCGCTCGCGATGCGCACCCCGGCCCCCGTACCTGACTCGCTCTCCCTCGGTCCTGTCCCGGCGCGCGCGGCCCCGCTCCCTAGGGCGCGCGCGCGCCGGGTCTCTGCGATTTAAAGGGCCAGTGCACCAATGATGGTGCCTGGCCCAATCTTCCCAATTAGCTTAATTGGCTCCCACCTGTGCACTTCCCTATATCTAGTCACTTCCCCTGCACTCCCTTGCCGGATCTTGTTGCACTTGTGCCTAGTGAAAGCGTTTCCTTGTCTGTTCCTAGTCCGTGTTCCTGACCTCCTGCCGTTGCCCCTGACTACGATCCTTGCCGCCTGCCCCCGACCTTCTGCTACGTCCGACCTTGCTTCTGCCTACTCCCTTGTACCGCGCCTGTCATCAGCAGTCAGAGAGGTGAGCCGTTGCTAGTGGATACGACCTGGTCACTACCGCCGCAGCAAGACCATCCCGCTTTGCGGCGGGCTCTGGTGAAAACCAGTAGTGACTTAGAACCGGTCCACTAGCGCGGTCCTCGCCAATCCCTCTCTGACACAGAGGATCCACTACTTGCCAGCCGGCATCGTGACAGTAGATCCGGCCATGGATCCCGCTGAAGTTCCTCTGCCAGTTGTCGCTGACCTCACCACGGTGGCCGCCCAGCAAGCCCGACAGATCGCCCTTCTAACCCGTCAGCTGTCGGAAATGTCCACCATTTCGCACCAACTTCAGTCGCAACTTCTCCAGCAATCTTCTCCTCCGCCAGCTCCTGCACCTCCTCCGCAGCGAGTGGCCACTCCTAGCCTCCGCCTGTCCTTGCCGGACAAATTTAATGGGGACTCTAAGTATTGCCGTGGCTTTCTTTCGCAATGTTCCCAGCACTTGGAGATGATGTCGGACCAGTTTCCTACTGAAAGGTCTAAGGTGGCTTTCGTGTTCTGCCTTCTGTCTGGAAAAGCCCTGTCATGGGCCGCACCGCTCTGGGACCGCAATGACCCCGTCACTGCCTCTGTACACTCCTTCTTCTCGGAAATTCGAAGTGTCTTTGAGGAACCTGCCCGAGCTTCTTCAGCCGAGATTGCCCTGCTGAACCTGGCCCAGGGTGTTTCTTCCGTTGGCGAGTACGCCATTCAGTTCCGTGCTCTTGCTTACGAGTTGTCCTGGAATAGTGAGGTTCTCTGCGCGACCTTTAAAAAAGGCCTATCCAGCAACATTAAAGATGTTCTGGCCGCACGAGAGACTCCTGCTGACCTACATGAACTCATTCATCTAGCCACTCGCATTGACATGCGTTCTTCCGGATGGCGTCTGGAGCTCCGCCTGGATATGGACTTTGTTCGCACGAAGCGTTTTTTCTCTCCGGCTCCTCTCTCCTCTGGTCCTCTGCAATCTGTTCCTGTGCTTCCCGCCGCGGAGGCTATGCAAGTTGACCGGTCTCGCTTGACACCTCAAGAGAGGACACGACGCCGCATGGAGAATCTTTGCCTGTACTATGCTGGTACCGAACACTTCCTGAAGGATTGTCCTATCCGTCCTCCCCGCCTGGAAAGACGTACGCTGACTCCGCACAAAGGTGACACAGTTCTTGATGTCAACTCTGCTTCTCCACGCCTTACTGTGCCTGTGCGGATATCTGCCTCTACCTTCTCCTTCTCTACTATGCTCTTCTTGGATTCCGGATCTGCAGGAAAATTTTTTTTGGCCTCTCTCATCAACAGGTTCTACGTTCCTGTGACCAGTCTCGCCAGACCCCTCTACATCTATTGTTTTTACAATAAACGATTGGACTGTCTCGTACGTTTCCACACAGAACCCCTCCTAATGTGCATCGGACCTCATCACGGAAAAATTGAGTTTTTTTTCCTCAGGTTCTTTGGCCCCAAGAAGAGGGGGAGACCCAAGGGGGGGGGTACTGTTACGCCGAGCGCTCCGGGTCCCCGTTCCTCCCCGGAGCGCTCGCCTCATCTTCGTTGTTGCAGCGCCCCGGTCAGATCCACTGACCGGGTGCGCTGCGGTCCCGCCTTCAGCCGGGATGCGATTCGCGATGCGGATAGCGCCCGCTCGCGATGCGCACCCCGGCCCCCGTACCTGACTCGCTCTCCCTCGGTCCTGTCCCGGCGCGCGCGGCCCCGCTCCCTAGGGCGCGCGCGCGCCGGGTCTCTGCGATTTAAAGGGCCAGTGCACCAATGATGGTGCCTGGCCCAATCTTCCCAATTAGCTTAATTGGCTCCCACCTGTGCACTTCCCTATATCTAGTCACTTCCCCTGCACTCCCTTGCCAGATCTTGTTGCACTTGTGCCTAGTGAAAGCGTTTCCTTGTCTGTTCCTAGTCCGTGTTCCTGACCTCCTGCCGTTGCCCCTGACTACGATCCTTGCCGCCTGCCCCCGACCTTCTGCTACGTCCGACCTTGCTTCTGCCTACTCCCTTGTACCGCGCCTGTCATCAGCAGTCAGAGAGGTGAGCCGTTGCTAGTGGATACGACCTGGTCACTACCGCCGCAGCAAGACCATCCCGCTTTGCGGCGGGCTCTGGTGAAAACCAGTAGTGACTTAGAACCGGTCCACTAGCGCGGTCCTCGCCAATCCCTCTCTGACACAGAGGATCCACTACTTGCCAGCCGGCATCGTGACACACACTGTCACAGGAATATTCAATCTACTGCTGAGACGCCCACCAGACACCCACATCGAGCTTGATAGGGTCCACAGGGCGCTCAGAGCACCGAGCACGGACTCCTCTCGTCCACGCGATGTCATTTGCAGAGTCCATAAGTATACTCTGAAGGAACAGATCATGCTCAAAGCAAGGCAACGCGGAGATGTGGACTTTGATGGTGCAATCCTACAGTTATACCCGGACTTATCCAGACGCACCCTGCGACAAAGGGCCCTCCTCCGGCCTCTTCTGAGAGAACTCCAGAATCGGAATTTGTTCTACAGATGGGGCTTCCCGTTTGCCCTGCATGTCACTGCTGGGGATGTGAACGCTTCCCTGCGAGAGCCGAGAGACTTGCCGCTTTTCCTGTCATCGCTGGGCTTGCCGCCCTTGTCTCTGCCGGAGTGGGACATCTTCCTGAAGGACCCGTATGCTGCACCCCCGGGCATTCGTCTCTCTCACAGACTACCAGCTAGGCGACCCAACCCGGGCTGGCCGCTACCGCAACGCCACAGGAGAACAAGGCGTAACTCCTCCGGACCCACTGCTGATGACTGAGTGGAGCAGCTTACCCCTTTTTTTTTTGTGGGACGCAGTTTTTCTATTGTTGACCTGTCTCCCTCACACATGAAGAGTGGTGCATCGCACCTGCCTTCCCCCCTCACTTTAGAAACCTCCTCACACTGCAGGCATAGCCTTACCCCAACTAGGGCTGGTGTGGGTTTACTACACCTGATAGGCAGACAAAAATTTTTCTGCAACTAGTACTACCTTGCAGGCACTTGAGCTTGCTTTTTAGTTTTTTTCTTTGTTGTTTTAGTGTTTTGTTTCCCTGTTTCTGATCCCTGTTTTTTCTCTTTTCCAGTAGGACTGGTTGTTCACTCCCCGCCGGGCCCCTGTTGCTGTGTCATCTCGATCTACGCTGTCCAGCTATCGCCCAGAGTGCTTAATGGCAGAGGTGAAGTTGGTCACCCTGAATGTTCAGGGATTCAATGTTCCGGAGAAGAGGTCACAAATTCTCTACCATATGCTCAAGCTCAAGGTCAGACTTATATGTTTACAGGAGACCCACTTTAAAACAGGTCATGTCCCAGATAGACTCAGCAGGTACTTCACCACCTGGTTCCATAGCTCCAACCCGGATTCCCGCTCGAAGGGGGTATCTATTGGTATACACCGATCCCTACCATTTAGTGTACAGGCTGTCCGGGTGGATCAGAACGCTCGATATCTCTTTGTTCGGGGCAACATATTGAACCAGGTGGTGATGGTAGCGACGGTCTATGCCCCTAACAGCGGTCAGGTGGCCTTTCTGGCAAAGACTCTGGAGGAACTGTCTTCATTTGCCCAGGGTATGGTGTTGCTGGGTGGGGACTTTAATGTTGCGGTTCACCCACTGCTGGATGCGTCCGCGGGCCACTCAGCAATCTCCTTTCGCCAACTGAGCAGACTTAAAAAATTATTGCACTCCCTCCAGCTGTGCGACGTGTGGCGCCTCCAGCATCCGGGTGATCGGGACTACACCCACTTTTCATCCCCACATGGATCATATAGCAGGCTGGACTATGTGTTCCTGTCACACTACCAGCTACCCAGATTGTCATCCTCGCAGATCGGAAGCCTCTTTCTTTCCGATCACGCCCCGGTTTACTGTACAGTGATGATCCCTTCCTTGAACACCCCACGGTTTTCATGGCTTTTGAACGAGTCCCTCCTCCTGGACACCCTTTGCCTGTCGGATCTGAGGATGGCGATCCCGCACTTTCAGTCCGATCACGCAAATGACCAGACCTCCTTGCCCCACCAATGGGAAGCTCTTAAGTGTGTGTTGCGTGGTATTTTGATCAGCCATAGCTCTCGCCTTAAGAGAGAAAATGCAGCCAAACTGAAGCGCCTTCTTGAGACGCTCCGTGATTTGGAGGCCTTGCACAAACGAACTCTCTTGGAGTCTACGTTGAGGGAACTCATCAAAATTCGTCATGAAATCCGCTCCCTTCTGAACGACTCTTTCAGACAGTACAGCCAGAGATGCGCAAAGGCCTTTTATGAATGGGGCAAAAAACCGGGCAGACAATTGGCCAGAGCTCTCAAAGAGAGAGAAGGTCGGCTTTATTTGTCCCGTCCATAAATACTCCGGGTGGTGGAAAGTCGTACCTTACTGCTGACATATTGACGGCCTTTGAAAAATATTGCTATGATCTCTACAACCTTCCCACCCAGCCGTCCCCCCCCCCCCCCACATCCACTGTCGTCTCCCTCTCTGGCTGACTACATACGGCGGACGGCTCTCCCGCGTCTGTCGGAGGAGGACATAGCTGCCTTGGAGGCCCCGTTCTCCGAGGAGGAGATTGCACAAGCGATCTCTAACCTGCCCTTGGGCAAAAGCCCGGGACCGGATGGGTACACGTCCAAATTCTTTAAAACACTGAAAGATAGCCTGCTCCCTGTCCTCGGTAGGACGTTTAATAGTATCACCCCGAACCTGGGATTTCCCACCGATTCACTCAGTGCCTATATAACGGTCATCCCTAAAGAAGGACGGGACCCAAACCTCTGCGCTAGCTACCGCCCTATATCTCTGCTGAACACAGATCTCAAACTGTTAGCCAAATTGCTGGCGGATCGTTTGGCTTTGGTCCTTGCCCCCCTAGTCCACCCTGATCAGACCGGATTTATATGCTCCCGAGAGGCACATGATAACACGGTACGTGCCTTCTCGATAATCCATAGGGCTACTGCTCATAAGAAACCGCTGTTACTCCTTTCTCTCGACGCGGAGAAGGCTTTTGACAGGGTGGACTGGGGATTCATGAGAGCAACGCTGGAACAGATAGGCCTAGGCCCTTCTATGCTAGGGCGAGTGACAGCTTTTTACAGAGACCCTCAGGCCCGGGTGAGAATCAATGGGTCCTTATCAACTCCGATACCCATCCGGAATGGGACGCGCCAGGGGTGCCCGCTTTCCCCCCTTCTGTACGTTCTGTGCATGGAGCATTTACTGAATGCTCTCAGATCTGATCCGAACATTAAGGGGTTTACCCTTGGGGGAGGCGGACATCTCTGCTCTGCGTTCGCAGACGACCTCCTCCTCTACCTATCTTCCCCGTGCTCCTTCTTACCTGCAGCCCTGCTCGTCCTGAGGGAATACTCCCACTACAGCAAGCACAGGATCAATATGTCCAAGAGTGTGGCCCTGCCATTAGCCCTCCCGGTGGATAGTGTATTACGGTTAAAGAGGGATCACCCCTTTCACTGGGCTACCGGGTCCTTTAAATATCTAGGCATCCATATCCCGATAGACCTGTCAGACACCTTCGCCCTGAATTTCCAACCGTTGTCGGTGACTCTTGCTAAGGACTTAAATAGATGGACATCTGGCGCTTTCTCCTGGCTGGGCCGCGCCAATATTGTTAAAATGAACTTTCTTCCGAGGCTGTTGTATCTTTTCCAGACGATCCCGATAGCTCTCCTATTTTCGCAAACTTGACAAAATGATTCGCTCATTTATATGGGCGCGACGGTCGTCTAGGATCTCTGGCCGGGTCTTGGTTAGGAGGAAGCAGGCAGGTGGTCTGGCAGTCCCTGACTGCCGGGCTTACTATGTAGCGGCTACCCTGGCCAGACTCCTGGATTTCTTCCACGGCCGTGTCTCTAAACAGTGGGTGGTGCTGGAATCGTATGGCGCAACTATGAATGTAGCCCTGTATCCTTGGCTACCCCCGACCATATACTCGCAACGTGTGTTGGAGACACTGCCTTGGGTGTCTAGAGAGTTGATTGTTACCCATACCAGATACTTGCGTAGATCTCAGGTCTTTTCGGCTGATGGTCCGCTGACCCCGATCATTGGCAACCCTAGTTTTCCACCGGGTATGACTACTGACTCTTTCCTGGGTCTTTCCTCATCCCCAGCCCTACCCATACGTCGTTTTCTTAATGGGACACAGTTGAAGCCATACAATGACTTAGTCCCGTCACATCTTCAGACTTCCATCAGGCTGATGCAATACCTTCAGCTAAGACACTTCCTTGATACTGCTGGGCGTTCCTTGAGGTTGGACTGACCCCCTTCTCCCTTTTGAAGAGCTGTGTGTTCCCCCCCCCCCCCCCCCGGTGTATAAGGTGGTTTCTCGAGTTTATGGTCTCTTACAGGATGAAGCGACTCAGCATCCCCCCAAATTTGAATCATCCTGGGAGGAGGAACTACACACCACTGTTGCTCGCTCTGATTGGACGACGGCTTATGAAATGTGTCATCAGATCTCAATATCTTGCAGGGCACAGGAAACCAACTATAAGATCTTGTCTAGGTGGTATAGAGTACCGGCCCTATTCCACAAATTCTACCCTTCAGTATCGGACCTTTGCTGGCGCTGTGGTACTGATAGGGGGACCATGTCCCATATCTGGTGGTCCTGTCCTTCCCTCACGGCCTTTTGGATGACAGTAACTTCACGGATTACCCTAGTGACTGGTGTGACTAACCCCAATGACCCAAAGGGGCTGCTCCTGTCCATAATACTGACCTCCAGAAAGTCACCCTCTAGACTTTTGGCTAACATGATGCTTATGGCTGCTAGGTCAGTGATTCCCAAGAGATGGAAAGACTGTAATCCCCCAACTGTCACCGAGTGGTATAAGGAAATCCTGTTTGTTAGCCGTATGGAGGAACTGATGGCTGATTCCAATGGTCGCACCGCTAGATACACTGTGATTTGGGGCCCGTGGATTAGCTTTACTGGTACCCAGCTCTACAGGGAGGCCTAACGAGTTTGTCTAGGTTTCCCCTCCTCCCTCCCTCTCCCTCCCCCCCCCCCCCTCAGTGTTTCGGACCTCTCCTCCGGAGTCATTATTGAAACGTTTCGAACCTACATGATTGCCTCGGGACACGGGGCCCCGGCGGTGACTGGGACACTGGTATCAAGTAAGTGACTTCCCAATTCTGCTTCTGGCGACCCCTCCCCTCTCCCCCCCCCCCTTATTTCTCTCTCCTTTTTTCTTCTCACTATTTGTCATGTTACTTTTCACCCACTCTTTCTCTTCCGCTGGAAACAGCTTAACCCGTCCCATTGTTACCTACCCGATTTTTGGTTTCTCTATTTTTATACTTGCTATGATTTGCCTTTCAATGCTTCCTAAACTCAGCATTGCTCTTTATTGATTGCTGACCAGCAGTAGCACTCTTACTTTGTTCTCACGTACTTATGAGAACAGTGGCTTTCTTTGCTACTTATTGCTCATGCATGGATGTCACTGCTAATATATTCATGGCTTGTATTTTGCATGTTTTCAATAAAAGTTTGTTCGAAATAAAAAAAAAATAAAAAAATAACAGGGTAAACTACCCTTAAGATATCAAGACTAACTTTTTAGTAGTACTTGCACACATAGTACCTAAATAGCTCACTTAAATGTACTATCTCAGTCTTCTTAAGTACATACACAAAAACAAAAATATGTCTCACACTCAAGAAACGCTTAGGAATTGTAGCCTATTGATATTCAATTCCTGCCACTGTTAGGTACACTCATATTTCTCTTCTCTTTATTACGTGTGTGAGATGCTCTACTTGGCCAGTAGATGCTCTTGCGAGCACGTATTTCTAAAGGTAACCTAGGTAAGGTTATACTGTTGTGTTCTAAGGGTAAGTAGCGTGTAGCTGATAGACCTTAGTAGCTAACCTTATTAGTAGAGAGCCTCAGGCAAGCCAATATGCCCTTTTTGTGTACTAACAGGTGACTCATCGTGGCAAAACAAAAGTAAATGTGGTGAGATTTCAAAAATGTTTTAGTCGGCTTGAAACTAAAGGTATAGAGAGCTGTACTAATGTCTAGTTAGCCTCATAAATGTATAGAGAGCTATAAAAATGTCTATGGCGCTAGAAACTAATGTCTAGATAGCTTCATAATGTCTAGATAGCTTCATTATGCTTAGATAGCTTCCTAATCCCTAGTCCCCAAAGTTAGAGTCCCTAGGACTGTCTGGGTTCGCTTTCCTCATTTAACCCTTAGTTACCCCTTAGTCACTTAATATTTGTAAATATTATCTATCTAAATAAATGTATATGGTAATACTCACTGTTTTAGTGTTGCAGGACCTGTGGGTCATGTGACCGGGTTGCAGAACTCTATGGATTTTGCTAAAGGACCTTTGGTGGTTTTGGACATGTGATCACCCACAATCCATTGTAACGGTGAGTGACAGCTGATTGGACCAATCCAAAACGGCCAGCCCCTGCCCATACAAGGGAGCTGCGCCATCTTGTCGCTCTCTTGGGTTGCTGACTCTGGAAGAGGTAGGACCTTCGCAGCTTCCAAGACAAATTACTAGGCCCAAAGCCTTGCGGCTTAGGCCTGCGCTAGTGACGGATAGCTCTTACAATTCCCCGCTATCTCCGCAAGATCTCCGGACCTAATCCAACCCCTAAATCCGGCGGATCTATGCAAATACAATCCTCAAAATCTAAAGGGAGCTTTCCGGTCCTAAGCATCTGTCAATCACTGCTGTGCTGTTTGTAAAGACTCTGTTATCTGGACTGTTACCGTTACTGCATATACAGAAAATCTTGGGAAGGGTGGCGATATGCCCAGCATCACTACAGAATTTTACCCCTCACCCTGGCGTCACGAGTGACAAGGGTTAACAGCGCCCATTATGTATAGAAGTGCAACACCCCTAGTGCCCTACAACCCCCAGGCGTACCACATTAATATATATGTATATATTTAATAATTATATTTATCCTATAGTAATGTATAGTGCTTACCTTGTTCAGCGTCGCAGAACCTTCGGTCATGTGACCATGCTAGTAACCTCTATGGTATGTTGTAGGACCTAAGGAGGTCCTTGGGTCACTTGTTACCAAACAAATCTCTGTAATGGTGATTGACATCAGTATGGACCAATTAGCGTTAGTTCAGCCCCTGCCCATATAAGGGAGCTGCATCCAGTTATCGCTCTCTTGGGTTGCTGCTCTTGTGGATGCCGGACTAACAGGACGGTGCTACGCAACTTTCAAAGACACGCTAGGCCTCAAAACCTGCAGGCCTCAGCGGAATCAAAACCGTGAGTTCAAATCTAAATCCCGCAAATGCTAGCGTGACTACTGGACCGCAATTAACTCCTAAATCCAGTGGAGCAACGCAACATACTAAAAAGACCCTTAATGCTAAAGTCCCATCCTTTGTCAATCTCCAAGAAAAGCTGTTGTTATGCTCAGAGACTGTTGTATTATTGAAGCTTGCAGAAAACCTTCAGTAAAAGTTAATACTGTTTCAGAAACTCTCCGGTTGTGAACAATCTATTCTTCTTATCTACCTCTCTAATGCTCTTGAGAAGGGTGGCGGTAGGAAAAGCGTAATTGAGGAACCCATACCCTGGCGTCAGGAATAGCAAGGGTTAACAGGCACCCTTTAATTACTGCACAGCTACACTCCTCATACAATACACCTCCCAGGCTATCACAGGTGTCTCCAGCTGTTGGAAAACTCCCGGCATGCCTTGACAGTCAGTGGCTGTCCGGCAATACTGGGAGTTGTTGTTTTTCAACAGCTGGAGGCTCCGTTTTGGAAACACTGCCGTACAATGTTTTTTTTTATTGGTGGGGGGGGGGGATGGGGACTGTGTAGGGGTACTGTATGTGTATATGTAGTGTTTTACCCTTTACTATGTGTTAGTTTAGTGTAGTGTAGTGTTTTTAGGGTACATTCACACGGGCGGGGGGCGGGGGGCAAACCTCCAGCTGTTGCAAAACTACAACTCCCAGCATGCACTGACAGACCATACATGCTGGGAGTTGTATTTGTGCAAAATCTGGAGGCACATTGGTTGTGAAATACAGAGTTTGTTACTTAACTCAGTGTTTCGCAACCAGTGTGCCTCCAGCTGTTGCAAAACTAGAACTCCCAGCACGTACAGTCTCTCAGTGCATGCTGGGAGTTGTATTTTTGCAACTGCTGGAAGCACACTGGTTGCAAAACACTGAATTAGGTAACAAACTCGGTTTCACAACCAATGTGTTTCCAGCTGTTGCAAAACTGCAACAATCAGCATGCATTAACAGTCGAAGGGCATGCTGGAAGTTGTAGTTTTACAACAGCCGGAGGCACACTGCTACAACTCCCAGCATGCCCTTTGGTAGTCTGTGCATGCTGGGAGTTGTAGTTGTGCAACAGCTGGCTGCACACTTTTTGATAGAAAAAAATGTGCCTCCAGCTGTTGCATAACTACAACCCCCAGCATGCACAGACTACCAAAGGGCATGTTGGGAGTTGTAGTTGGAACTCCAGCTGTTGCAAAACTACAACTCCCAGCATGCCCTTTGGCTGTGCATGCTGCGAGTTGTTGCTAAGCAACAGCAGGAGGTGAATAGGTCTCACCTCCTGCTGTATCCTGCCACCGGAACCACCGCCGCTGCTGCTGCCGATCCTACTGCTCCTGTCGCCGCCACCGATCCCGAGGGGACCCCCGCCAGACCAGGGCAAGGTAGGAGACCCCCGCTGGCGCCGATCTCCGCCATCTTCGCCATACCGATCGCCACCTAGCAGGGATGTGATTGGTCGATCGTTCCGACCAATCAATCACATGATCGTGATGCGGCACCCATGCCACCTCACTCCTGCTGGGTAAGGGTGAATGGGGCTGTCTTGGAAAGCTCCATTCACCCATTTTTTCCGGGTCAACAGAAAAGCAGCAAATCGTTGGTCTGAATTTACCGACTATTTGGTCTCGGACCCCCGCCCAGGGGTTTGCACGGGGTGGCTGCTGATAGATATCAGCAGTCACCCCGGTCCAGTCCCCGCCCGGCGAGCGGCGGGGACCAGAATTCCCACGGGCGTATCCATATGCCCTCAGTCCTAAAGGAGTTTAAAAGGGGGGCGTATGGATACGCCCGGCATCCTTAAGGGGTTAATTTTAGAAAAAAGGTACCTTACCAGCCACCCCTGTAAAAATCAGCTCAAATGTACATAGTGCACTCACTCCTGAGCCATGTTGTGCTCCCGCAGAGCATTTTACATCCACATATGGGGTATTTCCATACTCAGGAGAAATTATGTTACAAATTTTGGGGGTCTTTTTTTTCCCTTTTACTATTTGTGAAAATATGGGGCAACGCCAGCACGTTACTGTAAAAAATTAATTTTATTTACAATAACATGCTGGAGTAGACCCCAACTTTACCTTTTCATAAAGAGCAAAAGGAGAAAAAGCTCCCCAAAATTTGTTAGGCAATTTCTCCCGATTACGGAAATACCCCATATGTGGTCCTAAAATGTTGCCTTGAAATATGACAGGGCTCCGAAGTGAGAGAGCGCCATGCCTATCTGAGGCCTAAATTCAGGATTTGCATAGGAATGGACATAGGGGTATTCTACGCCAGTGATTTCCAAACAGGGTGCCTCCAGCTGTTGCAAAACTCCCAGCCTGCCAGGATAGTCAATGGCTGTCCGGCAATACTGGGAGTTGTTGTTTTGCAACAGCTGAAGGCTCTGTTTTGGAGACAGTGCCGTACCTGATGTTTTTCATTTTTATTGGGGGGGGGGGGGGGGGACTGGGGGGGGGGGAGGGGGGACTGTGTAGGGGTATGTGTATATGTAGTGTTTTACTTTTTATTTTGTGTAGTGTAGTGTTTTTAGGGCACATTCACATGGGCAGGTTCACAGCGAGTGAAAATTTTAGGGAAAATTTGCTGCATCTCAAACTTGCAGCGTGAGACTCGCTGTAAACCCGCCCATGTGAATGTACCCTGTGCAAACCTGTTGCAAAACTACAACTCCCAGCATACCCTTTGGCTGTCCGTGCATGCTGGGAGTTGTAGTTTTGCAACATCTGGAGGGCCGCAGTTTGGGGATCACTGTGCAGTTTTCTTCAATCTGTGCTATTCCAGATGTTGCAAAACTACAACACCCAGCATGCCCAGACAGTCGTGGAATGCTGGGAGTTGTAGTTTTGTAACATCTGGCCCTTAAGATGTTGATGAACTACAACTTCCAGCATGCCTGGGCAGTCTGGGCATGCTTGGAGTTGAAGTTTTGCAACATCTGGAGGGCTACAGTTTAGACACCACTACTTAGCGGTCTCCTAACTGTTCTCCTCCAGTTGTTGCAAAACTACAACTCCCAGCATGCCCTTCGGCTGTCAGGGCATGCTGAAGTTGTAGTTTTGCAAGAACTGGAGGCACACTGGTTGGGAAACATTGTTTCCTAACTCAGTGTTACCCAACCCATGTGCCTCCAGCTGTTGCAAAACTTCAACTCCAAGCATGGCCAGACTGCCCAGGCATGCTGGGAGTTGTAGTTTGGCAACATCTGAAGGGCCAGATGTTACAGAACTACAACTCCCAGCATGCCTGGACTGTCTGGGCATGCTGAGAGTTGTAGTTTTGCAGCATCTGGAAGAGCATAGATTGGAGACCACTGCACAGTGGTCTCCAAACTGTGGCCCTCCAGATGTTGCAAAACTACAACTCCCAGCATGCCCAGACAGCCAAACTCCTAGAAGCAGCAGTGAATATAACTTTACGGTGATCTTCACTACTGCTTCCACTTGCCTGCCGCCGCTGTCTTCTATACTTGCCTGTTGCCGCAGCCTCCACGTGTGCCTGCCGCTGGTCCCCGATCCTTACTGCCGCGCCGTCCCGACGGTCCCTGCGCAGGTATATGCCGCTGCCCCCCACTGCTCCGGGATCCTCTTCCTCCGCTCTGCCTGAATTCTAAGGGTGGACAGAGAAGGGGGTTCTGAACTTTAAACCCCCCCCCCAGTCAGCGATCACTGTGATCGCTGACCAGGACCATCCACAGATGGTCCTGGGGGGGCTTGCAGAAGTTGTCTTCCACTGGTAAGTTGTCTTCGCTGGAACCCGCGAGTGAGCCGGTAATTCCCGGCTCCCTGCAGGATTGCAGGTGTCTCACGTTGTTACTCTACTGATCCGTTGAAACCGTGGATCGCAGGATTCTGAATATAGACAGTGGATCTGCATATGTCTTTTTTTCACAGGCGGTGATACTGACTATAAGCTACCTGGGTCAATATGCTACATGCCTTATTCCACTGTCTCTATATAAGATTGTTATTATGCTTTCCTTTTTAGGTTTCTTTGGCATATACATTAATTGATTTTTATATATTTTGTGGTACCTATCTGGATAATAGAAAGATAGTTATATACTCCTCCCTGATGACGCCACTGTAAACGGTGGCAGAAACTCGTTGGTGGAAGTTCTATCATAATATCATGTTTTTGTTACGTACCTTATCCAGTGACTGCGCTGGCTGTGTATCTATCTTACATTTTAACAGTGATTGTGCAATAGGGATGTTGGCTGGGCTCAGCAATTATCCATAAAATAGCACTCTTCTCTGTTTAATTTTGCCATTTGGCTATTTCATGAATCAACACCTATAATAGTTTAATAATTTTAATTGCTACTAGTAAAAGTTATATTTTAAGCACATCCGGAGACTCTTATGTTCTCACTTTTTTGATACTTCCACTGGTAACAGCAGGACTTCTGCCAGTTAATCCGTGCAATGCTGCGCATCACCGGGTTAACTGCATGACATATAAAAATGTCATGATGCGCGAACTACCTGCACATCATGACATTTATATATGTCATTCTGCGGGAACGGGCTAATCAGACGAACTAGGCGGCCGCGAGGCCCTTTTTAGCGCGAGGCCTTAGGTGGCGGCCTAAATTGCCAAATTAGAGAGCCGCCCCAGGGGAAATGCTTTTATGCTGTCTTGTGGCAGGACTCATGTCTCATCAGAACACAACTGTAATTTTTACATATTTTCCTGAGACATAACTGCATGCCAGGTTTTGCAGCAATCTGACATTTTGGTCCTTCTGGCTCTAGGTGAGGTAGGCGCTGGCCTAAAGTGTCCATCTGATAAGGGCTACACTCACTCTGCACCCCCATATCACCCTCCATCTGTCTACCCATCCATATAACCCTGCATCTGTCTGCACCCATATAATCCTCTGCCATCTATTTGTACCCTCATATCTCCCTCCCCTGTCTGAACATCCATATCACCCTCCATTTGTCTGCACCCCCATATCACCCCCCAGTCTGCACCCTCATATCACCTTCCCCTGTCTGCACCCTCGAATCACCCTATAATTGTCTGCACCCTCATGTCACCCTTCCCTGTCTGCAGCCTCATATCACCTTCCCCTGTCTGCACCCTCATGTCACCCTCCAATGTCTGCACCCTCATGTCACCCTCCAATGTCTGCACCCTCATATCACCCCCCAGTCTGCACCCTCATATCACCTTCCCCTGTCTGCACCCTCAAATCACCCTATAATTGTCTGCACCCTCATGTCACCCTCCCCTGTCTGCACCCTCATATCACCCTCCCCTGTCTGCACCCTCCTATCACCCTCCCCTGTCTGCACCCTCATGTCACCCTCCAATGTCTGCACCCTCATGTCACAATCCCCTGTCTGCACCCTCATGTCACCCTCCCCTGTCTGCACCCTCGAATCACCCTATAATTGTCTGCACCCTCATGTCACCCTCCCCTGTCTGCACCCTCATATCACCCTCCCCTGTCTGCACCCTCATGTCACCCTCCAATGTCTGCACCCTCATGTCACCCTCCAATGTCTGCACCCTCATATCACCCCCCAGTCTGCACCCTCATATCACCTTCCCCTGTCTGCACCCTCAAATCACCCTATAATTGTCTGCACCCTCATGTCACCCTCCCCTGTCTGCACCCTCATATCACCCTCCCCTGTCTGCACCCTCCTATCACCCTCCCCTGTCTGCACCCTCATGTCACCCTCCAATGTCTGCACCCTCATGTCACAATCCCCTGTCTGCACCCTCATGTCACCCTCCCCTGTCTGCACCCTCGAATCACCCTATAATTGTCTGCACCCTCATGTTACCCTCCCCTGTCTGCACCCTCATATCACCCTCCCCTGTCTGCACCCTCATGTCACCCTCCCCTGTCTGCACCCTCATGTCACCCTCCCCTGTCTGCACCCTCATGTCACCCTCCCCTGTCTGCACCCTCATATCACCCTCCCCTGTCTGCACCCTCGAATCACCCTATAATTGTCTGCACCCTCATGTCACCCTCCCCTGTCTGCACCCTCCTATCATCCTCCATTTGACTGCACCCTAATATCACACTTCCCTGTCTGCACCCCCATATAATCCTCCATCTGTCTGCACCTCCAAATCACCCTCCATTTGTCTGAGCCCCTATATAACCTGTTAGTAAGGTTCCCTGTGTGTCAGTAAGATCCTTCCCCTGTCAGTAAGCCCACCTGTGTGTCAGTGTGATCCTCTGTCTGTCAGTAAGGCCTTATGTATGTCAGTAAGATCCTCTCCCTGTCAGTGAGGCCCTCTCTGTGTCAGTAAGACCCTCTGCTTATCAGTAAGGCCCTCTCTGTGTCAGTAAGATCCTCTGCCTGGCAGTAAGGCCCTTTCTGTGTCAGTAAGCTCCTCTGCCTGTCAGGAAGACTTTCTTTGTATCAGTAAGATCATCTGCCTGTCAGTATGTACCTCTATGTGTCAGTAAGATCCTCTCCCTGTCAGAAAAGCCTTCTCTGTGTCAGTTAGATCCTCCACCTGTCAGTATGTCCCTCTATGTGGCAGTAAGATCCTCCACCTGTCAGGAAGCCCACCTGTGTGTCAGTAAGATCCTCCACCTGTCAGTAAGCCCACCTGTGTGTCAGTAAGATCCTCCGCTGACAGTAAGATCCTCCGCTGACAGTAAACCACATAGTAAACCTTAGATAATGTTGGAGGAACACTTTCCAAACACTAACGCTTTCTCGGGGAAACATTGGTGAACCTGGGTGGTGGAGGACCTTAGAAAGGACCCATTTTTGCCCTCGCTATAATCTCTCTCTGGTTGGAATTCTGCATTCATTATATGAGACCTAGTGAAGAAGATTGTTCAGCAAAGTCAATTGTAAATCTGTCTACATCTTATATAGAACATCTCATTCTCCCATAACTAAGACTGGACACCCACAAATTTCTATGATAAAAAATATTTATGGTGCTCGGCTTAAAAATAAGGTCCCAGTGGTGGTGAAGCCGTATGATGTCCTATATACTGCTTTTTGGAGACAATGGAGGGGATTTAGCAAAACCTGTGCAGAGGAAAAGTTGACCGGTTGCCCATAGCAACCAATCAGATGGCTTCTTTTACTTTTCATAGGCCATTTAAAAAAATGTAAGAAGCAATGTGATTGGTTGCTATGGGCAACTGGTCAACTTTTCCTCTGGACAGGTTTTGCTAAATCTCCTCCTATGGACATAATCTAATGTATCTGAGTGATGACACTTATTGAATGTAGCAGAACATTACAGGCCATTACAAGGCTTTATTATTTCTACCATTAGCAGCAAGTAGATGGTCTGGTTTATTCCAGCCTCCTTATTCTAACCTTCCAGCAGAGTTTATGGGCACCACTGCCAACCTATACAACACATAAAAGTCACATCACCTGCCCCATCTACTAATAATAAAGCACTACAAGAATCAGCCATGAATATCTCCATTCTTCTGGACCCTAGGCTATCACCCATGATGCCTATATCACAATGTATATGGATCCACAGGTCCCTGGACCACTGGTAGCAGGTGCCACCTGATGTTTTGATGACATCACGTCACCTGGACAACGGCTGTTGTTGTTGTTTACCCACAACTGTCAGTTGGACCGAGCGGACGGACGTCTACAGGATCCCAAAGATGGCGGCTACTGGAGGAAGAAGAGATGGCGAGAAGGAGAGAGGAGAGAAGAGGGAAGAGGAGAGCGGAGGAAAGAGGAAGAGGGAAGAGGAAAGCGAGGAGGTGAAGGAGAGCGGAAAGAAGAGGAAGGAGGAAGAGGTGAGCGAGGAGGTGAAGAAGAGGAAGAGAGAAGAGGAAAGCGAGGAGGTGAAGAGCAGAGAGAAGAGGAAGGAGGAAGATGTGAGCGAGGAGGTGAAGAAGAGGAAGATAGAAGAGGAAAGCAAGGAGGTGGAGAAGACAGGAGAGAAGAGGAAGGAGGAAGAGGTGAGCGAGGAGGTGAAGAAGAGGAAGAGAGAAGAGGAAAGCGAGGATGTGGAGAAGAGGAGAGGAGAAGATGCCAGATTATTGGAGGATGAGGAGCCAAGACCAGGCACCAGCCAGGACCCCGGAACATCAAGCTCCTACCCCAAATTTAACATCTATCACCTCACTGTCCATCAGGTATTGGGTAGGGGCAGCTTTGGAGTGGTAAGTTTATTTATGTTTTTTTTTTTTTGTTAAATGGACAGTCAATGTGGTTTTTCCCATTGATATTCTGCAGCTAATTGTAAGTCTAGAAAATAACCAGCGTAGGCCATCTTAATGTAGAGCAACAATGTGGGGCCATGTTGAACTTTCAGTGACCAGTATTAGAGAGTGTGAGAGCGATTTAGGACATTGCTCCCCATTCACACCTGAGACATGTAACCAGGGCTGCCATCAGAAATTTTGGGGCCCCTTACGCAGCTTAATTCCAGGCCCCCCCCCCCCCCTCGAGTCCGCCCCAGGGCCAACTCCCAACCCATTTTTTTTCCTAATGATATATTTCTAATTACTTTATAGAAGATTGTAGTGCAGTAATACACTGTGCTGCAAAGTAATTTTACTGCGCCACACTCTGCTGTAATCTAATATACCCTATTCTGAATACTGTGAAACTTTCTGTGTACTTTCTCCAGCACAATGTCCACCTCTATATAGTTGTAGACCCCCTCTCTGCCCCCACATATATATATACACATATATATAGTTGTACACCTCCTCTGTGCCCCCATACATAGTTGTACACCCATCTTTGCCCCATATATAGTTATAGGCCAATTTTGTGCCCCCATATATAGTTGTAGGCCCCTGTGCTCCATATATAATTGTAGGTCCCACGTGCCTCCAATATACATGATTGTAGACCCCCTTTGTGCCCCTGTGTGTAATAATAGGCCCCCTTTGAGCTCCCATAGTTATAGGCCCCACCTTTCAGCTCCCACAGTTAGTTATAGGCCCACCCTTTCAGCCCTAAGTTAGTTATAGCCCCCCCCTTTCAGCCCCCACAGTTAAATATAGCCCCCCCTTTCAGCCCCCTCAATTAAATATAGGCCCCCCCCCCTTTCAGCCCCCACAGTTAAATATAGACGCCTCCTTTCAGCCCCCACAGTTAAATATAGGCCCCCCCGTTCAGCCCCCACAGTTAAATATAGACCCCCCCTTTCAGCCCCCACAGTTAAATATAGGCCCCCCTTTTAGCCCCCAGTTAAATATAGCCCCCCCCCTTCAGCCCCCACAGTTACATATAGCCCCTCTTTCAGCCCCCACAGTTAAATATAGGCCCCCCCCTTTCAGCCCCACAGTTAAATATAGGCCCCCCCCTTTAAGCCCCCATTTAAATATAGCCCCCCCCCCTTTCAGCCCCACAGCTAAGTATAGGCCCCCCTTTTAGCCCCCAGTTAAATATAGGCCCCCCTTTCAGCCCCCAGTTAAATATAGGCCCCACCTTCCAGCCCCCACAGTTAAATATAGGCCCCCCTTTCAGACCCCAGTTAAATATAGGCCCCCCTTTCAGCCCCCACAGTTAAATATAGGCCCCTTCTCAGGCCCCACAGTTAAATATAGGCCCCCCCATTCAGCCCCTAGTTAAATATAGGCCCCCCTTTCAGCCCCCAGTTAAATATAGGCCCCCCTTTCAGCCCCCAATTAAATATAGGCCTCTTCTTTCAGCCCCCTCAGTTAAATATAGCCCCCCCTTTCAGCCCCCTCAATTAAATATAGCCCCCCCCCCTTTCAGCCCCCACAGTTAAATATAGACGCCCCCTTTCAGCCCCCACAGTTAAATATAGGCGGCCCCCTTTTCAGCCCCCACAGTTAAATATAGGCCCCCCTTTCAGCCCCCACAGTTAAATATAGGCCCCTTTTCAGGCCCCACAGTTAAATATAGGCCCCCCCATTCAGCCCCCAGTTAAATATAGGCCCCCCATTTCAGCCCCCAGTTAAATATAGGCCCCCCTTTCAGCCCCCAGTTAAATATAGGCCCCCCCTTTCAGCCCCCAGTTAAATATAGGCCCCCCCTTTCAGCCCCCACAGTTAAATATAGGCCCCCCCTTTCAGCTCCCACAGTTAAATATAGGCCCCCCCTTTCAGCCCCCTCAGTTAAATATAGGCCCCCCCTTTCAGCGCCCTCAGTTAAATATAGCCCCCCCCCCCCTTTCAGCCCTCACAGTTAAATATAGGCCCCCCTTTCAGCCCCCACAGTTGATATAGGCCCCCCTTTGTGCCCCAACAAGTAGTTATAGGCCCCATGTACCCCCACAGACATACTGCCTCCAGACATTCACGGTATATGGCTGGAGGCAGTATGTCTGTGCTCTGACCAGACTGGAGGAGCCCCCAGACTGGAGGAGCAGTGGTCGGAGCATTGAAGGCAGCCTGCTGTGGTTACCTTCCTGGCCCGATGTCAGCCACGCGTCTTCCAGGCAGCCCCTTCGCTCCAGTTCTTCTTCGGGCGCGGCTTTCCTCTGACTTCCGGGCCGGCTTGCCGCGTCATAGCGCACCGAACGTGCCTACGCGCGGCACGATCGTTGCGCTAGTACCTCCCGACGGCCACTGCAGTTTTTTTTTTTTTTTTTTTAAAGTGGCAGTGGCCTCCGAGGTATGTGCGGCAGGGACAGGGCCCAGGAAAGAGGGTAACTGACTGACTGATTGTACAGAGTACGGTCAGTCAGTCAGTGGAAAATGGCAGGCCCCCAACGGTCAGTGAGTGAGTAAAAAATAAAAAATAAATGTTGGGCCCGGCCCCCCTCGGGTCCGGGCCCCTTACGGGAGTACCGGCTGTACCCCCCTGATGGCGGCCCTGCATGTAACACTAATGAGTCACAATTACTTATTGGGCCCAATTTGAACATTTCTACTTAGGGTTGTACTCACTTTTTTTTGCCAAGGTTAAGATATTAATGACTTTATGATGAGTTATTTGGGTGGGGGGGGGGGACACACAATATTAAACACTGTTACACTTTACATTGTAGAAGAGTTTCATTTCTTCTGTGTTGTCACATGAAAAGATAAAATAAAATATTTAAAAACATGTGAAGGTTGTACTCACTTATGTCAGATACTGTAAATGTTATAACTGTAATAATCTTTTTTTTAAGCCATTTATCTATTTTTTGCACTGACACTTGACTGAACATATATGTATTTCTCATGTGTTGAACATATAATGTCACCATGATGAATTGTCTTTATACATTTATGATGAATATGCACGTTATACTTGTTATACTTGATATTACTTTATTTGGTAATTACGTGTCTGGGTAAATATAGACCCTTAGTGATGTGTGTGAACATGCTTGAAAAAAGCTTCAACAAGAAGCAGAAATGTGGCAGTGATTTAACTATTATATGGAGAGCTGCAATATATTTTTTTATATACTATATACCCATACATACAGACACTGTGATCTGTAGTTTTTGCCGGTACCACTTGTGCATTGTATTGATTGTTTGATTACTTCTTATGTGTTGATGTGACAAAAATTGGCAATTTTTTTTTTTGCATTCACATCATTGACAATGCAATATCAGGAATGTGAACCAAAGTGAAATAATTGCAGATTTTTGGTCACATCATATCTCAGAAACAATGGAATAAAAGTGATGAAAAAGTCAAATATAAGCAAAAGTTATGTTACAGTGGTACAGTGGTAAAGTTTTTTTTTAAATCAACTAGTGCCAGAAAGTTAAACAGATTTGTAAATTACTTCTATTAAAAAATCTTAATCCTTCCAGTACTTTTTAGGGGCTGTATACTACAGAGGAAATGGTTTTCTTTTTGGATTTCTCTGATGTAATGACTACAGTGCTCTCTGCTGACCTCTGCTGTCCATTTTAGGAACTGTCCAGAGCAGCATATGTTTGCAATGGGGATTTGTTCTCTGGAAAGTTCCAAAAAGGGACAGCAGAGGTCAACAGAGAGCACTTTGGTTATGACAGAAGAGAAATCCAAATAGAAAAGCATTTCCTCTGTAGCATACAGCCCCTAAAAATTACTGGAAGGATTAAGATTTTTTAATGAAAGTACTTTACAAATCTGTTTAACTTTCTGGAACCAGTGGATGGATTTATAAAAAAAAAGTTTTCCAAGGGAGTACCCCTTTATTAAAAACTACAGATAATGGTGCAAAAAATTCTCATACAGCACTGTATGCAGAAAAATAAGAAAGTTATAGGAGGTCAGAATAGGGAAATTTTAAACATACTTTGCCTTTTTTAAAAGAAGTGCAGTAATAGAAAAGAATGCAAACATGAGTATCATTTTAATTGTATTCATCCACATAATTAAAGGGGTACTCCTGTGCAAAACTTTTTTTTAAATCAACTGGTGCCAGAAAGTTAAACAGATTTGTAAATTACTTCTATTAAAAAATCTTAATCTTTCCAGTACTTTTTAGGGTCTGTAAACTACAGAGGAAATGGTTTTCTTTTTGGAACACAGAGCTCTCTGCTGACATCATGACCACAGTGCTCTCTGCTGAAATCTCTGTCCATTTTAGGAACTGTCCAGAGCAACACATGTTTGCTATGGGGATTTTCTCCTACTCTGGACAGTTCTTATAAAGGACTGATATGTAAGCAGAGAGCAGTGTGGTCATGATGTCAGCAGAGAGCTCTGTGTTCCAAAAAGAAAACCATTTCCTCTGTAGTATTCAGCAGCTAATAAGTACTGAAAGGATTAAGATTTTTTAATAGAAGTAATTTACAAATCTGTTTAACTTTCTGGCACCAGTTGATTAAAAAAATAAATAAATAAATAAATAAGTTTTCCATGGGAGTACCCCTTTAAGAAAACATGAAAATTTAACTGTAAAATGCATTGCTTAAAACCAAAACCCCCAAAAATTAGCAAAATTGTGATTTTCTTTAATTTATTTTCTTTTTTCAATTTTAAATTCAAATTTAAGGTGTCTTTATAAAGTACATTTTGTTGTGAAAAAACAAACATATGGGTCTGTGGATGGAAAAATAAAAAGAATTATGGCTCTTGAAAGGTGTAAACTAAAAAATGTGTAAACTAAAATTTGTTGTGTCCTCAAGGCCAAAATTTGCTGTGTCTCTAAAGGGGTATTCCAGAATTTATTTTTTATTTGACATTTGACTATGCTACAGAGGCTGTAAAGTTAGTGTAGTTAATAATGTAGTGTCTGTACCCGTATGTGACGGTTTTCTCACAATTCTTATGTGATTTTCACCCCAATATTTACTTTTACCAGCATACAAAATTACTGTTGTCTCAGATTTTTCCCAGGTTGCAATGCTTCCGAGACCTGACTCACTAGTCAGCTGATGACAGGGAGCCTGTCTGCTTCAATGGGTGGAGCGATCGCTTGGTGGGAGAGAGATCAATCTGCAACTATTGCAACAGCTGTAGGCACCCTGATTGAAAACCACAGGTCTTTTGAATGAATGCTGCTCATTTATGGGAGTGTTACTGATGTGTGGGAGGGAGGAAAATGGAATTATGGGCTTTGTAGGCAAAGAAGTAAACTCAAAAAGGAAATACTAGTTCACAAAAAGCTAGCCACAGTGTTATGGTAATCTCACGCCATTTAGCCCCAAGACAAGCGCAGATCCTTCCTAAGCATGTCCATTAATTTCTGCCAGGTACGTACTAAAATACCTTATGGTGGATAACCCATTAAAGGGGTTAAATGACCAGCATCAAAGTGATCTCCATTGTCGGTCCTTACTGGCTGGTGTTTCTGCAGGTTGAGTCAGCACCGCCAGGTATTTGGCACTAGAGAGACAGGATTCCTCTAGTGCCTGAAGTTCGGCTATGCTGACCCTCCCCCCCCCCCCCCAGTAAGTTAAAAAGTATGAATTGAGAGATGGCACAACCCTCCCCCCCCCCCCTCTAACCTGGGGTGGACCACTCCCCCGCTGCCCCCCTGCCTGAGAGTTATAGGAGTGTGATTACAGCTACCACACTCCTATCACACTCAGCCAATGCAGCTCTGGAGGTGTCTGCAGTATAAGACATATTCTAACAGCAGAAAAGTAACTGCAGCTCTGGAAGTGACAGGAGGATAAGACATGATGTGACAGCAGAATAGTGACAGCAGCTCTGAAGGTGACTGGAGGATAAGTCAAAATATAACAGCAGAATACTGACTGCAACTCTGGAGTTGACTGGAATATAAGACATGATGTGAGAGCAGAATAGTGGCTGCAGCTTTGGAGGTGAAAGGAGCTTAAGACATGATGTAACAGCAGAATAGTGGTTGCAGCTCTGGAGGCAACTTAAGGATGCGACATGATGTAATAGTAGAAAAGTAAGTACAGCTTTGGCAGTAACAGGAGGACGAGATATGGTGTAACAGCAAAATAGTGTCTACCATGCTGTGCCTGTATTTATCTGAATAAAGCTTGAAGTTTTTTTACCTGCTACCGGATGGTGCCGGATACTTCTATTGCTGTCTATGTCTGTGGAGGGGAACGCTACCCGACAGTCCAGGCACAGGAGCGGAGGAAAGGATCAGAGCAGTCAAGCACATTTTATTAACAGCAAAAAAGTGAGTACACACACCTTGTCTCTGTCTTCTTCCTCTGTGAACGTGAATCAGGTACCTGTCATAGAGCCAAAAGAAAGAAAAGTGATATGTTGCTCAGTACCTAATCCTGATCCTGTACATATACATTTTTATGTGTCTAGGACCTGTATATCCCTAACAAATAGCATTTATATCTTGGTCACTTGCTTTGTCTTCTTGCCTTGCGGAGGGGGCGTGTCCATCTCTTTCCCTCACTGAGTCTGGGAGCAGCCTGGCAGTCTGCAGATCTTTCTAAATTAGTGCAAGGATTTTAGTGATAAAAGCACAGTAGTTTTTATGCATACATTTTATATCTGTCATTAGTAAAGATGGATGCTAATCCAGCTTTACTAGGAACAGATAGAAAATGTGTGTCATTCAGCTTTAACAGACTCCTGAATGTCTGTTCAGCTTCTTTGTCATTCAGGACTCAGAGAAAGCTTTGGCTATTCAAGCATGCTGGGAGTTGTAGTTTTGCAATAGTTTGAGCTGCAGTGTTTGTAAAGCAATGTGTTAGAACAGTGTTGCCTTTAGCTGTTGCAAAACTACAACTCCCAGCATGCCCACACATCCTTTGTCTGTAGTTTTGCAAGAGATGGAGACACACAGCTGGAGAATACCCAGCTCTAACACAGAGTTTTACAAAGATTGTAACTCCAGCTGTTGCAAAACTAAAACTCCCATCATGGTAGTTATAGTTTAGGAATAGCTGAAGGCTGCAGTGGTGATCTCCTATACTGGATACCAACACACTTTATGGCCTGTATCCAGTATGCTGCAAAATACAGAGTAGTCTGTCTGCGTAAAGACTGATGAGCCCTAGTGGTGGTTATTTTCATTTTTCCTTTTTTAGTAATTTTTTTTTTTTTTTTATAAATGTGTATTTAAAAAAGTAATCTTATCAGTAGTACTACAAAATATAAAAAGTTTTTCAACATGACAGTGTCTCTTTAAGCATGCTCCTATCGGTGAAGGGGAGGAGTTCCTGCACAGAAGAAAGATATGTGGTGGCACCCTGCCTCCGTCCTACATGCCCCTAGGCCTTATGTCCCCCCTTGTTATCCTCCTGCACTGGCTCTTAGAAGATCAGGGAGAATGCAAGCTGGAGCTCTCTATATAATACATACAAACCTTCAGCTTGCATGCTCCCCGAGAAGCAGCAAGACCTACGGTGGCCGGGCCCTCCGTGCCTGACCTGTCACACGCCCCTGCTACAGAGAAGCTGTCATCTGGCCAATTGTATTCCATCATAGCTGTAGTCACTTGTAAGTTCTGCAGGGATCATGGGTGAAACAACAACTCCCAGCATAACCTTATTACTGCTAAGATTTTACTGGGAGCTATAGTATCACATGGTACAAACTTATTGAGCAATTGCCCCTTACTTGGCATCACAACAGGCTAAAAAATTACTTAGGGGGCATTATAGGGTGACACCATTTTCTACCACAACGGGTGACATTAACCTTAGCAACACCACTGGTGCTCTGTAATAGCTAGAGGCAAAGAGCTCGCTGTTACTGCGCTCCTCTGTGTGTGCCGCTGTGTCAGTCAATGGGAGGTCAGCAGAGAAAGGTGTTGGCGGCCCTCTGATACTCGGGCACATTATAAAGAATTTATTCTCTATTGGCTATAAAACAATGAAATATACACAGAAACATAGGAGTAGAATAAGCTTTTTAACCCCTACTGCAATGTGTTGCCAGTTAAACATGTATAAAAGATGTGATAGATGCCCATTACAAGGATGTGATAGATGCCCATTACAAGGATATGATAGATGCCCATTACAAGGATGTGATAGATGCCCATTACAAAGATTTGATAGATGCCCATTACAAGGATGTGATAGATGCCCATTACAAGGATTTGATAGATGCCCATTAAAAGGATATGATAGATGCCCATTACAAGGATGTGATAGATGCCCATTACAAGGATGTTATAGATGCCCATTACAAGGATGTGATAGATGCCCATTACAAGGATGTGATAGATGCCCATTACAAGGATGTGATAGATGCCCATTACAGGTCGGGTTATGAGGAAGGGATAGGAGGACGGGATAGGAGGTCGGGATAGGAGGTCGGGATAGGAGGATGGGATAGGAGGTCGGGATAGGAGGTCGGGATAGGAGGTCGGGATAGGAGGTCGGGATAGGAGGTCGGGATATGGCATCAATATATGAGGACGGGATATGAATTCAAAAGCTTCCTCCTTTGTTTATTTTCCTCCCCAACAAGGATTAGGAAGGAAAAACTGGGCAATGCTGGGTACTCAGCTAGTATATATATATTTATTTATTTTAATAGTAAAATGGAATAGCTAAAGTAAAAAATTAAAATAAAAAAAAAACACGCCTGCAAAAACAATGTTTAAACTCACATGGCTTTTTTTTTGGTGTTTTTTCACTCCCACACTATGGAGAAAAACACAGCGATTTTCCCCAAAAAACGCCATAGTCTCATAAGGTCACTTCTAGGAATCACCCAATGAGCCGAAAAAAGCTGAAAAAACGCCAAAAGGATAAAAAAAACACCAATTAGAAAAACAAAAAAAGTGGATATGGCATTTTGTAGTTCCTTATTGACTTGCAGCTAACATTTGCCCACGCTGTGCAGTAGAATGGGTGTTTTTTTGGGCCTTTTATTTTTTTTTTCAACTACATCCCTATTACATCTCATATGTACCATGGCATGGAAATAACAATGACCATCACCCCACAGTCCCTAACTGGTTGGCTCTAGCTATACCTCTAGTTATACCTAGTTATAACAAGTTGGCTCTAGTTATACCAATGGGATATTGTCAAAAGGAAATATTTCCCATAGTCTTCCACTATTTACTATTGCTCCCTTTGCTTTCTTTCAGGTGGGCCTGGCATCAGTCCCCGGCCGAAACAACTACGTGGCCATCAAGGGAATCACCAAGACAGGGGACAATGCAGCGACCCTGCAGAGAGAGAGACGGATCCTCATGCTGGCCCGAGACTGCCCGTTCCTGTGTCACCTGTATGCTGCACAGCAGTCTCAGGACCATGCATTCTTCATCACCGAGTACCTGTCCGGCGGCAGCCTGGAGGCTTTACTCAGAATGTGCAGCTGTCTGAACACCGACAACGTAAGATTCTACACAGCAGAGATTGCATGCGGCCTCCAGTTCCTTCACGGACATAACATCGTCCACCGGTAAGTCTAACTTCCCCACACCTGTCTCCTTGTCATGTTGTAAATAATGCACCCAACTTTCCCAGAATCCTGAATTTTGTTAGGCTTTGTGGTGGTACAGTTCATGACCCCTTCACCATTGTCGATCTTTAAAGATTTCCTGTGATGTCCCAGCACCAAAAGCTGTCCTGTGGGCTGCGGATCTCCTTGGGCATGCATTTTTCACTGTGTATTATATAATGTATGTACTGTATCTTTAACCCCTTCCCGCAGAATCACGTCTATAGACGTCATTCAGTTAACCCCGTGATGCGCAGCATCGCACGGGTTAACTGGCAGAAGTCCCGCTGTTTCAAGCAGGGGACAACTTCTGCAACACCCTCCAGGACCATCTGTTGATGGTCCTGGTCAGCGATCACTGTGATTGGTCCCTGTGGACTAATCACAGTGAATGAGCTGACTGGGGGTAAAATTCATTTCCCCTGCTCTGCCCGCCACTAGAAGTCTGAGCAGAGCAGGGGAAGAAGATGCCGAGAGCTGCTGTGGAGACAGCAGCACTTATCAAGTACCGGCGCGGCAGTGGGGACCGGCGGCAGGCTCTCAACAGCTGGAGGCACACGGGTTGGCGGCGGGTAAGTGGAGGACGCGGCGGGCGGCATCTGCATCAGAGGCAGCAGTGAAGCTCTTCTCTGCTGCTTCTGGTAGTTTAGAAAACTACAACACCCAGCATGCCTTTTGGCTGTCTGGGCATGCTGGGTGTTGTAGTTTTGCAACATCTGGAGGGCCGCAGTTTGGATCAATCTGTGCTCTTCCAGATGTTGCAAAACTACAACTCCCAGCATGCCCAGACAGTCCAGGCATGCTGGGAGTTGTAGTTCTGTAACATCTGGCCCTTCAGATGTTGCCGAACTACAACTCCCAGCATGCCTGGGCATGCTGAGAGTTGTCATTTTGCAAAATCTGGAGGGCTACAGTTTGGACACCACTACACAGTGGTCTCCAAACTGTTCTCCTCCAGATGTTGCAAAACTACAACACCCAGCATGCCCTTTGGCTGTCCGTGCATGCTGGGAGTTGTAGTTTTGCAACAACTGGAGGCACACTGGTTGGGAAACATTGTCTGTTTCCTAACTCAGTGTTTCCCAACCTTTGTGCCTCCAGCTGTTGCAAAACTATAACTCCCAGAATGCACTGAAAAACCATACATGCTGGGAGTTGTAGTTTTGCAACAGCTGGAGGCACACGGGTTGGGAAACACTGAGTTAAGTAACAAACTCTTAGTGTTTTGCAACCAGTGTACCTCCAGCTGTTGCATAACTACAACCCCCATGCACGGACAGCCAAAGGGTATGCTGGGAGTTGTAGTTTTGCCTTCCCCACAGGGGGATTTACAGTGAGTTTCTCGCTGCAAGTTTGAAATGCAGCTAATTTTACGCTGTAGCTCAAAACTCTATGTAAACTCGCCCGTGCAAATGTACCCTAAAAACACTACACTACACTAACACAAAATAAAGAGTAAAACACTACATATACACCCCCTTACACTGTCCCCCCCCCCCCCTCGCCCCTCCCCAATAGAAATGAAAAACATCAGGTATGGCACTGTTTTCAAAACTTAGCCTCCAGCTGTTGCAAAACAACAACTCCCAGTATTGCGGGACAGCCATTGACTATCCAGGCATGCTGGGAGTTTTGCAACAGCTGGAGACACCCTGTTTGGGAAACACTGCCTTAGAATACCCCTATGTCCACCCCTATACAAATCCTTAATTTAGGCCTCAGATAGGCATGGCACTCTCTCACTTCGGAGCACTGTCGTATTTCAAGGAAACCGTTTAGGGCCACATATGGGGTATTTCCGTAATCGGGAGAAATTGTCTAACAATTTTTCGGGGGGCTTTTTCTCCTTTTACCCCCTATGAAAAGGTAAAGTTGGGGTCTACTCCAGCATGTTATTGTAAAAAAAAAAAAAAAAAATGTTACACTAACATGCTGGTGTTGCCCCATACTTTTTTTTATTTTCACAAAAGGTAAAAGGAAAAAAAGACCCCAAAGTTTTTAATGCAATTTTTCCTGAGTACGGAAATACCCCATATGTGGGAGTAAAATGCTCTGCGTGCGCACAACAGGGCTCAGGAATGAGAGCACCATGTACATTTGAGGTGATTTGCACAGGGGTGGCTGATCGTTACAGCGGTTCTGACATAAAAAAAAAAAAACCTACATGTGACCCCATAGTGAGCCTTAACACCCCACACCTGTTTGAAGAATTTTCATTGAAAATGAAAAATTTGTGTTTTTTCACTAAAATGCTGGTGTTATCCCAAATTTTTCATTTTCTCAAGGTGTAATAGTAAAAAAGCCCCCCAAAATTTTTATATAAATGCCCTATAAGTGGACGTAAAGTGCTCTGCAGGCGAACTACAATGCTCAGAAGAGAAGGAGCACCATTGGGATTTTGTAGAAAGAATTTGGCTGGAATTGAAGGCCATGTGCGTTTACAAAGCCCCCATGGTGCCAGAACAGTGGACCCCTCCCCCCACATTTGACCCCATTTTGAAGATTACACCCCTCACGTAATGTAATAATGGGTGCTGTGAACATTTACACCCCACAGGCGTTTGACCTATTTTGTGTACAGTCATCCATGAAAATGAAAAATTAGATTTTTCATTTGCACAGCCCACTGTTCCAAAAGTCTGTCAAACACCAGTGGGGTATAAATGCTCACTGCACCCCTTATTACATTTGGTTAGGGGTTTAGTTTCCAAAATGAGGTCACGTGTGGGGGGGTTTCTGCTGTTCTGGCACCATGGGAGCTTTGTAAACGCACATGGCACCCGACTTCCATTCCAATCAAATTCTCTCCACAAAAGCTTTTTTTTTCTGAGCATTGTAGTTCGCCTGCAGAGCACTTTACGTCCATATATGGGGTATTTCCACACGAGGTTACAAATTTTGGGGGGCATTTTTTCCTATAACCTCTTGTAAAAATATTGAATTTGGGGGAAAAAAACTGCATTTTAGTGAAAAAAAAATGTTTTTCATTTACACATCCGAGTTTAACGAAAAGTATTCAAACACCTGTGGGGTGTTAAGGCTCACTGTACCCCTTGTTACGTTCCTTGAGGGATGTAGTTTCCAAAATGGTATGCCATGTGTTTTTTTTTTTTTGCTGTCCTTGCACCAAAGGGGCTTCCTAAATGGGACATGCCCCCCAAAAACCATTTCATCAAAATTTGCTTTCCAAAAGCTAAATGTGACTCCTTCTCCTCTGAGCATTGTAGTTCGCACACAGAGCGTTTGACGTCCACACATGGGGTATTACCATACTCAGAAGAGATGGGGTTACAAATTTTGGGTGTCATTTTTCCTATTACCCCTTGTAAAAATGTAAAATATGGGGGGAAAACCATTATTTTAGTGGGGAAAAAAATCCATTTACACATACAACTTTAACAGAAAGTCGTCAAACACCTGTGGGGTGTTAAAGCTCACTGTACCACTTGAGGGGTGTAGATTCCAAAATAGTAAGCTATGTGTTTTTTTTTTGTTTTTTTTTGCTGTTATGGAACCATAGGGGCTTCTTAAATGCGACATGCCCCCTAAAAACCATTGCAGCAAAATTCACTCTTCTAAATCCTATTGTCGCTCCTTCCCTTCTGAGCCCTCTAGTGCACCTACAGAACACTTGACATACACATATGAGGTATTTCCTTACTTGAGAGAAATTGGGTTACACATTTTGGGTGGCATTTTCTCCTTCTAGCCTTTATAAAAATGCAAATACTGGGTCTACAGGAACATGTTAGTGTAAAAAATAGAGATTTAGAATGTTCTCCTTCACTTTGCTGCTATTCCCTTGAGAAAGTCCAGGCTGACGAAACGTACGTTGGGGCGGTGGTGACAGGTCTCCATTATGGGTAAGTGAGTACCAGCTTTGTTAGTGTTATTACTTTCATGCACTGTTAGTGTCCATTCCAGCTATCCTAAGTGGGTAGCTGGACATTATATTAGTAAAGGTTATATACCCCTTTTCTTGTCCTATTGGACATTATTATTGGACACCCATTACTGCTGCTGTAGATCTCACTGTTTATATACTTCATATGAGCTTGATTATACTAATCATACCTGTCTCACCACCTTCTTTTCGGATTGATTATCTGTTTACAATCATTGACCTTGTATAATGTTAATATTTAGTAGTCATATTTGTGATTTTAAAGAGTATTAATCAAATTATTTTAGTTTTATCAGTAGTCATGGCTCTAGTGTTTCTCTATAAGTATATAAAATTTATTTTCAGAGCTATACTGTAGCATTGGTTTATAGACCCGCAGCGAGTTTTAGATATGGTTTATACACCAGTAGTTTCAATGTACATTATACTACAACGCTGCTATTTCTTGTTGCTAATTATTCCTGTGAAATACCTAAAGAGTTAACAAACCTTTTGAATGTCATTTTGAATACTTTGAAGGGTGCAGTTTTTATAATAGGGTCATTTATGGGATATTTCTAATATGAACACCCCTCAAATACACTTCGAAACAGAACTGTTCCCTGAAAAATTCTGATTTTGAAAATTTTGTGAAAAATAGGAAAATTGCTGCTGAACTTTGAAGCCCTCTGATGTCTTCCAAAAGTAAAAACCTGTCAACTTTATGATGCAAATATAAAGTAGACATATTGTATATGTGAATCAATATATAATTTATTTGGAATATCCAATAGAGTTTCAAATTCAGAAAAATGCTAAATTTGTTAATTTTTCATAAAATTTAGCAATTTTTAACCAAGAAATGATGCAAGCATTGACAAAAATTTACAACTAAGATAAAGTAGAATATGTCATGAAAAAATAAACTCGGAATCAAATTCATAAGTAAAAGAATCCCAGAGTTATTAATGCTTAAAGTGACAGTGGCCAGATTTGCAAAAAATGCTCTGGTCCTTAAGGCCAAAATGACCTCGGTCCTTAACCCCTTAACGACGCAGGACGTATATTTACGTCCTGCGCCGGCTCCCGCGATATGAAGCGGGATCGCGCCGCGATCCCGCATCATATCGCGTCGGTCCCGGCGCTCATCAACGGCCGGGATCCGCGGCTAATACCAAACATCGCCGATCGCGGCGATGTGTGGTATTAACCCTTTAGAAGGGGCGGTCAAAGCTGACCGCCGCTTCTAAAGCGAAACTGAAAGTGACCCGGCTGCTCAGTCAGGCTGTTCGGGACCGCCGCGGTGAAATCGCGGCGTCTCGAACAGCTGACCGGACATCGGGAGGGCCCTTACCTGCCTCCTCGGTGTCCGATCGGCGAATGACTGCTCCCTGCCTGAGATCCAGGCAGGAGCAGTCAAGCGCCGATAACACTGATCACAGGCGTGTTAATACACGCCTGTGATCTGTGTAGAAGATCAGTGTGTGCAGTGTTATAGGTCCCTATGGGACCTATAACACTGCAAAAAAAATGTAAAAAAAAAGTGTTAATAAAGGTCATTTAACCCCTTCCCTAATAAAAGTTTGAATCACCCCCCTTTTCCCATAAAAAAAATAAAACAGTGTAAAAACAAAATTAATAAACATATGTGAAATCGCCGCGTGCATAAATGTCCGAACTATAAAAATATATCATTAATTAAACCGCACGGTCAATGGCGTGCGCGCAAAAAAATTCCAAAGTCCAAAAAAGCGTATTTTGGTCACTTTTTATACCATTCAAAAATGAATAAAAATTGATCAAAAAGTCAGATCAAAACAAAAATCATACCGATAAAAACTTCAGATCACGGCGCAAAAAATAAGTCCTCATACCGCCCTGTACGTGGAAAAATAAAAAAGTTATAGGGGTCAGAAGATGACATTTTTAAACGTATAAATTTTCCTGCATGTAGTTATGATTTTTTCCAGAAGTGCGACAAAATCAAACCTATGTAATTAGGGTATCATTTTAACCATATGGACCTACAGAATAATGATAAGGTGTAATTTTTACCGAAATATGCACTGCGTAGAAACGGAAGCCCCCCAAAGTTACAAAATGGCGTTTTTTCTTCGATTTTATTTTTCCGTTTCGCCGTGCATCTTTGGGTAAAATGACTGATGTCACTGCAAAGTAGAATTGGTGACGCAAAAAATAAGCCATAATATGGATTCTTAGGTGGAAAATTTAAAGGGTTATGATTTTTAAAAGGTAAGGAGGAAAAAACAAAAGTGCAAAAACTGAAAAACCCTGAGTCCTTAAGTGGTTAAGAGAGAGAGGAGCAGTGATAATCAGGTGACCCTGCCTGCCCAGTGGGAACCCCTAAATTCTCTTGTATATGGTGTTGGGGGGGAGGAGTCGCCCCAGTCTAGCTGCAGAGCTCAAGCTGAGAACTGTGTGGAAAGGAGGAGGAAGTCGTGTGTGGAGAAATCCTGAGGGAAGCCTAAGAAAATATCTTCTAAAGTCAGCCCCACCATTCTGCAAAGTTTCCCCATACAGCAGAGTCAGCCCCGCCATTCTGCAAGTGTTCCCCCATACAACAGAGTCAGTCCCGCCATTCTGCAAGTGTTCCCCCATACAGCAGAGTCAGCCCCGCCATTCTGCAAGTGTTCCCCCATACAGCAGAGTCAGCCCCGCCATTCTGCAAGTGTTCCCCCGTACAGCAGAAGCCCCGCCATTCTGCAAGTGTTCCCCCATACAGCAGAGTCAGCCCCGCCATTCTGCAAGTGTTCCCCCATACAGCAGAGTCAGCCCCGCCATTCTGCAAGTGTTCCCCCGTACAGCAGAAGCCCCGCCATTCTGCAAGTGTTCCCCCATACAGCAGAGTCAGCCCCGCCATTCTGCAAGTGTTCCCCCATACAGCAGAGTCAGCCCCACCATTCTGCAAGTGTTCCCCCATACAGCGGAAGCCCCGCCATTCTGCAAGTGTTCCCCTGTACAGCAGAGTCAGCCCCACCATTCTGCAAGTTTTCCCCCATACAGCGGAGTCAGCCCTGCCAATCTGCAAGGGTTCCCCATACAGCGGAGTCAGCCCCACCATTCTGCAAGTGTTCCCCCATACAGCGGAGTCAGCCCCGCCAATCTGCAAGGGTTCCCCGTACAGAGGAGTCAGCCCCACCATTCTGCAAGTGTTCCCCCATACAGCGGAGTCAGCCCCACCATTCTGCAAGTGTTCCCCCGTACAGTGGTGAGTCAAGCTCTGGCAGTGATAGTACTTGGACCTTGTCAGAACCCTAGCCAGAGTGGGAAACCTTTCAGTCTATAATCTCTAGTCAGTATTATTCAAGTGGATGAAAAGCACCATAAGTCCTAGCAAGGCAACAGGACTCCCAAGGGTTACACTGCATCCCTTGTACTCTTCATACTGTGTGTTGTACCATCTACACCTGCTCAGTAAAAGACAGTTATCCGTAACCCGACGTCAGTGTGTTTCTTACTCCCATTGTCTGGCCCCGGAGAAGCTGATAAGAATTCCTTGCACCCCTGTGGCACCACATTACCATTGTCTTTTATTTATAACTCTTTTTTCTTCTTTCATTGCAGAGATATCAAGCCAGATAACATCATGCTGGATAGAGATGGACACATCCGCATCATAGACCTCGGAGTTGCCCAAGATGGCGTCACCTCTTCCAACAAGATCAAAGGAGTGACGGGCACGTTACCATACATGGCCCCAGAGGTGCTCCAGAGGAAGATGTACTATGCAGCAGTTGACTGGTGGAGCCTGGGGATTGTTGTATCCCGGATGTCAGCAGGACGTTCCCCATTTTACTTTGGCTGCAACAGAGAAATGGCTCACGATTCCATCACCAGAGAGAAGCCTAATATTCCATCTTGGCTCCCTGCTGACCTGAAACATCTGATCAAGAAACTGCTGCGTAAGAATCCTGAGAAGCGGCTGGGTGTGAACAGGAACATCAGAGACCATCCATTCTTCACCACCATCAACTGGGAGGAACTGGAGCAGAAGAGAGCACAGCCGCCATTTACACCATTCAAGCCAGCTCTGAAGAAGGGAGACCTGCCGTGGCCAGAGGAAGAGACAGCCCTTCACCCCTTGGAAGGATTCTCTTTCATTGCTCCAAGCTGGGCCTGTTAACATCAGCCCATGGCCATGGCCCAGAGCTCTGTGCCCCCTGACCCGTGCCTCTGCTGCTGTATTAGACCTCGGCTTGTCTATAACATCCTCTCTATACCATCTGAACGCTGCAGATTTCCATCAAGTTGTTACCCTGGATCTTAGCTCCACATCCTCCACAGCCTCTGAAGACCCTCTGTACCCCAGGAGCGGCCTGTGCTTGTAACACCTCAGCACAGACCTGGTAAGTATCACACATCATCACACATACATTAGGATCACACACACATTAGGATCACACACACATACAGGTAGATAGAAATATACACACAGGTACATAAATAGATAGTATAGACACAGACACACAGACACACACAACAGATAGCGGTAGATATCGGCTTTGATCCTGGGACTTGTTCCGATCGCCATATTTGGGGTCAGGAAGGAATTTTTCTCCTTTGAGGACAATTGGCTCATTCTTTAAGGGGGTTTTTGCCTTCCTTGGGATCATTCCAGCCATAAATAGGTAACATAACATAATGTACAAAAAATAAATGAATAATAATAATAAAAAAAAGTATTATATATGAATATATATATAAAAAAAATACATAATAGTTTACCATACTAGATAGGTCATGTACTGGCTTTTGATCCTGGGACTTGTTCCGATTGCCATATTTGGGGTCAGGAAGGAATTTTCCCCCCTTACATAAGGATAATTGGCTCTTTCCTCAAGGGGGTTTTCGCCTTCCTTTGGATCAACACAGTATATAAAAAAGCTTTGCTTTTACATTTATACATTACACATAGCAAAATAAAACATAACACACATTTCTAAAATTTGCAGAATCCCAGTATCCCCTTCCTGTAACTATATAAACGAAATAAAATGTCCTTTTCCCCCTTTACATCATTGTGTCTGTGTCTTTATTTCCATTGTTTGATCATGTATTGTTCTAATAAATACAGTGAAACCTCTTTGAGAAGACCACCCAAATTTCTCCTGGTCTTCTATTGCAGTGGTGTCCTAAAAACAAGACCACTATGGGAATGGTCTTTTCAAAGAGGTGGTACAAAGCTTCATTTGCACTAAATCATATTATATCATATTGTTGCAGAATGTTTGATACTTTTGAACATATTTAATGGAATTGGGTAGTGCAAACATTTGACAACTTTTTGTTGAATAGAATAAAAGAGTTTAAAAAACCATGGCACTTAAACCATGTCTCCTTTTGTTAGGCCAAACATGTATAACTGATGGTGTAAAATAGCAAAAAGAAAAAAATGGCACAATATGCTGGATAAATATGTCTACAAAGTCAAAGACAGAAAAAAATTGTGCAAAATGTGCCTAAGAACTGACACCCGATGCTTGATAAATTCTCCCCAAGGCGCCCAAAATTTTAAAAAAAATTATCTTCCCCTATTAACCGGGTATAGATGGAGGCAGGGGCGTACTTAGAGCATTTGGCACCCGGGGCGGACCCTTTGTTTCACCCCCCCCCCCCCCCACACACACGCACCCCCCTTAATTACACCCCCTCCCCTCCCCCAGGGGCGGACTGACAACACTCGGGGCCCCTGGACCAAAAAAAAGGCAAGGGCCCCTGCTAGGCTCTGCAGCTCGTCAATCTTCTGCCACGCTACTATTCCACCCAAATCCCACACACAATAAATTAAATTTATATATGTAAGAAACACTTTAACATAGGTAAATTTCCATGACCAATAATACTGGTATACAAGGAGAAATATATACCACCACACAATAACTGGATAATACCGCCATACTGTACTGAATAAAACCACTATATACAGACCAGTATACTATACAGGATCTGTATGCAATATAAGTGATTATATACAGGACCATATGGCGGTAGATATCATCAGGGGCGGACATATCACTTGTTCAGCCGGTTCGGCTGCACAGGGGCCCAGCGTGTTAGGGGGCCCCCTAGTAGCCCAGGTCACAGCCTGGGCCTCACAGTCTGGGCCCCTGTAGGGCCCCCTGCCAGTACTTCATACTAAATGCTGCAGCAACAGGTCCCGGACCTGCCGCTGACAGCAGTGATTTACCTCGGCCGGGCGAGAGGACAGGCCAGGGGCTGATGGGAACAGACGTGCCCCGCGCAGGCACGCACGTCTGTTCCAAGCCCCTGACGTCACGTGTCATGGCCTCTGACCCCGGCAGAAGCGACAGGAGCAGCAAACCCTCCCGCCTCACACGGCCGCATCGCTGAGCAGATAAGGTGAGGAGAGCGACGGTCGGGTGCAGGGCGGGGGGGGAGGGGATTGTAATGATGAAGAAGAGGACAGGACGGGTGTTGAAGAGGTTGGTGGTGTAATGATAAGGAGGATTGGGGGTCTGGGAGAGCGTAGTGTTGATAAGGAGGACCAGAGGGGGGTCAGGGGGGTAATGATTAGGGGGTTTAATGTTGATGAGAAGGATCGGGGGGGGGGGGGTCAGCTGTGTAATACTGATGAGGTGCTTAAGGTATATGGGGTGATGAGGAGACTGAGGATGGAGTGCATGGGGTGATGAGGAGACTGAGGAGACTGAGGATGGAGTGCATGGGGTGATGAGGAGACTGAGGATGGAGTGCATGGGGTGATGAGGAGACTGAGGATGGAGTGTATGGGGTGATGAGGAGACTGAGGATGGAGTGCATGGGGTGATGAGGAGTCTGAGGATGGAGTGCATGGGGTGATGAGGAGACTGAGGATGGAGTGTATGGGGTGATGAGGAGACTGAGGATGGAGTGCATGGGGTGATGAGGAGACTGAGGATGGAGTGCATGGGGTGATGAGGAGACTGAGGATGGGGTGCGTGGGGTGAATGGGGTGATGAGGAGACTGAGGATGGAGTGTATGGGCTTTATGGGGTGATGAGGAGACTGAGGATGGAGTGCATGGGGTGATGAGGAGACTGAGGATGGAGTGCATGGGGTGATGAGGAGACTGAGGATGGAGTGCATGGGGTGATGAGGAGACTGAGGATGGAGTGCATGGGGTGATGAGGAGACTGAGGATGGGGTGCGTGGGGTGAATGGGGTGATGAGGAGACTGAGGATGGAGTGCGTGGGGTGATGAGGAGACTGAGGATGGGGTGATGAGGAGACTGAGGATGGAGTGCATGGGGTGATGAGGAGACTGAGGATGGAGTGCATGGGGTGATGAGGAGACTGAGGATGGGGTGCGTGGGGTGAATGGGGTGATGAGGAGACTGAGGATGGAGTGCGTGGGGCGATGAGGAGACTGAGGATGGGGTGCGTGGGGTGTATGGGGTGATGAGGAGACTGAGGATGGAGTGCATGGGGTGATGAGGAGACTGAGGATGGGGTGCGTGGGGTGAATGGGGTGATGAGGAGACTGAGGATGGAGTGCGTGGGGCGATGAGGAGACTGAGGATGGGGTGCGTGGGGGGATGAGGAGACTGAGGATGGAGTGCGTGGGGTGATGAGGAGACTGAGGATGGAGTGCATGGGGTGATGAGGAGACTGAGGATGGGGTGATGAGGAGACTGAGGATGGAGTGCATGGGGTGATGAGGAGATTGAGGATGGAGTGCATGGGGTGATGAGACTGAGGATGGGGTGCGTGGGGTGAATGGGGTGATGAGGAGACTGAGGATGGAGTGCGTGGGGCGATGAGGAGACTGAGGATGGGGTGATGAGGAGACTGAGGATGGAGTGCATGGGGGGATGAGGAGACTGAGGATGGGGTGCGTGGGGTGAATGGGGTGATGAGGAGACTGAGGATGGAGTGCGTGGGGCGATGAGGAGACTGAGGATGGGGTGCGTGGGGGGATGAGGAGACTGAGGATGGAGTGCGTGGGGTGATGAGGAGACTGAGGATGGAGTGCATGGGGTGATGAGGAGACTGAGGATGGGGTGATGAGGAGACTGAGGATGGAGTGCATGGGGTGATGAGGAGATTGAGGATGGAGTGCATGGGGTGATGAGACTGAGGATGGGGTGCGTGGGGTGAATGGGGTGATGAGGAGACTGAGGATGGAGTGCGTGGGGCGATGAGGAGACTGAGGATGGGGTGCGTGGGGGGATGAGGAGACTGAGGATGGAGTGCGTGGGGTGATGAGGAGACTGAGGATGGAGTGCATGGGGTGATGAGGAGACTGAGGATGGGGTGATGAGGAGACTGAGGATGGAGTGCATGGGGTGATGAGGAGATTGAGGATGGAGTGCATGGGGTGATGAGACTGAGGATGGGGTGCGTGGGGTGAATGGGGTGATGAGGAGACTGAGGATGGAGTGCGTGGGGCGATGAGGAGACTGAGGATGGGGTGATGAGGAGACTGAGGATGGAGTGCATGGGGGGATGAGGAGACTGAGGATGGGGTGCGTGGGGTGAATGGGGTGATGAGGAGACTGAGGATGGAGTGCGTGGGGCGATGAGGAGACTGAGGATGGGGTGCGTGGGGGGATGAGGAGACTGAGGATGAAGTGCGTGGGGTGATGAGGAGACTGAGGATGGAGTGCATGGGGTGATGAGGAGACTGAGGATGGGGTGATGAGGAGACTGAGGATGGAGTGCATGGGGTGATGAGGAGATTGAGGATGGAGTGCATGGGGTGATGAGACTGAGGATGGGGTGCGTGGGGTGAATGGGGTGATGAGGAGACTGAGGATGGAGTGCGTGGGGCGATGAGGAGACTGAGGATGGGGTGATGAGGAGACTGAGGATGGAGTGCATGGGGGGATGAGGAGACTGAGGATGGAGTGCATGGGGTGATGAGGAGACTGAGGATGGGGTGCGTGGGGTGAATGGGGTGATGAGGAGACTGAGGATGGAGTGCGTGGGGCGATGAGGAGACTGAGGATGGGGTGATGAGGAGACTGAGGATGGAGTGCATGGGGGGATGAGGAGACTGAGGATGGGGTGCGTGGGGTGATGAGGAGACTGAGGATGGAGTGCGTGGGGTGTATGGGGTGATGAGGAGACTGAGGATGGAGTGCATGGGGTGATGAGGAGACTGAGGATGGAGTGTGTGGGGTGATGAGGAGACTGAGGATGGAGTGCGTGGGGTGATGAGGAGACTGAGGATGGAGTGCATGGGGTGATGAGGAGACTGAGGATGGAGTGCATGGGGTGATGAGGAGACTGAGGATGGGGTGCGTGGGATGTATGGGGTGATGAGGAGACTGAAGATGGGGTGTGTGGGGTGTATGGGGTGATGAGGAGACTGAGGATGGAGTGCGTGGGGTGTATGGGGTGATGAGGAGACTGAGGATGGAGTGCATGGGGTGATGAGGAGACTGAGGATGGGGTGTATGGGGTGATGAGGAGACTGAGGATGGGGTGTATGCGGTGATGAGGAGACTGAGGATGGAGTGCGTGGGGTGATGAGGAGACTGAGGATGGAGTGCATGGGGTGATGAGGAGACTGAGGATGGAGTGCATGGGGTGATGAGGAGACTGAGGATGGGGTGCGTGGGGTGTATGGGGTGATGAGGAGACTGAGGATGGAGTGCATGGGGTGTATGGGGTGATGAGGAGACTGAGGATGGAGTGCGTGGGGTGATGAGGAGACTGAGGATGGAGTGCGTGGGGTGATGAGGAGACTGAGGATGGAGTGCATGGGGTGATGAGGAGACTGAGGATGGGGTGTATGCGGTGATGAGGAGACTGAGGATGGAGTGCATGGGGTGATGAGGAGACTGAGGATGGAGTGCGTGGGGTGATGAGGAGACTGAGGATGGAGTGCATGGGGTGATGAGGAGACTGAGGATGGGGTGTATGCGGTGATGAGGAGACTGAGGATGGAGTGCATGGGGTGATGAGGAGACTGAGGATGGAGTGCGTGGGGTGATGAGGAGACTGAGGATGGAGTGCATGGGGTGATGAGGAGACTGAGGATGGAGTGCATGGGGTGATGAGGAGACTGAGGATGGGGTGCGTGGGGTGTATGGGGTGATGAGGAGACTGAAGATGGGGTGTGTGGGGTGTATGGGGTGATGAGGAGACTGAGGATGGAGTGCGTGGGGTGTATGGGGTGATGAGGAGACTGAGGATGGAGTGCATGGGGTGATGAGGAGACTGAGGATGGGGTGTATGGGGTGATGAGGAGACTGAGGATGGGGTGTATGCGGTGATGAGGAGACTGAGGATGGAGTGCGTGGGGTGATGAGGAGACTGAGGATGGAGTGCGTGGGGTGATGAGGAGACTGAGGATGGAGTGCATGGGGTGATGAGGAGACTGAGGATGGGGTGTATGCGGTGATGAGGAGACTGAGGATGGAGTGCGTGGGGTGATGAGGAGACTGAGGATGGAGTGCATGGGGTGATGAGGAGACTGAGGATGGAGTGCATGGGGTGATGAGGAGACTGAGGATGGGGTGCGTGGGGTGTATGGGGTGATGAGGAGACTGAAGATGGGGTGTGTGGGGTGTATGGGGTGATGAGGAGACTGAGGATGGGTTGTGTGGGGTGTATGGGGTGATGAGACTGAAGATGGGGTGCGTGGGGTGTATGGGGGTGATGAGGAGACTGAGGATGGGGTATATGGGGGTGATGAGGAGACCGAGGATGGGTTGTGTGGGGTGATGAGGAGACTGAGGATGGAGTGTATGGGGTGATGAGGAGACTGAGGATGGAGTGTATGGGGTGATTCAGTGGTGTATCGTGGTTGGCAGTATTATATTGATAGAGTACAGTGGTGGGCAGTATTATATTCAGGGGTACAGTGGTTGGCAGTATTATATTCAGGGGTACAGTATTTGGCAGTATTATATTCATGGGTACAGTGGTTGGCAGTATTTAGGGAGTACAGTGGTTGGCAGTATTATATTCAGGGGTACAGTATTTGGCAGTATTATATTCAGGGGTACAGTGGTTGGCAGTATTATATTCAGGGGTACAGTGGTTGGCAGTATTCAGGGGGTACAGTGGTTGGCAGTATTATATTCAGGGGTACAGTGGTTGGCAGTATTATATTCAGGGGTACAGTGGTTGGCAGTATTCAGGGGGTACAGTGGTTGGCAGTATTATATTCAGGGGTACAGTGGTTGGCAGTATTATATTCAGGGGGTACAGTGGTTGGCAGTATTATATTCAGGGGTACAGTGGTTGGCAGTATTATATTCATGGAGTACAGTGGTTGGCAGTATTATATTCAGGGGTACAGTGGTTGGCAGTATTATATTCATGGAGTACAGTGGTTGGCAGTATTATATTCAGGGGTACAGTGGTTGGCAGTATTATATTCATGGAGTACAGTGGTTGGCAGTATTATATTCAGGGGGTACAGTGGTTGGCAGTATTATATTCGGGGGTACAGTGGTTGGCAGTATTATATTCAGGGGTACAGTGGTTGGCAGTATTTAGGGAGTACAGTGGTTGGCAGTATTATATTCAGGGGTACAGTATTTGGCAGTATTATATTCATGGGTACAGTGGTTGGCAGTATTTAGGGAGTACAGTGGTTGGCAGTATTATATTCAGGGGTACAGTATTTGGCAGTATTATATTCAGGGGTACAGTGGTTGGCAGTATTATATTCAGGGTACAGTGGTTGGCAGTATTCAGGGGGTACAGTGGTTGGCAGTATTATATTCAGGGGTACAGTGGTTGGCAGTATTATATTCAGGGGTACAGTGGTTGGCAGTATTCAGGGGGTACAGTGGTTGGCAGTATTATATTCAGGGGTACAGTGGTTGGCAGTATTATATTCAGGGGGTACAGTGGTTGGCAGTATTATATTCAGGGGTACAGTGGTTGGCAGTATTATATTCATGGAGTACAGTGGTTGGCAGTATTATATTCAGGGGTACAGTGGTTGGCAGTATTATATTCATGGAGTACAGTGGTTGGCAGTATTATATTCAGGGGTACAGTGGTTGGCAGTATTATATTCATGGAGTACAGTGGTTGGCAGTATTATATTCAGGGGGTACAGTGGTTGGCAGTATTATATTCGGGGGTACAGTGGTTGGCAGTATTATATTCAGGGGTACAGTGGTTGGCAGTATTCAGGGGGTACAGTGGTTGGCAGTATTATATTCAGGGGGTACAGTGGTTGGCAGTATTCAGGGGGTACAGTGGTTGGCAGTATTATATTCAGGGGGTACAGTGGTTGGCAGTATTCAGGGGGTACAGTGGTTGGCAGTATTATATTCGGGGGTACAGTGGTTGGCAGTATTATATTCATGGGTACAGTGGTTGGCAGTATTTAGGGAGTACAGTGGTTGGCAGTATTATATTCAGGGGTACAGTATTTGGCAGTATTATATTCAGGGGTACAGTGGTTGGCAGTATTATATTCAGGGTACAGTGGTTGGCAGTATTCAGGGGGTACAGTGGTTGGCAGTATTATATTCAGGGGTACAGTGGTTGGCAGTATTATATTCAGGGGTACAGTGGTTGGCAGTATTCAGGGGGTACAGTGGTTGGCAGTATTATATTCAGGGGTACAGTGGTTGGCAGTATTATATTCAGGGGGTACAGTGGTTGGCAGTATTATATTCAGGGGTACAGTGGTTGGCAGTATTATATTCATGGAGTACAGTGGTTGGCAGTATTATATTCAGGGGTACAGTGGTTGGCAGTATTATATTCATGGAGTACAGTGGTTGGCAGTATTATATTCAGGGGTACAGTGGTTGGCAGTATTATATTCATGGAGTACAGTGGTTGGCAGTATTATATTCAGGGGGTACAGTGGTTGGCAGTATTATATTCGGGGGTACAGTGGTTGGCAGTATTATATTCAGGGGTACAGTGGTTGGCAGTATTCAGGGGGTACAGTGGTTGGCAGTATTATATTCAGGGGGTACAGTGGTTGGCAGTATTCAGGGGGTACAGTGGTTGGCAGTATTATATTCAGGGGGTACAGTGGTTGGCAGTATTCAGGGGGTACAGTGGTTGGCAGTATTATATTCGGGGGTACAGTGGTTGGCAGTATTATATTCAGGGGTACAGTGGTTGGCAGTATTATATTCAGGGGTACAGTGGTTGGCAGTATTATATTCGGAGGTACAGTGGTTGGCAGTATTATATTCAGGGGTACAGTGGTTGGCAGTATTCAGGGGGTACAGTGGTTGGCAGTATTATATTCAGGGGTACAGTATTTGGCAAGGTTATAATGATTATTGTCATCATACAGAGGATGAGGATCTACTGACAAATTAAGGAACCAATGATGTCCAGGTGTCAGACTCTGCAGAGAAGATGGAAGAAATCCTGGTGTCTGGACCAGATGAAGAAGAAAAGTAAAGACAACAGAGAAGACGTCACTCAGGTCAGTGATATCATTGTGTATTTTCCTAACTGTCCCATCAGAGCTTTAGTCACTGATATCATTGTGTAGTCTCCTGACTGTCCCATCAGCTGTAGTCACTTCAGACATGATGGGAGTTGCAGCTTTCCAACATCTCGGGAGCCACTTGAACCAAGGTGATTGGTGGGGGTCCCATGAGTCAGACCCCCACCATAAAAATGGGCTGTTTATTTTAAAATGCCTGGGCCTATTTTTGGTCCCAGTCTGGCCCTGCCTGTAAGTCACTTCTATCATTAAGGATAAGAAGCCAAGGAACCAGGGGGTGATAAGGGGTGTCATGCTAAGTCCAGGGGTGCGAATGTAAAGGGGAGCACTGCCCTCTGCCTCCCAGCTAGATACGGGTCAGGCTGACCTGGGGGAGTACTCACTGGGCCGCACACTGAGAGGGACAGGGGCCACCCGGAGCCCACCTCAGGAGTCGTTCCATCCACCTGTGGTGGACAAGGCAAGTGGCGACACTACATGCGCGGGGTAAGTGGAGGCCCCCCCGGTGGGGTCTAGGTACATGAGGGGGCACAGTGCTGGGGGGGGGGGGCCCAGGCACATTCTTTGCACAGGGGCCCTCTGCTGTCTGTGTCCGCCCCTGGATATCATCTGTACACAGGATATGTATACCGTATAAGTGATTACAGTTACATTTTGGGACTCACAATTACGTCTTTTCTGATCAGCGGCGTCCTCTTTCCTCTTCTTCTCCGTCCGGATAAGACCGCCATGTGAATCTCTTAACATCTGCAGGAAAAACATGTCAGACTCATTTTTTCAGTGCCCTCCCCTCCTCTACACAATCTTCCCATCTATAGGCCCACAAACTGTAATAATGCCCTCCTTCGTGTCCTGCACAGTAAATGGGCAGGTAGGTAGGTAGCCAGGTAACCCCCTCTTTCCCATAGGTATATGCAGAGTTACACCCCCCCATCTTTCCCATAGGTATATGCAGAGTTACACCCCCCTCTCTTTCCCATAGGTATATGCAGAGCTACGCTACACCCCCCTCTTTCCCATAGGTATATGCAGAGTTACACCCCCCCTCTTTCCCATAGGTATATGCAGAGATACACCCCCACCCCCTCTTTCCCATAGGTATATGCAGAGCTACCCCCCCTTTTTACCATAGTATATGCAGAGTTACACCCCCCCCTCTTTCCCATAGGTATATGCAGGGTTACCCCCCCTCTTTCCCATAGGTATATGAAGAGCTACCCCCCCCTCTTTCCCATATGTATATGTGGAGCTACACCCCCCTTCCCCATAGGTATATACCGAGCTACACCCCCTCTTTCCCATAGGTAAATGCAGAGCTACACCCCACCCTCTTTCCCATAGGTATATGCAGAGCTACACCCCACCCTCCTTTCCATAGGTATATGCAGAGCTACACCCCACCCTTCCCCATAGGTATATGCAGAGCTACACCCACCCCTCTCCCTCCCTTTCCCATAGGTATATGCAGAGCTGCCCCCCTCTCCCTCCCTTCCCTATAGGTATATGCAGAGCACCCCCCTCTCCCCCCCTTCACTATAGGTATATGCAGAGCATCACCCACCCTCTCCCTTCCTTCCCTATAAGTATATGCAGAGAACCCCCCTCTCCCCCCTTCCCTATAAGTATATGCAGAGCACCCCCCTCTCCCCCCTTCCCAATAAGTATATGCAGAGCACCCCCCCTCTCCCCCCTTCCCTATAAGTATATGCAGAGCACCCCTCTCTCCCCCCTTCCCTATAAGTAAATGCAGAGCACCCCCTCCCCCCTTCCCTATAAGTATATGCAGAGCATCCCCCCTTCCCTATAAGTATATGCAGAGCAACCCCCCCCCCGTTCCCTATAGGTATAGGCAGGGTTAAAAAAAAAAAAAAAAAAAAAAAGATGCTCACCTGATATACCACACAGCGATCTCCTCAGCTGCAGGGCCTGCGTCTTCTCCCCTCCACAGTACAGGCACCAATGAGTACTCAGGCAAAAATTAACTTATCCTCTATTCACAGGATAGGGGATAAGTAGCTGATCGCAGGGTCTGACCACTGGGGCCCCACACGTTTTCCAGGACGGGACCCCGTCACTCTCAGTGAGGAGGATGTATCGTCTACGGGTTGATGGCATGCGCTCCATTTATTTCTATGGGAGCGCCGATGATGTCTTTTTGTCGCTCCCATAAAAATGAATAGAATGAGTGCCGGCTGCATCACGCACTCCTCACTGAGTGCCGGGTCCTGTCCCGGTGGTCGTGGGTGTGGGGCTGGACCCAGCAGTTGAACCCCCTGCGATCAGCTAATTATCCCATATCCTGTGAATAGAGGATAAGTTAAAGGGGTACTCCCGTGGAAAACTTTTTTTTTTAAATCAACTGGTGCCAGAAAGTTAAACAGATTTGTAAATTACTTCTATTAAAAAATCTTAACCCTTCCAATACATTTTATGGGCTATATACTACAGAGGAAATGCTTTTCTTTTTGTATTTCTCTGATGTCACGACCACAGTGCTCTCTGCTGACATCTGCTGTCCATTTTAGGAACTGTCCAGAGCAGCATATGTTTGCTATGTGGATTTTCTCCTGCTCTGGACAGTTCCAAAAATGGACAGCAGAGGTCAGCAGAGAGCACTGTGTTCGTGACATCAGAGAAATGCAAAAAGAAAAGCATTTCCTCTGTAGTATATAGCCCCTAAAAAGTACTGGAAGGATTAAGATTTTTAAATAGAAGTAATCTACAAATATGTTTAACTTTCTGGCACCAGTTGATTTAAAAAAAAAAAAAAAAAGTTTTCCACGGGAGTACCCCTTCAACTTTCACCAGAAATCTCTTTTAATAGTAAAACGTTTTGTGTATGGTAATTTTTTGGCACTTTGTTCAGGTCAGTATCAGTCAGTGTAACTCACTCAGGACGAAGGGCGTACCTGTACGCCCTACGCACGGTCCCGGTGTTTAAAATGGTGCATCACATCGAATCGGTCCCGGCTGCTAACCATAACCGGGTCCCTGGGATAATGCATGCAGCACCGATCGCTGTGCCACGCGCTATTAACCCTTCAGACGCGGCGATCAAAGTTGATTGCCGCATCTGAAAACGAAAGTAAACGCTTCCCAGCAGCTCAGTCGGGCTGATCGGGACATAGCGATAAAATCACGATGTCCCGATCAGCTAGGACGCGAGCGTAGACCCCCTTACCTTGCTCCGTCACGTCCGATCGGCATTTGATTGCTCCAAGCCTGAGCTACAGGCTTGAGCAATCGAGACCCTATCTCGCTGATCCATGCAAAGCTATGGCTTTGCAGGGATCAGGGTAAGAGATCAGTGTGTGCAGTGTTATAGCTCCCTATGCGGAAATGTCCCCATGCGGAAATGTCCGAACTATAAAAATATATCATTAATTAAACCACACGGTCAATGGCGTACGCGCAAAAACATTCCAAAGTCCAACATAGCGTATTTTGGGTCACTTTTTATATCATGAAAAAATTTATATAAAGCGATCAAAAAGTCTGATCAATACAAAAATGGTACCGATAAAAACTTCATACTGGCCCATACATGGAAAATGTAAAAAGTTCTAGGGGTTAGAAGATGAGAATTTTTAACATACACATTTCGTGCATGTAGTTATGATTTTTTTCCGAAGTACAACAAAATCGAACCTATATAAGTAGGGTATCATTTTAACCGTATGGACCTACAGAATAGAGATAAGGTGTTATTGTTACCAAAAAATGCACTGCGTAGAAACGGAAGCCCCCAAAATCTACAAAATTAAATTTTTTCTTCAATTTTGTCGCACAATGAATTTTTTTCCCATTTTGCCGTGGATTGTTTGGTAAATGATGAATGTCACTGCAAAGTAGAATTGGTGGCGCATAAAATAAGCCATCATATTGAATTTTATGTGCAAAATTTAAAGCGTTATGATTTTTTGAAGGTGATGAGGAAAAAATGAGAATGCAAAAACGGAAAAAACCTGCACCCTTAAAGGGGTACTCCGCCCCTAGACATCTTATCCCCTATCCAAAGGATAGGGGATAAGATGTCAGATCGTCGCGGGCCCGCTGCTGGGGACCCCCGGGATCACCGCTGCGGCACCCGGCTGTCATTACTGCACAGAGCGAGTTCGCTCTGTGCGTAATGACGGGCGATACAGGGGACGGAGCAGTGTGACATCATGGCTCTGCCCCTCAAGACATCACGGCCCGCCCCTTAATACAAGTCTATGGCAGGGGCGTGACAACCGCCACGCCCCCTTCCATAGACTCGTATTGAGGGGGGAGGGCCGTGACGTCACGAGGGTCGGGCCGTGACGTAAAGATACTCCGGCCCCTGTACTGCCCATCATCACGTACAGAGCAAACTCGCTCTGTGCAGTAATGACATTGGTGTGCCGCAGCGGTGATCCCGGGGGTCCCCAGCAGCGAGACCACGGCGATCTGACATCTTATCCCCTATCCTTTGGATAGGGGATAAGATGTCTAGGGGCGGAGTACCCCTTTAAGGGGTTAAAACAGGTATTTTTCAAGCAAAAACTGCTGGAAAAAAAGCAGTCAAAAATTTCAGCAATGTTTGCGGTAATATATATATATATATACAGTGCACTGTAGAAGCCGACAGGACTGTACGGCTCCACGCAACCAAGTGGGTATGCACATGGAGACTATCGCTAGACGCCTAACTGGATTGACCATATTCAAGGCGCTCCAGGGTCTGCTATCTGTCTATTTATGACTCTGGATATCAATTTTAAGTAATATCAAGAGGCGGTACTGTATCACTGCCTGCTTGTGATGAGTGTTTTGTTCCCTGCTATATGTTTCCTGTCCCTGAGGAGGTCATGGATGGTGACCGAAACGCGTCGGACATTAAGGGAAATAACTGATGATGCTAAAATTACAATACTAAACACTCGTGGTCATTTAACAGTGTGTAATTATTGCGTCCATATGGTGGGGAGATATTATCAGATCTACCCCACACTGTACATTCACATATATTTATATATTTTTTTAAGATTACTTGATTAAAAGTTAAGTCTTAGTCACTCCTCTCCCCCCCCCTCTTTGAGTATGGAGATACCCCATAAGTGGACCTGAAGTGCACTACGGGCGAACTACAATGCTCAGAAGAGGAGGAGCACCATTGAGCTTTTGGAAAGAGAATTCGTTTGGAATGGTAGTCAGGGGCCATGTGCATTTACAAAGCCCCCCGTGGTGCCAGAACAGTGGACCCCCCACATGTGACCCTATTTTGGAAACTACACTCCTCACAGAATTTAATAAGTGGTGCAGTGAGCATTTACACCCCACTGGCGTTTGACAGATCTTTGGAACAGTGGGCTGTGCAATTGGAAAATTAAATTTTTCATTTTCACGGATCACTGTGGGGCGTAAATGTTCACTGTACCCCTTATTACATTACATGAGGGGTGTAGTTTCCAAAATGGGGTCACATATGGGGGGGGTCCATTGTTCTGGTACCATGGGGGCTTTGTAAATACAAGTGGCCTTCAATTCCGAATACATTTTCTCTTCAAAATCCCAATGGCGCTCCTTCTCTTCTGAGCATTGAAGTGCACCCATAGAGCACTTTACATCCACATATGGGGTATGCTCTTACTCAGAAGAAATTGGGTTACAAATCTTGGGGGGCTTTTTTTTATTTTCCCTTGTGAAAAAGAAAAATTTAGGGTGACAGCAGCATTTTAGTGAAAAATTTTTTTTTTTCATTTTCCCATCCAACTTTAATGAAAATTTTTCAGCAGCTAATAAGTACAGGAAGGATTAAGATTTTTTAATAGAAGTAATTTACAAATCTGTTTAACTTCCTGGCACCAGTTGATAAAAAAAAAAAAAAAGTTTTTCACCGGAGTTCCCCTTTAACCCCTTAAGGACGCAGGACGTAAATGTACGTCCTGGTGCGGTGGTACTTAACGCACCAGGACGTACATTTACGTCCTAAACATAACCGCGGGCATCGGAGCAATGCCCGTGTCATGCGCGGCTGATCCCGGCTGCTGATCGCAGCCAGGGACCCGCCGGCAATGGCCAACGCCCGCGATCTCGCGGGCGTCCGCCATTAACCCCTCAGGTGCCGGGATCAATACAGCTCCCGGCATCTGTGGCAGTGTGCGATTTGAATGAATGATCGGATCGCCCGCAGCGCTGCTGCGGGGATCCGATCATTCATAACGCCGCACGGAGGTCCCCTCTCCTTCCTCCGTGCGGCTCCCGGCGTCTCCTGCTCTGGTCTGTGATCGAGCAGACCAGAGCAGAAGATGACCGAAAACACTGATCTGTTCTATGTCCTATACATAGAACAGATCAGTATTAGCAATCATGGTATTGCTATGAATAGTCCCCTATGGGGACTCTTCAAGTGTAAAAAAAAATGTTAAAAAATGTAAAAGTAAAAAAAAAGTGAAAAATCCCCTCCCCCAATAAAAAAGTAAAACGTCCGTTTTTTCCTATTTTACCCCCAAAAAGCGTAATTTTTTTTTATAGACATATTCGGTATCGCCGCGTGCGTAAATGTCCGAACTATTAAAATAAAATGTTAATGATCCCGTACGGTTAACGGCGTGAACGAAAAAAAAAAAAGTCCAAAATTCCTACGTTTTTAATACATTTTATTAAAAAAAAAATTATAAAAAATTTATTAAAAGTTTTTTATATGCAAATGTGGTATCAAAAAAAAAGTACAGATCATGGCGCAAAAAATTAGCCCCCATACCGCCGCTTATACGGAAAAATAAAAAAGTTATAGGTCATCAAAATAAAGGGATTATAAACGTACTAATTTGGTTAAAAAGTTTGTGATTTTTTTTAAGCGCAACAATAATATAAAAGTATGTAATAATGGGTATCATTTTAATCATATTGACCCTCAGAATAAAGGACACACATCATTTTTACCATAAATTGTACGGTGTGAAAACGAAACCTTCCAAAATTAGCAAAATTGCGTTTTTCGTTTTAATTTCCCCACAAAAATAGTGTTTTTTGGTTGCGCCATACATTTTATGATATAATGAGTGATGTCATTACAAAGTACAACTGGTCGCGCAAAAAACAAGCCCTCACACTAGTCTGTGGATGAAAATATAAAAGAGTTATGATTTTTAGAAGGCGAGGAGGAAAAAATGAAAACGTAAAAATTAAATTGTCTGAGTCCTTAAGGCCAAAATGGGCTGAGTCCTTAAGGGGTTAAGAAATTGTGCCTAGCAGGACTATGCTAAGACTGTTCCATTTCCAAGTTCAGCAACGTAACCATTAAGCTTTGTGCCTGACCATCAGGTCAAGAGACTCCTAGCCAGTAGGAGATTCGTAAGTTTTGGGCCCGGCTGATTGTGGCAGTCGTGAAACATAGTGTGGTGTCCCGGTACCGTATTTCATACTGTACCTTTGTAGAGGTCCCCATAGTCAGAGTCCCTAGGAAAGTCGGGGTCCCTCTTCTATAGTTCTCCCCTCGTCACCCCTTAGTTAGTTCATATGTATATATTCAAATGCCTACCTGTTCAGCGTAGCAGGACCTGCGGGTCATGTGATTAGGGTCAGAAATCTATGGTTTTGCTAAAGGACCTTTGGTGGTTCTCATGACGTGTTCACCCACAATGCAATGTAACAGTGAGTGACAGTTGTTATGGACCAATCCAAAACGGCCAGCCCCTGCCCATATAAGGGAGCTGCGCCATCTTGATCGCTCTCTTAGGTTGCTGATTCTGGATGAGGTAGGACCTCCGCAGCTTACAAGACAATTTACTAGGCCAAAGCCTTGCGGCCTCGGCCTCTAACATAGCGGATATACTAAGCAATTCCCCGCTACTCCCCGCAAGATCACTGGAGCTAAACGCTCCCTTAAATCCAGCGGATCTATGCTACCAAATCTCTGAGAAGCTAAATTGAGCTTATCTGATCCCAACCAACTGTCAATCGCTACTCAGATATATCTATAGAGACTCTGTTATCTGGACTGTTACTATTGCTGCATGTACAGAAATTCTTCAGTAAAAGTTCCTGCAAGTTTTCAGTTAACAGTGGTTGTGGACAATCCTTTATTCTACATTCACCTATTGCTTTTGGGAAGGGTGGCAATAGGCCTATCAAGATTACAGAATTTAACCATCACCCTGGCGTCACGAGTGACAAGGGTTAACAACGCCCTTTATTATTCTGAACAGCAACACCCTAACTACCCTACACCCCACAAGGCTTTATCCCCCAAGATTACCACAATAGACTCCTAGTGTAGGTGGACTGCAGATCCTTACATGCCAGTTTTGTGTACATATCCCTATATTCATGAGACTTTCTAGCTAAAAATTGCACTTATCAGGTGTATGCGCCTGAACCTTGTTGGAGTGTTAATAAATATGTAAGCTTGGATAATAAAAATGTATATGGTCCTTGTACACAGAAAAGATAGCTTTGTGTCTGTGTACATAAAAAGTAGGTAAAGGTTGTACACGAAAAAAATGTCCACTAGATGCACGTGTACACTAAAAAACAAAAAACTTAAATAATTTTTGTATGCATGTACATACAAATGTATAAAAATACTAAAAAGGTGTTTTAGTAGTTACTAAATAGGTCACTCTCCCGGACCCTCCGAGAGTAGCATTCCAGTCGCCAATCGCTAGCACCTGTCTCAACAAAAATAACAGGGTAGGGGGGGCGTGGCTGGCCATGCAAGGAGAAGGTCACTAGCCTGCTGAGCTCCGTATCCACGGCCCATCAAACAGGGGAAATCGTTATTCCACATGCGACCCAAGAGAACTGGACACAGCCAAAGGTCGAGGGGACCGACCCTGAAGCTACCAGTCCCCATTTCTAATTTCTTCAGCCCCTTGCAGAGCCTGGAGGATTCCATGGGGCCGATGACAGTGCTCTCCAAGATGGTGCCGGCACCCGCACCTAAGGCCGCGCTTAACCACTCCCCACCAGTGACGAGGAGAAGCGCAGCCAGCTCGGCTGGAGCTGCAGCGCAGTTCGGGAGGCTAAAGGCGCTGACCGACCTACCTGTCCGAAGCCCGGCGACACAGAAGAGGGGTCCGGAAGGCGAGCACACCACAGCGGGTGTTTTGACGGAGGTCCGGGGGACCCGAACTCTGGACGCGACCCCCGCTCCGGGACTTCCCCAGCACGCAGGGGCTACGGGCGCTGCGCCGCGGCTTTCCCCCTCAGACTGCAACGAGGGACGGATGGAGAGCGGCACGAACCCTTCCTGGAGCGCGCCACCACAGCTGCCTGCGGGACTGCACTCTTCCGCAGGGGTTCCGACAGGCCCAACACAGATATCGCTGGCTGCCGGTTTGAGGAGAGAGCTGATGGACAATGAACCTGAGGCGTACAGCACCACTGATGGCGAGGTAGGACCGGGGGAGATTACCAGTGCTCAGCACCCATCATATGCTTCCCCTCCCTGCACCCCTGGTTCCCCTGAGGATGGAGCAATTTCACCTTCCGAGAGTGTCCCCTCCATTTTTCGCAGCCCCAGGGACTCACAGAGTTCCCAGCTATCCCTCTCTGCTGCAGGAAGAGGACCAATATTGCGGCCCGACTACATGGACCCTGGACTTTTCACCACAGTGTCAGCAACGGGGGCTACTTGGGGTGATGAAGCCCACGCTCCTTTGCCCACTCCTGCTAAGGGACTGCCTGTGAGCCTCCCACCTTTTATACACCCTGTTGTTCAACCACAGTTTCTTCAGGGCTCTGCCCTATCACATGGACATGGGGATCCTCTATCCACGTCATTACCCCCCCCCCCCAGCTCAGGCCGTCGCCTTGCCAAAGGGGCACCCAGAACTCCAAGCACTTCTAGCGCTTCTGCCGACCAATAGTGATATGTCTGCGATGGCTCTGGACTTAAAGCATGCCTGGCGCCAGGATTTGCAACCTGTCCTGCAAGATGTGTCGGACCTACAGGGAAAGGTGAAGGCCCTTGAGGACTTTCGGGCCACGACGCTTGATACCATGAGAGACCTACAGACCTCCCTATCTGCTCAGGCTTCTACACAGTGTGCGTTGGCAGACCACCTAGACGATGTGGAAAATAGAAGTCGGCGAAACAATATTCGTATCCGGGGCCTCCCTGAGGCCACGAGGAGCCAGGACCTATTCCACACTGTCACAGGGATATCCAATCTACTGCTGGGACGCCCACCAGACACCCACATCGAGCTTGATAGGGTCCACTGGGCGCTCAGAGCACCAAGCACGGACTCCTCTCGTCCACGCGATGTCATTTGCAGAGTCCATAAGTATACTCTGAAGGAACAGATCATGCTCAAAGCAAGGCAACGCGGAGATGTGGACTTTGATGGTGCAATCCTACAGTTATACCCAGACTTATCCAGACGCACCCTGCGACAAAGGGCCCTCCTCCGGCCTCTTCTGAGAGAACTCCAGAATCAGAATTTGCCCTACAGATGGGGCTTCCCGTTTGCCCTGCATGTCACTGCTGGGGATGTGAACGCTTCCCTGCGAGAGCCGAGAGACTTGCCGCTTTTCCTGTCATTGCTGGGCTTGCCGCCCTTGTCTCTGCCGGAGTGGGACATCTTCCTGAAGGACCCGTATGCTGCACCCCCGGGCATTCGTCTCTCTCAGAGACTACCAACTAGGCGACCCAACCCGGGCTGGCCGCTACCGCAACGCCACAGGAGAACAAGGCGTAACTCCTCCGGACCCACTGCTGGAGTGGAGCAGCTTACCCCTTTTTTTTTTTGTGGGACGCAGTTTTTCTATTGTTGACCTGTCTCCCTCACACATGAAGAGTGGTGCATCGCACCTGACTTTCCCCCTCTCTTTAGAAACCTCCTCACACTGCAGGCATAGCCTTACCCCAACTAGGGCTGGTGTGGGTTTACTACACCTGATAGGCAGACGAAATTTTTTCTGCCACTAGTACTACCTTGCAGGCACTTGAGCTTGCTTTTTTGGTTTTTTCTTTGTTGTTTTAGTGTTTTGTTTCCCTGTTTCTGATCCCTGTTTTTTCTCTTTTCCAGTAGGACTGGTTGTTCACTCCCCGCCGGGCCCCTGTTGCTGTGTCCTCTCAATCTACGCTGTCCAGCTATCGCCCAGAGTGCTTAATGGCAGAGGTGAAGTTGGTCACCCTGAATGTTCAGGGATTCAATGTTCCGGAGAAGAGGTCACAAATTCTCTACCATATGCTCAAGCTCAAGGTCAGACTTATATGTTTACAGGAGACCCACTTTAAAACAGGTCATGTCCCAGATAGACTCAGCAGGTACTTCACCACCTGGTTCCATAGCTCCAACCCGGATTCCCGCTCGAAGGGGGTATCTATTGGTATACACTGATCCCTACCATTTAGTGTACAGGCTGTCCGGGTGGATCAGAACGCTCGATATCTCTTTGTTCGGGGCAACATATTGAACAAGGTGGTGATGGTAGCGACGGTCTATGCCCCTAACAGCGGTCAGGTGGCCTTTCTGGCAAAGACTCTGGAGGAACTGTCTTCATTTGCCCAGGGTATGGTGTTGCTGGGTGGGGACTTTAATGTTGCGGTTCACCCACTGCTGGATGCGTCCGCGAGCCACTCAGCAATCTCCTTTCGCCAACTGAGCAGACTTAAAAAATTATTGCACTCCCTCCAGCTGTGCGACGTGTGGTGCCTCCAGCATCCGGGTGATCGGGACTACACCCACTTTTCCTCCCCACATGGATCATATAGCAGGCTGGACTATGTGTTCCTGTCACACTACCAGCTACCCAGATTGTCATCCTCGCAGATCGTTAGCCTCTTTCTTTCCGATCACGCCCCGGTTTACTGTACAGTGACGATCCCTTTCTTGAACACCCCACGGTTTTCATGGCTTTTGAACGAGTCCCTCCTCCTGGACACCCTTTGCCTGTCGGATCTGAGGATGGCGATCTCGCACTTTCAGTCCGATCACGCAAATGACCAGACCTCCTTGCCCCACCAATGGGAAGCTATTAAGTGTGTGTTGCGTGCTATTTTGATCAGCCATAGCTCTCGCCTTAAGAGAGAAAAGGCAGCCAAACTGAAGCGCCTCCTTGAGACGCTCCGTGATTTGGAGGCCTTGCACAAATGAACTCTCTTGGAGTCCACGTTGAGGGAACTCATCTAAATTCGTCATGAAATCCGCTCCCTTTTGAACGACTCTTTCAGACAGTACAGCCAGAGATGCGCAAAGGCCTTTTATGAATGGGGCAATAAACCGGGCAGACAATTGGCCAGAGCTCTCAGAGAGAGAGAAGGTCGGCTTTATTTGTCCCGTCCATAAATACTCCGGGTGGTGGAAAGTCGTACCTTACTGCTGACATGCTGACGGCCTTTGAAAAATATTACTATGATCTCTACAACCATTCCACCCAGCCGTCCGTCCCCCCCCCCCCCACATCCCTCTCTGGCTGACTACATACGGCGGACGGCTCTCCCGCGTCTGTCGGAGGAGGACATAGTTGCCTTGGAGGCCCCGTTCTCCGATGAGGAGATTGCACAAGCGATCTCTAACCTGCTCTCGGGCAAAAGCCCGGGACCGGATGGGTACACGTCCAAATTCTTTAAAACACTGAAAGATAGCCTGCTCCCTGTCCTCGGTAGGACGTTTAATAGTATCACCCCGAACCTGGGATTTCCCACCGATTCACTCAGTGCCTATATAACGGTCATCTCTAAAGAAGGACGGGACCCAAACCTCTGCGCTAGCTACCGCCCTATATCTCTGCTGAACACAGATCTCAAACTGTTAGCCAAATTGCTGGCGGATCGTTTGGCTTTGGTCCTTGCCCCCCTAGTCCACCCTGATCAGACCGGATTTATAAGCTCCCGAGAGGCACGTGATAATACGGTACGTGCCTTCTCGATAATCCATAGGGCTACTGCTCATAAGAAACCGTTGTTACTCATTTCTCTCGACGCGGAGAAGGCTTTTGACAGGGTGGACTGGGGATTCATGAGAGCAACGCTGGAACAGATAGGCCTAGGCCCTTCTATGCTAGGGCGAGTGACAGCCTTGTACAGAGACCCTCAAGCCCGGGTGAGAATCAATGGGTCTGTCACGATGCCGGCTGGCAGGTAGTGGATCCTCTGTGCCAGAGAGGGATTGGCGTGGACCGTGCTAGTGGACCGGTTCTAAGCCACTACTGGTTTTCACCAGAGCCCGCCGCAAAGCGGGATGGTCTTGCTGCGGCGGTAGTGACCAGGTCGTATCCACTAGCAACGGCTCACCTCTCTGGCTGCTGAAGATAGGCGCGGTACAAGGGAGTAGGCAAAAGCAAGGTCGGACGTAGCAGAAGGTCGGGGCAGGCAGCAAGGATCGTAGTCAGGGGCAACGGCAGAAGGTCTGGAAACACAGGCAAGGAACACACAAGGAACGCTTTCACTGGCACTAAGGCAACAAGATCCGGCGAGGGAGTGAAGGGGAAGTGAGGTGATATAGGGAAGTGCACAGGTGTAAACACTAATTGGAACCACTGCGCCAATCAGCGGCGCAGTGGCCCTTTAAATCGCAGAGACCCGGCGCGCGCGCGCCCTAGGGAGCGGGGCCGCGCGCGCCGGGACAGAACAGACGGAGAGCGAGTCAGGTAGGGGAGCCGGGGTGCGCATCGCGAGCGGGCGCTACCCGCATCGCGAATCGCATCCCGGCTGGCAGCGGAATCGCAGCGCCCCGGGTCAGAGGACGTGACCGGAGCGCTGCCGCGGGGAGAGTGAAGCGAGCGCTCCGGGGAGGAGCGGGGACCCGGAGCGCTCGGCGTAACAGTACCCCCCCCCTTGGGTCTCCCCCTCTTCTTAGAGCCTGAGAACCTGAGGAGCAGACTTTTGTCTAGGATGTTGTCCTCAGGTTCCCAGGATCTCTCTTCAGGACCACAACCCTCCCAGTCCACTAAAAAAAATTTTTTCCCTCTGACCTTTTTGGCAGCTAAAATTTCTTTGACCGAGAAGATGTCCGAGGAGCCGGAAACAGGAGTGGGAGGAACAGATTTGGGAGAAAAACGGTTGAGGATGAGTGGTTTGAGAAGAGAGACGTGAAAGGCATTAGGGATACGAAGAGAGGGAGGAAGAAGAAGTTTATAAGAGACAGGATTAATTTGACACAAAATTTTGAAAGGGCCAAGATAGCGTGGTCCCAACTTGTAGCTAGGGACACGGAAGCGGACATATTTAGCGGAGAGCCATACCTTGTCTCCAGGGGAAAAAACGGGGGGAGCTCTTCTTTTCTTATCCGCGAACTTCTTCATGCGTGATGAAGCCTGTAAGAGAGAATTTTGGGTCTCTCTCCATATGATGGAAAGGTCACGAGAAATTTCATCCACAGCGGGCAGACCAGAGGGCAAGGGAGTAGGGAGGGGGGGAAGAGGGTGACGGCCGTACACCACGAAAAATGGGGATTTGGAGGAAGACTCAGAGACCCTGAAGTTATACGAGAATTCGGCCCATGGGAGGAGATCTGCCCAGTCATCCTGGCGGGAGGAAACAAAATGTCGCAAATAATCACCCAAGATCTGGTTAATCCTTTCTACTTGTCCATTGGACTGGGGATGATATGCAGAAGAAAAATTTAATTTAATCTTGAGTTGTTTACAGAGAGCCCTCCAGAATTTAGACACGAATTGGACGCCTCTATCCGAGACAATCTGCGTAGGCAATCCGTGAAGACGAAAAATGTGTACAAAAAATTGTTTAGCCAACTGAGGCGCAGAAGGAAGACCAGGAAGAGGGATGAAATGTGCCATTTTGGAGAATCGATCAACGACCACCCAAATAACAGTGTTGCCACGGGAAGGGGGTAAATCAGTAATAAAATCCATACCAATCAGAGACCAAGGCTGTTCGGGGACAGGCAGAGGATGAAGAAAACCAGCGGGCTTCTGGCGAGGAGTCTTATCCCGGGCACAGATAGTGCAGGCTCGCACAAAGTCCACAACATCCGTCTCCAGAGTCGGCCACCAATAGAAGCGGGAGATGAGTTGCACAGATTTCTTGATACCCGCATGACCTGCGAGATGGGAGGAGTGACCCCATTTGAGGATTCCGAGGCGTTGGCGAGGAGAAACAAAGGTCTTTCCTGGAGGAGTCTGCCTGATGGAGGCAGGAGAAGTGGAGATCAGGCAGTCAGGTGGAATGATGTGTTGCGGAGAGAGTTCAACTTCTGAGGCATCCGAGGAACGAGAGAAAGCATCGGCCCTAATGTTCTTATCGGCAGGACGAAAGTGAATCTCAAAATTAAATCGGGCAAAGAACAGAGACCACCGGGCCTGGCGAGGATTCAGCCGTTGGGCAGACTGGAGGTAGGAGAGGTTCTTGTGGTCGGTGTAGATAATAACAGGAGAACTTGATCCCTCCAGCAGATGCCTCCATTCCTCAAGTGCTAATTTAATGGCTAGAAGCTCTCGATCCCCGATGGAGTAGTTCCTCTCCGCTGGAGAGAAGGTCCTAGAGAAAAAACCACAAGTGACAGCATGCCCGGAAGAATTTTTTTGTAGAAGAACAGCTCCAGCTCCCACTGAGGAGGCATCAACCTCCAATAGGAAGGGTTTGGAAGGGTCAGGTCTGGAGAGGACGGGAGCCGAAGAAAAGGCAGACTTGAGTCGTTTAAAGGCGTCTTCTGCTTGAGGAGGCCAGGACTTGGGATCAGCATTTTTTTTGGTTAAAGCCACGATAGGAGCCACAATGGTAGAAAAATGTGGAATAAATTGCCTGTAATAATTGGCGAACCCCAAAAAGCGTTGGATAGCACGGAGTCCGGAGGGGCGTGGCCAATCTAAGACGGCAGAGAGTTTGTCTGGATCCATCTGTAGTCCCTGGCCAGAGACCAAATATCCTAGAAAAGGAAGAGATTGGCATTCAAACAGACATTTCTCAATTTTGGCATAGAGTTGGTTGTCACGAAGTCTCTGAAGAACCATACGGACATGCTGGCGGTGTTCTTCTAGATTGGCAGAAAAAATTAGGATATCGTCCAGATATACAACAACACAGGAGTATAACAGATCACGAAAAATTTCATTGACAAAGTCTTGGAAGACGGCAGGGGCGTTGCACAGTCCAAAGGGCATGACCAGATACTCAAAGTGTCCATCTCTGGTGTTAAATGCCGTTTTCCACTCGTCCCCCTCTCTGATGCGGATGAGGTTATAGGCGCCTCTTAAGTCCAATTTAGTGAAGATGTGGGCACCTTGGAGGCGATCAAAGAGTTCAGAGATGAGGGGTAAGGGGTAGCGGTTCTTAACCGTGATTTTATTAAGACCGCGGTAGTCAATGCAAGGACGTAGGGAGCCATCCTTTTTGGACACAAAGAAAAATCCGGCTCCGGCAGGAGAGGAGGATTTACGGATAAAGCCCTTTTTTAGATTCTCCTGGACGTATTCGGACATGGCAAGAGTCTCTGGGGCAGAGAGAGGATAAATTCTGCCCCGGGGTGGAGTAGTGCCCGGGAGGAGGTCGATAGGGCAATCATAAGGCCTGTGAGGAGGTAGAGTCTCAGCTTGTTTTTTGCAGAAAACATCCGCGAAGTCCATATAGGCCTTAGGGAGACCGGTTACTGGAGGAACCACAGAGTTACGGCAAGGGTTACTGGGAACCGGTTTTAGACAGTTCTTGGAACAAGAGGACCCCCAACTCTTGATCTCCCCAGTGGACCAATCCAGGGTAGGGGAATGAAGTTGAAGCCAGGGAAGTCCAAGGAGAATTTCCGAGGTGCAATTGGGGAGGACCAAAAGTTCAATCCTCTCATGATGAGATCCGATGCTCATAAGAAGGGGCTCCGTGCGGAAACGTATGGAACAGTCCAATCTTTCATTGTTTATACAATTGATGTAAAGGGGTCTGGCGAGACTGGTCACCGGGATGTTGAACCTGTTGACGAGAGAGGCCAAAATAAAATTTCCTGCAGATCCAGAGTCCAAGAAGGCCACTGTAGAGAAGGAGAAGGCAGAGGCAGACATCCGCACAGGCACAGTAAGACGTGGAGAAGCAGAGTAGACATCAAGGACTGTCTCACCTTTGTGCGGAGTCAGCGTACGTCTTTCCAGGCGGGGAGGACGGATAGGACAATCTCTCAGGAAGTGTTCGGTACTAGCACAGTACAGGCAGAGGTTCTCCATACGGCGTCGTGTCCTCTCTTGAGGTGTCAGGCGAGACCGGTCGACCTGCATAGCCTCCACGGCGGGAGGCACAGGAACAGATTGCAGGGGACCAGAGGAGAGAGGAGCCGAGGAGAAGAAACGCCTCGTGCGAACAGAGTCCATATCTTGGCGGAGTTCCTGACGCCTTTCGGAAAAACGCATGTCAATGCGAGTGGCTAGGTGAATAAGTTCATGTAGATTAGCAGGAATTTCTCGTGCGGCCAGAACATCTTTAATGTTGCTGGATAGGCCTTTTTTGAAGGTCGCGCAGAGGGCCTCATTATTCCAGGACAATTCTGAAGCAAGAGTACGGAATTGTACGGCATACTCGCCAACGGAAGAATTACCCTGGACCAGGTTCAACAGGGCAGTCTCAGCAGAAGAGGCTCGGGCAGGTTCCTCAAAGACACTTCGGATTTCCGAGAAGAAGGAGTGTACAGAGGCAGTGACGGGGTCATTGCGGTCCCAGAGCGGTGTGGCCCATGACAGGGCTTTTCCGGACAGAAGGCTGACTACGAAAGCCACCTTAGACCTTTCAGTGGGAAACAGGTCCGACATCATCTCCAGATGCAGGGAACATTGGGAAAGAAAGCCACGGCAAAACTTAGAGTCCCCATCAAATTTATCCGGCAAGGATAAGCGTATCCCAGGAGCGGCCACTCGCTGCGGAGGAGGTGCAGGAGCTGGCGGAGGAGATGACTGCTGAAGCTGTGGTAGTAACTGTTGTAGCATAACGGTCAGTTGAGACAGCTGTTGGCCTTGTTGCGCTATCTGTTGTGACTGCTGGGCGACCACCGTGGTGAGGTCAGCGACAACTGGCAGAGGAACTTCAGCGGGATCCATGGCCGGATCTACTGTCACGATGCCGGCTGGCAGGTAGTGGATCCTCTGTGCCAGAGAGGGATTGGCAGGGACCGAGCTAGTGGACCGGTTCTAAGCCACTACTGGTTTTCACCAGAGCCCGCCGCAAAGCGGGATGGTCTTGCTGCGGCGGTAGTGACCAGGTCGTATCCACTAGCAACGGCTCACCTCTCTGGCTGCTGAAGATAGGCGCGGTACAAGGGAGTAGGCAAAAGCAAGGTCGGACGTAGCAGAAGGTCGGGGCAGGCAGCAAGGATCGTAGTCAGGGGCAACGGCAGAAGGTCTGGAAACACAGGCAAGGAACACACAAGGAACGCTTTCACTGGCACTAAGGCAACAAGATCCGGCGAGGGAGTGAAGGGGAAGTGAGGTGATATAGGGAAGTGCACAGGTGTAAACACTAATTGGAACCACTGCGCCAATCAGCGGCGCAGTGGCCCTTTAAATCGCAGAGACCCGGCGCGCGCGCGCCCTAGGGAGCGGGGCCGCGCGCGCCGGGACAGAACAGACGGAGAGCGAGTCAGGTAGGGGAGCCGGGGTGCGCATCGCGAGCGGGCGCTACCCGCTTCGCGAATCGCATCCCGGCTGGCAGCGGAATCGCAGCGCCCCGGGTCAGAGGACGTGACCGGAGCGCTGCCGCGGGGAGAGTGAAGCGAGCGCTCCGGGAAGGAGCGGGGACCCGGAGCGCTCGGCGTAACAGGGTCTTTATCAACTCCGATACCCATCCGGAATGGGACGCGCCAGGGGTGCCCGCTTTCCCCCCTTCTGTACGTTCTGTGCATGGGGCATTTACTGAATGCTCTCAGATCTGATCCGAACATTAAGGGGTTTACCCTCGGGGGAGGCGGACATCTCTGCTCTGCGTTCGCAGACGACCTCCTCCTCTACCTATCTTCCCCATGCTCCTCCTTACCTGCAGCCCTGCTCGTCCTGAGGGAATACTCCCACTACAGCAACCACAGGATCAATATGTCCAAGAGTGTGGCCCTGCCATTAGCCCTCCCGGTGGATAGTGTATTACGGTTAAAGAGGGATCACCCCTTTCACTGGGCTACCGGGTCCTTTAAATATCTAGGCATCCATATCCCGATAGACCTGTCAGACACCTTCGCCCTGAATTTCCAATCGTTGTTGGTGACTCTTGCTAAGGACTTAAATAGATGGACATCTGGCGCTTTCTCCTGGCTGGGCCGCGCCAATATTGTTAAAATGAACTTTCTTCCGAGGCTGTTGTATCTTTTCCAGACGATCCCGATAGCGCTCCCACTCTCCTATTTTCACAAACTTGACAAACTGATTCGCTCATTTATATGGGCGCGACGGTCGTCTAGGATCTCTAGCCGGGTCTTGGTTAGGAGGAAGCAGGCAGGTGGTCTGGCAGTCCCTGACTGCCGGGCTTATTATGTAGCGGCTACCCTGGCCAGACTCCTGGATTTCTTCCACGGCTGTGTCTCTAAACAGTGGGTGGTGCTGGAATCGTATGGCGCAACTATGAATGTAGCCCTGTATCTGTTACGCCGAGCGCTCCGGGTCCCCGCTCCTCCCCGGAGCGCTCGCTACACTCCTCTCACTGCAGCGCTCCGCTCGGTTCCACGGACCCGGGGCGCTGCGATACCGCCTCTGGCCGGGATGCGATTCGCGATGCGGGTAGCGCCCGCTCGCGATGCGCACCCCGGCTCCCGTACCTGACTCGCTCTCCGTCAGTTCTGTCCCGGCGCGCGCGGCCCCGCTCCCTAGGGCGCGCGCGCGCCGGGTCTTTGCGATTTAAAGGGCCACTGCGCCGCTGATTGGCGCAGTGGTTCCAATTAGTGTTTACACCTGTGCACTTCCCTATATCACCTCACTTCCCCTTCACTCCCTCGCCGGATCTTGTTGCCTTAGTGCCAGTGAAAGCGTTTCCTTGTGTGTTCCTAGCCTGTGTTCCAGACCTCCTGCCGTTGCCCCTGACTACGATCCTTGCTGCCTGCCCCGACCTTCTGCTACGTCCGACCTTGCTTCTGTCTACTCCCTTGTACCGCGCCTATCTTCAGCAGCCAGAGAGGTTGAGCCGTTGCTAGGGGATACGACCTGGTCACTACCGCCGCAGCAAGACCATCCCGCTTTGCGGCGGGCTCTGGTGAAAACCAGTAGTGACTTAGAACCGATCCTCTAGCACGGTCCACGCCAATCCCTCTCTGGCACAGAGGATCCACTACCTGCCAGCCGGCATCGTGACAGTAGATCCGGCCATGGATCCCGCTGAAGTTCCTCTGCCAGTTGTCGCTGACCTCACCACGGTGGTCGCCCAGCAGTCACAACAGATAGCGCAACAAGGCCAACAGCTGTCTCAACTGACTGTTATGCTACAACAGTTACTACCACAGCTCCAGCAATCATCTCCTCCGCCAGCTCCTGTACCTCCTCCGCAGCGAGTGGCCGCTTCTGGACTACGACTATCCTTGCCGGATAAATTTGATGGGGACTCTAAGTTTTGCCGTGGCTTCCTTTCCCAATGTTCATTACACTTGGAGATGATGTCGGACCAGTTCCCCACTGAAAGGTCTAAGGTGGCTTTCGTAGTCAGCCTGCTGTCTGGAAAAGCCCTAGCTTGGGCCACGCCGCTCTGGGACCGCAATGACCCCGTCACTGCCTCTGTACACTCCTTCTTCTCGGAAATTCGAAGTGTCTTTGAGGAACCTGCCCGAGCCTCTTCTGCTGAGACTGCCCTGTTGAACCTGGTCCAGGGTAATTCTTCCGTTGGCGAGTATGCCGTACAATTCCGTACACTTGCTTCTGAATTATCCTGGAACAATGAGGCCCTCTGCGCGACCTTTAAAAAAGGCCTATCCAGCAACATTAAAGATGTTCTGGCCGCACGAGAAATGCCTGCTAATCTTCATGAACTTATTCACCTAGCCACTCGCATTGACATGCGTTTTTCCGAAAGGCGTCAGGAGCTCCGCCAAGATATGGACTCTGTTCGCACGAGGCGTTTCTTCTCCTCGGCTCCTCTCTCCTCTGGTTCCCTGCAATCTGTTCCTGTGCCTTCCGCCGTGGAGGCTATGCAGGTCGACCGGTCTCGCCTGACATCTCAAGAGAGGACACGACGCCGCATGGAGAACCTCTGCCTGTACTGTGCTAGTACCGAACACTTCCTGAGGGATTGTCCTATCCGCCCTCCCCGCCTGGAAAAACGTACGCTGACTCCGCACAAAGATGAGACAATCCTTGATGTCTACTCTGCTTCTCCACGTCTTACTGTGCCTGTGCGGATGTCTGCCTCTGCCTTCTCCTTCTCTTCTGTGGCCTTATTGGACTCTGGATCTGCAGGAAACTTTATTTTGGCCTCTCTCGTCAACAGGTTCAACATCCCAGTGACCAGTCTCACCAGACCCCTTTACATCAATTGTATAAACAATGAAAGGTTGGACTGTTCCATACGTTTCCGCACGGAGCCCCTTCTAATGAGCATCGGATCTCATCAAGAGAGGATTGAACTTTTGGTCCTCCCCAATTGCTCCTCGGAAATTCTCCTTGGACTTCCCTGGCTTCAACTTCATTCCCCAACCCTGGATTGGTCCACTGGGGAGATCAAGAGTTGGGGGCCCTCTTGTTCCAAGGACTGTCTAAAACCGGTTCCCAGTAACCCTTGCCGTGACTCTGTGCTTCCTCCAGTAACCGGTCTCCCTAAGGCCTATATGGACTTCGCGGATGTTTTCTGCAAAAAACAAGCGGAGACTCTACCTCCTCACAGGCCTTATGATTGTCCTATCGACCTCCTCCCGGGCACTACTCCACCCCGGGGCAGAATTTATCCTCTCTCTGCCCCAGAGACTCTTGCCATGTCTGAATACGTCCAGGAGAATCTAAAAAAGGGCTTTATCCGTAAATCCTCCTCTCCTGCCGGAGCCGGATTTTTCTTTGTGTCCAAAAAAGATGGCTCTCTACGTCCTTGCATTGACTACCGCGGACTTAATAAAATCACGGTTAAGAACCGCTACCCCTTACCCCTCATCTCTGAACTCTTTGATCGCCTCCAAGGTGCCCACATCTTTACTAAATTGGACTTAAGAGGCGCCTATAACCTCATCCGCATCAGAGAGGGGGATGAGTGGAAAACAGCATTTAACACCAGAGATGGACACTTTGAGTATCTGGTCATGCCCTTTGGCCTGTGCAACGCCCCTGCTGTCTTCCAAGACTTTGTTAATGAAATTTTTCGTGATCTGTTATACTCCTGTGTTGTTGTATATCTTGATGATATCCTAATTTTTTCGGCCAATCTAGAAGAACACCGCCAGCATGTCCGTATGGTTCTTCAGAGACTTCGTGACAATCAACTCTATGCTAAAATTGAGAAATGTCTGTTTGAATGCCAATCTCTTCCTTTTCTAGGATACTTGGTCTCTGGCCAGGGACTACAAATGGACCCAGATAAACTTTCTGCCGTCTTAGATTGGCCACGCCCCTCCGGACTCCGTGCCATCCAACGTTTTTTGGGGTTCGCCAATTATTACAGGCAATTTATTCCACATTTTTCTACCATTGTGGCTCCTATTGTGGCTTTAACCAAAAAAAATGCCGATCCCAAGTCTTGGCCTCCTCAAGCGGAAGACGCCTTTAAACGACTCAAGTCTGCCTTCTCTTCGGCTCCCGTGCTCTCCAGACCTGACCCATCTAAACCCTTCCTATTGGAGGTTGATGCCTCCTCAGTGGGAGCTGGAGCTGTCCTTCTACAAAAAAACTCTTCCGGGCATGCTGTTACTTGTGGTTTTTTTTCTAGGACCTTCTCTCCGGCGGAGAGGAACTACTCCATCGGGGATCAAGAGCTTCTAGCCATTAAATTAGCACTTGAGGAATGGAGACATCTGCTGGAGGGATCAAGATTCCCAGTTATTATTTACACCGATCACAAGAACCTCTCCTACCTCCAGTCTGCCCAACGGCTGAATCCTCGTCAGGCCCGGTGGTCTCTGTTCTTTGCCCGATTTAATTTTGAAATTCACTTTCGGCCTGCTGATAAGAACATTAGGGCCGATGCTCTCTCTCGTTCCTCGGATGCTTCTGAAATTGAACTCTCTCCGCAACACATCATTCCTCCTGACTGCCTGATTTCCACTTCTCTAGCCTCCATCAGGCAAACTCCTCCAGGAAAGACCTTTGTTTCTCCACGCCAACGTCTCGGAATCCTCAAATGGGGTCACTCCTCCCATCTCGCAGGTCATGCGGGCATCAAGAAATCTGTGCAACTCATCTCTCGCTTCTATTGGTGGCCGACTCTAGAGACTGATGTGGTGGACTTTGTGCGAGCCTGCACTATCTGTGCCCGGGATAAGACTCCTCGCCAGAAGCCCGCTGGTTTTCTTCTTCCTCTGCCTGTCCCCGAACAACCTTGGTCTCTGATTGGTATGGATTTTATTACTGACTTACCCCCATCCCATGGCAACACTGTTATTTGGGTGGTCGTTGATCGATTCTCCAAAATGGCGCATTTCATCCCTCTTCCTGGTCTTCCTTCAGCGCCTCAGTTGGCTAAACAATTTTTTGTACACATTTTTCGTCTTCACGGGTTGCCTACGCAGATCGTCTCGGATAGAGGCGTCCAATTTGTGTCTAAATTCTGGAGGGCTCTCTGTAAACAACTCAAGATTAAATTAAATTTTTCTTCTGCATACCATCCTCAATCCAATGGACAAGTAGAAAGAATTAACCAGATCTTGGGTGACTATTTACGACATTTTGTTTCCTCCCGCCAGGATGACTGGGCAGATCTTCTACCTTGGGCCGAATTCTCGTATAATTTCAGAATCTCTGAATCTTCCTCCAAATCCCCGTTTTTCGTGGTGTACGGCCGTCACCCTCTTCCCCCCCTCCCTACCCCCTTGCCCTCTGGTCTGCCCGCTGTGGATGAAATTTCTCGTGATCTTTCCATCATATGGAGAGAGACCCAAAATTCTCTCTTACAGGCTTCTTCACGCATGAAGAGATTCGCGGATAAGAAAAGAAGAGCTCCTCCCATTTTTTCCCCTGGAGACAAGGTATGGCTCTCCGCCAAATATGTCCGCTTCCGTGTCCCTAGCTATAAGTTGGGACCACGCTATCTTGGTCCTTTCAAGGTTTTGCGCCAGATTAATCCTGTCTCTTACAAACTTCTTCTTCCTCCTTCTCTTCGTATTCCTAATGCCTTTCATGTTTCTCTTCTTAAACCACTTATCATTAACCGTTTCTCTCCCAAATCTGTTCCCCCCACTCCTGTCTCCGGCTCCTCGGACATCTTCTCCGTCAAAGAAATTTTAGCATCTAAAAAGGTCAGAGGGAAAACCTTCTTTTTAGTGGATTGGGAGGGTTGTGGTCCAGAAGAGAGGTCCTGGGAACCTGAGGACAATATCCTGGACAAAAGTCTGGTCCTCAGGTTCTCAGGCTCCAAGAAGAGGGGGAGACCCAAGGGGGGGGGTACTGTTACGCCGAGCGCTCCGGGTCCCCGCTCCTCCCCGGAGCGCTCGCTACACTCCTCTCACTGCAGCGCTCCGCTCGGTTCCACGGACCCGGGGCGCTGCGATACCGCCTCTGGCCGGGATGCGATTCGCGATGCGGGTAGCGCCCGCTCGCGATGCGCACCCCGGCTCCCGTACCTGACTCGCTCTCCGTCAGTTCTGTCCCGGCGCGCGCGGCCCCGCTCCCTAGGGCGCGCGCGCGCCGGGTCTTTGCGATTTAAAGGGCCACTGCGCCGCTGATTGGCGCAGTGGTTCCAATTAGTGTTTACACCTGTGCACTTCCCTATATCACCTCACTTCCCCTTCACTCCCTCGCCGGATCTTGTTGCCTTAGTGCCAGTGAAAGCGTTTCCTTGTGTGTTCCTAGCCTGTGTTCCAGACCTCCTGCCGTTGCCCCTGACTACGATCCTTGCTGCCTGCCCCGACCTTCTGCTACGTCCGACCTTGCTTCTGTCTACTCCCTTGTACCGCGCCTATCTTCAGCAGCCAGAGAGGTTGAGCCGTTGCTAGGGGATACGACCTGGTCACTACCGCCGCAGCAAGACCATCCCGCTTTGCGGCGGGCTCTGGTGAAAACCAGTAGTGACTTAGAACCGATCCTCTAGCACGGTCCACGCCAATCCCTCTCTGGCACAGAGGATCCACTACCTGCCAGCCGGCATCGTGACAGTATCCTTGGCTACCCCCGACCATGTACTCGCAACGTGTGTTGGAGACACTGCCTTGGGTGTCTAGAGAGTTGATTGTTACCCTGACCAGATACTTGCGTAGATCTCAGGTCTTTTCGGCTGATGGTCCGCTGACCCCGATCATTGGCAACCCTAGTTTTCCACCGGGTATGACTACTGACTCTTTCCTGGGTCTTTCCTCATCCCCAGCCCTACCCATACGTCGTTTTCTTAATGGGACACAGTTGAAGCCATACAATGACTTAGTCCCGTCACATCTTCAGACTTCCATCAGGCTGATGCAATACCTTCAGCTAAGACACTTCCTTGATACTGCTGGGCGTTCCTTGAGGTTGGACCGACCCCTTCTCCCTTTTGAAGAGCTGTGTGTTTCCCCCCCCCCCCCCCCCCCGGTGTATAAGGTGGTTTCTCGAGTTTACGGTCTCTTACAGGATGAGGCGACTCAGCATCCCCCCAAATTTGAATCGTCCTGGGAGGAGGAACTACACACCACTGTTGCTCGCTCTGATTGGACGACGGCTTTTGAAATGTGTCATCAGATCTCAATATCTTGCAGGGCACAGGAAACCAACTATAAGATCTTGTCTAGGTGGTATAGAGTACCGGCCCTATTGCACAAATTCCACCCTTCAGTATCGGACCTTTGCTGGCGCTGTGGTACTGATAGGGGGACCATGTCCCATATCTGGTGGTCCTGTCCTTCCCTCACGGCCTTTTGGATGACAGTAACTTTACGAATTGCCCTAGTGACTCGTGTGACTTACCCTAATGACCCAAAGGGGCTGCTCCTGTCCATAATACTGACCTCCAGAAAGTCACCCTCTAGACTTTTGGCTAACATGATGCTTATGGCTGCTAGGTCAGTAATTCCCAAGAGATGGAAAGACTGTAATCCCCCAACGGTGACTGTGACACTGGTATCAAGTAAGTGACTTCCCAATTCTGCTTCTGGCGACCCCTCCCCTCTCCCCCCCCCCCCCCCCTTATTTCTCTCTCCTTTTTTCTTCTCACTTTTTGTTATATGACTTTTCACCCACTCTTTCTCTTCCGCTGGAAACAGCTTAACCCGTCCCATTGTTACCTACCCGATTTTTGGTTTCTCTATTTTTATACTTGCTATGATTTGCCTTTCAATGCTTCCTAAACTCAGCATTGCTCTTTATTGATTGCTGACCAGCAGTAGCACTCTTACTTTGTTCTCACGTACTTATGAGAACAGTGGCTTTCTTTGCTACTTATTGCTCATGCATGGATGTCACTGCTAATATATTCATGGCTTGTATTTTGCATGTTTTCAATAAAAGTTTGTTCGAAAAAAATAAAATAAAATAACAGGGTAAACTACCCTTAAGATATCAAGACTAACTTTTTAGCAGTACTTGCACACATAGTACCTAAATAGCTCACTTAAATGTACTACCTCAGTCTTCTTAAGTACATACACAAAAACAAAAATATGTCTCACACTCAAGAAACGCTTAGGAATTGTAGCCCATTGATATTCAATTCCTGCCACTGTTAGGTACACTCATATTTCTCTTCTCTTTATTACGTGTGTGAGATGCTCTACTTGGTCAGTAGATGCTCTTGCGAGCACGTATTTCTAAAGGTAACCTAGGTAAGGTTATACTGTTGTGTTCTAAAGGTAAGTAGCGTGTAGCTGATAGACCTTAGTAGCTAACCTTATTGGTAGAGAGCCTCAGGCAAGCCAATATACCCTTTTTGTGTACTAACAGGTGACTCATCCTGGCAAAACAAAAGTTAATGTGGTGAGATTTCAAAAATGTTTTAGTCGGCTTGAAACTAAAGGTATAGAGAGCTGTACTAATGTCTAGTTAGCCTCATAAATGTATAGAGAGCTATAAAAATGTCTAAGGCGCTAGAAACTAATGTCTAGATAGCTTCATAATGTCTAGATAGCTTCATAATGCTTAGATAGCTTCCTAATGTCTAGTAAGTTTCATAATTGCCAGTAAAGATACTAGTCAGACTAAAAGAAAATGTCTTCAGAGTGCATATATAATTCTGTCTTTGTCCTAGTCCCTCTACCTTAGGGGACAGGCATCAGGGTCGACTTGTTATAAGTAAGGGGGTTTGTGGTGTCCCAGCACCGTATTTCATTATGTGCCTTGTTAATTAGTACCCAAAGTTAGAGTCCCTAGGACTGTCTGGGTTCGCTTTCCTCATTTAACCCTTAGTTACCCCTTAGTCACTTAATATTTGTAAATATTATCTATCTAAATAAATGTATATGGTAATACTCACTGTTTTAGCGTCGCAGGACCTGTGGGTCATGTGACCGGGTTGCAGAACTCTATGGATTTTGCTAAAGGACCTTTGGTGGTTTTGGACATGTGATCACCCACAATCCATTGTAACGGTGAGTGACAGCTGATTGGACCAATCCAAAACGGCCAGCCCCTGCCCATACAAGGGAGCTGCGCCATCTTGTCGCTCTCTTGGGTTGCTGACTCTGGAAGAGGTAGGACCTTCGCAGCTTCCAAGACAAATTACTAGGCCCAAAGCCTTGCGGCTTAGGCCTGCGCTAGTGACGGATAGCTCTTACAATTCCCCGCTATCTCCGCAAGATCTCCGGACCTAATCCAACCCCTAAATCCGGTGGATCTATGCAAATACAATCCTCAAAATCTAAAGGGAGCTTTCCGGTCCTAAGCATCTGTCAATCACTGCTGTGCTGTTTGTAAAGACTCTGTTATCTGGACTGTTACCGTTACTGCATATACAGAAAATCTTGGGCTTGGGAAGGGTGGCGATAGGCCCAGCATCACTACAGAATTTTAACCCGCACCCTGGCATCACGAGTGACAAGGGTTAACAGCGCCCATTATGTATAGAAGCGCAACACCCCTAGTGCCCTACAACCCCCAGGCGTACCACATTAATATATATGTATATATTTAATAATTATATATATCCTATAGTAATGTATAGTGCTTACCTTGTTCAGCGTCGCAGGACCTTCGGTCATGTGACCATGCTAGTAACCTCTATGGTATGTTGTAAGACCTAAGGAGGTCCTTGGGTCACTTGTTACCAAACAAATCTCTGTAATGGTGATTGACATCAGTATGGACCAATTAGCGTTAGTTCAGCCCCTGCCCATATAAGGGAGCTGCATCCAATTATCGCTCTCTTGGGTTGCTGCTCTTGTGGATGCGGGACTAACAGGACGGTGCTACGCAACTTTCAAAGACACGCTAGGCCTCAAAACCTGCAGGCCTCAGCGGAATCAAAACCGTGAGTTCAAATCTAAATCCCGCAAATGCTAGCGTGACTACTGGACCGCAATTAACTCCTAAATCCAGTGGAGCAACGCAACATACTAAAAAGACCCTTAATGCTAAAGTCCCAACCTTTGTCAATCTCCAAGAAAAGCTGTTGTTATGCTCAGAGACTGTTGTATTATTGAAGCTTGCAGAAAACCTTCAGTAAAAGTTAATACTGTTTCAGAAACTCTCCGGTTGTGGACAATCTATTCTTCTTATCTACCTCTCTAATGCTCTTGAGAAGGGTGGCGGTAGGAAAAGCGTAATTGAGGAACCCACACCCTGGCGTCAGGAATAGCAAGGGTTAACAGGCACCCTTTAATTACCGCACAGCTACACTCCTCATACAATACACCTCCCAGGCTATCACAGGTGTCTCCAGCTGTTGGAAAACTCCCGGCATGCCTTGACAGTCAGTGGCTGTCCGGCAATACTGGGAGTTGTTGTTTTTCAACAGCTGGAGGCTCCGTTTTGGAAACACTGCCGTACAATGTTTTTTTTTTATTGGTGGGGGGGGGGGGGGGGGATGGGGACTGTGTAGGGGTACTGTATGTGTATATGTAGTGTTTTACCCTTTACTATGTGTTAGTTTAGTGTAGTGTAGTGTTTTTAGGGTACATTCACACGGGCGGAGGTTTACAATGAGTTTCTCGCTGGGAATTTGTGCTGCGGCAGAAAATTTGCCGCATCTCAAACTTGCAGAAGAACTCGTTGTAAACCCGCCCGTGGGAATGTCCCCCACACATGGGGGGGGGGGGCGGGGGACAAACCTCCAGCTGTTGCAAAACTACAACTCCCAGCATGCACTGACAGACCATACATGCTGGGAGTTGTATTTGTGCAAAATCTGGAGGCTCATTGGTTGTGAAATACAGAGTTTGTTACTTAACTCAGTGTTTCGCAACCAGTGTGCCTCCAGCTGTTGCAAAACTAGAACTCCCAGCACGTACAGTCTCTCAGTGCATGCTGGGAGTTGTATTTTTGCAACTGCTGGAGGCACACTGGTTGCAAAACACTGAGTTAGGTAACAAACTCGGTTTCACAACCAATGTGTCTCCAGCTGTTGCAAAACTGCAACAATCAGCATGCATTAACAGTCGAAGGGCATGCTGGGAGTTGTAGTTTTGCAACAGCCGGAGGCACACTGCTATGACTCCCAGCATGCCCTTTGGTAGTCTGTGCATGCCGGGAGTTGTAGTTGTGCAACAGCTGGCTGCACACTTTTTGATAGAAAAAAATGTGCCTCCAGCTGGTGCATAACTACAACCGCCAGCATGCACAGACTACCAAAGGGCATGTTGGGAGTTGTAGTTGGAACTCCAGCTGTTGCAAAACTACAAATCCCAGCATGCCCTTTGGCTGTGCATGCTGCGAGTTGTTGCTAAGCAACAGCAGGAGGTGAATAGGCCTCACCTCCTGCTGTATCCTGCCACCGGAACCACCGCCGCTGCTGCTGCCGATCCTACTGCTCCTGTCGCCGCCACCGATCCCGAGGGGACCCCCGCCAGACCAGGGCAAGGTAGGAGACCCCCACTGGCGCCGATCTCCGCCATCTTCGCCATACCGATCGCCACCTAGCAGGGTTGTGATTGGTCGATCGTTCCGACCAATCAATCACGTGATCGTGAGGCGGCACCCATGCCACCTCACTCCTGCTGGGTAAGGGTGAATGGGGCTGTCTTGGACAGCTCCATTCACCCATTTTTTCCGGGTCACCAGAAAAGCAGCAAATCGTTGGTCTGAATTTACCGACTATTTGATCTCGGACCCCCCCCCAGGGGTTTGCACGGGGTGGCTGCTGATAGATATCAGCAGTCACCCCGGTCCAGTCCCCGCCCGTCGAGCGGCGGGGACCAGAATTCCCACGGGCGTATCCATATGCCCTCAGTCCTAAAGGAGTTTAAAACGGGGGCGTATGGATACGCCCGGCCTTCTTAAGGGGTTAATTTTAGAAAAAAGGTATCTTACCAGCCACCCCTGTAAAAATCAGCTCAAATGTACATAGTGCACTCACTCCTGAGCCATGTTGTGCTCCCGCAGAGCATTTTACATCCACATATGGGGTATTTCCATACTCAGGAGAAATTATGTTACAAATTTTGGGGGTCTTTTTTTTCCCTTTTACTATTTGTGAAAATATGGGGCAACGCCAGCACGTTACTGTAAAAAATAAATTTTATTTACAATAACATGCTGGAGTAGACCCCAACTTTACCTTTTCATAAAGAGCAAAAGGAGAAAAAGCTCCCCAAAATTTGTTAGGCAATTTCTCCCGATTACGGAAATACCCCATATGTGGTCCTAAAATGTTGCCTTGAAATATGACAGGGCTCCGAAGTGAGAGAGCGCCATGCCTATCTGAGGCCTAAATTCAGGATTTGCATAGGAATGGACATAGGGGTATTCTACGCCAGTGATTTCCAAACAGGGTGCCTCCAGCTGTTGCAAAACTCCCAGCCTGCCAGGATAGTCAATGGCTGTCCGGCAATACTGGGAGTTGTTGTTTTGCAACAGCTGGAGGCTCTGTTTTGGAGACAGTGCCGTACCTGATGTTTTTCATTTTTATTGGGGGGGGGGGGGGGGACGGGGGACTGGGGGGGGGGGAGGGGGGACTGTGTAGGGGTATGTGTATATGTAGTGTTTTACTTTTTATTTTGTGTAGTGTAGTGTTTTTAGGGCACATTCACATGGGCAGGTTCACAGCGAGTGAAATTTTTAGGGAAAATTTGCTGCATCTCAAACTTGCAGCGTGAGACTCGCTGTAAACCCGCCCATATGAATGTACCCTGTGCAAACCTGTTGCAAAACTACAACTCCCAGCATACCCTTTGGCTGTCCGTGCATGCTGGGAGTTGTAGTTTTGCAACATCTGGAGGGCCGCAGTTTGGGGATCACTGTGCAGTTTTCTTCAATCTGTGCTATTCCAGATGTTGCAAAACTACAACACCCAGCATGCCCAGACAGTCGTGGAATGCTGGGAGTTGTAGTTTTGTAACATCTGGCCCTTAAGATGTTGATGAACTACAACTTCCAGCATGCCTGGGCAGTCTGGGCATGCTTGGAGTTGAAGTTTTGCAACATCTGGAGGGCTACAGTTTAGACACCACTACTTAGCGGTCTCCTAACTGTTCTCCTCCAGTTGTTGCAAAACTACAACTCCCAGCATGCCCTTCGGCTGTCAGGGCATGCTGAAGTTGTAGTTTTGCAAGAACTGGAGGCACACTGGTTGGGAAACATTGTTTCCTAACTCAGTGTTACCCAACCCATGTGCCTCCAGCTGTTGCAAAACTTCAACTCCAAGCATGGCCAGACTGCCCAGGCATGCTGGGAGTTGTAGTTTGGCAACATCTGAAGGGCCAGATGTTACAGAACTACAACTCCCAGCATGCCTGGACTGTCTGGGCATGCTGAGAGTTGTAGTTTTGCAGCATCTGGAAGAGCATAGATTGGAGACCACTGCACAGTGGTCTCCAAACTGTGGCCCTCCAGATGTTGCAAAACTACAACTCCCAGCATGCCCAGACAGCCAAACTCCTAGAAGCAGCAGTGAATATAACTTTACGGTGATCTTCACTACTGCTTCCACTTGCCTGCCGCCGCTGTCTTCTATACTTGCCTGTTGCCGCAGCCTCCACGTGTGCCTGCCGCCGGTCCCCGATCCTTACTGCCGCGCCGTCCCGACGGTCCCTGCGCAGGTATATGCCGCTGCCCCCCACTGCTCCGGGATCCTCTTCCTCCGCTCTGCCTGAATTCTAAGGGTGGACAGAGAAGGGGGTTCTGAACTTTAAACCCCCCCCCCCCCCCAGTCAGCGATCACTGTGATCGCTGACCAGGACCATCCACAGATGGTCCTGGGGGGGCTTGCAGAAGTTGTCTTCCACTGGTAAGTTGTCTTCGCTGGAACCCGCGAGTGAGCCGGTAATTCCCGGCTCCCTGCAGGATTGCAGGTGTCTCACGTTGTTACTCTACTGATCCGTTGAAACCGTGGATCGCAGGATTCTGAATATAGACAGTGGATCTGCATATTTCTTTTTTACACAGGCGGTGATACTGACTATAAGCTACCTGGGTCAATATGCTACATGCCTTATTCCACTGTCTCTATATAAGATTGTTATTATGCTTTCCTTTTTAGGTTTCTTTGGCATATACATTAATTGATTTTTATATATTTTGTGGTACCTATCTGGATAATAGAAAGATAGTTATATACTCCTCCCTGATGACGCCACTGTAAACGGTGGCAGAAACTCGTTGGTGGAAGTTCTATCATAATATCATGTTTTTGTTACGTACCTTATCCAGTGACTGCGCTGGCTGTGTATCTATCTTACATTTTAACAGTGATTGTGCAATAGGGATGTTGGCTGGGCTCAGCAATTATCCATAAAATAGCACTCTTCTCTGTTTAATTTTGCCATTTGGCTATTTCATGAATCAACACCTATAATAGTTTAATAATTTTAATTGCTACTAGTAAAAAAGTTATATTTTAAGCACATCCGGAGACTCTTATGTTCTCACTTTTTTGATACTTCCACTGGTAACAGCAGGACTTCTGCCAGTTAATCCGTGCAATGCTGCGCATCACCGGGTTAACTGCATGACATATAAAAATGTCATGATGCGCGAACTACCTGCACATCATGACATTTATATATGTCATTCTGCGGGAACGGGCTAATCAGACGAACTAGGCGGCCGCGAGGCCCTTTTTAGCGCGAGGCCTTAGGTGGCGGCCTAAATTGCCAAATTAGAGAGCCGCCCCAGGGGAAATGCTTTTATGCTGTCTTGTGGCAGGACTCATGTCTCATCAGAACACACCTGTAATATTTTACATATTTTCCTGAGACATAACTGCATGCCAGGTTTTGCAGCAATCTGACATTTTGGTCCTTCTGGCTCTAGGTGAGGTAGGCGCTGGCCTAAAGTGTCCATCTGATAAGGGCTACACTCACTCTGCACCCCCATATCACCCTCCATCTGTCTACCCATCCATATTACCCTGCATCTGTCTGCACCCATATAATCCTCTGCCATCTATTTGTACCCTCATATCTCCCTCCCCTGTCTGAACATCCATATCACCCTCCATTTGTCTGCACCCCCATATCACCCCCCAGTCTGCACCCTCATATCACCTTCCCCTGTCTGCACCCTCGAATCACCCTATAATTGTCTGCACCCTCATGTCACCCTTCCCTGTCTGCAGCCTCATATCACCTTCCCCTGTCTGCACCCTCATGTCACCCTCCAATGTCTGCACCCTCATGTCACCCTCCAATGTCTGCACCCTCATATCACCCCCCAGTCTGCACCCTCATATCACCTTCCCCTGTCTGCACCCTCAAATCACCCTATAATTGTCTGCACCCTCATGTCACCCTCCCCTGTCTGCACCCTCATATCACCCTCCCCTGTCTGCACCCTCCTATCACCCTCCCCTGTCTGCACCCTCATGTCACCCTCCAATGTCTGCACCCTCATGTCACAATCCCCTGTCTGCACCCTCATGTCACCCTCCCCTGTCTGCACCCTCGAATCACCCTATAATTGTCTGCACCCTCATGTCACCCTCCCCTGTCTGCACCCTCATATCACACTCCCCTGTCTGCACCCTCATGTCACCCTCCAATGTCTGCACCCTCATGTCACCCTCCAATGTCTGCACCCTCATATCACCCCCCAGTCTGCACCCTCATATCACCTTCCCCTGTCTGCACCCTCAAATCACCCTATAATTGTCTGCACCCTCATGTCACCCTCCCCTGTCTGCACCCTCATATCACCCTCCACTGTCTGCACCCTCCTATCACCCTCCCCTGTCTGCACCCTCATGTCACCCTCCAATGTCTGCACCCTCATGTCACAATCCCCTGTCTGCACCCTCATGTCACCCTCCCCTGTCTGCACCCTCGAATCACCCTATAATTGTCTGCACCCTCATGTCACCCTCCCCTGTCTGCACCCTCATATCACCCTCCCCTGTCTGCACCCTCATGTCACCCTCCCCTGTCTGCACCCTCATGTCACCCTCCCTTGTCTGCACCCTCATGTCACCCTCCCCTGTCTGCACCCTCATATCACCCTCCCCTGTCTGCACCCTCGAATCACCCTATAATTGTCTGCACCCTCATGTCACCCTCCCCTGTCTGCACCCTCCTATCATCCTCCATTTGACTGCACCCTAATATCACACTTCCCTGTCTGCACCCCCATATAATCCTCCATCTGTCTGCACCTCCAAATCACCCTCCATTTGTCTGAGCCCCCATATAACCTGTTAGTAAGGTTCCCTGTGTGTCATTAAGATCCTTCCCCTGTCAGTAAGCCCACCTGTGTGTCAGTGTGATCCTCTGTCTGTCAGTAAGGCCTTATGTATGTCAGTAAGATCCTCTCCCTGTCAGTGAGGCCCTCTCTGTGTCAGTAAGACCCTCTGCTTATCAGTAAGGCCCTCTCTATGTCAGTAAGATCCTCTGCCTGGCAGTAAGGCCCTTTCTGTGTCAGTAAGCTCCTCTGCCTGTCAGGAAGACTTTCTTTGTATCAGTAAGATCATCTGCCTGTCAGTACGTACCTCTATGTGTCAGTAAGATCCTCTCCCTGTCAGAAAAGCCTTTTCTGTGTCAGTTAGAACCTCCACCTGTCAGTATGTCCCTCTATGTGGCAGTAAGATCCTCCACCTGTCAGGAAGCCCACCTGTGTGTCAGTAAGATCCTTCACCTGTCGGTATGTCCCTCTATGTGTCAGTAAGATCCTCTCCCTGTCAGAAAAGCCTTCTCTGTGTCATTTAGATCCTCCACCTGTCAGTATGTCCCTCTATGTGGCAGTAAGATCCTCCACCTGTCAGTAAGCCCACCTGTGTGTCAGTAAGATCCTCCGCTGACAGTAAGATCCTCCGCTGACAGTAAGATCCTCCGCTGACAGTAAGATCCTCCGCTGACAGTAAGATTCTCCTGTGTAAACCACATAGTAAACCTTAGATAATGTTGGAGGAACACTTTCCAAACACTAACGCTTTCTCGGGGAAACATTGGTGAACCTGGGTGGTGGAGGACCTTAGAAAGGACCCATTTTTGCCCTCGCTATAATCTCTCTCTGGTTTGAATTCTGCATTCATTATATGAGACCTAGTGAAGAAGATTGTTCAGCAAAGTCAATTGTAAATCTGTCTACATCTTATATAGAACATCTCATTCTCCCATAACTAAGACTGGACACCCACAAATTTCTATGATAAAAAATATTTATGGTGCTCGGCTTAAAAATAAAGGTCCCAGTGGTGGTGAAGCCGTATGATGTCCTATATACTGCTTTTTGGAGACAATGGAGGGGATTTAGCAAAACCTGTGCAGAGGAAAAGTTGACCGGTTGCCCATAGCAACCAATCAGATGGCTTCTTTTACTTTTCATAGGCCATTTAAAAAAATGTAAGAAGCAATATGATTGGTTGCTATGGGCAACTGGTCAACTTTTCCTCTGGACAGGTTTTGCTAAATCTCCTCCTATGGACATAATCTAATGTATCTGAGTGATGACACTTATTGAATGTAGCAGAACATTACAGGCCATTACAAGGCTTTATTATTTCTGCCATTAGCAGCAAGTAGATGGTCTGGTTTATTCCAGCCTCCTTATTCTAACCTTCCAGCAGAGTTTATGGGCACCACTGCCAACCTATACAACACATAAAAGTCACATCACCTGCCCCATCTACTAATAATAAAGCACTACAAGAACCAGCCATGAATATCTCCATTCTTCTGGACCCTAGGCTATCACCCATGATGCCTATATCACAATGTATATGGATCCACAGGTCCCTGGACCACTGGTAGCAGGTGCCACCTGATGTTTTGATGACATCACGTCACCTGGACAACGGCTGTTGTTGTTGTTTACCCACAACTGTCAGTTGGACCGAGCGGACGGACGTCTACAGGATCCCAAAGATGGCGGCTACTGGAGGAAGAAGAGATGGCGAGAAGGAGAGAGGAGAGAAGAGGGAAGAGGAGAGCGGAGGAAAGAGGAAGAGGGAAGAGGAAAGCGAGGAGGTGAAGGAGAGCGGAAAGAAGAGGAAGGAGGAAGAGGTGAGCGAGGAGGTGAAGAAGAGGAAGAGAGAAGAGGAAAGCGAGGAGGTGAAGAGCAGAGAGAAGAGGAAGGAGGAAGATGTGAGCGAGGAGGTGAAGAAGAGGAAGATAGAAGAGGAAAGCGAGGAGGTGGAGAAGACAGGAGAGAAGAGGAAGGAGGAAGAGGTGAGCGAGGAGGTGAAGAAGAGGAAGAGAGAAGAGGAAAGCGAGGATGTGGAGAAGAGGAGAGGAGAAGATGCCAGATTATTGGAGGATGAGGAGCCAAGACCAGGCACCAGCCAGGACCCCAGAACATCAAGCTCCTACCCCAAATTTAACATCTATCACCTCACTGTCCATCAGGTATTGGGTAGGGGCAGCTTTGGAGTGGTAAGTTTATTTATGTTTTTTTTTTTTTGTTAAATGGACAGTCAATGTGGTTTTTCCCATTGATATTCTGCAGCTAATTGTAAGTCTAGAAAATAACCAGCGTAGGCCATCTTAATGTAGAGCAACAATGTGGGGCCATGTTGAACTTTCAGTGACCAGTATTAGAGAGTGTGAGAGCGATTTAGGACATTGCTCCCCATTCACACCTGAGACATGTAACCAGGGCTGCCATCAGAAATTTTGGGGCCCCTTACGCAGCTTAATTCCAGGCCCCCCCCCCCCCCCTCGAGTCCGCCCCAGGGCCAACTCCCAACCCATTTTTTTTCCTAATGATATATTTCTAATTACTTTATAGAAGATTGTAGTGCAGTAATACACTGTGCTGCAAAGTAATTTTACTGCGCCACACTCTGCTGTAATCTAATATACCCTATTCTGAATACTGTGAAACTTTCTGTGTACTTTCTCCAGCACAATGTCCACCTCTATATAGTTGTAGACCCCCTCTCTGCCCCCACATATATATATACACATATATATAGTTGTACACCTCCTCTGTGCCCCCATACATAGTTGTACACCCATCTTTGCCCCATTTATAGTTATAGGCCAATTTTGTGCCCCCATATATAGTTGTAGGCTCCTGTGCTCCATATATAATTGTAGGTCCCACGTGCCTCCAATATACATGATTGTAGACCCCCTTTGTGCCCCTGTGTGTAATAATAGGCCCCCTTTGAGCTCCCATAGTTATAGGCCCCACCTTTCAGCTCCCACAGTTAGTTATAGGCCCACCCTTTCAGCCCTAAGTTAGTTATAGCCCCCCCCTTTCAGCCCCCACAGTTAAATATAGCCCCCCCTTTCAGCCCCCTCAATTAAATATAGGCCCCCCCCTTTCAGCCCCCACAGTTAAATATAGACGCCTCCTTTCAGCCCCCACAGTTAAATATAGGCCCCCCCGTTCAGCCCCCACAGTTAAATATAGACCCCCCCTTTCAGCCCCCACAGTTAAATATAGGCCCCCCTTTTAGCCCCCAGTTAAATATAGCCCCCCCCTTTCAGCCCCCACAGTTACATATAGCCCCTCTTTCAGCCCCCACAGTTTAATATAGGCCCCCCCTTTCAGCCCCACAGTTAAATATAGGCCCCCCCTTTAAGCCCCCATTTAAATATAGCCCCCCCCCTTTCAGCCCCACAGCTAAGTATAGGCCCCCCTTTTAGCCCCCAGTTAAATATAGGCCCCCCTTTCAGCCCCCAGTTAAATATAGGCCCCACCTTCCAGCCCCCACAGTTAAATATAGGCCCCCCTTTCAGACCCCAGTTAAATATAGGCCCCCTTTTTAGCCCCCACAGTTAAATATAGGCCCCCCTTTCAGCCCCCACAGTTAAATATAGGCCCCTTTTCAGGCCCCACAGTTAAATATAGGCCCCCCCATTCAGCCCCTAGTTAAATATAGGCCCCCCTTTCAGCCCCCAGTTAAATATAGGCCCCCCTTTCAGCCCCCAATTAAATATAGGCCTCTTCTTTCAGCCCCCTCAGTTAAATATAGCCCCCCCTTTCAGCCCCCTCAATTAAATATAGCCCCCCCCCTTTCAGCCCCCACAGTTAAATATAGACGCCCCCTTTCAGCCCCCACAGTTAAATATAGGCGGCCCCCTTTTCAGCCCCCACAGTTAAATATAGGCCCCCCTTTCAGCCCCCACAGTTAAATATAGGCCCCTTTTCAGGCCCCACAGTTAAATATAGGCCCCCCCATTCAGCCCCCAGTTAAATATAGGCCCCCCATTTCAGCCCCCAGTTAAATATAGGCCCCCCTTTCAGCCCCCAGTTAAATATAGGCCCCCCCTTTCAGCCCCCAGTTAAATATAGGCCCCCCCCTTTCAGCCCCCACAGTTAAATATAGGCCGCCCCTTTCAGCCCCCACAGTTAAATATAGGCCCCCCCTTTCAGCCCCCTCAGTTAAATATAGGCCCCCCCTTTCAGCGCCCTCAGTTAAATATAGGCCCCCCCCCTTTCAGCCCTCACAGTTAAATATAGGCCCCCCTTTCAGCCCCCACAGTTGATATAGGCCCCCCTTTGTGCCCCAACAAGTAGTTATAGGCCCCATGTACCCCCACAGACATACTGCCTCCAGACATTCACGGTATATGGCTGGAGGCAGTATGTCTGTGCTCTGACCAGACTGGAGGAGCCCCCAGACTGGAGGAGCAGTGGTCGGAGCATTGAAGGCAGCCTGCTTTGGTTACCTTCCTGGCCCGATGTCAGCCACGCGTCTTCCAGGCAGCCCCTTCGCTCCAGTTCTTCTTCGGGCGCGGCTTTCCTCTGACTTCCGGGCCGGCTTGCCGCGTCATAGCGCACCGAACGTGCCTACGCGCGGCACGATCGTTGCGCTAGTACCTCCCGACGGCCACTGCAGTTTTTTTTTTTTAAGTGGCAGTGGCCTCCGAGGTATGTGCGGCAGGGACAGGGCCCGGGAAAGAGGGTAACTGACTGACTGATTGTACAGAGTACGGTCAGTCAGTCAGTGGAAAATGGCAGGCCCCCAGCGGTCAGTGAGTGACAGTCACTCACTGACTGACTAGGAGTAAAAACTAAAAAAAATGTTGGGCCCGGCCCCCCTCGGGTCCGGCCCCTTACGGGAGTACCGGCTGTACCCCCCTGATGGCGGCCCTGCATGTAACACTAATGAGTCACAATTACTTATTGGGCCCAATTTGAACATTTCTACTTAGGGCTGTACTCACTTTTTTTTGCCAAGGTTAAGATATTAATGACTTTATGATGAGTTATTTCGGTGGGGGGGGGGGACACACAATATTAAACACTGTTACACTTTACATTGTAGAAGAGTTTCATTTCTTCTGTGTTGTCACATGAAAAGATAAAATAAAATATTTAAAAACATGTGAAGGTTGTACTCACTTATGTCAGATACTGTAAATGTTATAACTGTAATAATCTTTTTTTTAAGCCATTTATCTATTTTTTGCACTGACACTTGACTGAACATATATGTATTTCTCATGTGTTGAACATATAATGTCACCATGATGAATTGTCTTTATACATTTATGATGAATATGCACGTTATACATGTTATACTTGATATTACTTTATTTGGTAATTACGTGTCTGGGTAAATATAGACCCTTAGTGATGTGTGTGAACATGCTTGAAAAAAGCTTCAACAAGAAGCAGAAATGTGGCAGTGATTTAACTATTATATGGAGAGCTGCAATATTTTTTTATATACTATATACCTATACATACAGACACTGTGATCTGTAGTTTTTGCCGGTACCACTTGTGCATTGTATTGATTGTTTGATTACTTCTTATGTGTTGATGTGACAAAAATTGGCAAATTTTTTTTTTGCATTCACATCATTGACAATGCAATATCAGGAATGTGAACCAAAGTGAAATAATTGCAGATTTTTGGTCACATCATATCTCAGAAACAATGGAATAAAAGTGATGAAAAAGTCAAATATAAGCAAAAGTTATGTTACAGTAGTACAGTGGTAAAGTTTTTTTTTAAATCAACTAGTGCCAGAAAGTTAAACAGATTTGTAAATTACTTCTATTAAAAAATCTTAATCCTTCCAGTACTTTTTAGGGGCTGTATACTACAGAGGAAATGGTTTTCTTTTTGGATTTCTCTGATGTAATGACTACAGTGCTCTCTGCTGACCTCTGCTGTCCATTTTAGGAACTGTCCAGAGCAGCATATGTTTGCAATGGGGATTTGTTCTCTGGAAAGTTCCAAAAAGGGACAGCAGAGGTCAACAGAGAGCACTTTGGTTATGACAGAAGAGAAATCCAAATAGAAAAGCATTTCCTCTGTAGCATACAGCCCCTAAAAATTACTGGAAGGATTAAGATTTTTTAATGAAAGTACTTTACAAATCTGTTTAACTTTCTGGAACCAGTGGATGGATTTATAAAAAAAAAGTTTTCCAAGGGAGTACCCCTTTATTAAAAACTACAGATAATGGTGCAAAACATTCTCATACAGCACTGTATGCAGAAAAATAAGAAAGTTATAGGAGGTCAGAATAGGGAAATTTTAAACATACTTTGCCTTTTTTAAAAGAAGTGCAGTAATAGAAAAGAATGCAAACATGAGTATCATTTTAATTGTATTCATCCACATAATTAAAGGGGTACTCCTGTGCAAAACTTTTTTTTTAAATCAACTGGTGCCAGAAAGTTAAACAGATTTGTAAATTACTTCTATTAAAAAATCTTAATCTTTCCAGTACTTTTTAGGGTCTGTAAACTACAGAGGAAATGGTTTTCTTTTTGGAACACAGAGCTCTCTGCTGACATCATGACCACAGTGCTCTCTGCTGAAATCTCTGTCCATTTTAGGAACTGTCCAGAGCAACACATGTTTGCTATGGGGATTTTCTCCTACTCTGGACAGTTCTTATAAAGGACTGATATGTAAGCAGAGAGCAGTGTGGTCATGATGTCAGCAGAGAGCTCTGTGTTCCAAAAAGAAAACCATTTCCTCTGTAGTATTCAGCAGCTAATAAGTACTGAAAGGATTAAGATTTTTTAATAGAAGTAATTTACAAATCTGTTTAACTTTCTGGCACCAGTTGATTAAAAAAATAAAAAAATAAATAAATAAGTTTTCCATTTAAGAAAACATGAAAATTTAACTGTAAAATGCATTGCTTAAAACCAAAACCCCCAAAAATTAGCAAAATTGTGATTTTCTTTAATTTATTTTCTTTTTTCAATTTTAAATTCAAATTTAAGGTGTCTTTATAAAGTACATTTTGTTGTGAAAAAAACAAACATATGGGTCTGTGGATGGAAAAATAAAAAGAATTATGGCTCTTGAAAGGTGTAAACTAAAAAATGTGTAAACTAAAATTTGTTGTGTCCTCAAGGCCAAAATTTGCTGTGTCTCTAAAGGGGTATTCCAGAATTTATTTTTTATTTGACATTTGACTATGCTACAGAGGCTGTAAAGTTAGTGTAGTTAATAATGTAGTGTCTGTACCCGTATGTGACGGTTTTCTCACAATTCTTATGTGATTTTCACCCCAATATTTACTTTTACCAGCATACAAAATTACTGTTGTCTCAGATTTTTCCCAGGTTGCAATGCAGCCGAGACCTGACTCACTAGTCAGCTGATGACAGGGAGCCTGTCTGCTTCAATGGGTGGAGCGATCGCTTGGTGGGAGAGAGATCAATCTGCAACTATTGCAACAGCTGTAGGCACCCTGATTGAAAACCACAGGTCTTTTGAATGAATGCTGCTCATTTATGGGAGTGTGACTGATGTATGGGAGGGAGGAAAATGGAATTATGGGCTTTGTAGGCAAAGAAGTAAACTCAAAAAGGAAATACTAGTTCACAAAAAGCTAGCCACAGTGTTATGGTAATCTCACGCCATTTAGCCCCAAGACAAGCGCAGATCCTTCCTAAGCATGTCCATTAATTTCTGCCAGGTACGTACTAAAATACCTTATGGTGGATAACCCATTAAAGGGGTTAAATGACCAGCATCAAAGTGATCTCCATTGTCGGTCCTTACTGGCTGGTGTTTCTGCAGGTTGAGTCAGCACCGCCAGGTATTTGGCACTAGAGAGACAGGATTCCTCTAGTGCCTGAAGTTCGGCTATGCTGACCCTCCCCCCCCCCCCCAGTAAGTTAAAAAGTATGAATTGAGAGATGGCACAACCCTCCCCCCCCCCCCCTCTAACCTGGGGTGGACCACTCCCCCGCTGCCCCCCTGCCTGAGAGTTATAGGAGTGTGATTACAGCTACCACACTCCTATCACACTCAGCCAATGCAGCTCTGGAGGTGTCTGCAGTATAAGACATATTCTAACAGCAGAAAAGTAACTGCAGCTCTGGAAGTGACAGGAGGATAAGACATGATGTGACAGCAGAATAGTGACAGCAGCTCTGAAGGTGACTGGAGGATAAGTCAAAATATAACAGCAGAATACTGACTGCAACTCTGGAGTTGACTGGAATATAAGACATGATGTGAGAGCAGAATAGTGGCAGCAGCTCTAGAGGTGAAAGGAGCTTAAGACATGATGTAACAGCAGAATAGTGGTTGCAGCTCTGGAGGCAACTTGAGGATGCGACATGATGTAATAGTAGAAAAGTAAGTACAGCTTTGGCAGTAACAGGAGGACGAGATATGGTGTAACAGCAAAATAGTGTCTACCATGCTGTGCCTGTATTTATCTGAATAAAGCTTGAAGTTTTTTTACCTGCTACCATGGTGCCGGATACTTCTATTGCTGTCCATGTCTGTGGAGGGGAACGCTACCCGACAGTCCAGGCACAGGAGCGGAGGAAAGGATCAGAGCAGTCAAGCACATTTTATTAACAGCAAAAAAGTGAGTACACACACCTTGTCTCTGTCTTCTTCCTCTGTGAACGTGAATCAGGTACCTGTCATAGAGCCAAAAGAAAGAAAAGTGATATGTTGCTCAGTACCTAATCCTGATCCTGTACATATACATTTTTATGTGTCTAGGACCTGTATATCCCTAACAAATAGCATTTATATCTTGGTCACTTGCTTTGTCTTCTTGCCTTGCGGAGGGGGCGTGTCCATCTCTTTCCCTCACTGAGTCTGGGAGCAGCCTGGCAGTCTGCAGATCTTTCTAAATTAGTGCAAGGATTTTAGTGATAAAAGCACAGTAGTTTTTATGCATACATTTTATATCTGTCATTAGTAAAGATGGATGCTAATCCAGCTTTACTAGGAACAGATAGAAAATGTGTGTCATTCAGCTTTAACAGACTCCTGAATGTCTGTTCAGCTTCTTTGTCATTCAGGACTCAGAGAAAGCTTTGGCTATTCAAGCATGCTGGGAGTTGTAGTTTTGCAATAGTTTGAGCTGCAGTGTTTGTAAAGCAATGTGTTAGAACAGTGTTGCCTTTAGCTGTTGCAAAACTACAACTCCCAGCATGCCCACACATCCTTTGTCTGTAGTTTTGCAAGAGATGGAGACACACAGCTGGAGAATACCCAGCTCTAACACAGAGTTTTACAAAGATTGTAACTCCAGCTGTTGCAAAACTACAACTCCCATCATGGTAGTTATAGTTTAGGAATAGCTGAAGGCTGCAGTGGTGATCTCCTATACTGGATACCAACACACTTTATGGCCTGTATCCAGTATGCTGCAAAATACAGAGTAGTCTGTCTGCGTAAAGACTGATGAGCCCTAGTGGTGGTTATTTTCATTTTTCCTTTTTTAGTAATTTTTTTTCTTTTTCTTATGAATGTGTATTTAAAAAAGTAATCTTATCAGTAGTACTACAAAATATAAAAAGTTTTTCAACATGACAGTGTCTCTTTAAGCATGCTCCTATCGGTGAAGGGGAGGAGTTCCTGCACAGAAGAAAGATATGTGGTGGCACCCTGCCTCCGTCCTACATGCCCCTAGGCCTTATGTCCCCCCTTGCTATCCTCCTGCACTGGCTCTTAGAAGATCAGGGAGAATGCAAGCTGGAGCTCTCTATATAATACATACAGACCTTCAGCTTGCATGCTCCCCGAGAAGCAGCAAGACCTACGGTGGCCGGGCCCTCCGTGCCTGACCTGTCACACGCCCCTGCTACAGAGAAGCTGTCATCTGGCCAATTGTATTCCATCATAGCTGTAGTCACTTGTAAGTTCTGCAGTGATCATGGGTGAAACAACAACTCCCAGCATAACCTTATTACTGCTAAGATTTTACTGGGAGCTATAGTATCACATGGTACAAACTTATTGAGCAATTGCCCCTTACTTGGCATCACAACAGGCTAAAAAATTACTTAGGGGGCATTATAGGGTGACACCATTTTCTACCACAACGGGTGACATTAACCTTAGCATCACCACTGGTGCTCTGTAATAGCTAGAGGCAAAGAGCTCGCTGTTACTGCGCTCCTCTGTGTGTGCCGCTGTGTCAGTCAATGGGAGGTCAGCAGAGAAAGGTGTTGGCGGCCCTCTGATACTCGGGCACATTATAAAGAATTTATTCTCTATTGGCTATAAAACAATGAAATATACACAGAAACATAGGAGTAGAATAAGCTTTTTAACCCCTACTGCAATGTGTTGCCAGTTAAACATGTATAAAAGATGTGATAGATGCCCATTACAAGGATGTGATAGATGCCCATTACAAGGATATGATAGATGCCCATTACAAGGATGTGATAGATGCCCATTACAAGGATTTGATAGATGCCCATTACAAGGATGTGATAGATGCCCATTACAAGGATTTGATAGATGCCCATTAAAAGGATATGATAGATGCCCATTACAAGGATGTGATAGATGCCCATTACAAGGATGTTATAGATGCCCATTACAAGGATGTGATAGATGCCCATTACAAGGATGTGATAGATGCCCATTACAAGGATGTGATAGATGCCCATTACAAGGATGTGATAGATGCCCATTACAAGGATGTGATAGATGCCCATTACAAGGATGTGATAGATGCCCATTACAAGGATGTGATAGATGCCCATTACAAGGATGTGATAGATGCCCATTACAGGTCGGGTTATGAGGAAGGGATAGGAGGACGGGATAGGAGGTCGGGATAGGAGGTCGGGATAGGAGGATGGGATAGGAGGTCGGGATAGGAGGTCGGGATAGGAGGATGGGATAGGAGGTCGGGATAGGAGGTCGGGATAGGAGGTCGGGATATGGCATCAATATATGAGGACGGGATATGAATTCAAAAGCTTCCTCCTTTGTTTATTTTCCTCCCCAACAAGGATTAGGAAGGAAAAACTGGGCAATGCTGGGTACTCAGCTAGTATATATATATTTATTTATTTTAATAGTAAAATGGAATAGCTAAAGTAAAAAATTTAAATAAAATAAAAACACGCCTGCAAAAACAATGTTTAAACTCACATGGCTTTTTTTTTGGTGTTTTTTCACTCCCACACTATGGAGAAAAACACAGCGATTTTCCCAAAAAAACGCCATAGTCTCATAAGGTCACTTCTAGGAATCACCCAATGAGCCGAAAAAAGCTGAAAAAAACACCAAAAGGATAAAAAAAACACCAATTAGAAAATCAAAAAAAGTGGATATGGCATTTTGTAGTTCCTTATTGACTTGCAGCTAACATTTGCCCACGCTGTGCAGTAGAATGGGTGTTTTTTTGGGCCTTTTTTTTTCCAACTACATCCCTATTACATCTCATATGTACCATGGCATGGAAATAACAATGACCATCACCCCACAGTCCCTAACTGGTTGGCTCTAGCTATACCTCTAGTTATACCTAGTTATAACAAGTTGGCTCTAGTTATACCTATGGGATATTGTCAAAAGGAAATATTTCCCATAGTCTTCCACTATTTACTATTGCTCCCTTTGCTTTCTTTCAGGTGGGCCTGGCATCAGTCCCCGGCCGAAACAACTACGTGGCCATCAAGGGAATCACCAAGACAGGGGACAATGCAGCGACCCTGCAGAGAGAGAGACGGATCCTCATGCTGGCCCGAGACTGCCCGTTCCTGTGTCACCTGTATGCTGCACAGCAGTCTCAGGACCATGCATTCTTCATCACCGAGTACCTGTCCGGCGGCAGCCTGGAGGCTTTACTCAGAATGTGCAGCAGTCTGAACACCGACAACGTAAGATTCTACACAGCAGAGATTGCATGCGGCCTCCAGTTCCTTCACGGACATAACATCGTCCACCGGTAAGTCTAACTTCCCCACACCTGTCTCCTTGTCATGTTGTAAATAATGCACCCAACTTTCCCAGAATCCTGAATTTTGTTAGGCTTTGTGGTGGTACAGTTCATGACCCCTTCACCATTGTCGATCTTTAAAGATTTCCTGTGATGTCCCAGCACCAAAAGCTGTCCTGTGGGCTGCGGATCTCCTTGGGCATGCATTTTTCACTATGTATTATATAATGTATGTACTGTATCTTTAACCCCTTCCCGCAGAATCACGTCTATAGACGTCATTCAGTTAACCCCGCGATGCGCAGCATCGCACGGGTTAACTGGCAGAAGTCCCGCTGTTTCAAGCAGGGGACAACTTCTGCAACACCCTCCAGGACCAGCTGTCGATGGTCCTGGTCAGCGATCACTGTGATTGGTCCCTGTGGACTAATCACAGTGAATGAGCTGACTGGGGGTAAAGTTCATTTCCCCTGCTCTGCCCGCCACTAGAAGTCTGAGCAGAGCAGGGGAAGAAGATGCTGAGAGCTGCTGTGGAGACAGCAGCACTTATCAAGTACCGGCGCGGCAGTGGGGACCGGCGGCAGGCTCTCAGCAGCTGGAGGCACACGGGTTGGCGGCAGGTAAGTGGAGGAGGCGGCGGGCGGCATCTGCATCAGAGGCAGCAGTGAAGCTCTTCACTGCTGCTTCTGGTAGTTCCAAAACTACAACACCCAGCATGCCTTTTGGCTGTCTGGGCATGCTGGGTGTTGTAGTTTTGCAACATCTGGAGGGCCACAGTTTGGATCAATCTGTGCTCTTCCAGATGTTGCAAAACTACAACTCCCAGCATGCCCAGACAGTCCAGGCATGCTGGGAGTTGTAGTTCTGTAACATCTGGCCCTTCAGATGTTGCCGAACTACAACTCCCAGCATGCCTGGGCATGCTGAGAGTTGTCATTTTGCTAAATCTGGAGGGCTACAGTTTGGAGACCACTACACAGTGGTCTCCAAACTGTTCTCCTCCAGATGTTGCAAAACTACAACACACAGCATACCCTTTGGCTGTCCGTGCATGCTGGGAGTTGTAGTTTTGCAACAACTGGAGGCACACTGGTTGGGAAACATTGTCTGTTTCCTAACTCAGTGTTTCCCAACCTTTGTGCCTCCAGCTGTTGCAAAACTATAACTCCCAGAATGCACTGAAAAACCATACATGCTGGGAGTTGTAGTTTTGCAACAGCTGGAGGCGCATGGGTTGGGAAACACTGAGTTAAGTAACAAACTCTTAGTGTTTTGCAACCAGTGTACCTCCAGCTGTTGCATAACTACAACCCCCATGCACGGACAGCCAAAGGGTATGCTGGGAGTTGTAGTTTTGCCTTCCCCACAGGGGGATTTACAGTGAGTTTCTCGCTGCAAGTTTGAAATGCAGCTAATTTTCCGCTGTAGCTCAAAACTCGCTGTAAACCCGCCCGTGCGAATGTACCCTAAAAACACTATACTACACAATTTTTCCTGAGTACGGAAATACCCCATATGTGGGAGTAAAATGCTCTGCGTGCGCACAACAGGGCTCAGGAATGAGAGCACCATGTACATTTGAGGTGATTTGCACAGGGGTGGCTGATCGTTACAGCGGTTCTGACATAAAAAAAAAAAAACTACATTTGACCCCATAGTGAGCCTTAACACCCCACACCTGTTTGAAGAATTTTCATTGAAAATGAAAAATTTTTGTTTCTTCACTAAAATGCTGGTGTTATCCCAAATTTTTCATTTTCTCAAGGTGTAATAGTAAAAAAGCCCCCCAAAATTTGTATATAAATGCCCTATAAGTGGACGTAAAGTTCTCTGCGGGCGAACTACAATGCTCAGAAGAGAAGGAGCGTCATTGGGATTTTGTAGAAAGAATTTGGCTGGAATTGAAGACCATGTGCCTTTACAAAGCCCCCATGGTGCCAGAACAGTGGACCCCCCCCCCCCACATGTGACCCCATTTTGAAAATTACACCCCTCACGTAATGTAATAAGGGGTGCAGTGAACATTTACACCCCACAGGCGTTTGACCTATTTTGTGTACAGTCATCCATGAAAATGAAAAATTTGATTTTTCATTTGCACAGCCCACTGTTCCAAAAGTCTGTCAAACACCAGTGGGGTATAAATGCTCACTGCACCCCTTATTACATTTGGTTAGGGGTTTAGTTTCTAAAATGAGGTCACATGTGGGGGGTTTCTGCTGTTCTGGCACCATGGGAGCTTTGTAAATGCACATGGCACCCGACTTCCATTCCAAACAAATTCTCTCTCCAAAAGCTTTTTTTTTCTGAGCATTGTAGTTTGCCTGCAGGGCACTTTACGTCCACATATGGGGTATTTCCACACGAGGTTACAAATTTTGGGGGGCATTTTTTCCTATAACCTCTTGTAAAAATATTGAATTTGGGGGGGAAAAACTGCATTTTAGTGAAAAAAAATGTTTTTTCTTTACACATCCGACTTTAACGAAAAGTCGTCAAACACCTGTGGGGTGTTAAGGCTCACTGTACCCCTTGTTACGTTCCTTGAGGGGTGTAATTTCCAAAATGGTATGCCATGTTGTTACGCCTAGCGCTCCGGGTCCCCGCTCCTCCCCGGAGCGCGTACGGCGTCTCTCTCTCCGCAGCGCCCCGGTCGGTCCCGCTGACCGGGAGCGCTGCTCTGTCATGGCCGTTGGGGATGCGATTCGCACAGCGGGACGCACCCGCTCGCGAATCGCATCCCAGGTCTCTTACCTGACTCGCTCTCCCTCGGTCCTGTCCCGGCGCGCGCGGCCCCGCTCCCTAGGGCGCGCGCGCGCCGGGTCTCTGCGATTTAAAGGGCCAGTGCACCAATGATGGTGCCTGGCCCAATCTTCCCAATTAGCTTAATTGGCTCCCACCTGTGCACTCCCCTATATCTAGTCACTTCCCCTGCACTCCCTTGCCGGATCTTGTTGCCTTAGTGCCTAGTGAAAGCGTTCCCTAGTCTGTTCCTAGTCCGTGTTCCTGACCTCCTGCCGTTGCCCCTGACTACGATCCTTGCCGCCTGCCCCCGACCTTCTGCTACGTCCGACCTTGCTTCTGCCTACTCCATTGTACCGCGCCTATCTTCAGCATCTTCAGCAGCCAGAGAGGTAAGCCGTTGCTAGTGGATACGACCTGGTCACTACCGCCGCAGCAAGACCATCCCGCTTTGCGGCGGGCTCTGGTGAAAACCTGTAGTGGCTTAGAACCGGTCCACTAGCGCGGTCCTCGCCATCCCTCTCTGGCACAGGGGATCCACTACCTGCCAGCCGGCATCGTGACAGTAGATCCGGCCATGGATCCCGCTGAAGTTCCTCTGTCAGTTGTCGCTGAGCTAACCACGGTGGCCGCCCAGCAAGCCCGACAGATCGCCCTTCTAACCCGTCAGCTGTCGGAAATGTCCACCATTTCGCACCAACTTCAGTCGCAACTTCTCCAGCAATCTTCTCCTCCGCCAGCTCCTGCACCTCCTCCGCAGCGAGTGGCCACTCCTAGCCTCTGCCTGTCCTTGCCGGACAAATTTGATGGGGACTCTAAGTATTGCCGTGGCTTTCTTTCGCAATGTTCCCAGCACTTGGAGATGATGTCGGACCAGTTTCCTACTGAGAGGTCTATGGTGGCTTTCGTAGTCAGCCTTCTGTCTGGAAAAGCCCTGTCATGGGCCGCACCGCTCTGGGACCGCAATGACCCCGTCACTGCCTCTGTACACTCCTTCTTCTCGGAAATTCGAAGTGTCTTTGAGGAACCTGCCCGAGCTTCTTCAGCCGAGATTGCCCTGCTGAACCTGGCCCAGGGTGTTTCTTCCGTTGGCGAGTACGCCATTCAGTTCCGTGCTCTTGCTTACGAGTTGTCCTGGAATAGTGAGGTTCTCTGCGCGACCTTTAAAAAAGGCCTATCCAGCAACATTAAAGATGTTCTGGCCGCACGAGAGACTCCTGCTGACCTACATGAACTCATTCATCTTGCCACTCGCATTGACATGCGTTCTTCCGGATGGCGTCTGGAGCTTCGCCTGGATATGGACTTTGTTCGCACGAAGCGTTTTTTCTCCCCGGCTCCTCTCTCCTCTGGTCCTCTGCAATCTGTTCCTGTGCTTCCCGCCGCGGAGGCTATGCAACTTGACCGGTCTCGCTTGACACCTCAAGAGAGGACACGATGCCGTATGGAGAACCTCTGCCTGTACTGTGCTAGTACCGAACACTTCCTAAGAGATTGTCCTATCCGTCCTCCCCGCCTGGAAAGACGTACGCTGACTCCGCACAAAGGTGAGACAGTCCTTGATGTCTACTCTGCTTCTCCACGTCTTACTGTGCCTGTGCGGATGTCTGCCTCTGCCTTCTCCTTCTCTACAGTGGCCTTCTTGGATTCCGGATCTGCAGGAAAATTTTTTTTGGCCTCTCTCATCAACAGGTTCTACGTTCCTGTGACCAGTCTCGCCAGACCCCTCTACATCTATTGTTTTTACATTAAAAGATTGGACTGTCTCGTTCGTTTCCACACAGAACCCCTCCTAATTTGCATCGGACCTCATCACGGGAAAATTGAATTTTTTTTCCTCAGGTTCTTTGGCCCCAAGAAGAGGGGGAGACCTAAGGGGGGGGGTACTGTTACGCCTAGCGCTCCGGGTCCCCGCTCCTCCCCGGAGCGCGTACGGCGTCTCTCTCTCCGCAGCGCCCCGGTCGGTCCCGCTGACCGGGAGCGCTGCTCTGTCATGGCCGTTGGGGATGCGATTCGCACAGCGGGACGCACCCGCTCGCGAATCGCATCCCAGGTCTCTTACCTGACTCGCTCTCCCTCGGTCCTGTCCCGGCGCGCGCGGCCCCGCTCCCTAGGGCGCGCGCGCGCCGGGTCTCTGCGATTTAAAGGGCCAGTGCACCAATGATGGTGCCTGGCCCAATCTTCCCAATTAGCTTAATTGGCTCCCACCTGTGCACTCCCCTATATCTAGTCACTTCCCCTGCACTCCCTTGCCGGATCTTGTTGCCTTAGTGCCTAGTGAAAGCGTTCCCTAGTCTGTTCCTAGTCCGTGTTCCTGACCTCCTGCCGTTGCCCCTGACTACGATCCTTGCCGCCTGCCCCCGACCTTCTGCTACGTCCGACCTTGCTTCTGCCTACTCCATTGTACCGCGCCTATCTTCAGCATCTTCAGCAGCCAGAGAGGTAAGCCGTTGCTAGTGGATACGACCTGGTCACTACCGCCGCAGCAAGACCATCCCGCTTTGCGGCGGGCTCTGGTGAAAACCTGTAGTGGCTTAGAACCGGTCCACTAGCGCGGTCCTCGCCATCCCTCTCTGGCACAGGGGATCCACTACCTGCCAGCCGGCATCGTGACACATGTGTTTTTTTTTGCTGTCCTTGCACCAAAGGGGCTTCCTAAATGGGACATGCCCCCCAAAAACCATTTCATCAAAATTTGCTTTCCGAAAGCTAAATGTGACTCCTTCTCCTCTGAGCATTGTAGTTCGCACACAGAGTGTTTGACGTCCACACATGGGGTATTACGATACTCAGAAGAGATGGGGTTACAAATTTTGGGTGTAATTTTTCCTATTACCCCTTGTAAAAATGTAAAATATGGGGGGGAAACCAGCATTTTAGTGGGGAAAAAATTCATTTACACATACAACTTTAACAGAAAGTCGTCAAACACTTGTGGGGTGTTAAAGCTCACTGTACCACTTGAGGGTTGTAGATTCCAAAATAGTACGCTATGTGTTTTTTTTTTTTTTTGCTGTTATGGAAGCATAGGGGCTTCTTAAATGCGACATGCCCCATAAAAACCATTTCAGCAAAATTCACTCTCCAAAATCCCAATGTCGCTCCTTCCCTTTTGAGCCCTCTAGTGCACCTACAGAACACTTGACATACACATATGAGGTATTTCCTTACTTGAGAGAAATAGGGTTACACATTTTGGGTGGCATTTTCTCCTTCTAGCCTTTATAAAAATGCAAATACTGGGTCTACAGGAATGTGTTAAAAGTGTAAAAAATAGAGATTTAGAATGTTCTCCTTCACTTTGTTGCTATTCCCTTGAGAAAGTCCAGGCTGACGAAACATACGTTGGGGCGGTGGTGACAGGTCTCCATTATGGGTAAGTGAGTACCAGCTTTGTTAGTGCTATTACTTTCATGCACTGTTAGTGTCCATTCCAGCTATTTTGAGTGGGTAGCTGGACATTATATTAGTAAAGGTTATATACCCCTTTTCTTGTCCTATTGGACATTATTATTGGACACCCATTACTGCTGCTGTAGATCTCACTGTTTATATACTTCATATGAGCTTGATTATACTAATCATACCTGTCTTACCACCTTCTTTTCGGATTGGTTAACTGTTTACAATCATTGACCTTGTATAATGTTAATATTTAGTAGTCATATTTGTGATTTTAAAGAGTATTAATAAAATTATTTTAGTTTTATCAGTAGTCATGGCTCTATTGTTTCTCTATAAGTATATAAAATTTATTTTCAGAGCTATACTGTAGCATTGGTTTATAGACCCGCAGCGAGTTTTAGATATGGTTTATACACCAGTAGTTTCAATGTACATTATACTACAACGCTGCTATTACTTGTTGCTAATTATTCCTGTGAAATACCTAAAGAGTTAACAAACCTTTTGAATGTCATTTTGAATACTTTGAGGGGTGCAGTTTTTATAATGGGGTCATATATGGGATATTTCTAATATGAAGACCCCTCAAATACACTTCAAAACAGAACTGTTCCCTGAAAAATTCTGATTTTGAAAATTTTGTGAAAAATAGGAAAATTGCTGCTGAACTTTGAAGCCCTCTGATGTCTTCCAAAAGTAAAAACCTGTCAACTTTATGATGCAAACATAAAGTAGGCATTTTGTAATTGTGAATCAATATATAATGTATTTGGTATGTCTATTTTCCTCACAAGCAGAGAGCTTCAAAGTTAGAAAAATGCGAAATTTGTTAATTTTTCATAAAATTTTGCAATTTTTAACCAAGAAATGATGCAAGCATTGACAAAAATTTACAACTAAGATAAAGTAGAATATGTCATGAAAAAATAAACTCGGAATCAAATTCATAAGTAAAAGAATCCCAGAGTTATTAATGCTTAAAGTGACAGTGGCCAGATTTGCAAAAAATGCTCTGGTCCTTAAGGCCAATATGACCTCGGTCCTTAAGAGAGAGAGGAGCAGTGATAATCAGGTGACCCTGCCTGCCCAGTGGGAACCCCTAAATTCTCTTGTATATGGTGTTGGGGGGGAGGAGTCGCCCCAGTCTAGCTGCAGAGCTCAAGCTGAGAACTGTGTGGAAAGGAGGAGGAAGACGTGTGGAGAAATCCTGAGGGAAGCCTAAGAAAATATCTTCTAAAGTCAGCCCCACCATTCTGCAAGTGTTCCCCCATACAGCGGAAGCCCCGCCATTCTGCAAGTGTTCCCCCGTACAGCGTAGTCAGCCCTGCCATTCTGCAAGAGTTCCCCCGTACAGCGGAGTCAGCCCCACCATTCTGCAAGTGTTCCCCCATACAGCGGAGTCAGCCCCATCATTCTGCAAGGGTTCCCCATACAGCGGAGTCAGCCCCGCCAATCTGCAAGGGTTCCCCATACAGCGGAGTCAGCCCCACCATTCTGGAAGTGTTCCCCCGTACAGTGGTGAGTCAAGCTCTGGCGGTGATAGTACTTGGACCTTGTGAGAATCCTAGCCAGAGTGGGAAACCTTTCAGTCTCTAATCTCTAGTCAGTATTATTCAAGTGGATGAAAAGCACCATAAGTCCTATCAAGGCAAAAGGGCTCCCAAGGGTTACACTGCATCCCTTGTACTCTTCATACTGTGTGTTGTACCATCTACACCTGCTCAGTAAAAGACAGTTATCCCTAACCCGACGTCGGTGTGTTTCTTACTCCCATTGTCTGGCCCCGGAGAAGCTGATAAGAATTCCTTGCACCCCTGTGGCACCACATTACCATTGTCTTTTATTTATAACTCTTTTTTCTTCTTTCATTGCAGAGATATCAAGCCAGATAATATCATGCTGGATAGAGATGGACACATCCGCATCATAGACCTCGGAGTTGCCCAAGATGGCGTCACCTCTTCCAACAAGATCAAAGGAGTGACGGGCACGTTACCATACATGGCCCCAGAGGTGCTCCAGAGGAAGATGTACTATGCAGCAGTTGACTGGTGGAGCCTGGGGATTGTTGTATCCCGGATGTCAGCAGGACGTTCCCCATTTTACTTTGGCTGCAACAGAGAAATGGCTCGCGATTCCATCACCAGAGAGAAGCCTAATATTCCATCTTGGCTCCCTGCTGACCTGAAACATCTGATCAAGAAACTGCTGCGTAAGAATCCTGAGAAGCGGCTTGGTGTGAACAGGAACATCAGAGACCATCCATTCTTCACCACCATCAACTGGGAGGAACTGGAGCAGAAGAGAGCACAGCCGCCATTTACACCATTCAAGCCAGCTCTGAAGAAGGGAGACCTGCCGTGGCCAGAGGAAGATACAGCCCTTCACCCCTTGGAAGGATTCTCTTTCATTGCTCCAAGCTGGGCCTGTTAACATCAGCCCATGGCCACGGCCCAGAGCTCTGTGCCCCCTGACCCATGCCTCTGCTGCTGTATTAGACCTCAGCTTGTCTATAACATCCTCTCTATACCATCTGAACGCTGCAGATTTCCATCAAGTTGTTACCCTGGATCTTAGCTCCACATCCTCCACAGCCTCTGAAGACCCTCTGTACCCCAGAAGCGGCCTGTGCTTGTAACATCTCAGCACAGACCTGGTAAGTATCACACATCATCACACATACATTAGGATCACACACACATACAGGTAGATAGAAATATACACACAGGTACATACATAGATAGTGTAGACACATACACACAGACACACACAACAGATAGCGGTAGATATCGGCTTTGATCCTGGGACTTGTTCCGATCGCCATATTTGGGGTCAGGAAGGAATTTTTCTCCTTTGAGGACAATTGGCTCATTCTTTAAGGGGGTTTTTGCCTTCCTTGGGATCATTCCAGCCATAAATAGATAACATAACATAATGTACAAAAAATAAATGAATAATAATAATAAAAAAAGTATTATATATGAATATATATATATAAAAAAAATACATAATAGTTTACCATACTAGATAGGTCATGTACTGGCTTTTGATCCTGGGACTTGTTCCGATTGCCATATTTGGGGTCAGGAAGGAATTTCCCCCCCTTACATAAGGATAATTGGCTCTTTCCTCAAGGGGGTTTTCGCCTTCCTTTGGATCAACACAGTATATAAAAAAGCTTTGCTTTTACATTTATACATTACACATAGCAAAATAAAACATAACACACATTTCTAAAATTTGCAGAATCCCAGTATCCCCTTCCTGTAACTATATAAACTAAATAAAATGTCCTTTTTCCCCTTTACATCATTGTGTCTGTGTCTTTATTTCCATTGTTTGATCATGTATTGTTCTAATAAATACAGTGAAACCTCTTTGAGAAGACCACCCAAATTTCTTCTGGTCTTCTATTGCAGTGGTGTCCTAAAAACAAGACCACTATGGGGGTGGTCTTTTCAAAGAGGTGGTACAAAGCTTCATTTGCACTTAATGTATTATATTGTTGCAGAATGTTTGATACATTTGCACATATTTAATGGAATTGGGTAGTGCAAACATTTGACAACTTTTTGTTGAATAGAATAAAAGTGTTTAAAAAACCATGGCACTTAAACCATGTCTCCTTTTGTTAGGCCAAACAAGTATAACTGATGGTGTAAATTATCAAAAAGAAAAAAATGGCACAATATGCTTGATAAATATGTCTACAAAGTCAAAGACAGAAAAAAATTGTGCAAAATGTGCCTAAGAACTGACACCCGATGCTTGATAAATTCTCCCCAAGGCGCCCACAATGTAAAAAAAATTATCTTCCCCTATAAACAGGTATAGATGGAGGCAGGGGCGTACTTAGAGCATTTGGCACCCGGGACGGACCCTTTGTTTGCCCCCCTCCCCCCCCCCCCCCACACACACACACGCACCCCCCTTAATTACACCCCCTCCCTCCCCTCCTCCAGGGGCGGACTGACAACACTCGGGGCCCCTGGACCAAAAAAAAGGCAAGGGCCCCTGCTAGGCTCTGCAGCTCGTCAATCTTCTGCCACGCTACTATTCCACCCAATTCCCACACACAATAAATTAAAATTTATATATGTAAGAAACACTTTGACGTAGGTAAATTTCCATGACCAATAATACTGGTATACAAGGAGTAAATATATACCACCACACAATAACTGGATAATACTGCCATACTGTACTGAATAAAACCACTATATACAGACCAGTATACTATACAGGATCTGTATACAATATAAGTGATTATATACAGGACCATATGGTGGTAGATATCATCTGTACACAGGATGTGTATACCATATAAGTGATTACAGTTACATTTTGGGACTCACAATTACGTCTTTTCTGATCAGCGGCGTCCTCTTTCCTTTTCTTCTCCGTCCGGATAAGATCGCCATGTAAATCTCTTAACATCTGCAGGAAAAACATGTCAGACTAATTTTTTCAGTGCCCTCCCCTCCTCTACACAATCTTCCTATCTCTAGGCCCACAAACTTTAATAATGCCCTCCTTGGTGTCCTGCACAGTAAATGGGCAGGTAGGTAGGTAGCCAGGTAACCCCCCCTTTCCCATAGGTATATGCAGAGTTACACCCCCCCATCTTTCCCATAGGTATATGCAGAGTTACACCCCCTCTCTTTCCCATAGGTATATGCAGAGCTACGCTACACCCCCCTCTTTCCCATAGGTATATGCAGAGTTACACCCCCCCTCTTTCCCATAGGTATATGCAGAGATACACCCCCTCTTTCCCATAGGTATATGCAGAGCTACCCCCCTCTTTCCCATAGGTATATGCAGAGTTACACCCCCCCCTCTTTCCCATAGGTATATGCAGGGTTACCCCCCCCCCCCTCTTTCCCATAGGTATATGAAGAGCTACCCCCCCTCTTTCCCATATGTATATGTGGAGCTACACCCCCCCTTCTCCATAGGTATATGCAGAGCTACACCCCACCCCTCCCAATAGGTATATGCAGATATACACCTACCCCTCTCCCTCCCTTTCCCATAGGTATATGCAGAGCTGCCCCCCTCTCCCTCCCTTCCCTATAAGTATATGCAGAGCACCCCCCTCTCCCCCCTTCCCTATAGGCATATGCAGAGCATCACCCACCCTCTCCCTCCCTTCCCTATAAATATATGCAGAGAACCCCCCCTCTCCCCCTTCCCTATAAGTATATGCTGACCACCCCCCTCTCCCCCCTTCCCTATAAGTATATGCAGAGCACCCCCCCTCCCCTCTTCCCTATAAGTATATGCAGAGCACCGCCCCCCTCCCCCCTTCCCTATAAGTATATGCAGAGCACCCCCCCTCTCCCCCCTTCCCTATAAGTATATGCAGAGCACCCCTCTCTCCCTTCCCTATAAGTATATGCAGAGCAGCCCCCTTCCCTATAAGTATATGCAGAGCACCCCCCTTCCCTATAGGTATAGGCAGGGTTAAAAAAATAAAATAAAAAAAAGATGCTCACCTGATATACCATGCAGCGATCTCCTCAGCTGCAGGGCCTGCGTCTTCTCCCCTCCACAGTACAGGCGCCGATGAGTGACATCACTGGCGCCTGTACTGCGTGCTGCGTGGGGGCGGAGGTCACGTCTCCTCTGTTAAGCTGCAGATGCGTCTCACACAGAGGGGACGCCTTCTCCTGTATGTGCGTGTATCGCGCATACAGGAGAATGTTACGCTGTCTGCTGGGGATCTGGGACGAGCGTCCCGGACCTCAGCAGTGGCGGGTCAGTCCACCCCTGGCACCCCCCTTGAGAGTGGCACCCGGGGCGGGCCGCCCCCCCCCCCCCCCGGCCCCCCCCTTGGTACGCCACTGGATGGAGGGGGTGCCAAGTGCAAAATATGTCCTGGTACCCAAAGGAATCATGTTATGCATCTGTTCCCTACTTTTAACCAAGTTATTACAAGTGAACCAGAGGCGCCCCCCTACAACACCTCAGCGCTGCTTATTGAGCACAATATCACTGAATTACTGCTACTTGTTCAATTTTCTATACTTTTAATATTTTCTTTTTTCCTCTGATAGTTCAGAGTGTAGTTTAATACAGTGTTATGTATTAAAGTCTAGCCCTAGCCCTAGCCCCAGCCCCAGACCCTCTGGGTACACTTAACAAATCATACTAATAGGTAGATTTAGATTGTGATCCACATTGGGGACAGGGACCAATTTGAGTGTACAGCGCTGTAGAATCTGTGTGTGCTATATCAAATAAATACATTTTATACTGTAGTGTTGCACACAGGGTCGGACTGGAACTGAAAAACAGCCCTGGCATACAAACCGCACCAGCCCATATTAATAAATATTGATGACTTCTTCTGAACTTAAAGGAGTACTCTGGCAAAAATTAACTTATCCTCTATTCACAGGATAGGGGATAAGTAGCTGATCACAGGGATCTGACCACTGGGGCCCCCCGCGATTACCAGGACGGGACCCTGTCACTCTCAGTGAGGGGGATGTGTCGTCTACGGGTAGATGGCATGCGCTCCATTTATTTCTATGGGAGCGCCGATGATGTCTTTTTGTTGCTCACATAAAAATGAATAGAGTGAGTGCCGGCTGCATCACGCACTCCTCACTGAGTGCCGGGTCCTTTCCCGGTGGTCGTGGGTGGGGGGCTGGACCCAGCAGTTGAACCCCCTGCGATCAGCTAATTATCCCATATCCTGTGAATAGAGGATAAGTTAAAGGGGTACTACCGTGGAAAACTTTTTTTTTTTTAAATCAACTGGTGCCAGAAAGTTAAACAGATTTGTAAATTACTATTAAAAAATCTTAACCATTCCAATACATTTTATGGGCTATATACTACAGAGGAAATGCTTTTCTTTTTGGATTTCTCTGATGTCACGACCACAGTGCTCTCTGCTGACATCTGCTGTCCATTTTAGGAACTGTCCAGAGCAGCATATGTTTGCTATGTGGATTTTCTCCTGCTCTGGACAGTTCCAAAAATGGACATCAGAGAAATGCACATCAGAGAAATGCAAAAAGAAAAGCATTTCCTCTGTAGTATATAGCCCCTAAAAAGTACTGGAAAGATTAAGATTTTTAAATAGAAGTAATCTACAAATCTGTTTAACTTTCTGGCACCAGTTGATTTAAAAAAAAAAAAAGTTTTCCACGGGAGTACCCCTTCAACTTTCGCCAGAAATATCTTTTAATAGTAAAACGCTTTGTGTATGGTAATTTTTTGGCACTTTGTTCAGGTCAGTATCAGTCAGTTTAACTCACTCAGGACGAAGGACGTACCTGTACGCCCTACGCACGGTCCCGGTGTTTAAAATGGTGCATCACACCGGATCGGTCCCGGCTGCTAACCATAGCCGGGTCCCTGGGATAATGCATGCGGCACCGATTGGTGTGCCACGCGCTATTAACCCTTCAGACGCTGCGATCAAAAACGAAAGTAAACGCTTCCCGGCAGCTCAGTTGGGCTGATCGGGACATAGCGATAAAATCACGATGTCCCGATCAGCTAGGACGCGAGCGGAGACCCCCTTACCTTGCTCCGTCACGTCCGATCGGCATTTGATTGCTCCAAGCCTGAGCTACAGGCTTGAGCAATCGAGACCCTATCTCGCTGATCCATGCAAAGCTATGGCTTTGCAGGGATCAGGGTAAGAGATCAGTGTGTGCAGTGTTATAGCTCCCTATGAAAGCTATAACATTGCAAAAAAGAAAAGTGAAAAAAAAGTTAACAAAGGTCATTTAACCCCTTCCCTAATAAAAGTTTGAATCACCCCCTTTTCCCATAAAAAAAAAACTGTGTAAATAAAAACATATGTGGTATCACCACATGCGGAAATGTCCGAACTATAAAAATATATCATTAATTAAACCACACGGTCAATGGCGTACGCGCAAAAAAATTCCAAAGTCCAACATAGCGTATTTTTGGTAACTTTTTATATCATGAAAAAGTGAATATAAAGCGATCAAAAAGTCTGATCAATACAAAAATGGTACCGATAAAAACGTCATACTGGCCCATACACGGAAAATGTAAAAAGTTATAGGGGTTAGAAGATGAGAATTTTTAACATATAAATTTCGTGCATGTAGTTATGATTTTTTTCCGAAGTACAACAAAATCGAACCTATATAAGTAGGGTATCATTTTAACCGTATGGACCTACAGAATAGAGATAAGGTGTTATTGTTTCCAAAAAATGCACTGCGTAGAAACGGAGGCCCCCAAAATCTACAAAATTAAATTTTTTCTTCAATTTTGTTGCACAATGAATTTTTTTCCCATTTTGCCGTGGATTGTTTGGTAAATGATGAATGTCACTGCAAAGTAGAATTGGTGGCGCATAAAATAAGCCATCATTTGGAATTTTATGTGCAAAATTTAAAGCGTTATGATTTTTAGAAGGTGATGAGGAAAAAATGAGAATGCAAAAACGGAAAAACCTGCATCCTTAAAGGAGTACTCCGCCCCTAGACATCTTATCCCCTATCCAAAGGATAGGGGATAAGATGTCAGATCGTCACGGGCCCGCTGCTGGGGACCCCCGGGATCACCGCTGCGTCACCTCGCTGTCATTACTGCACAGAGCGAGTTCGCTCTGTGCGTAATGACAGGCGATACAGGGGACGGAGCAGTGTGACATCATGGCTCTGCCCCTCGTGACATCACGGCCCGCCCCCTTAATACAAGTCTATGGCAGGGGCGTGACAACCACCACGCCCCCTCCCATAGACTCGTATTGAAGGGGGCGGGCCATGACGTCACGAGGGGCGGGCCGTGACGTAAAGATACTCCGGCCCCTGTACTGCCCATTATCACGTACAGAGCAAACTCGCTCTGTGCAGTAATGACAGCGGTGTGCCGCAGCGGTGATCCCGGGGTTCCCCAGCAGCGGGACCACGGCGATCTGACATCTTATCCCCTATCCTTTGGATAGGGGATAAGATCTCTAGGGGCGGAGTACCCCTTTAAGGGGTTAAAACAGGTATTTTTCAAGCAAAAACTGCTGGAAAAAAAGCAGTCAAAAATTTCAGCCATGTTCGAGGTTATATATGACTGGAAATAAGGCCACAAATATGGCCACAAAACAGATGTAAACATGGCCACGCTTTAGTCACTACTCTTCCAGCTTATATGTTAACCATACAATAAGAAAATAAGCGTGAAAAATAGAAAAAACTTATCAGTGACAGGTCTAAAATACCACTATACAAGCAGCATTATAACTAATAATAGCATTATACAGTGACCATATAGATGACACCACACAGGACCTACAGAGAAGAATCACCCTGGGAGCATACAGAACTATAATAGAGGATTTATCTACTGCCCTGTCATGTCTGTTTTCCTAAATACCTGCATCCACCATGAAATAATTCAGCATATTAAATGTGAAACTATTTTACCTTGTAAACAATAAAATACGATCTCCGGCGACAGCTGCCCCCCAAGCTTTTTTACATTTTTTACATTTTTTACCTTGAAGTTATGCTGAGGAAATAATTCTCGATCTTTCCTTAGAACTCTGTATTGTGCTGCCCCCAGTTATTCCTCCTGGAAATCTATGGGGGAAAAAATTCCGACTGGGTACCATTCACTTCACCCCCACAAAATGGCAGACAAAAACCACCATAATGTTCTTAGCTGTTCTTTTGAGCATAGTCTTAGACCAGTGTTTTCCGAACAGTGTGTCTCTAGATGTTGCAAAACTACAACTCCCAGTATGCAAGGCATGCTGGAATTTGTAGTTTTGCAACAGTTAGAGACACACTGTTCGGAAAACACTGGTCTAAGGCTATGCTCAAAAGAACAGCTAAGAAAAGTATGGCGGTTTTTGTCTGCCATTTTGTGGGGGGTGAGGTGAATGGAAAAAACAGAGTTCCAAGATACACCAGAATTCTTATCTCATGGGTAAAACAATAATTTACTATATTAGACATATCAGGAGAGCAGACAGCGAATCAATAATCTCGAGACTCACAAGTGCCATCTGATCTGATTGGAGTCGTTCTCCTTCCCTTCATCTGGTCTAGATCACCATGATAATATCTCTTGAGGACTGTAGAGTTCACTGCTGAGACATCTATGGTCCCTCACTTCTGATGTCATACACTTTATAGCAACAAAACTAAATTTGGACCCCATCCCCTGAAAAAATCTCAGACCCCAGGCCCCTAAATAAATACAGAACCAGACCACTAGGGGCTGATTGGGACCTCCATTGGGTCCCGATCAGCTAAAATGATGGCCTTACCTGCAGGGGCGGACTGACTGGCCAGTCCATTCGGCCATTGTTCGAAGGCCCAGCCGAGAAAAGGGCCCGCTGTCCTCCGTCTGTCACATTAAATCCCATATTTTTTTGGAAATTGCTCGCGACACCAGGGCCCATCACACACCTGGGCTGGGCCCAGGGAAAGGTGCTGCTGGCTACTGTTTTGCATCTCCCACGCAGCCATGGCAGACCTGTAAGAGAATCGCAGTGGCTGCCTGGGATTGGCGCTTTGAACTCCGGTGTGTCGCTGCTGCGCTTAGACGTGAGGTTACGTCAGCGTGGGGGTGACGTGACCTCACGTCTAAGCGCAGCAGCGCTACTTCACTGTGCCACCGATCAGTGCGCCCGCTGCCCTGCTCTCTCTCTCGTACAGGGCCCTGCTTGTCCTCAGTGTACAGAGCCCCGCCTGTCCTCAATGCACAGAGCCCTGCTTGTACTCAGTGTACGGAGCCCTGCTTGTCCTCAGTGTACAGAGCCCTGCTTGTCCTCAGTGTACAGAGCCCTGCTTGTCCTCAGTGTACAGAGCCCTGCTTTTCCTCAGTGTACAGAGCCCTGCTTTTCCTCAGTGTACAGAGCCCTGCTTGTCCTCAGTGTACGGAGCCCTGCTTGTGCTCAGTGTATGGAGCCCTGCTTGTCCTCAGTGTACAGAGCCCTGCTTGTCCTCAGTGTACAGAGCCCTGCTTGTCCTCAGTACACAGAGCCCTGCTTGTCCTCAGTACACAGAGCCCTGCTTGTCCTCAGTGTACAGAGCCCTGCTTATCCTCAGTGTACAGGGCCCTGCTTGTCCTCAGTGTACAGAGCCCTGCTTGTACTCAGTGTACAGAGCCCTACTTGTCCTCAGTGTACAGAGCCCTGCTTGTCCTCAGTGTACAGAGCCCTACTTGTCCTCAGTGTACAGAGCCCTACTTGTCCTCTGTGTACAGAGCCCTGCTTGTTCTCAGTGTACAGAGCCCTGCTTGTCCTCAGTGTACAGAGCCCTGCTTGTTCTTAGTGTACAGAACCCCGCTTGTCCTCAGAGTACAGAGCCCTGTTGGTCCTCAGTGTACAGAGCCCTGCTTGTCCTCAGAGTACAGAGCACTGTTTGTCCTCAATACGCAGAGCCCTGCTTGTCCTCAGTGTACAGAGCCCTGCTTGTGCTCAGTGTAGAGAACCCTGCTTGTCCTCAGTGTACAGAGCCCTGCTTGTCCTCATGTACAGAACCCTGCTTGTCCTCAGTGTACAGAGCCCTGCTTGTCCTCAGTGTACAGAGCCCTGCTTGTCCTCAGAGTACAGAGCCCTGTTTGTCCTCAGTGTACAGAGCCCTGCTTGTCCTCAGTGTACAGAGCCCTGCTAGTCCTCAGGTACAGAACCCTGCTTGTCCTCTGTGTACAGAGCCCTACTTGTCCTCTGTGTACAGAGCCCTGCTAGTCCTCAGGTACAGAACCCTGCTTCAGAGGCGGCTCTAGACTTTTTGAGGCCTTAGGCGAAAAAAAATCTGAGGCCCCCCAAGCGTAATAAAAAGAAGAAAATAAAAAGTAAGCAGGTGATGTTAAAATTAACTGTATAAATTGCATATTTTAAGGCAAACTTTAATATATATCATAGCCTCGCTATTCACAGCTCTTGAAATCTTATTTTTCTAATTAAATTATTCTACAACATATCTATACACAAACATTGGGTATAGAAAAATAAATAAAATGTTTCTGACTACTCAGTTATTCTTGTTGGTGTCTCCTAAAACTGAGTATTAAAAGAACACTATAGAATCAGGAACACAAATGTGTATTCCTGACCCTATAGTGGTAAACTATTTAGCACCCCTATCCCATTAATCCCTTAAATACTGAGCCCTTTTTCACCTTAAGGAATGAGCCCTTTTTCTCAATTCTCACCACTGACACTTTATGCATTAATGACTCTGGGATGCTTTTACCAATTATTCTGATTCCGAGCTAGTTTTTTCGTGACATATTCTTCTTTATGTTAATGGTAAATTTCCGTTGTTACTTGCATCCTTTCTTTGTGAAAAATCCCAAAATTTCATGAAAATTTTGAAAATTTAGCATTTTTCTGAATTTGAAACTCTGCTTGTAAGGAAAATGAATATTCCAAATAAATTATATATTGATTCACATATACAATATGTCTACTTTATATTTGCATCATAAAGTTGACATGTTTTTACTATTGGAAGACATCAGAGGGCTTCAAAGTTCAGCATCAATTTTCCAATTTTTCACAAAATTTTCAAAATCGGAATTTTTCAGAGACCAGTTCAGTTTTGGAGAGGATTTGAGGGGTCTTCATATTAGAAATACCCCATAAATTACCCCATAAAAAAACTGCCCCCCCCCCCAAAATTCAAAATTACATTCAGAAAGTGTGGTAACCCTTTAGGTGTTTCACAGGAACAGCAGTAAGGTAAAGGAGAAAATTCATTACACTCGCATGTTCTTGTAGACCCAGTTTTTGAAATTTTACAAGGGGTAAAAGGAGAAATAGCCCCCCAAAGTTTGCAACCCAATTTCTCTTGAGTAAGTAAATACCACATATGTGTATGTCAAGTGCTCTGTGGGTGCACTAGAGGCCTCAGAAGGGAAGGAGCGACAATGGGATTTTGGAGAGTGAGTTTTTCTGAAATGGCTTTTTGGGGGGCATGTCCCATTTAGGAAGCCCCTATGGTGCCAGAAGAGCAAAAAAAAAACAACAACATGGCAGACCATTTTGGAAACTACACGCCTCAAGGAACGTAACAAGGGGTCCACTGAGCCTTAACACCCCACAGGTGTTTGACGACTTTTCGTTAAAGTTGGATTTGTAAGTGGATTTTTTTTTCACTAAAATGGTGGTTTTCCCCGAAATTTTACATTTTTACAAGGGGTTATAGGAGAAAATGCCCCCCAAAATTTGTAACCCCATCTCTTCTGGGTATGGAAATACCCCATGTGTGGATGTCAAGTGCACTGCGGGCGCACTACAATGCTCAGAAGAGAAGAAGTCACATTTGGCTTTTGGAAAGCAAATTTTGCTGAAATGGTTTTTGGGGGGCATGTCGCATTTAGGAAGCCCCTATGGTGCCAGAACAGCAAAAAAAAACAAAAAAAAAAACAAATGGCATACTATTTTGGAAACTACAACCCTCAAGGAATGTAACAAGAGGTACAGATAGCCTTAACACCCCACAGGTGCTTGACAAATTTCCACTAAAGTTGGACGTGAAAATGAAAAATTTGATTTTTTTCACTAAAATGCTGGTGTTACCCCAAATGTTTTATTTTCACAAGGGGTAATTGGAGAAAAATGGAGTATGGAAATACCCCATATATGGATGTAAAGTGCTCTGCTGGCGCACTACAATGCTCAGAAGAGAAGGAGCGCCATTGAGCTTCTGGTGAGAGATTTTGGTTGGAATAGAAGTGGGAGGCCATGTGCATTTACAAAGCCCCCTGTGGTGCCAGAACAGTGGACCCCCCCACTAGTGATGTCGCAAACATAACATTTTTGGTTCGCGAACCACGAACGCGAACTTCCGCAAAACTTCAATGGGCAGGCGAATTTTAAAACCCACAGGGACTCTTTCTGGCCACAATAGTGATTTAAAAGTTGTTTCAAGGGGACTAACATCTGGACTGTGGCGTGCCAGAGGGGGATGCCAGAGGGCAAAACTCCCATGAAAAATTACATAGTTAATGCAGAGTCTGGTATTAATCCATAAAGGGCATAAATCACTATTATTCCTAAATGGTTTGGAATAACGTGCTTTAGCCCCCTTTAGGCATAACATAGTTAGATTGCCTCCTTTAGACAGCACATAGATTCCCCCATATTAAGCAGCACATAGTTAGAGCCTCCCTTTAGGCAGCACATAGAGCCCCCTTTACGCAGCACATAGTTAGATCCTCCCTTTAGGCATCACATAGATTCCCCCATATTAAGCAGCACATAGAGCCCCCTTTAGGCATCACATAGTTAGATCCCCCTTTAGGCAGCACATAGATTGCCCCATGTTAGGCAGCACATAGTTAGATTCCCCCCTTTAGACAGCACATAGATTCCCCCATATTAAGCAGCACATAGTTAGAGCCTCGCTTTAGGCAGCACATAGAGCCCCCTTTAGGCAGCACATAGTTTGATCCCCCCTTTAGGCATCACATAGATTCCCCCATATTAAGCAGCACATAGAGCCCCCTTTAGGCATCTCATAGTTAGATCCCCCTTTAGGCAGCACATAGATTCCTCCATGTTAGGCAGCACATAGTTAGAGCTCCCCTTTAGGCAGCACATAAGATTCCCCCATATTAGGCAGCACATAGTTAGAGCCCCCCTTGAGGCAACACATAGTGGGATTTTAACCCAAGGCCCCAGCGCTGCAAGGCAGCAGTGCTAACCTCTGAGCCACCATGCTACCCTTAGCATACATCTAATATCCACGGTTGCTAAAATGGACAGAGATTACCAGAAAATGGACAGAGAGTACCAGAAAAATTAGGCATTGGTATTGTTGCAGCCGCTTCTGTAGCAGCGGCCAGAAAAATTGCAGCACCATAACAAGTGCAGGAGCAGAGGCCAGAAAAATTTAGGCATGTACACATGGATCAAAAATTTGGTATTGTCACAGCCGCATCTGTAGCAGCAGCCAGAAAAATTGCAGCACCAGAAAAAGTGCAGCAGCAGCAGAGGCCAGAAAAATTAGACATGTACACCTGGCTGGAAAATTTGGTATTGTCGCATCTGTAGCAGCGGCCATAAAAATTGCAGCACCATAACAAGTGCAGCAGCAGAGGCCAGAAAAATTAGGCATGTACAGATGGATGAAAAATTGGGTATTGTTGCAGCCGCAGCTGTAGCAGCAGCCAGAAAAATTGCTGCACCAGAAAAAGTGCAGCAGCAGAGGCCAGAAAAATTAGGCATGTACACCTGGCTGGAAAATTTGGTATTGTCGCAGCTGTAGCAGCGGCCATAAAAATTGCAGCACCATAACAAGTGCAGCAGCAGAGGCCAGAAAAATTAGGCATGTACAGATGGATGAAAAATTGGGTATTGTTGCAGCCGCAGTTGTAGCAGCGGCCAGAGAAATTGCAGCACCATAACAAGTGCAGCAGCAGAGTCCCGAAAAATTAGGCATGTACACCTGGCTGGAAAATGTGGTATTGTCGCAGCCGCTGCTGTAGCAGCGGCCAGAAAAATTTCTGTTTGTTTCGCCATGCAGAAAGTGCCCTAAAATATTGCGGCTTGAACACTAGTTGGTGGCGGATAAGTCACGCAAGTCATCCGGCATTCAGAGTTCAAATACAGCAGCGTGTGGACCATTTTTAGCCTAAGGCAGCTCATCTGATCAGGCCTTGTTCAGTCAAATGTATTGCCCAGTGTCAGTCCATTCGGGATCCATCCCCATCCCTCCGTCCCTTCATCTTAAGAAAGGTGAGGTAATCCAGACTTTTTTGACCAAGGCGACTCCTCTTCTCAGTGACAATACCTCCTGCTGCACTGAAGGTCCTTTCTGACAGGACACTTGAAGCAGGACAGGCCAGAAGTTTGAGCGCAAATTGGGATAGCTCAGGCCACAGGTCAACCCGACACACCCAGTAGTCAAGGGGTTCATCGCGCCTCAGAGTGTCGATATCTGTGGTTAAGGCCAGGTAGTCTGCTACCTGTTGGCCAAGTCATTCTCTGACGGTGGACCCCGAAGGGCTGTGTTGATGCGTAGGACTTAAAAAGCTGTGCATGTCCTCCATCAACAGCATGTCTGTACAGCTTCCTGTCCTTGTCGGCGTGCTCGTGGGAGGAAGAGGAGGAGGATTACTTTCACCTCTTCCCCTGTTATATCCCTGTTGTGCTGTGACATGACCCTTATACGCTGTGTAAATACTTCTTAATTTATTTTGGACCTGCTGAATCCTTTCCGCCTTGCTGTAATGCGGTAACATGTCAGGCACTTTACGTTTATACCGGGGGGTCTAGTAGTGTGGACACCCAGTACAGGTCGTTCTCCTTCATCCTTTTTATACGAGGGTCCCTCAACAGGCACAACAGCATGAAAGACCCCATTTACACAATTTCGGATGCTGAGCTACTCATATCCCGTTCCTTGTCCTCAGTGATGTCAGGGAAGGTATAATCTTCTTCCCCCCAGCCATGTACATCACCAGGGGAACCAGATAGGTGACAAGGAGCACCCTGGGATGCCTGCTGTGGTTGGTCTTTCTCCTCCTCTTCAAGGCCACATTCCTCCTCTGACTCCTCTTCCTCACAATCCTCTTCCAGCGTTGCCGCAGGTCCAGCAAGCGATGCTGATAAGGCTGTTTCTGGTGGTGATGGTGTCCCCAACTCTTCCTCTTCACGCTCATCTACTGCCAGATCCAGCACTCTTCACAGGGCACACTCCAGGAAAAAAACAAACTGTATGATGTCGCTGATGGTGCCTTCGGTGCGACTGACCAGGTTTGTCACCTCCTCAAAAGGACGCATGAGCCTACAGGTATTGCGCATGAGCCTCCAGTAACGTGGCAAAAAAATTCCCAGCTCCGCAGATGATGTCCTAGCACCCCGGTCATACAAATATTCGTTGACGGCTTTTTCTTGTTGGAGCAGGTGGTTGAACATTTGGAGTGTTGAATTCCAACGTGTTGGGCTGTCGCAAATCAAGCGCCTCACTGGCATGTTGTTTCGCCGCTGGATATCTGACAAGTGCGCCATGGCCGTGTAGGAACGCCTGAAATGGCCACACACCTTCCTGGACTGCTTCACGACATCCTGTAAGCCTGGGTACTTGAGCACAAAGCGTTGTACATTCAGATTACACACATGTGCCATGCACGGCACATGTGTCAACTTGCCCAACCTCAATGCCGCCAAAAAATTTGTTTCATCGTCACAAACCACCTTGCCGATCTCCAGTTAATGCGGAGTCAGCCACTGGTCCACCTGTGCGTTCAGGGCCGACAGGAGGGCTGGTGCGGTGTGACTCTCCGCTTTGAGGCAAGTCAACCCCAAGATGGCGTGACACTGCCGTATCCAGGATGTGGAATAGCACCTGGGGAGATGGGGGGGGGGGTGCCGGTGATGTGGAGCAAGACGCAGCAGTGGAAGAGGACTCGGCCGAGGATGTTTGGAAGAGGATGGAGTAGGAGGAGTAGAGGAGGTGGCAGCAGGCCTGCCTGCAAGTCGTGGCGGTGTCACCAACTCCTCTGCAGAGCCACGCATTCCATGCTTGGCAGCCGTCACCAGGTTTACCCAATGCGCAGTGTAGGTGACATACCTGCCCTGACCATGCTTTGCAGACCAGGTATCAGTCGTCAGATGGACCCTTGCCCCTACACTGTGTGCCAGACATGCCATAATTTCCTTTTGCACAATGGAGTAAAGGTTGGGGATTGCCTTTTGTGCAAAAAAAGTTCGGCCGGGTACCTTCCACTGTGGTGTCCCAATGGCTACAAATTTTTTAAAGGCCTCAGACTCCACCAGCTTGTATGGTAAAAGCTGGCGGGCTAGCAGTTCCGACAAGCCAGCTGTCAGACGCCAGGCTAGGAGGTGACTTTGAGACATTGTCTTCTTGCGCTCAAACATCTCCTTGACAGACACCTGACTGCGGGCAGATGAGCAGGAACTGCTCAAGGCGAGAGACGGAGAGGCGGATGGTTGAGAGGGGGCAAGGAGGGCAGCAGTGGTTGAATTGGCTGAAGATGCTGGACCAGGAGGAGGATGGCGGCTTTGACTTTGTGTGCTGCTTGTACTGACGTGTTGATCCCATAGGCGTTTGTGATGTGACATCATGTGCCTTCGCAAAGCAGTTGTGCCTAGGTAGGTGATGGACTTCCCACGACTCAGTTTCTTCTGGCACAGGTTGCAAATGGCATCGCTGTTGTCAGAGGCAGACACACACAAAAATGCCACACTGCTGAGCTCTGCGATGATGGCATTCTGGTGGTGGCAACAGCATGCGTTGATTGGCGTCCCGTCTGGCTGACCCCGGGTGCCGATGCATGCTGTCTGACTGTGCCACTAGCTCCTTGCGACGACCTCCCCCTGCCTCCAACTCGTCTCCTCCTCCTCTCTGTCTCCCCATCTGAACTTTCCCCCTCTTCTTCTCTTCTAGCGGGCACCCACATGGCATCCACGGATACATCGTCATCATCAACACCTTCACCGCTATCTGACACCTCAAGAAAGGAAGCAGCAGCGGATGCAACATCATCATCACACCGTATGTCCATGTGTGTAATGCTGCCTGACTGAGACATATCCCTGTTAACTACATCCTCTGGCAATAATGGTTGCGCATCACTCATGTCTTCAAACTGATGTGTAAATAACTCCTCTGACGGATCAAGTAAAGCTGCTGTGGTGCTAGTGTTGGTGGTGGCGGCAGGCGGGCAAGTGGTAGCATGAGAGGTGCCCGAAGCTAAGCTAGAGGAGGAGAAGGATGGTGCGTAAAGGTTCCGAGCGGAAGCTGTAGTAGATTGGGTGTCTTGTGATAGCCAGCCAACTAAGTCCTCAGAACTTTGGGGGTTCAGGGTACGTGGCCTCTGAACACTGGCCATTCTAGGGCCAAAGGGAATCCCAGCACCATGACGACCCCTGCGGGGTGGCCTTCTTCTGCCTGTCATTTTTTTGGTTAAATTTGCACAACTGTCACACCTAATGTGATTTGCACTAGGGTGACACAATTTGCCCTGCAGGCAAAAAAAACTGGCAACTGTGACGTGAACTGACAGTGACGACTGATTTTATTTAACAGCCAACAACTGTCACACCTAATGTGATTTGCACTGGTGTGACAATGAGCAAAAAAGCTTGCCAGCAGAGTTGCCCTTTTAAGCAGTGGTCCCCAACCAGGGTGCCTCCAGCTGTTGCAAAATACACGGACTGATATATTTCATCCCTTTGAATACTGTAGTAGTTAGTTGCTTTAAAGAAAAAAAGCTTGCCAGCGGAGTTCCCCTTTTATGCAGTGGTCCCCAACCAGGGTGCCTCCAGCTGTTGCAAAACACACGGACTGATATATTTCAGCCCTTTGAATACTGTAGAAGTTAGTTGCTTTAAAAAAAAAAAAAAAGCTTGCCAGCGGAGTTCCTCTTTTAAGCAGTGGTCCCCAACCAGGGTGCCTCCAGCTGTTGCAAAACACACGGACTGATATCTTTCAGCCCTTTGAATACTGTAGTAGTTAGATGCTTGAAGGAACTTAAGTTTTATACTGGAGTACCCCTTTTAACCAGCGGTTCCCTCCCAACCAGGGTGCCTCCAGCTGTTGCTAGACACACGGACTGATATCTTTCAGCCCTAAAAAGGGCTTTTTTGGGTGCTGTCCTTAAAGCAGATGTTACAATAGTGCTTTAGAAGTAAACTGGACCCTGAATACACCACCTAGCAGCAACCTAGCTATCGCTTTCCCTATACAGCAGGAGCAGCTTCTCTGACCCTCCACTTCTTAAGCCTGCAGCATGCTGAATGAGGGTAAAATGGTGTCCGTGCAAGAGGTAGGAGGGTCTGGAAGGGAGGGACTGCTGCTGATTAGCTGTAATGTGTCTGCTGACCAGCATGTTTTACACCAGCATGTTAGTGTAAAAATATTTTTTTTTTACAAACTTGCTGGTGTAGACCCCAACTTTACCTTTTCATAGGGGGTAGAAGGAAAGAAAAGCCCCCCAAAATTTGTAACGCAATTTCTCCCGAGTACGGAGATACCCCATATGTGGCCCTGAACTGTTTACTTGAAATACGACAGGGCTCCGAATTGAGAGAGCACCATGCGCATTTGAGGACTAAATTGGGGATTTGAATCCGCCACAAAAATACCCTACGGCAGTGTTTCACAAAAAGGGTGTGTGGTGTCCCGGTACAGTATTGCTCCCGGTAGAGTAACTACATTCAGGTAGGGTTCCTCAGGTTGGACAGCCCCTAGTCGCCTCTCCTAAAGTCTATCTAAAGTGTTAATGTGGTGTCCCGGCACCATATTTCATACTGTGCCTTGGTAATTAGTCCCCAAAGTTAGAGTCCCTAGGACTGTCGGGGTTCGCTTTCCTCATTTAACCACTGGTCACCCCTTAGTCACTTGATATTTGTAAATATTATCTATCTAAATAAATGTATATGGTGATACTCACTGTTTTAGCGCCGCAGGACCTGCGGGTCATGTGACTGGGTTGCAGAACTCTATGGTTTTTGCTAAAGGACCTTTGGTGGTTTTGGACATGTGATCACCCACAATCCATTGTAACGGTGAGTGACAGCTGATTGAACCAATCCAAAACGGTCAGCCCCTGCCCATATAAGGGAGCTGCACCATCTTGTCGCTCTCTTGGGTTGCCGACTCTGGACGAGGTAGGACCTCCGCAGCTTACAAGACAAATTACTAGGCCCAAAGCCTTGCGGCTTAGGCCTGCGCTAGTGACGGATAGTTCTTACAATTCCCCGCTATCTCCGCAAGATCTCCGGACCTAATCCAACCCCTAAATCCGGCGGATCTATGCAAATACAATCCTCAAAATCTAAAGGGAACTTTCCGGTCCTAAGCATCTGTCAATCACTGCTGTGCTGTTTGTAAAGACTCTGTTATCTGGACTGTTACCGTTACTGCATATACAGAAAATCTTCAGTAAAGATTCCTGCAAGTTTTAAGATCAGCACTGCTGTGGACAATCTATTTCACACTCACCTATCGCTCATGGGAAGGGTGGCGATAGGCCCAGCATCACTACAGAGTTTTAACCCTCACCCTGGTGTCACGAGTGACAAGGGTTAACAGCGCCTTTTATTATATAGAACCGCAACACCCCTACTGCCTTACAACCCCCAGACGTACCACAAAGCCTTATTGGCGTCTGACGAACAGGATTCAGGTGTGTGCCTGCTGCTGTTGCCACTAGTGAAATTGTACTCCCCCAATATAACGGACTTTATTCATGTGCTGTTAACCGAATTATTGTGTACGAGAGCGGTACGTGTGGAGAACGTTACAAGGGGGCCACGCGAAAAGTAAGGGGGGGAGGCGAAAATTTATGCACATCAAGAATGTGTATACTGCGAAATGAATACATGCTACGATCCTCTGTTCTGGTCGGCATAGAAAGAGTTCAAAGAAGCACGCGAAAAAGGCCTGCGCTGCGCCAGGTCCCGCCCCTGGGCGTGGCTATCAAGTTGCTGTATCGCAGCCGAAAGGGAACTTGGAAACAGAGGAGTCATTTCTGGGAGGACAGGAAGTCGGGGCTGCACCGATAACGTCCTTCCTGCCAGCCGCCATTTTGGGGAAGCAAAATATAAAAGACACCATGCACAGCGACCTCTTCAGTCTGCACAAGGAGCCGGAGAGTACAGGCATGGAGGAGAGCAGCGTTCCACGTGGGGAGAACAGCAAAATGGCGCCGGAACAGCGGAAAGTTGTGGCAGTCGCAGCCCAACTACTCCAAGATATTGCCGACCATCTGCAGCGGTTGTCACTGGATGAAGAGGGGGCCTGCAATCTTCCCCCACTGCCTGATGACGACGATGACTGGCTGGACACACCTCCAGTGGAGAGCGCAGGGACACCTGGAGGTGCATCACCGGTGAGATTGTCCCCTCACCACAGAACTTGGGGCTCGTGGGCCGAGATCCCATCGGAGGAGTCTGCAGTGAGTACCCTGCCAGAGGCGGCCTTTTCTTCCTCCTCCAGCCCTGAAGCTGAAATACCCCTATCCAGCTTGCCACATGCACGACCGTGCTCCCCAGATTTGCCCCAGTGGATTTTTGGGGACGAGCCGGGACTCATGGAGTATATGCACGCGGTTCTATAACCTATACCTGGGAAGCCACTCCCACCAATTCCAACCGCACAAAGAGAAAGGGCCCGTCAAGAAGCCGAGCTGGCTGAGTTGATGGACAAATTAAAGGCCCGACACAGAGAACTGTACGCCCCAAAGCATGTGCATTTGCCTCCTGAGGAAAGAATTCGTCATCAGGAGAATACTAAAGAGATGGAGGCACTCTACATTCGCAAGTGGGATCACCCCCGAGAAGGGGAGGAGCCTTTAGAACGACGAAGAGCAACTGTGGCCAAGTTCAACAAGGTCAGAGGTTATGGGCCATACTGGGCAAACCATCCTCATAAACCGGCGAGCAGTACAGAGGCCATATTTTCATAAAAAGTTCTAATCTCTGGAGGTGGGCGAGATAGTGGAGTACACCCCCGTCCAGAGCCTGCATGGAGAATGGTCTGCAGCGGTCACAAGACCAACGGCTCCAACACAGCTTCCCTTCAAATACCTTCCATCTACAGATTGGGAATCGGATCCCTTCAACCTGAGGCCGAAATTGTCTGCTCCTGATGCCTCCACCACCGTACTCAAGTAGGAGGAGCCTCTACAGTCATCTTCTTCATACAGCAAAGTGCCAAGACCTGCTCAAGACCAAGAAAGTTGGCCCAAATTGCGGGCACCAAAGACCGTACCTAGGCCCTCTCGGAGCAATGAGAGTTTGCCTCCTGCACAGGTACCAACATATGTACCAAGGCCCTCTTCCGACGTGGAGAGTTTGCCTGCTTCCAGGGTACCAAACGAAAGTGCTCTTACCCTCTCCTGGCATGGAGATGGGGCTAAAACCTTATACACCAACCTTGATCCCGGCCAATAAACCTCTGGTCAGGTCACTTTGAATCCTACTGTTACCCATTCTACTCTCACCAATGTGGTGTGGGAGAGTTACATTAACTCCTCGCCTGCTCCAGATGTTGGAAGGTATAGAGAAACTACAAAAAGCACAAGAAGAGTTCGGAGGAATATTTTCTGAAGGAGTGTAAAGTAATGTCTATTGTTTGTCTGTGCTAACCACTTTTGTTTTTCAGTAACCAAGTTTAACCCCTTAAGGACCAGGCCATTTTACACCTTAGGACCAGAGCGTTTTTTGCACATCTGACCACTGTCACTTTAAACATTAATAACTCTGGAATGCTTTTAGTTATCATTCTGATTCCGAGATTGTTTTTTCGTGACATATTCTACTTTAACATAGTGGAAAATTTTGTGATAACTTGCATCCTTTCTTGGTGAAAAATCCCCAAATGTGATGAAAAATTTGAAAATTTAGCATTTTTCTAACTTTGAAGCTCTCTACTTGTAAGGAAAATGGATATTCCAAATATTTTTTTTAATTCACATATACAATATGTCTACTTTATATTTGCATCATAAAATTGACGTGTTTTTACTTTTGGAAGACACCAGAGGGCTTCAAAGTTCAGCAGCAATTTTCCAATTTTTCACAAAATTTTGAACCTCGCTTTTTTTCAGGGACCAGTTCAGGTTTGAAGTGGATTTGAAGGGTCTTCATATTAGAAAACCCCCACAAATGACCCCATTATAAAAACTACACCCCCCAAAGTATTCAAAATGACAATCAGTAAGTGTTTTAACCCTTTAGGTGTTTCACAGGAATAGCAGCAAAGTGAAGGAGAAAATTCACAATCTTCATTTTTTACACTCGCATGTTCTTGTAAACCCAAATTTTGAATTTTTACAAGGGGTAAAAGGAGAAAATGTATACTTATATTTGTAGCCCAATTTCTCTCGAGTAAGAACATACCTCATATGTCTATGTAAATTGTTCGGCGGGCGCAGTAGAGGGCTCAGAAGCGAAGGAGCGACAAGGGGATTTTTTCAGAGTACGTTTTTCAGAAATGGTTTTTGGGGGGCATGTTGCATTTAGGAAGCCCCTATGGTGCCAGAACAGCAAAAAAAAACAAAAACACATGGCATACTATTTTGGAAATTAGACCCCTTGAGGAATGTAACAAGGAATAAAGTGAGCCTTAATACCCCACACGGGTTTCACGACTTTTGCATATGTAAAAAAAAAAAAAAATGTGTGTTTCCCCCCCAAATTTCAAATTTTTGTAAGGATTAATAGCTGAAAATACCCCCCAAAATTTGTAACCCCATCTCTTCTGAGTATGGAGGTACCCCATAAGTGGACCTGAAGTGCACTACGGGCGAACTACAATGCTCAGAAGAGGAGGAGCACCATTGAGCTTTTGGAAAGAGAATTCGTTTGGAATGGTAGTCAGGGGCCATGTGCATTTACAAAGCCCCCCGTGGTGCCAGAACAGTGGACCCCCCCCCCCCACATGTGACCCTATTTTGGAAACTACACCCCTCACAGAATTTAATAAGTGGTGCAGTGAGCAATTACACCCCACTGGCGTTTGATAGATCTTTGGAACAGTGGGCTGTGCAAATGGAAAATAAAATTTTTCATTTTCATGAATCACTGTTCCAAAAATCTGTCAGACACCTGTGAGGCGTAAATGCTCACTGTACCCCTTATTACATTACATGAGGGGTGTAGTTTCCAAAATGGGGTCACATATGGGGGGTCCATTGTTCTGGTACCATGGGGGCTTTGTAAACACAAGTGGCCTTCAATTCCGGACAAATTTTCTCTTCAAAATCCCAATGACGCTCCTTCTCTTCTGAGCATTGTAGTGCACCCATAGAGCACTTTACATCCACATATGGGGTATGCTCTTACTCAGAAGAAATTGGGTTACAAATTTTGGGGGGCTTTGTTTTATTTTCCCTTGTGAAAATGAAAAATTTAGGGTGACACCAGCATTTTAGTGAAAAAATTTTTTTTTTTCATTTTCCCATCCAACTTTAATGAAAATTTGTCAAACACCTGTGGGGTGTTCAGGCTCACTATACCCCTTGTTACGTTCCGTGAGGGGTGTCGTTTCCAAAAAGGGGTCACATGTGGGTATTTATTTTTTGAGGTTTATGTCAGAACCTCTGTAAAATAAGTCACCCCTGTGCAAATCACCAATTTAGGCCTCAAATGTACATGGTGCGCTCTCCCTCCTGAGCCTTGTTGTGCATCCGCAGAGCATTTTACGCCCACATATGGGGTATTTCCGTACTCAGGAGAAATTGCGTTACAAATTTTGGGGGTCTTTTTTTCCTTTTACCTCCCGTGAAAATAAAAAGTAAAGGACAACACCAGCATGTTAGTGCAAAAAAAAATTTTTTTTTACACTAACAGGCTGGTGTAGACCCCAACTTTTCTTTTTCATAAGGGGTAAAAGGAAAAAAACGCCCCCAAAATTAGTAGTGCAATTTCTCCCGAGTACGAAGATACCCCATATGTGGCCCTAAACTGTTTCCTTGAAATACGACAGGGCTCTGAAGTGAGAGAGCGCCATGCGCATTTGAGGACTAAATTAGGGATTGCATAGGGGTGGACATAGGGGTATTCTACGCCAGTGATTCCCAAACAGGGTGCCTCCAGCTGTTGCTAAACTCCCAGCATGCCTGGACAGTCAGTGGCTGTCCAGAAATGCTGTGAGTTGTTGTTTTGCAACAGCTGGAGGCTCTGTTTTGGAAACACTGCTGTACAATACATTTTTAATTTTTATTGGGGGGACAGTGTAAGGGGGTGTAAATGTAGTGTTTTATCCTTTATTATGTGTAAGTGTAGTGTAGTGTAGTGTTTTTAGGGTATGTTCACACTGGCGGAGGTTTACAGTGAATTTACCGCTAGGATTTTGCGCTGCGGAGAAAAATTTGCCGCAGCTCAAATTTGCCGCAGCAGAAAAACTTACTGTAAACCCGCCAGTGTGAATGTACCCTGTACGTTCACATGGGGGGGGGGGGGGGGGCAAACCTCCAGCTGTTTCAAAACTACAACTCCCAGCATGTACTGACAGACCGTGCATGCTGGGAGTTGTATTTTTGCAACAGCTGGAGGCACACTGGTTGGAAAACCTTCAGTTAGGTTCTGTTACCTAACTCAGTATTTTCCAACCAGTGTGCCTCCAGCTGTTGGAAAATTTCAACTCCCAGCATGTACTGATCGCCGAAAGGCATGCTGGGAGATGTAGTTATGCAACAGCTGGAGGGATCGCAACTACAACTCCCAGCATGCAGAGACAGCTGTTTGCTGTTTAGGCATGCTGGGAGTTGCAGTTTTGCAACATCTGGAGAGCTATAGTTTAGAGACCACTGCACAGATGTTGCAAAACTACAACTCCCAGAATGCCCAGACAGCAAACTGCTGTGTGGGCATGCTGGGAGTTGTAGTTTTTCAAGATCTGGAGATGCACAGTATAGAGATCACTTTGCAGTGGTCTCAGACGGTAGACCTCCAGCTGTTGCAAAACTACAACTCCCAGCAAGCCTAAACAGCTCTCTGGGCATGCTGGGAGTTGTAGTTTTGCAACATCTGGAGGGTTACAGTTTAGAGACCACTATAGTAACTCACCGGCTTCCGTTGGATCCAGGAAGCTGCGTCGCGGTCCTCTTCTTCCGACGATCGTCGCCCACTGCCGCCGCTGATCATCGCCCGCTGCCGTCGCCGATGGGTGAATCTTCAGCGCCGGTCCCTGTCGGTTTCCCCGTCCTGCCCCGCCTATTGTGGGTGGGCAGAACGGGGAAACCGAAAGTAAACCCCTCCGCCCCCGATCTGCTATTGGTGGTCGCATCTAGACCACCAATAGCAGAGATAGGAGGGGTGGCACCTCTGCCACCTCACTCCTATCGCTACAGGGGGATCGTGGGTGTCTAGGACACCCACGATCCCCCTTCTTTTCCGGGTCGCCATAGACCCGTAATCGGTGCAAATTGCAAGTGTGAATTCACTTGCGATTTGCGCCGATCGCCGACATGGGGGGGTCTAATGACCCCCCTGGGCATTTGCGCGGGGTGCCCTCTGATAGACATCAGCAGTCACCCCGGCCCGGTCCCCGCCAGGTACAGGTCCTTAAGTACCAGGGAGCAAAGGCGTACCTGTACGCCCTTGGTCCTTAAGGGGTTAAAGGGGTAGTCCGGTGAACAAAAAGGGGTAGTCCGCCAAAAAGTTAAACAGATTTGTAAATTACTTCTTTAAAAAAATCGTAATCCTTCCTGTACTTATTAGCTGCTGAATACTACAGCGGAAATTATTTTATTTTTGAAACACAGATCTGTCTGCTGACATCATGAGCACAGTGCTCTCTGCTGACATCTCTGTCCATTTTATGAACTGTCCCAGAACAGCATCTGTTTGCTATGGGGATTTCTTTTTACCCTGGACAGTTCCTAAAAATGGACAGAGATGTCAGCAGACAGCTCTGTGTTTCAAACGGAAAAGAATTTCCACTGTAGTATTCAGCAGCTAATAAGTACAGGAAGGATTAAGATTTTTTAATAGAAGTAATTTACAAATCTGTTTTAGGCTGGGTTCACACTACGTTTTTGCCATACTGTTTTCAATCCGTTTTTCTAAAGAAAACCGTATGGCAAAACAACGGATGGAACAGTATGGAAAAAAGTAAACCGTATGCGTTTTTAAACAGTGTACTGTTTTTAAAAGTGCATAAAGTTCTGTCAGTTTTTATAGAAATAAAACCCATACGTTTTTGAAAATTTTGTCCATTTTAATGGGAGGGGTCTTGGGTGGGCACTTTAGGATTCAAATGCGCATGTGCAAAGTAAAAACGTATACGTTTTTCCCGTATGGAACCGTATACATGTGCGTTTCCAATTGACGTCCATGTTAAAAAAAAACGTATGCGGTTGCAGTACGGTTTTTAAACCGGAGTCAAAACCGTGGTTGACCACAATTTTGTTTCCGATTTAAAGGACCTTTGGTGGTTCTCATGACGTGTTCACCCACAATGCAATGTAACGGTGAGTGACAGTTGTTATGGACCAATCCAAAACGGCCAGCCCCTGCCCATATAAGGGAGCTGCGCCATCTTGATCGCTCTCTTGGGTTGCTGATTCTGGATGAGGTAGGACCTCCGCAGCTTACAAGACAATTTACTAGGCCAAAGCCTTGCAGCCTCGGCCTCTAACATAGCGGATATACTAAGCAATTCCTCGCTTCTCCCCGCAAGATCACTGGACCTAAACGCTCCCTTAAATCCAGCGGATGTATGCTACCAAATCTCTGAGAAACTAAATTGAGCTTATCTGATCCCAACCAAGTGTCAATCGCTACTCGGCCATATCTATAGAGACTCTGTTATCTGGACTGTTACTATTGCTGCGTGTACAGAAATTCTTCAGTAAAAGTTCCTGCAAGTTTTCAGTTAACAGTGGTTGTGGACAATCCTTTATTCTACATTCACCTATTGCTTTTGGGAAGGGTGGCAATAGGCCTATCAAGATTACAGAATTTAACCGTCACCCTGGCGTCACGAGTGACAATGGTTAACAACGCCCTTTATTATTCTGAACAGCAACACCCTAACTACCCTACACCCCGCAAGGCTTTATCCCCCAAGGTTACCACAATAGACTCCTAGTGTAGGTGGACTGCAGATCCTTACATGCCAGTTTTTTGTACATATCCCTATATTCATGAGACTTTCTAGCTAAAAATTGCACTTATCAGGTGTATGCGCCTGAACCTTGTTGGAGTGTTAATAAATATGTAAGCTTGTATAATAAAAATGTATATGGTCCTTGTACACAGAAAAGATAGCTTTGTGTCTGTGTACATAAAAAGTAGATAAAGGTTGTACACGAAAAAAATGTCCGCTAGATGCACGTGTACACTAAAAAACAAAAAACTTAAATAATTCTTGTATACATGTACATACAAATGTATAAAAATACTAAAAAGGTGTTTTAGTAGTTACTAAATAGGTGACTTTCCCGGACCCTCCGAGAGTAGCATTCCAGTCGCCAATCGCCAGCACCTGTCTCAACAAAAATAACAGGGTAAACTACCCTTAAGATATCAAGACTAACTTTTTAGCAGTACTAGCACACATAGTACCTAAATAGCTCACTTAAATGTACTACCTCAGTCTTCTTAAGTACATACACAAAAACAAAAATATGTCTCACACTCAAGAAACGCTTAGGAATTGTAGCCTATTGATATTCAATTCCTGCCACTGCTAGGTACACTCATATTTCTCTTCTCTTTATTACGTGTGTGAGATGCTTTACTTGGCCAGTAGATGCTCTTGCGAGCACGTATTTCTAAAGGTAACCTAGGTAAAGTTATACTGTTGTGTTCTAAGGGTAAGAAGCGTGTAGCTGATAGACCTTAGTAGCTAACCTTATTGGAAGAGAGCCTCAGGCAAGCCAATATGCCCTTTTTGTGTACTAACAGGTGACTCATCATGGCAAAACAAAAGTAAATGTGGTGAGATTTCAAAAATGTTTTAGTTGGCTTGAGACTAAAGGTATAGAGAGCTGTACTAATGTCTAGTTAGCCTCATAAATGTATAGAGAGCTATAAAAATGTCTAAGGAGCTAGAAACTAATGTCTAGATAGCTTTGTAATGTCTAGATAGCTTCATAATGTCTAGATAGCTTCCTAATGTCTAGTAAGCTTCATAATTGCCTAGTAAAGATACTAGTCAGACTAAAAGAAAATGTCTTCAGAGTGCATATATAATTCTGTCTTTGTCCTAGTCCCTCTACCTTAGGGGACAGGCATCAGGGTCGACTTGTTATAAGTAAGGGGGTTTGTGGTGTCCCGGCACCGTATTTCATACTGTGCCTTGTTAAGCCCTTAAGTACCAAGGGCGTACAGGTACGCCCTTGGACCTGCTCTCCTGATATAACGCGGGGTTACACAGTAACCCCGCGTCATATCACGGTGGGCCCGGCGTCATAGTGAAGCCGGGACCCACCTCTAATAGCGCGCAGTGCCGATCACGGCACCGCGCGCTATTAGCCCTTTAGCCGCGCGCTCAGAGCTGAGCCGCACGGCTAAAAGTGAAACCGAAAGTGGCCGGCTAGCTCAGTCGGGCTGTTCGGGATAGCCGCGGCTAATCGCGGCATCCCGAACAGCTGACAGGACAGCGGTAGGGCCCCTACCTGCCTCCTCGCTGTTCGATTGCCGAATGACTGCTCAGTGCCTGAGATCCAGGCATGAGCAGTCATGCGGCAGAATCGTTGATCACTGGTTTCTTATGAGAAACCAGTGATCAATAATGAAGATCAGTGTGTGCAGTGTTATAGGTCCCTATGGGACCTATAACACTGCAAAAAAAAAGTGAAAAAAAAAAGTGAATAAAGATCATTTAACTCCTCCCCTTTAAAAGTTTGAATCACCCCCCTTTTCCAATAAAAAAAAAAACACAGTGTAAATAAAAAGAAAAATGAACATATATGGTATCACCGCGTGCGGAAATGTCCGAATTATAAAAATATATCATTAATTAAACCACTCGGTCAATGGCGTGCGCGCAAAAAAATTCCAAAGTCCAAAATAGTGCATTTTTGGTCACTTTTTATATCATTTAAAAAGGAATAAAAAGCGATCAATAAGTCCTATCAATGCAAAAATTGTACCGTTAAAAACTTCAGATCACGGCGCAAAAAATGAGCCCTCATACCGCCCCATAAACAGAAAAATAAAGAAGTTATAGGGGTCAGAAGATGACAATTTTAAACGTATTAACTTTCCTGCATGTAGTTATGATTTTTTCCAGAAGTCCGAAAAAATCAAATCTATATAAGTAGGGTATCATTTTAATCGTATGGACGTACAGAATAAAGATAAGGTGTCATTTGTACCGAAAAATGTACTACGTAGAAACGGAAGCCCCCAAAAGTTACAAAACTGCGGTTTTTTTTTTCAATTTTGTCGCACAATGATTTTTTTTTAACTTTCACCGTAGATTTTTGGGCAAAATGACTGACGTCATTACAAATTAGAATTGGTGGCGCAAAAAATACGCCATCATATGGATTTTTAGGTGCAAAATTGAAAGAGTTATGATTTTTTAAAGGCAAGGAGCAAAAAACGAAAATGCAAAAACGGAAAAAACCCCGGTCCTTAAGGGGTTAATTAGTCCCCAAAGTTAGAGTCCCTAGGACTGTCTGGGTTCGCTTTCATCATTTAACCCTTAGTCACCCTTAGTTACTTAATATTTGTAAATATTATCTATCTAAATAAATGTATATGGTAATACTCACTGTTTTAGCGTCGCAGGACCTGTGGGTCATGTGACCGGGTTGCAGAACTCTATGGATTTTGCTAAAGGACCTTTGGTGGTTTTGGACATGTGATCACCCACAATCAATTGTAACGGTGAGTGACAGCTGATTGGACCAATCCAAAACGGGCAGCCCCTGCCCATACAAGGGAGCTGCGCCATCTTGTCGCTCTCTTGGGTTGCTGACTCTGGAAGAGGTAGGACCTTCGCAGCTTATAAGACAAATTACTAGGCCCAAAGCCTTGCGGCTTAGGCCTGCGCTAGTGACGGATAGCTCTTACAATTCCCCGCTATCTCCGCAAGATCTCCAGACCTAATCCAACCCCTAAATCCGGCGGATCTATGCAAATACAATCCTCAAAATCTAAAGGGAGCTTTCCGGTCCTAAGCATCTGTCAATCACTGCTGTGCTGTTTGTAAAGACTCTGCTATCTGGACTTTTACCGTTACTGAATATTCAGAAAATCTTTAGTAAAGATTCCTGCAAGTTTTAAGTTCAGCACTGCTGTGGACAATCTATTTCACACTCACCTATCGCTCTTGGAAGGGTGGCGATAGGCCCAGCATCACTACAGAGTTTTAACCCACACCCTGGTGTCACGAGTGACAAGGGTTAACAGCGCCCATTATATATAGAAGCGCAACACCCCTAGTGCCCTACAACCCCCAGGCGTACCACATTAATATATATGTATATATTTAATAATTATATATATCCTATAGTAATGTATAGTGCTTACCTTGTTCAGCGTCGCAGGACCTTCGGTCATGTGACCATGCTAGTAACCTCTATGGTATGTTGTAGGACCTAAGGAGGTCCTTGGGTCACGTGTTACCAAACAAATCTCTGTAATGGTGATTGACATCAGTATGGACCAATTAGCGTTAGTTCAGCCCCTGCCCATATAAGAGAGCTGCATCCAATTATCGCTCTCTTGGGTTGCAGCTCTTGTGGATGCCGGACTAACAGGACGGTGCTACGCAACTTTCAAAGACACGCTAGGCCTCAAAACCTGCAGGCCTCAGCGGAATCAAAACCGTGAGTTCAAATCTAAATCCCGCAAATGCTAGCGTGACTACTGGACCGCAATTAACTCCTAAATCCAGTGGAGCAGAGCAACATACTAAAAAGACCCTTAATACTAAAGTCCCAACCTTTGTCAATCTCCAAGAAAAGCTGTTGTTATGCTCAGAGACTGTTGTATTATTGAAGCTTGCAGAAAACCTTCAGTAAAAGTTAATACTGTTTCAGAAACTCTCCGGTTGTGGACAATCTATTCTTCTTATCTACCTCTCTAATGCTCTTGAGAAGGATGGCGGTAGGAAAAGCGTAATTGAGGAACCCACACCCTGGCGTCTCGAATAGCAAGGGTTAACAGGCACCCTTTAATTACCGCACAGCTACACTCCCCATACAATACACCTCCCAGGCTATCACAGGTGTCTCCAGCTGTTGGAAAACTCCTGGCATGCCTTGACAGTCAGTGGCTGTCCGGCAATACTGGGAGTTGTTGTTTTTCAACAGCTGGAGGCTCCGTTATTGGAAACACTGCCGTACAATATGTTTTTTTTTATTGGTGGGGGGGGGGGGGAAGGGGACTGTGTAGGGGTACTGTATGTGTATATGTAGTGTTTTACCCTTTACTATTTGTTAGTTTAGTGTAGTGTAGTGTTTTTAGGGTACATTCACACGGGCGGAGGTTTACAATGAGTTTCTCGCTGGGAGTTTGAGCTGCGGCAGAAAATTTGCTGCATCTCAAACTTGCAGAAGAACTCGCTGTAAACCCGCCCGTGGGAATGTCCCCCACACATGGGGGGGGGGGGGGAACCTCCAGCTGTTGCAAAACAACAACTCCCAGCATGCACTGACAGACCATACATGCTGGGAGTTGTATTTGTGCAAAAGCTGGAGGCACATTGGTTGTGAAACACAGAGTTTGTTACTTAACTCAGTGTTTCGCAACCAGTGTGCCTCCAGCTGTTGCAAAACTAGAACTCCCAGCACGTACAGTCTCTCAGTGCATGCTGGGAGTTGTATTTTTGCAACAGCTGGAGGCACACTGGTTGCAAAACACTGAGTTAGGTAACAAACTCGGTTTCACAACCAATGTGTCTCCAGCTGTTGCAAAACTGCAACAATCAGCATGCATTGACTGTCGAAGGGCATGCTGGGAGTTGCAGTTTTGCAACAGCTGGAGACACACTGCTACAACTCCCAGCATGCCCTTTGGTAGTCTGTGCATGCCGGGAGTTGTAGTTGTGCAACAGCTGGCTGCACACTTTTTGATATAATTTTTTTTGCGTCCAGCTGTTACATAACTACAACCCCCAGCATGCACAGACTACCAAAGGGCATGTTGGGAGTTGTAGTTGGAACTCCAGCTGTTGCAAAACTACAACTCCCAGCATGCCCTTTGGCTGTGCATACTGCGAGTTGTTGCTAAGCAACAGTGGGAGGTGAACAGGCCTCACCTCCTGCTGTATCCTGCCACCGGAACCACCGCCGCTGCTGCTGCCGATCCTACTTCTCCTGTCGCCGCCACCGATCCCAAGGGGACCCCCGCCAGACCAGGGCAAGGTAGGAGACCCCCGCTGGCGCCGATCTCTGCCATCTTCGCCATACCGATCGCCACCTAGCAGGGTTGTGATTGGTCGATCGTTCCGACCAATCAATCACGTGATCGTGAGGCGGCACCCGTGCCACCTCACTCCTGCTGGGTAAGGGTGAATGGGGCTGTCTTGGTCACCAGAAAAGCAGCAAATCGTTGGTCTGAATTTACCGACTATTTGGTCTCGGACCCCCCCCCCCCCCAGGGGTTTGCACGGGGTGGCTGCTGATAGATATCAGCAGTCACCCCGGTCCAGTCCCCGCCCGGCGAGCGGGGGGGACAGAATTCCCACGGGCGTATCCATATGCCCTCAGTCCTAAAGGACTTTAAAACGGGGGCTTATGGATACGTCCGGCCTCCTTAAGGGGTTAATTTTAGAAAAAAGGTACCTTACCAGCCACCCCTGTGCAAATCAGCTCAAATGTACATAGTGCACTCACTCCTGAGCCATGTTGTGCTCCCACAGAGCATTTTACATCCACATATGGGGTATTTCCGTAGAAATTAGGTTACAAATTTTGGGGGTCTTTTTTTCCCTTTTACTATTTGTGAAAATAAAAAGTATGGGGCAACACCAGCACGTTACTGTAAAAAATTAATTTTATTTACAATAACATGCTGGAGTAGACCCCAACTTTACCTTTTCATAAAGAGCAAAAGGAGAAAAAGCTCCCCAAAATTTGTTAGGCAATTTCTCCCGATTACGGAAATACCCCATATGTGGTCCTAAAATGTTGCCTTGAAATATGACAGGGCTCCGAAGTGAGAGAGCGCCATGCCTATCTGAGGCCTAAATTCGGGATTTGCATAGGGATGGACATAGGGGTATTCTACGCCAGTGATTTCCAAACAGGGTGCCTCCAGCTGTTGCAAAACTCCCAGCCTGCCAGGATAGTCAATGGCTGTCCGGCAATACTGGGAGTTGTTTTGCAACAGCTGGAGGCTCCGTTTTGGAGACAGTGCCGTACCTGATGTTTTTCATTTTTATTGGGGGGGACGGGGGACTGGGGGGGGGGAGGGGGGACTGTATAGGGGTATGTGTATATGTAGTGTTTTACTTTTTATTTTGTGTAGTGTAGTGTTTTTAGGGCACATTCACATGGGCAGGTTCACAGCGAGTGAAAATTTTAGGGAAAATTTGCTGCATCTCAAACTTGCAGCGTGAGACTCGCTGTAAACCCGCCCATGTGAATGTACCCTGTGCAAACCTGTTGCAAAACTACAACTCCCAGCATACCCTTTGGCTGTCCGTGCATGCTGGGAGTTGTAGTTTTGCAACATCTGGAGGGCCGCAGTTTGGGGACCACTGTGCAGTAGTCTTCAATCTGTGCTATTCCAGATGTTGCAAAACTACAACACCCAGCATGCCCAGACAGTCGTGGAATGCTGGGAGTTGTAGTTTTGTAACATCTGGCCCTTAAGATGTTGCTGAACTACAACTTCCAGCATGCCTGGGCAGTCTGGGCATGCTTGGAGTTGAAGTTTTGCAACATCTGGAGGGCTACAGTTTGGACACCACTACTTAGCGGTCTCCCAACTGTTCTCCTCCAGTTGTTGCAAAACTACAACTCCCAGCATGCCCTTCGGCTGTCTGGGCGTGTTGGAGTTGTAGTTTTGCAACAACTGGAGGCACACTGGTTGGGAAACATTGTTTTCTAACTCAGTGTTACCCAACCGATGTGCCTCCAGCTGGCTGGGAGTTGTAGTTTGGCAACATCTGAAGGGCCAGTTGTTACAGAACTACAACTCCCAGCATGCCTGGACTGTCTGGGCATGCTGAGAGTTGTAGTTTTGCAACATCTGGAAGAGCATAGATTGGAGACCACTGCACAGTGGTCTCCAAACTGTGGCCCTCCAGATGTTGCAAAACTACAACTCCCAGCATGCCCAGACAGCCAAACTCCTAGAAGCAGCAGTGAATATCACTTTACGGTGATGCTACTGCTTCCACTAGCCTGCCGCCGCTGTCTTCTAGACTTGCCTGTTGCCGCAGCCTCCACGTGTGCCTGCTGCCGGTCCCCGATCCTTACTGCCGCGCCGTCCCGATGGTCCCTCCGCAGGTATATGCCGCTGCCCCCCACTGCTCCGGGATCCTCTTCCTCCGCTCTGCCTGAATTCTAAGGGTGGGCAGAGAAGGGGGTTCTGAACTTTAAACCCCCAGTCAGCGATCACTGTGATCACAGTGATCGCTGACCAGGACCATCCACAGATGGTCCTGGGGGCTTGCAGAAGTTGTCTTCCACTGGTGACAGCAGGACTTCTGCCAGTTAATCCGTGCGATGCTGCGCATCACCGGGTTATCTGCATGACATATATAAATGTCATGATGCGCGAACTACCTGCACATCATGACATTTATATATGTCATTCTGCGGGAACGGGCTAATCAGACGAACTAGGCGGCCGCGAGGCCCTTTTTAGCGCGAGGCCTTAGGTGGCCGCCTAAATCGCCTAATTAGAGAGCCACCCCAGGGGAAGTGCTTTTATGCTGTCTTGTGGCAGGACTCATGTCTCATCAGAACACACCTGTAATATTTTACATATTTTCCTGAGACATAACTGCATGCCAGGTTTTGCAGCAATCTGACATTTTGGTCCTTCTGGCTCTAGGTGAGGTCTGTCCCCTGTCTGCACCCTCATATCACCTTCCCCTGTCTGCACCCTCATATCACCCTCCCCTGTCTGAACATCCATATCACCCTCCATTTGTCTGCACCCCCATATCACCCCCCAGTCTGCACCCTCATATCACCCCCAAGTCTGCACCCTCATATCACCCCCAGTCTGCACCCTCATATCACCCTCCCCAGTCTGCACCCTCATATCACCCTCCCCTGTCTGCACCCTCATGTCACCCTCCCCTGTCTGCACCCTCATATCACCCTCCCCTGTCTGCACCCTCATGTCACCCTCCAATGTCTGCACTCTCATGTCACCCCCCAGTCTGCACCCTCATATCACCCCCCAGTCTGCACCCTCATATCACCCTCCCCAGTCTGCACCCTCATATCACCCTCCCCTGTCTGCACCCTCATGTCACCCTCCCCTGTCTGCACCCTCATATCACCCTCCCCTGTCTGCACCCTCATGTCACCCTCCCCTGTCTGCACCCTCATGTCACCCTCCCCTGTCTGCACCCTCATGTCACCCTCCCCTGTCTGCACCCTCATATCACCCTCCCCTGTCTGCACACTCATATCAAACTCCCCTGTCTGCACCCTCGAATCACCCTATAATTGTCTGCACCCTCATATCACACTCCCCTGTCTGCACCCTCATATCACCTTCCCCTGTCTGCACCCTCGAATCACCCTATAATTGTCTGCACTCTCATGTCACCCTCCCCTGTCTGCACCCTCCTATCATCCTCCATTTGTCTGCACCCTAATATCACACTTCCCTGTCTGCACCCCCATATAATCCTCCATCTGTCTGCACCTTCAAATCACCCTCCATTTGTCTGAGCCCCTATATAACCTGTTAGTAAGGTTCCCTGTGTGTCAGTAAGATCCTTCCTCTGTCAGTAAGCCCACATGTGTGTCAGTGTGATCCTCTGTCTGTCAGTAAGGCCTTATGTATGTCAGTAAGATCCTCTCCCTGTCTGTAAGGCCCTCTCTGTTTCAGTAAGATCCTCTGCCTGGCAGTAAGGCCCTTTTTGTGTCAGTAAGATCCTCTGCCTGTCAGTATGTCCCTCTTTGTGTCAGTAAGATCCTCTCCCTGTCAGAAAAGCCTTCTCTGTGTCAGTTAGATCCTCCACCTGTCAGTATGTACCTCTATGTGTCAGTAAGATCCTCCACCTGTCAGGAAGCCCACCTGTGTGGCAGTAAGATCCTCCACCTGTCAGTAAGCCCATCTGTGTGTCAGTAAGATCCTCCACCTGTCAGTAAGACTTTCTCTGTGTCAGTAAGATCCTCTCCCTGTCTGAAAAGCCTTCTCTGTGTCAGTAAGATCCTCCACCTGTCAGTAAGACTTTCTCTGTGTCAGTAAGATCCTCTCCCTGTCAGAAAAGCCTTCTCTGTGTCAGTAAGATCCTCTCCCTGTCAGTAAGACTTTCTCTGTGTCAGTAAGATCCTCCGCTGACAGTAAGATTCTCCTGTGTAAACCACATAGTAAACCTTAGCGCGAGGCCTTTTTAGCGCGAGGCCTTAGGTGGCCGCCTAAATCGCCTAATTAGAGAGCCGCCCCAGGGGAAATGCTTTTATGCTGTCTTGTGGCAGGACTCATGTCTCATCAGAACACACCTGTAATATTTTACATATTTTCCTGAGACATAACTGCATGCCAGGTTTTGCAGCAATCTGACATTTTGGTCCTTCTGGCTCTAGGTGAGGTAGGCGCTGGCCTAAAGTGTCCATCTGATAAGGGCTACACTCACTCTGCACCCCCATATCACCCTCCATCTGTCTACCCATCCATATTACCCTGCATCTGTCTGCACCCCATATAATCCTCTGCCATCTATTTGTACCCTCATATCTCCCTCCCCTGTCTGAACATCCATATCACCCTCCATTTGTCTGCACCCCCATATCACCCCCCAGTCTGCACCCTCATATCACCTTCCCCTGTCTGCACCCTCGAATCACCCTATAATTGTCTGCACCCTCATATCACCCTCCCCTGTCTGCAGCCTCATATCACCTTCCCCTGTCTGCACCCTCATATCACCCTCCCCTGTCTGAACATCCATATCACCCTCCATTTGTCTGCACCACCATATCACCCCCCAGTCTGCACCCTCATATCACCCCCCAGTCTGCACCCTCATATCATCCCCCAGTCTGCACCCTCATATCACCCTCCCCAGTCTGCACCCTCATATCACCCTCCCCTGTCTGCACCCTCATGTCACCCTCCCCTGTCTGCACCCTCATATCACCCTCCCCTGTCTGCACCCTCATGTCACCCTCCAATGTCTGCACTCTCATGTCACCCCCCAGTCTGCACCCTCATATCACCCCCCAGTCTGCACCCTCATATCACCCTCCCCAGTCTGCACCCTCATATCACCCTCCCCTGCCTGCACCCTCATGTCACCCTCCCCTGTCTGCACCCTCATATCACCCTCCCCTGTCTGCACCCTCATGTCACCCTCCCCTGTCTGCACCCTCATGTCACCCTCCCCTGTCTGCACCCTCATGTCACCCTCCCCTGTCTGCACCCTCATATCACCCTCCCCTGTCTGCACCCTCATGTCACCCTCCAATGTCTGCACTCTCATGTCACCCCCCAGTCTGCACCCTCATATCACCCCCCAGTCTGCACCCTCATATCACCCTCCCCAGTCTGCACCCTCATATCACCCTCCCCTGCCTGCACCCTCATGTCACCCTCCCCTGTCTGCACCCTCATATCACCCTCCCCTGTCTGCACCCTCATGTCACCCTCCCCTGTCTGCACCCTCATGTCACCCTCCCCTGTCTGCACCCTCATGTCACCCTCCCCTGTCTGCACCCTCATATCACCCTCCCCTGTCTGCACACTCATATCAAACTCCCCTGTCTGCACCCTCGAATCACCCTATAATTGTCTGCACCCTCATGTCACCCTCCCCTGTCTGCACCCTCCTATCATCCTCCATTTGTCTGCACCCTAATATCACACTTCCCTGTCTGCACCCCCATATAATCCTCCATCTGTCTGCACCTTCAAATCACCCTCCATTTGTCTGAGCCCCTATATAACCTGTTAGTAAGGTTCCCTGTGTGTCAGTAAGATCCTTCCTCTGTCAGTAAGCCCACATGTGTGTCAGTGTGATCCTCTGTCTGTCAGTAAGGCCTTATGTATGTCAGTAAGATCCTCTCCCTGTCAGTAAGGCCTTCTCTGTGTCAGTAAGATCCTCCGCCTGGCAGTAAGCCCACCTGTGTGTCAGTAAGATCCTCTCCCTGTCAGTAAGGCCCTCTCTGTTTCAGTAAGATCCTCTGCTTGGCAGTAAGGCCCTTTTTGTGTCAGTAAGATCCTCTGCCTGTCAGTATGTCCCTCTATGTGTCAGTAAGATCCTCTCCCTGTCAGAAAAGCCTTCTCTGTGTCAGTTAGATCCTCCACCTGTCAGTATGTACCTCTATGTGTCAGTAATATCCTCCACCTGTCAGGAAGCCCACCTGTGTGTCAGTAAGATCCTCCACCTGTCAGGAAGCCCACCTGTGTGGCAGTAAGATCCTCCACCTGTCAGTAAGCCCATCTGTGTGTCAGTAAGATCCTCCACCTGTCAGTAAGACTTTCTCTGTGTCAGTAAGATCCTCTCCCTGTCAGAAAAGCCTTCTCTGTGTCAGTAAGATCCTCCACCTGTCAGTAAGACTTTCTCTGTGTCAGTAAGATCCTCTCCCTGTCAGAAAAGCCTTCTCTGTGTCAGTAAGATCCTCTCCCTGTCAGAAAAGCCTTCTCTGTGTCAGTAAGATCCTCCGCTGACAGTAAGATTCTCCTGTGTAAACCACATAGTAAACCTTAGATAATGTTGGAGGAACACTTTCCAAACACTAACGCTTTCTTGGGGAAACATTGGTGAACCTGGGTGGTGGAGGACCTTAGAAAGGACCCATTTTTGCCCTCGCTATAATCTCTCTCTGGTTGGAATTCTGCATTCATTATATGAGACCTAGTGAAGAAGATTGTTCAGCAAAGTCAATTGTAAATCTGTCTACATCTTATATAGAACATCTCATTCTCCCATAACTAAGACTGGACACCCACAAATTTCTATGATAAAAAATATTTATGGTGCTCGGCTTAAAAATAAAGGTCCCAGTGGTGGTGAAGCCGTATGATGTCCTATATACTGCTTTTTGGATTTAGCAAAACCTGTGCAGAGGAAAAGTTGACCAGTTGCCCATAGCAACCAATCAGATGGCTTCTTTTCCTTTTCATAGGCCATTTAAAAAAAAATGTAAGAAGCAATGTGATTGGTTGCTATGGGCAACTGGTCAACTTTTCCTCTTGACAGGTTTTGATAAATCTCCTCCTATGGACATAATCTAATGTATCTGAGTGATGACACTTATTGAATGTAGCAGAACATTACAGGCCATTACAAGGCTTTATTATTTCTACCATTAGCAGCAAGTACATGGTCTGGTTTATTCCAGCCTCCTTATTCTAACCTTCCAGCAGAGTTTATGGGCACCACTGCCAACCTATACAACACATAAAAGTCACATCACCTGCCCCATCTACTAATAATAAGGCACTACAAGAACCAGCCATGAATATCTCCATTCTTCTGGACCCTAGGCTATCACCCATGATGCCTATATCACAATGTATATGGATCCACAGGTCCCTGGACCACTGGTAGCAGGTGCCACCTGATGTTTTGATGACATCACGTCACCTGGACAACGGCTGTTGTTGTTGTTTACCCACAACTGTCAGTTGGACCGAGCGGACGGACGTCTACAGGATCCCAAAGATGGCGGCTACTGGAAGAAGAGGAGATGGCGAGAAGGAGAGAGGAGAGAAGAGGGAAGAGGAGAGCGGAGGAAAGAGGAAGAGGGAAGAGGAAAGCGAGGAGGTGAAGGAGAGCGGAAAGAAGAGGAAGGAGGAAGAGGTGAGCGAGGAGGTGAAGAAGAGGAAGAGAGAAGAGGAAAGCGAGGCGGTGAAGGAGAGCAGAGAGAAGAGGAAGGAGGAAGATGTGAGCGAGGAGGTGAAGAAGAGGAAGAGAGAAGAGGAAAGCGAGGAGGTGAAGAAGACAGGAGAGAAGAGGAAGGAGGAAGAGGTGAGCGAGGAGGTGAAGAAGAGGAAGAGAGAAGAGGAAAGCGAGGATGTGGAGAAGAGGAGAGGAGAAGATGCCAGATTATTGGAGGATGAGGAGCCAAGACCAGGCACCAGCCAGGACCCCGGAACATCAAGCTCCTACCCCAAATTTAACATCTATCACCTCACTGTCCATCAGGTATTGGGTAGGGGCAGCTTTGGAGTGGTAAGTTTATTTATGTTTTTTTTTTTGTTAATGGACAGTCAATGTGGTTTTTCCCATTGATATTCTGCAGCTAATTGTAAGTCTAGAAAATAACCAGCCCCATCTTCACTAATATATATCACATATCTGCAGCACTAGAGACCTTCAGTAATATTTATGTCCCTATTTATATCCCATTTCAGTAGATTTAGGCAGTTGTTATACACAGCTGTTTGATCCTACCCACCATGCTGCAGCTTAGTGTCAGAGTCTTGGCAATCTTCTTATAGCGTAGGCCATCTTAATGTAGAGCAACGATGTGGGGCCATGTTGAACTTCCAGTGACCAGTATTAGAGTGTGAGAGCGATTTAGGACATTGCTCCCCATTCACACCTGAGACATGTAACCAGGGCTGCCATCAGAAATTTTGGGGCCCATTACGCAGCTTAATTCCAGGCCCCCCCCCCCCCCAGTGTGTTGACCCCGAGTCCGCCCCAGGGCCAACCCCCAACCCATTTTTTTTCCCTAATGATATATTTCTAATTACTTTATAGAAGATTGTAGTGCAGTAATACACTGTGCTGCAAAGTAATTTTACTGCGCCACACTCTGCTGTATTCTAATATACCCTATTCTGAATACTGTGAAATTCACCAGCACAATGTCCACCTCTATATAGTTGTAGATCCCCTCTCTGCCCCCACATATATATACACACATAAATATATATATATATATATATATATATATATAGTTGTACACCTCCTCTGTGCCCCCATATATAGTTGTACACCCATCTTTGCCCCATATATAGTTATAGGCCAATTTTGTGCCCCCATATATAGTTGTAGGCCCCTGTGCTCCATATATAATTGTAGGTCCCACGTGCCTCCAATATACATGATTGTTGACCCCTTTTGTGCCCCTGTGTGTAATAATAGGCCCCCCTTTGAGCTCCCACAGTTATAATCCCCACCTTTCAGCTCCCACAGTTAGTTATAGGCCCACCCTTTCAGCCCCCACAGTTAAATATAGCCCCCCTTTCAGCACCCTCAATTAAATATAGGCCCCCCCTTTCAGCCCCCACAGTTAAATATAGACCCCCCCTTTCAGCCCCCACAGTTAAATATAGACCACCCCTTTCAGCCCCCACAGTTAAATATAGGCCCCCCCTTTCAGCCCCCACAGTTAAATATAGACCCCCCCTTTCAGCCCCCACAGTTAAATATAGGCCCCCCTTTTAGCCCCCACAGTTAAATATAGCCCCCCCTTTCAGCCCCCACAGTTAAATATAGGCCCCCCTTTCAGCCCCACAGTTAAATATAGGCCCCCCCTTCCAGCCCCCATTTAAATATAGCCCCCCCCCCTTTCAGCCCCACAGCTAAGTATAGGCCCCCCTTTCAGCCCCCAGTTAAATGTAGGCCCCCCTTTCAGCCCCCAGTTAATTATAGGCCCCCCTTTCAGCCCCCACCATTAAATATAGGCCCCCCTTTCAGCCCCCACAGTTAAATATAGGCCCCCCTTTCAGCCCCCAGTTAAATATAGGCCCCCTTTCAGCCCCCAGTTAAATATAGGCCCCCCCCTTTCAGCCCCCAGTTAAATATAGGCCCCCCTTTCAGCCCCCAGTTAAATATAGGCCCCCCTTTCAGTCCCCAGTTAAATATAGGCCCCTTCTTTCAGTCCCCAGTTAAATATAGGCCCCCCTTTCAGCCCCCAGTTAAATATAGGCCCCCCTTTCAGCCCCCTCAGTTAAATACAGGCCCCCCTTTCAGTCCCCAGTTAAATATAGGCCCCCCATTTCAGCCCCCAGTTAAATATAGGCCCCCCCTTTCAGCCCCCACAGTTAAATATAGGCCCCCCCTTTCAGCCCCCTCAGTTAAATATAGGCCCCCCCTTTCAGCCCCCTCAGTGAAATATAGCCCCCCCCCCTTCCAGCGCCCTCAGTTAAATATAGGCCCCCCCCTTTCAGCCCTCACAGTTAAATATAGGCCCCCCTTTCAGCCCCCACAGTTGATATAGGCCCCCCTTTGTGCCCCAACAACTAGTTATAGGCCCCATGTACCCCCACAGACATACTGCCTCCAGACATTCACGGTAAATGGCTGGAGGCAGTATGTCTGTGCTCTGACCAGACTGGAGGAGCCCCCAGACTGGAGGAGCAGTGGTCGGAGCATTGAAGGCAGCCTGCTGTGGTTACCTTCCTGGCCCGATGTCAGCCACGCGTCTTCCAGGCATCTCCTCCGCTCCAGTTCTTCTTCGGGGCGCGGCTTTCCTCTGACTTCCGGTCCGGCTTGCCGCGTCATAGCGCACCGAACGTGCCTACGCGCGGCACGATCGTTGCGCTAGTACCTCCCGACGGCCACTGCAGTTTTTTTTTTATTTTTTTTAAGTGGCAGTGGCCTCCGAGGTATGTGCGGCAGGGACAGGGCCCGGGAAAGAGGGTAACTGACTGACTGATTGTACAGAGTACGGTCAGTCAGTCAGTGGAAAATGGCAGGCCCCCAGCGGTCAGTGAGTGACAGTCACTCACTGACTGACTAGGAGTAAAAACTAAAAAAAATGTTGGGCCCGGCCCCCCTCGGGTCCGGCCCCTTACGGGAGTACCGGCTGTACCCCCCTGATGGCGGCCCTGCATGTAACACTAATGAGTCACAATTACTTATTGGGCCCAATTTGAACATTTCTACTTAGGGTTGTACTCACTTTTTTTTGCCAAGGTTAAGATATTAATGGCTTTATGATGAGTTATTTGGGTGGGGGAGGGGGGACACAATATTAAACACTGTTACACTTTACATTGTAGAAGAGTTTCATTTCTTCTGTGTTGTCACATGAAAAGATAAAATAAAATATTTAAAAACATGTGAAGGTTGTACTCACTTATGTCAGATACTGTAAATGTTATAACTGTAATAATCTTTTTTTTAAGCCATTTATCTATTTTTTGCACTGACACTTGACTGAACATATATGTATTTCTCATGTGTTGAACATACAATGTCACCATGATGAATTGTCTTTATACATTTATAATGAATATGTACGTTATACTTGTTATACTTGATATTACTTTATTTGGTAATTACGTTTCTGGGTAAATATAGACCCTTAGTGATGTGTGTGAACATGCTTGAAAAAAGCTTCAACAAGAAGCAGAAATGTGGCAGTGATTTAACTATTATATGGAGAGCTGCAATATATTTTTTATATACTATATACCCATACATACAGACACTGTGATCTGTAGTTTTTGCCGGTACCACTTGTGCATTGTATTGATTGTTTGATTACTTCTTATGTGTTGATGTGACAAAAATTGGCAATTTTTTTTTTGCATTCACATCATTGACAATGCAATATCAGGAATGTGAACCAAAGTGAAATAATTGCAGATTTTTGGTCACATCATATCTGAGAAACAATGGAATAAAAGTGATGAAAAAGTCAAATATAAGCAAAAGTTATGTTACAGTGGTACTCCGTGGAAAAGTTTTTTTTTTAAATCAACTAGTGCCAGAAAGTTAAACAGATTTGTAAATTACTTCTATTAAAAAATCTTAATCCTTCCAGTACTTTTTAGGGGCTGTATACTACAGAGGAAATGGTTTTCTTTTTGGATTTCTCTGATGTCATGACTACAGTGCTCTCTGCTGACCTCTGCTGTCCATTTTAGGAACTGTCCAGAGCAGCATATGTTTGCAATGGGGATTTGTTCTCTGGAAAGTTCCAAAAAGGGACAGCAGAGGTTAACAGAGAGCACTTTGGTTATGACAGAAGAGAAATCCAAATAGAAAAGCATTTCCTCTGTAGTATACAGCCCCTAAAAATTACTGGAAGGATTAAGATTTTTTAATAGAAGTACTTTACAAATCTGTTTAACTTTCTGGAACCAGTGGATGGATTTATAAAAAAAAAGTTTTCCATGGGAGTACCCCTTTATTAAAAACTACAGATAATGGTGCAAAAAATTCTCATACAGCACTGTATGCAGAAAAATAAGAAAGTTATAGGAGGTCAGAATAGGGAAATTTTAAACATACTTTGCCTTTTTTAAAAGAAGTGCAGTAATAGAAAAGAATGCAAACATGAGTATCATTGTAATTGTATTCATCCACATAATTAAAGGGGTACTCCTGTGCAAAACTTTTTTTTTAAATCAACTGGTGCCAGAAAGTTAAACAGATTTGTAAATTACTTCTATTAAAAAATCTTAATCTTTCCAGTACTTTTTAGGGTCTGTAAACTACAGAGGAAATGGTTTTCTTTTTGGAACACAGAGCTCTCTGCTGACATCATGATCACAGTGCTCTCTGCTGACATCTCTGTCCATTTTAGGAACTGTCCAGAGAAACACATGTTTGCTATGGGGATTTTCTCCTACTCTGGACAGTTCTTAAAATGGACTGATATGTCAGCAGAGAGCATTGTGGCCATAATGTCAGCAGAGAGCTCTGTGTTCCAAAAAGAAAACCATTTACTCCGTAGTATTCAGCAGCTAATAAGTACTGAAAGGATTAAGATTTTTTAATAGAAGTAATTTACAAATCTGTTTAACTTTCTGGCACCAGTTGATTTAAAAAAAAAAAAAAAAAAGTTTTCCATGGGAGTACCCCTTTAAGAAAACATGTCAATTTCACTGTAAAATGCATTGCTTGAAAACAAAACCCAAAAAAATTAGCAAAATTGTGATTTTCTTTAATTTCTTTTCTTTTCAATTTTAAATTCAAATTTTAGATGTCTTTATAAAGTACATTTTGTTGTGAAAAACAAACATATGGGTCTGTGGATGGAAAAATAAAAGAATTGTGACTCTTGAAAGGCGTAAACTAAAAAATGTGTAAACTAAAATTTGTTGTGTCCTCAAGGCCAAAATTTGCTGTGTCTCTAAAGGGGTATTCCAGAATTTATTTTTTATTTGACATTTGACTATGCTACAGGGGCTGTAAAGTTAGTGTAGTTAATAATATAGTGTCTGTACCTGTGTGTGACGGTTTTCTCACAATTCTTATCTGATTTTCACCCCAATATTTATTTTTAACAGCATACAAAATTACTGTTGTCTCAGATTTTTCCCAGGTTGCAATGCGGCCGAGCCCAGACTCACTAGTCAGCTGATTACAGGGAGCCTGTCTGCTTCAATGGGTGGAGCGATCGCTTGGTGGGAGAGAGATCAATCTGCAACTATTGCAACAGCTGTAGGCACCCTGATTGAAAACCACAAGTCTTTTGAATGAATGCTGCTCATTTATGGGAGTGTGACTGATGTGTGGGAGGGAGGAAAATGGAATTATGGGCTTTGTAGGCAAAGAAGTAAACGCAAAAAGGAAATACTAGTTCACAAAAAGCTAGCCACAGCGTTATGGTAATCTCACGCCATTTAGCCCCAAGACAAGCGCAGATCCTTCCTAAGCATGTCCATTAATGTCTGCCAGGTACGTACTACAATACCTTATGGTGAATAACCCATTAAATGGGTTAAATCACCAGCATCAAAGTGATCTCCATTGTCGGTCATTACTGGCTGGTGTTTCTGTAGGTTGAGTCAGCACAGCCAGGTATTTGGCACTAGAGAGGCAGGTTTCCTCTAGTGCCTGAAGTTCAGCTATGCTGACTATCCCCCCCCCCCCCCCCCCAGTAAGTTAAAAAGTATGAATTGAGAGATGGCACAACCCTCCCCCCCCCCCTCTAACCTGGGGGGGACCACTCCCCCGCCGCCCCCCTGCCTGAGAGTGATAGGAGTGTGATTGCAGCTACCACACTCCTATCACCCTCAGCCAATGCAGATCTGGAGGTGTCTGCAGTATAAGACATATTCTAACAGCAGAAAAGTAACTGTAGCTCTGGAAGTGACAGGAGGATAAGACATGATGTGGCAGCAGAATAGTGAAAGCAGCTCTGAAGGTGACTGTAGGATAAGTCAAAATGTAACAGCAGAATGCTGACTGCAACTCTGGAGATGACTGGAGTATAAGACATGATGTGAGAGCAGAATAGTGGCTGCAGCTCTGGAGGTGAAAAGAGCTTAAGACATGATGTAACAGCAGAATAGTGGTTGCAGCTCTAGAGGCAACTTGAGGATGCGACATGATGTAATAGTAGAAAAGTAAGTACAGCTTTGGCAGTAACAGGAGGACGAGATATGGTGTAACAACAAAATAGTGTCTACCATGCTGTGCCTGTATTTATCTGAATAAAGCTTGAAGTTTTTTTACCTGCTACCGTGGTGCCGGATACTTCTATTGCTGTCCATGTCTGTGGAGGGGAACGCTACCCGACAGTCCAGGCACAGGAGCGGAGGAAAGGATCAGAGCAGTCAAGCACATTTTATTAACAGCAAAAAAGTGAGTACACACACCTTGTCTCTGTCTTCTTCCTCTGTGAACGTGAATCAGGTACCTGTCATAGAGCCAAAAGAAAAAAAAGTGATATGTTGCTCAGTACCTGATCCTGTACATATAAAATGTTATGTGTCTAGGACCTATATATCCCTAACAAATAGCATTTATATCTTGGTCACTTGCTTTGTCTTCTTGCCTTGTGGTGGGGGCGTGTCCATCTCTTTCCCTCACTGAGTCTGGGAGCAGCCTGGCAGTCTGCAGATCTTTCTAAATTAGTGCAAGGATTTTAATGATAAAAGCACAGTAGTTTTTATGCATACATTTTATATCTGTTCCTAGTAAAGATGGATGCTAATCCAGCTTTACTAGGAACAGATAGAAAATGTGTGTCATTCAGCTTTAACAGACTCCTGAATGTCTGTTCAGCTTCTTTGTCATTCAGGAGTCAGAGAAAGATTTGGCTGTTCAAGCATGTTGGGAGTTGTAGTTTTGCAATAGCTTGAGCTGCAGTGTTTGTAAAGCACTGTGTTAGAACAGTGTTGCCTTTAGCTGTTGCAAAACTACAACTCCCAGCATGCCCACACATCCTTTGTCTGTAGTTTTGCAAGAGATGGAGACACACAGCTGGAGAATACCCAGCTCTAACACAGAGTTTTACAAAGATTGTAACTCCAGCTGTTGCAAAACTACAACTCCCATCATGGTAGTTGTAGTTTAAGAATAGCTGAAGGCTGCAGTGGTGATCTCCTATACTGGATACCAACACACTTTATGGCCTGTATCCAGTATGCTGCAAAATACAGAGTAGTCTGTCTGCGTAAAGACTGATGACCCCTAGTGGCGGCTATTTTCATTTTTCCTTTTTTAGTAAAAAATGTTTTTTTATAAATGTGTATTTAAAAAAGTCATCTTATCAGTAGTACTACAAAATATAAAAAGTTTTTCAACATGACAGTGTCTCTTTAAGCATGCTCCTATCGGTGAAGGGGAGGAGTTCCTGCACAGAAGAAAGATATGTGGTGGCACGGGATAGGAGGTCGGGATAGGAGGTCGGGATATGGCATCAATATATGAGGACGGGATATGAAGTCAAAAGCTTCCTCCTTTGATTATTTTCCTCCCCAACAAGGATTAGGAAGGAAAAACCGGGCAATGCTGGGTACTCAGCTAGTATATATATATATATTTATTTATTTTAATAGTAAAATGGAATAGCTAAAGTAAAAAATAAAAATAAAAAAAAAACACGCCTGCAAAAACAATGTTAAAACTCACATGGCTTTTTTTTGTGTTTTTTCACTCCCACACTATGGAGAAAAACACAGCGATTTTCCCAAAAAAACGCTATAGTCTCATAAGGTCACTTCTAGGAATCACCCAATGAGCCGAAAAAAGCTGAAAAAAACGCCAAAAGGATAAAAAAAAACACCAATTAGAAAAACAAAAAAGTGGATATGGCATTTTGTAGTTCCTTATTGACTTGCAGCTAACATTTGCCCACGCTGTGCAGTAGAATGGGTGTTTTTTTGGGCCTTTTTTTTTTCAACCACATCCCTATTACATCTCATATGTACCATGGCATGGAAATAACAATGACCATCACCCCACAGTCCCTAACTGGTTGGCTCTAGCTATACCTCTAGTTATACCTAGTTATAACAAGTTGGCTCTAGTTATATCTATGGGATATTGTCAAAAGGAAATATTTCCCATAGTCTTCCACTATTTACTATTGCTCCCTTTGCTTTCTTTCAGGTGGGCCTGGCATCAGTCCCCGGCCGAAACAACTACGTGGCCATCAAGGGAATCACCAAGACAGGGGACAATGCAGCGACCCTGCAGAGAGAGAGACGGATCCTCATGCTGGCCCGAGACTGCCCGTTCCTGTGTCACCTGTATGCTGCACAGCAGTCTCAGGACCATGCATTCTTCATCACCGAGTACCTGTCCGGCGGCAGCCTGGAGGCTTTACTCAGAATGTGCAGCAGTCTGAACACCGACAACGTAAGATTCTACACAGCAGAGATTGCATGCGGCCTCCAGTTCCTTCACGGACATAACATCGTCCACCGGTAAGTCTAACTTCCCCACACCTGTCTCCTTGTCATGTTGTAAATAATGCACCCAACTTTCCCAGAATCCTGAATTTTGTTAGGCTTTGTGGTGGTACAGTTCATGACCCCTTCACCATTGTCGATCTTTAAAGATTTCCTGTGATGTCCCAGCACCAAAAGCTGTCCTGTGGGCTGCGGATCTCCTTGGGCATGCATTTTTCACTGTGTATTATGTAATGTATGTACTGTATCTTTAACCCCTTCCCTCAGAATCACGTCTATAGACGTCATTCAGTTAACCCCGCGATGCGCAGCATCGCACGGGTTAACTGGCAGAAGTCCCGCTGTTTCAAGCAGGGGACAACTTCTGCAACACCCTCCAGGACCATCTGTTGATGGTCCTGGTCAGCGATCACTGTGATTGGTCCCTGTGGACTAATCACAGTGAATGAGCTGACTGGGGGTAAAGTTCATTTCCCCTGCTCTGCCCGCCACTAGAAGTCTGAGCAGAGCAGGGAAAGAAGATGCCGAGAGCTGCTGTGGAGACAGCAGCACTTATCAAGTACCGGCGCGGCAGTGGGGACCGGCGGCAGCCTCTCAGCAGCTGGAGGCACACGGGTTGGCGGCGGGTAAGTGGAGGAGGCGGCGGGCGGCATCTGCATCAGAGGCAGCAGTGAAGCTCTTCACTGCTGCTTCTGGTAGTTTAGAAAACTACAACACCCAGCATGCCTTTTGGCTGTCTGGGCATGCTGGGTGTTGTAGTTTTGCAACATCTGGAGGGCCGCAGTTTGGATCAATCTGTGCTCTTCCAGATGTTGCAAAACTACAACTCCCAGCATGCCCAGACAGTCCAGGCATGCTGGGAGTTGTAGTTCTGTAACATCTGGCCCTTCAGATGTTGCCGAACTACAACTCCCAGCATGCCTGGGCATGCTGAGAGTTGTCATTTTGCAAAATCTGGAGGGCTACAGTTTGGACACCACTACACAGTGGTCTCCAAACTGTTCTCCTCCAGATGTTGCAAAACTACAACACACAGCATGCCCATTGGCTGTCCGTGCATGCTGGGAGTTGTAGTTTTGCAACAACTGGAGGCACACTGGTTGGGAAACATTGTCTGTTTCCTAACTCAGTGTTTCCCAACCTGTGTGCCTCCAGCTGTTGCAAAACTATAACTCCCAGAATGCACTGAAAAACCATACATGCTGGGAGTTGTAGTTTTGCAACAGCTGGAGGCACACGGGTTGGGACACACTGAGTTAAGTAACAAACTCTTAGTGTTTTGCAACCAGTGTACCTCCAGCTGTTGCATAACTACAACCCCCATGCACGGACAGCCAAAGGGTATGCTGGGAGTTGTAGTTTTGCCTGCCCCACAGGGGGATTTACAGTGAGTTTCTCGTTGCAAGTTTGAAATGTAGCTAATTTTCCGCTGTACCTCAAAACTCGCTGTAAACCCGCCCGTGCGAATGTACCCTAAAAACACTACACTAAACTAACACAAAATAAAGAATAAAACACTACATATACACCCCCTTACACTGTCCCCCCCCCCCTCGCCCCTCCCCAATAGAAATGAAAAACAACAGGTATGGCACTGTTTTCAAAACGGAGCCTCCAGCTGTTGCAAAACAACAACTCCCAGTATTGCGGGACAGCCATTGACTGTCCAGGCATGCTGGGAGTTTTGCAACAGCTGGAGACACCCTGTTTGGGAAACACTGCCTTAGAATACCCCTATGTCCACCCCTATGCAAATCCTTAATTTAGGCCTCAGATAGGCATGGCACTCTCTCACTTCGGAGCACTGTCGTATTTCAAGGAAACCGTTTAGGGCCACATATGGGGTATTTCCGTAATCGGGAGAAATTGTCTAACAATTTTTCGGGGGGCTTTTTCTCCTTTTACCCCCTATGAAAAGGTAAAGTTGGGGTCTACTCCAGCATGTTATTGTAAAAAAAAAAAAAAAAAAAATGTTACACTAACATGCTGGTGTTGCCCCATACTTTTTAATTTTCACAAAAGGTAAAAGGAAAAAAAGACCCCAAAGTTTTTAATGCAATTTTTCCTGAGTACGGAAATACCCCATATGTGGGAGTAAAATGCTCTGCGTGCGCACAACAGGGCTTAGGAATGAGAGCACCATGTACATTTGAGGTGATTTGCACAGGGGTGGCTGATCGTTACAGCGGTTCTGACATAAAAAAAAAAAAAACTACATGTGACCCCATAGTGAGCCTTAACACCCCACACCTGTTTGAAGAATTTTCATTGAAAATGAAAAATTTGTGTTTTTTCACTAAAATGCTGGTGTTATCCCAAATTTTTCATTTTCTCAAGGTGTAATAGTAAAAAAGCCCTCCAAAATTTGTATATAAATGCCCGTAAGTGGACGTAAAGTGCTCTGCGGGCGAACTAAAATGCTCAGAAGAAAAGGAGCGCCATTGGGATTTTGTAGAAAGAATTTGGCTGGAATTGAAGGCCATGTGCGTTTACAAAGCCCCCATGGTGCCAGAACAGTGGACCCCCCCCCCCACATGTGACCCCATTTTGAAAATTACACCCCTCACGTAATGTAATAAGGGGTGCAGTGAACATTTACACCCCACAGGCGTTTGACCTATTTTGTGTACAGTCATCCATGAAAATGAAAAATTTGATTTTTCATTTGCACAGCCCACTGTTCCAAAAGTCTGTCAAACACCAGTGGGGTATAAATGCTCACTGCACCCCTTATTACATTTGGTTAGGGGTTTAGTTTCTAAAATGAGGTCACATGTGGGGGGTTTCTGCTGTTCTGGCACCATGGGAGCTTTGTAAATGCACATGGCACCCGACTTCCATTCCAAACAAATTCTCTCTCCAAAAGCTTTTTTTTTCTGAGCATTGTAGTTCGCCTGCAGGGCAATTTACGTCCACATATGGGGTATTTCCACACGAGGTTACAAATTTTGGGGGGCATTTTTTCCTATTCCTATATTACCTCTTGTAAAAATATTGAATTTGGGGGGGGGGAAAAACTGCATTTTAGTGAAAAAAAATGTTTTTTCTTTACACATCCGACTTTAAGGAAAAGTCGTCAAACACCTGTGGGGTGTTAAGGCTCACTGTACCCCTTGTTACGTTCCTTGAGGGGTGTAATTTCCAAAATGGTATGCCATGTGTTTTTTTTTTGCTGTCCTTGCACCAAAGGGGCTTCCTAAATGGGACATGCCCCCCAAAAACCATTTCATCAAAATTTGCTTTCCGAAAGCTAAATGTTACTCCTTCTCCTCTGAGCATTGTAGTTCGCACACAGAGTGTTTGACGTCCACACATGGGGTATTACGATACTCAGAAGAGATGGGGTTACAAATTTTGGGTGTCATTTTTCCTATTACCCCTTGTAAAAATGTAAAATATGGGGGGGAAACCAGCATTTTAGTGGGAAAAAAAATTCATTTACACATACAACTTTAACAGAAAGTCGTCAAACACCTGTGGGGTGTTAAAGCTCACTGTACCACTTGAGGGGTGTAGATTCCAAAATAGTAAGCTACGTGTTTTTTTTTTTTTTTTTGCTGTTATGGAAGCATAGGGGCTTCTTAAATGCGACATGCCCCATAAAAACCATTTCAGCAAAATTCACTCTCCAAAATCCCATTGTCGCTCCTTCCCTTCTGAGCCCTCTAGTGCACCTACAGAACACTTGACATACACATATGAGGTATTTCCTTACTTGAGAGAAATAGGGTTACACATTTTGGGTGGCATTTTCTCCTTCTAGCCTTTATAAAAATGCAAATACTGGGTCTACAGGAATGTGTTAAAAGTGTAAAAAATAGAGATTTAGAATGTTCTCCTTCACTTTGTTGCTATTCCCTTGAGAAAGTCCAGGCTGACGAAACATACGTTGGGGCGGTGGTGACAGGTCTCCATTATGGGTAAGTGAGTACCAGCTTTGTTAGTGCTATTACTTTCATGCACTGTTAGTGTCCATTCCAGCTATCCTGAGTGGGTAGCTGGACATTATATTGGTAAAGGTTATATACCCCTTTTCTTGTCCTATTGGACATTATTATTGGACACTCATTACTGCTGCTGTAGATATCACTGTTTATATTTCATATGAGCTTGATTATACTAATCATACCTGTCTTACCACCTTCTTTTCGGATTGGTTATCTGTTTACAATCATTGACCTTGTATAATGTTAATATTTAGTAGTCATATTTGTGATTTTAAAGAGTATTAATAAAATTATTTTAGTTTTATCAGTAGTCATGGCTCTAGTGTTTCTCTATAAGTATATAAAATTTATTTTCAGAGCTATACTGTAGCATTGGTTTATAGACCCGCAGCGAGTTTTAGATATGGTTTATACACCAGTAGTTTCAATGTACATTATACTACAAAGCTGCTATTTCTTGTTGCTAATTATTCCTGTGAAATACCTAAAGAGTTAACAAACCTTTTGAATGTCATTTTGAATACTTTGAGGGGTGCAGTTTTTATAATGGGGTCATTTATGGGATATTTCTAATATGAAGACCCCTCAAATACACTTCAAAACAGAACTGTTCCCTGAAAAATTCTGATTTTGAAAATTTTGTGAAAAATAGGAAAATTGCTGCTGAACTTTGAAGCCCTCTGATGTCTTCCAAAAGTAAAAACCTGTCAACTTTATGATGCAAACATAAAGTAGGCATTTTGTAAATGTGAATCAGTATATAATGTATTTGGTATGTCTATTTTCCTCACAAGCAGAGAGCTTCAAAGTTAGAAAAATGCGAAATTGGTTAATTTTTCATGAAATTTTGCAGTTTTTAACCAAGAAATGATGCAAGCATTGACAAAAATTTACAACTAAGATAAAGTAGAATATGTCATGAAAAAATAAACTCGGAATCAAATTCATAAGTAAAAGAATCCCAGAGTTATTAATGCTTAAAGTGACAGTGGCCAGATTTGCAAAAAATGCTCTGGTCCTTAAGGCCAATATGACCTCGGTCCTTAAGAGAGAGAGGAGCAGTGATAATCAGGTGACCCTGCCTGCCCAGTGGGAACCCCTAAATTCTCTTGTATATGGTGTTGGGGGGGAGGAGTCGCCCCAGTCTAGCTGCAGAGCTCAAGCTGAGAACTGTGTGGGTGGAAAGGAGGAGGAAGGAGTGTGTGGAGAAATTCTGAGGGAAGCCTAAGAAAATATCTTCTAAAGTCAGCCCCACCATTCTGCAAGTGTTCCCCCATACAGCGGAAGCCCCGCCATTTTGCAAGTGTTCCCCCGTACAGTGGAGTCAGCCCCGCCATTCTGCAAGGGTTCCCCTGTACAGCGGAGTCAACCCCACCATTCTGCAAGTGTTCCCCCATACAGCAGAGTCAGCCCGCCATTCTGCAAGGGTTCCCCGTACAGCGGAGTCAGCCCCACCATTCTGCAAGTGTTCCCCCGTACAGTGGTGAGTCAAGCTCTGGCGGTGATAGTACTTGGACCTTGTGAGAACCCTAGCCAGAGTGGGAAACCTTTCAGTCTCTAATCTCTAGTCAGTATTTTTCAAGTGGATGAAAAGCACCATAAGTCCTATCAAGGCAACAGGGCTCCCAAGGGTTACACTGCATCCCTTGTACTCTTCATACTGTGTGTTGTACCATCTAAACCTGCTCGGTAAAAGACAGTTATCCGTAACCCGACGTCTGTGTTTTTCTTACTCCCATTGTCTGGCCCCGAAGAAGCTGATAAGAATTCCTTGCACCCCTGTGGCACCAAATTACCACTGTCTTTTATTTATAACTCTTTTTTTTCTTTCATTGCAGAGATATCAAGCCAGATAATATCATGCTGGATAGAGATGGACACATCCGCATCATAGACCTCGGAGTTGCCCAAGATGGCGTCACCTCTTCCAACAAGATCAAAGGAGTGACGGGCACGTTACCTTACATGGCCCCAGAGGTGCTCCAGAGGAAGATGTACTATGCAGCAGTTGACTGGTGGAGCCTGGGGATTGTTGTATCCCGGATGTCAGCAGGACGTTCCCCATTTTACTTTGGCTGCAACAGAGAAATGGCTCGCGATTCCATCACCAGAGAGAAGCCTAATATTCCATCTTGGCTCCCTGCTGACCTGAAACATCTGATCAAGAAACTGCTGCGTAAGAATCCTGAGAAGCGGCTGGGTGTGAACAGGAACATCAGAGACCATCCATTCTTCACCACCATCAACTGGGAGGAACTGGAGCAGAAGAGAGCACAGCCGCCATTTACACCATTCAAGCCAGCTCTGAAGAATGGAGACCTGCCGTGGCCAGAGGAAGAGACAGCCCTTCACCCCTTGGAAGGATTCTCTTTCATTGCTCCAAGCTGGGCCTGTTAACATCAGCCCATGGCCACGGCCCAGAGCTCTGTGCCCACTGACCCATGCCTCTGCTGCTGTATTAGACCTCGGCTTGTCTATAACATCCTCTCTATACCATCTGAACGCTGCAGATTTCCATCAAGTTGTTACCCTGGATCTTAGCTCCACATCCTCCACAGCCTCTGAAGACCCTCTGTACCCCAGAAGCGGCCTGTGCTTGTAACATCTCAGCACAGACCTGGTAAGTATCACACATCATCACACATACATTAGGATCACACACACATACAGGTAGATAGAAATATACACACAGGTACATACATAGATAGTATAGACACATACACACAGACACACACAACAGATAGCGGTAGATATCGGCTTTGATCCTGGGACTTGTTCCGATCGCCATATTTGGGGTCAGGAAGGAATTTTTCTCCTTTGAGGACAATTGGCTCATTCTTTAAGGGTGTTTTTGCCTTCCTTGGGATCATTCCAGCCATAAATAGGTAACATAACATAATGTACAAAAAATAAATGAATAATAATAATAATAATAAAAAAAGTATTATATATGAATATATATAAAAAAAATACATAATAGTTTACCATACTAGATAGGTCATGTACTGGCTTTTGATCCTGGGACTTGTTCCGATTGCCATATTTGGGGTCAGGAAGGAATTTTCCCCCCTTACATAAGGATAATTGGCTCTTTCCTCAAGGGGGTTTTCGCCTTCCTTTGGATCAACACAGTATATAAAAAAGCTTTGCTTTTACATTTATACATTACACATAGCAAAATAAAACATAACACACATTTCTAAAATTTGCAGAATCCCAGTATCCCCTTCCTGTAACTATATAAACTAAATAAAATGTCCTTTTTCCCCTTTACATCATTGTGTCTGTGTCTTTATTTCCATTGTTTGATCATGTATTGTTCTAATAAATACAGTGAAACCTCTTTTAGAAGACCACCCACATTTCTTCTGGTCTTCTATTGCAGTGGTGTCCTAAAAACAAGACCACTATGGGGGTGGTCTTTTCAAAGAGGTGGTACAAAGCTTCATTTGCACTTAATGTATTATATTGTTGCAGAATGTTTGATACATTTGCACATATTTAATGGAATTGGGTAGTGCAAACATTTGACAACTTTTTGTTGAATAGAATAAAAGTGTTTAAAAAACCATGGCACTTAAACCATGTCTCCTTTTGTTAGGCCAAACATGTATAACTGATGGTGCAAATTATCAAAAATAAAAAAATGGCACAATATGCTTGATAAATATGTCTACAAAGTCAAAGACAGAAAAAAATTGTGCAAAATGTGCCTAAGAACTGACACCCGATGCTTGATAAATTCTCCCCAAGGCGCCCACAATGTAAAAAAAATTATCTTCCCCTATAAACAGGTATAGATGGAGGCAGGGGCGTACCTAGAGCATTTGGCACCCGGGACGGACCCTTTGTTTGCCCCCCTCCCCCCCCCCACACACACACACACACGCACCCCCCTTAATTACACCCCCTCCCTCCCCTCCTCCAGGGGTGGACTGACAACACTCGGGGCCCCTGGACCCAAAAAAAGGCAAGGGCCCCTGCTAGGCTCTGCAGCTCGTCAATCTTCTGCCACGCTCCTATTCCACCCAAATCCCACACACAATAAATTAAAATTTATATATGTAAGAAACACTTTGACGTAGGTAAATTTCCATGACCAATACTACTGGTATACAAGGAGTAAATATATACCACCACACAATAACTGGATAATACCGCCATACTGTACTGAATAAAACCACTATATACAGATCAGTATACTATACAGGATCTGTATACAATATAAGTGATTATATACAGGACCATATGGTGGTAGATATCATCTGTACACAGGATGTGTATACCATATAAGTGATTACAGTTACATTTTGGGACTCACAATTACGTCTTTTCTGATCAGCGGCGTCCTCTTTCCTTTTCTTCTCCGTCCGGATAAGATCGCCATGTAAATCTCTTAACATCTGCAGGAAAAACATGTCAGACTAATTTTTTCAGTGCCCTCCCCTCCTCTACACAATCTTCCTATCTCTAGGCCCACAAACTTTAATAATGCCCTCCTTGGTGTCCTGCACAGTAAATGGGCAGGTAGGTAGGTAGCCAGGTAACCCCCTCTTTCCCATAGGTATATGCAGAGTTACACCCCCCCCCATCTTTCCCATAGGTATATGCAGAGTTACACCCCCTCTCTTTCCCATAGGTATATGCAGAGCTATGCTACACCCCCCTCTTTCCCATAGGTATATGCAGAGTTACACCCCCCCTCTTTCCCATAGGTATATGCAGAGATACACCCCCTCTTTCCCATAGGTATATGCAGAGCTACCCCCCTCTTTCCCATAGGTATATGCAGAGTTACACCCCCCCCTCTTTCCCATAGGTATATGCAGGGTTACCCCCCCTCTTTCCCATAGGTATATGAAGAGCTACCCCCCCTCTTTCCCATATGTATATGTGGAGCTACACCCCCCCTTCTCCATAGATATATGCCGAGCTATACCCCCCTCTTTCCCATAGGTAAATGCAGAGCTACACCCCACCCTCTTTCCCATAGGTATATGCAGAGCTACACCCCACCCTCTTTTCCATAGGTATATGCAGAGCTACACCCCACCCTTCCCAATAGGTATATGCAGAGATACACCCACCCCTCTCCCTCCCTTTCCCATAGGTATATGCAGAGTTGCCCCCCTCTCCCTCCCTTTCCTATAAGTATATGCAGAGCACCCCCCTCTCCCCCCCTTCCCTATAGGCATATGCAGAGCATCACCCACCCTCTCCCTCCCTTCCCTATAAATATATGCAGAGAACCCCCCCTCTCCCCCTTCCCTATAAGTATATGCAAAGCACCCCCCTCTCCCTCCTTTCCTATAAGTATATGCAGAGCATCCCCCCTCCCCTCTTCCCTATAAGTATATGCAGAGCACCCCCCCTCCCCCCTTCCCTATAAGTATATGCAGAGCACCCCCCCTCTCCCCCCCTTCCTTATAAGTATATGCAGAGCACCCCCCTCCCTATAAGTATATGCAGAGCAACCCCCTTCCCTATAAGTATATGCAGTGCACCCCCCTTCCCTATATGTATAGGCAGGGGTAAAAAATAAAAAAAATAAAAAGATGCTCACCTGATAAACCATGCAGCGATCTCCTCAGCTGCAGGACATGCGTCTTCTCCCCTCCACAGTACAGACGCCGATGAGTGACATCACTGGCGCCTGTACTGCGTGCTGCGTGGGGGCGGAGGTCACGTCTCCTCTGTGTAGCTGCAGATGCGGCTCACACAGAGGGGACGCCTTCTCCTGTATGTGCGTGTATCGCGCATACAGGAGAATGTTATGCTGTCTGCTGGGGAACTGGGACGAGCGTCCAGGACCTCAGCAGTGGCGGGTCAGTCCACCCCTGGCACCCCCCTTGAGAGTGGCACCCGGGGCGTCTATGGGTAGATGGCATGCGCTCCATTTATTTCTATGGGAGCGCCGATGATGTCTTTTTGTTGCTCCCATAAAAATGAATAGAGCGAGTGCCGGCTGCATCACGCACTCCTCACTGAGTGCTGGGTCCTGTCCCAGTGGTCGTGGGTGGGGGGCTGGACCCAGCAGTTGAACCCCCTGCGATCAGCTAATTATCCCATATCCTGTGAATACAGGATAAGTTAAAGGGGTACTACCGTGGAAAACTTTTTTTTTTAAATCAACTGGTGCCAGAAAGTTAAACAGATTTGTAAATTACTTCTATTAAAAAATCTTAACCCTTCCAATACATTTTATTGGCTATATACTACAGAGGAAATGCTTTTCTTTTTGGATTTCTCTGATGTCACGACCACAGTGCTCTCTGCTGACATCTGCTGTCCATTTTAGGAACTGTCCAGAGCAGCATATGTTTGCTATGTGGATTTTCTCCTGCTCTGGACAGTTCCAAAAATGGACATCAGAGAAATGCACATCAGAGAAATTCAAAAAGAAAAGCATTTCCTCTGTAGTATATAGCCCCTAAAAAGTACTGGAAAGATTAAGATTTTTAAATAGAAGTAACCTACAAATCTGTTTAACTTTCTGGCACCAGTTGATTTAAAAAAAAAAAAAAAAGTTTTCCACGGGAGTACCCCTTCAACTTTCGCCAGAAATATCTTTTAATAGTAAAACGCTTTGTGTATGGTAATTTTTTGCCACTTTGTTCAGGTCAGTATCAGTCAGTTTAACTCACTCAGGACGAAGGACGTACCTGTACGCCCTACGCACGGTCCCGGTGTTTAAAATGGTGCATCACTCCGGATCGGTCCCGGCTGCTAACCATAGCCGGGTCCCTGGGATAATGCATGCGGCACCGATCGGTGTGCCACGCGCTATTAACCCTTCAGACGCTGCGATCAAAAACGAAAGTAAACGCTTCCCGGCAGCTCAGTCGGGCTGATCGGGACATAGCGATAAAATCACGATGTCCCGATCAGCTAGGACGCGAGCGGAGACCCCCTTACCTTGCTCCGTCACATCCGATCGGCATTTGATTGCTCCAAGCCTGAGCTACAGGCTTGAGCAATCGAGACCCTATCTCGCTGATCCATGCAAAGCTATGGCTTTGCAGGGATCAGGGTAAGAGATCAGTGTGTGCAGTGTTATAGCTCCCTATGAGAGCTATAACATTGCAAAAAAGAAAAGTGAAAAAAAAGTTAACAAAGGTCATTTAACCCCTTCCCTAATAAAAGTTTGAATCACCCCCTTTTCCCATAAAAAAAAAAACAGTGTAAATAAAAATAAACATATGTGGTATCACCACATGTGGAAATGTCCAAACTGTAAAAATATATCATTAATTAAACCACACGGTCAATGGCGTACGCGCAAAAAAATTCCAAAGTCCAACATAGCGTATTTTTGGTAACTTTTTATATCATGAAAAAGTGAATATAAAGCGATCAAAAAGTCTGATCAATACAAAAATGGTACCGATAAAAACTTCATACTGGCCCATACACGGAAAATGTAAAAAGTTATAGGGGTTAGAAGATGAGAATTTTTAACATATAAATTTCGTGCATGTAGTTATGATTTTTTTCCGAAGTACAACAAGTTCGAACCTATATAAGTAGGGTATCATTTTAACCGTATGGACCTACAGAATAGAGATAAGGTGTTATTGTTACCAAAAAATGCACTGCGTAGAAATGGAAGCCCCCAAAATCTACAAAATTTAATTTTTTCTTCAATTTTGTCGCACAATGAATTTTTTTCCCATTTTGCCGTGCATTGTTTGGTAAATGATGAATGTCACTGCAAAGTAGAATTGGTGGCGCATAAAATAAGCCATCATATGGAATTTTATGTGCAAAATTTAAAGCGTTATGATTTTTAGAAGGTGATGAGGAAAAAATGAGAATGCAAAAACGGAAAAAACCTGCACCCTTAAAGGAGTACTCCGCCCCTAGACATCTTATCCCCTATCCAAAGGATAGGGGATAAGATGTCAGATCGTCGCGGGCCCGCTGCTGGGGACCCCCGGGATCACCGCGGAGTTACCCCGCTGTCATTACTGCACAGAGCGAGTTCGCTCTGTGCGTAATGACAGGCGATACAGGTGACGGAGCAGTGTGACATCATGTCTCTGCCCCTCGTGACATCACGGCCCGCCCCCTTAATACAAGTCTATGGCAGGGGCGTGACAACCACCACGCCCCCTCCCATAGACTCGTATTGAAGGGGGCGGGCCGTGACGTCACGAGGGGCGGGCCGTGACGTAAAGATACTCCGGCCCCTGTACTGCCCATCTTCACGTACAGAGCAAACTCGCTCTGTGCAGTAATGACAGCGGTGTGCCGCAGCGGTGATCCCGGGGGTCCCCAGCAGCGGGACCACGGCGATCTGACATCTTATCCCCTATCCTTTGGATAGGGGATAAGATGTCTAGGGGCGGAGTACCCCTTTAAGGGGTTAAAACAGGTATTTTTCAAGCAAAAACTGCTGGAAAAAAAGCAGTCAAAAATTTCAGCCATGTTTGCGGTAATATATGACTGGAAATAAGGCCACAAATATGGCCACAAAACAGATGTAAACATGGCCATGCTTTAGTCACTACTCTTCCAGCTTATATGTTAACCATACAATAAGAAAATAAGCGTGAAAAACAGAAAAAACTTATCAGTGACAGGTCTACAATACCACTATACAAGCAGCATTATAACTAATAATAGCATTATACAGTGACCATATAGATGACACCACACAGGACCTACAGAGAAGAATCACCCTGGGAGCATACAGAACTATAATAGAGGATTTATCTACTGCCCTGTCATGTCTGTTTTCCTAAATACCTGCATCCACCATGAAATAATTCAGCATATTAAATGTGAAACTATTTTACCTTGTAAACAATAAAATACGATCTCCGGCGACAGCTGCCCCCCAAGCTTTTTTAAAATTTTTTTAAATTTTTTACCTTGAAGTTATGCTGAGGAAATAATTCTAGATCTTTCCTTAGAACTCTGTATTGTGCTGCCCCCAGTTATTCCTCCTGGAAATCTATGGGGGAAAAAATTCCGACTGGGTACCATTCACTTCACCCCCACAAAATGGCAGACAAAAACCACCATAATGTTCTTAGCTAGTCTTTTGAGCATAGTCTTAGACCAGTGTTTTCCGAACAGTGTGTCTCTAGATGTTGCAAAACTACAACTCCCAGTATGCAAGGCATGCTGGAATTTGTAGTTTTGCAACAGTTAGATACACACTGTTCGGAAAACACTGGTCTAAGGCTATGCTCAAAAGAACAGCTAAGAAAAGTATGGCGGTTTTTGTCTGCCATTTTGTGGGGGGTGAGGTGAATGGAAAAAACAGAGTTCCAAGATACACCAGAATTCTTATCTCATGGGTAAAACAATAATTTACTATAATAGACATATCAGGAGAGCGGACAGCGAATCAATAATCTCGGGACTCACAAGTGCCATCTGATCTGATTGGAGTCGTTCTCCTTCCCTTCATCTGGTCTAGATCACCATGATAATATCTCTTGAGGACTGTAGAGTTCACTGCTGAGACATCTATGGTCCCTCACTTCTGATGTCATACACTTTATAGCAACAAAACTAAATTTGGACCCCATCCCCTGAAAAAATCTCAGACCCCAGGCCCCTAAATAAATACATAACCAGACCACTAGGGGCTGATTGGGACCTCCATTGGGTCCCGATCAGCTAAAATGATGGCCTTACCTGCAGGGGCGGACTGACTGGCCAGTCCATTCAGCCATTGTTCGAAGGCCCAGCCGAGAAAAGGGCCCGCTGTCCTCCGTCTGTCACATTAAATCCCATATTTTTTTGGAAATTGCTCGCGACACCAGGGCCCATCACACACCTGGGCTGGGCCCAGGGAAAGGTGCTGCTGGCTACTGTTTTGCATCTCCCACGCAGCCATGGCAGACCTGTAAGAGAATCGCAGTGGCTGCCTGGGATTGGCGCTTTGAACTCCGGTGTGTCGCTGCTGCGCTTAGACGTGAGGTTACGTCAGCGTGGGGGTGACGTGACCTCACGTCTAAGCGCAGCAGCGCTACTTCACTGTGCCACCGATCAGTGCGCCCGCTGCCCTGCTCTCTTTCTCGTACAGGGCCCTGCTTGTCCTCAGTTTACAGAGCCCCGCCTGTCCTCAATGCACAGAGCCCTGCTTGTACTCAGTGTACGGAGCCCTGCTTGTCCTCAGTGTACAGAGCCCTGCTTGTCCTCAGTGTACAGAGCCCTGCTTGTCCTCAGTGTACAGAGCCCTGCTTGTCCTCAGTGTACAGAGCCCTGCTTTTCCTCAGTGTACAGAGCCCTGCTTGTCCTCAGTGTACGGAGCCCTGCTTGTCCTCAGTGTACGGAGACCTGCTTGTCCTCAGTGTACAGAGCCCTGCTTGTCCTCAGTGTACAGAGCCCTGCTTGTCCTCAGTACACAGAGCCCTGCTTGTCCTCAGTACACAGAGCCCTGCTTGTCCTCAGTGTACAGAGCCCTGCTTATCCTCAGTGTACATGGCCCTGCTTGTCCTCAGTGTACAGAGCCCTGCTTGTACTCAGTGTACAGAGCCCTGCCTGTCCTCAGTGTACAGAGCCCTGCTTGTCCTCAGTGTACAGAGCCCTGCTTGTCCTCAGTGTACAGAGCCCTACTTGTCCTCTGTGTACAGAGCCCTGCTTGTTCTCAGTGTACAGAGCCCTGCTTGTCCTCAGTGTACAGAGCCCTGCTTGTTCTTAGTGTACAGAACCCCGCTTGTCCTCAGAGTACAGAGCCCTGTTGGTCCTCAGTGTACAGAGCCCTGCTTGTCCTCAGAGTACAGAGCACTGTTTGTCCTCAATACGCAGAGCCCTGCTTGTCCTCAGTGTACAGAGCCCTGCTTGTGCACAGTGTAGAGAACCCTGCTTGTCCTCAGTGTACAGAGCCCTGCTTGTCCTCATGTACAGAACCCTGCTTGTCCTCAGTGTACAGAGCCCTGCTTGTCCTCAGTGTACAGAGCCCTGCTTGTCCTCAGAGTACAGAGCCCTGTTTGTCCTCAGTGTACAGAGCCCTGCTTGTCCTCAGTGTACAGAGCCCTGCTAGTCCTCAGGTACAGAACCCTGCTTGTCCTCTGTGTACAGAGCCCTACTTGTCCTCTGTGTACAGAGCCCTGCTAGTCCTCAGGTACAGAACCCTGCTTCAGAGGCGGCTCTAGACTTTTTGAAGCCTTAGGCGAAAAAAAATCTGAGGCCCCCCAAGCGTAATAAAAAGAAGAAAATAAAAAGTAAGCAGGCAATGTTAAAATTAACTGTATAAATTGCATATTTTAAGGCAAACTTTAATATATATCATAGCCTCACTATTCACAGCTCTTGAAATCTTATTTTTCTAATTAAATTATTCTACAACATATCTATACACAAACATTGGGTATAGAAAAATAAATAAAATGTGTCTGACTACTCAGTTATTCTTGTTGGTGTCTCCTAAAACCGAAATAAAGTTGTCAACAGAGTATTGAAAGAACACTATAAAATCAGAAACACAAATGTGTATTCCTGACCCTATAGTGGTAAACTATTTAGCACCCCTATCCCATTAATCCCTTAAGGACTGAGCCCTTTTTCACCTTAAGGAATGAGCCCTTTTTCTCAATTCTGACCACTGTCACTTTATGCATTAATGACTCTGGGATGCTTTTACCAATTATTCTGATTCCGAGCTAGTTTTTTCGTGACATATTCTACTTTATGTTAATGGTAAATTTCCATTGTTACTTGCATCCTTTCTTTGTGAAAAATGCCCAAATTTCATGAAAATTTTGAAAATTTAGCATTTTTCTGAATTTGAAACTCTCTGCTTGTAAGGAAAATTGATATTCCAAATAAATGATATATTGATTCACATATACAATATGTCTTCTTTATATTTGCTTCATAAAGTTGACATGTTTTTACTATTGGAAGACATCAGAGGGCTTCAAAGTTCAGCATCAATTTTCCAATTTTTCACAAAATTTTCAAAATCGGAATTTTTCAGGGACCAGTTCAGTTTTGGAGTGGATTTGAGGGGTCTTCATATTAGAAATACCCCATAAATTACCCCATTAAAAAACTGTCGTCCCCCCCCCCCCCCCCCAAAATTCAAAATTATATTCAGAAAGTGTGTTAACCCTTTAGGTGTTTCACAGGAACAGCAGTGAGGTAAAGGAGAAAATTCATTATACTCGCATGTTCTTGTAGACCCAGTTTTTGAAATTTTACAAGGGGTAAAAGGAGAAATAGCCCCCCAAAGTTTGCAACCCAATTTCTCTTGAGTAAGTAAATACCACATATGTGTATGTCAAGTGCTCTGTGGGTGCACTAGAGGCCTCAGAAGGGAAGGAGCGACAATGGGATTTTGGAGAGTGAGTTTTTCTGAAATGGCTTTTTGGGGGGCATGTCCCATTTAGGAAGCCCCTATGGTGCCAGAAGAGCAAAAAAAAACAACAACATGGCAGACCATTTTGGAAACTACACGCCTCAAGGAACGTAACAAGGGGTCCGCTGAGCCTTAACACCCCACAGGTGTTTGACGACTTTTCGTTAAAGTTGGATTTGTAAGTGGATTTTTTTTCACTAAAATGCTGGTTTTCCCCAAAATTTTACATTTTTACAAGGGGTTATAGGAGAAAATGCCCCCCAAAATGTGTAACCCCATCTCTTCTGGGTATGGAAATACCCCATGTGTGGATGTCAAGTGCACTGCGGGCGCACTACAATGCTCAGAAGAGAAGAAATCACATTTGGCTTTTGGAAAGCAAATTTTGCTGAAATGGTTTTTGGGGGGCATGTCGCATTTAGGAAGCCCCTATGGTGCCAGAACAGCAAAAAAAAAAAAAAAAAAAAAACAAATGGCATACTATTTTGGAAACTACAACCCTCAAGGAATGTAACAAGGGGTAGAGTTAGCCTTAACACCCCACAGGTGCTTGACAAATTTCCGCTAAAGTTGGACGTGAAAATGAAAAATTTGATTTTTTTCACTAAAATGCTGGTGTTACCCCAAATTTTTTATTTTCACAAGGGGTAATTGGAGAAAAATGGAGTATGGAAATACCCCATATATGGATGTAAAGTGCTCTGCTGGCGCACTACAATGCTCACAAGAGAAGGAGCGCCATTGAGCTTCTGGTGAGAGAATTTGGTTGGAATAGAAGTGGGAGGCCATGTGCGTTTACAAAGACCCCTGTGGTGCCAGAATAGTGGACCCCCCCACTAGTGATGTCGCAAACATAACATTTTTGGTTCGCGAACCACGAACGCGAACTTCCGCAAAACTTCAATGGGCAGGCGAATTTTAAAACCCACAGGGACTCTTTCTGGCCACAATAGTGATTTAAAAGTTGTTTCAAGGGGACTAACATCTGGACTGTGGCGTGCCGGAGGGGGATGCCAGAGGGCAAAACTCCCATGAAAAATTACATAGTTGATGCAGAGTCTGGTATTAATCCATAAAGGGCATAAATCACTATTATTCCTAAATGGTTTGGAATAACGTGCTTTAGTCCCCTTTAGGCATCACATAGTTAGATTCCCTCCTTTAGACAGTACATAGATTCCCCCATATTAAGCAGCACATAGTTAGAGCCTCCCTTTAGGCAGCACATAGAGCCCCCTTTAGGCAGCACATAGAGCCCCCTTTAGGCAGCGCATAGTTAGATCCTCCCTTTAGGCATCACATAGATTCCCCCATATTAAGCAGCACATAGAGCCCCCTTTAGGCATCACATAGTTAGATCCCCCTTTAGGCAGCACATAGATTGCCCCATGTTAGGCAGCACATAGTTAGATTCCCCCCTTTAGACAGCACATAGATTCCCCCATATTAAGCAGCACATAGTTAGAGCCTCCCTTTAGGCAGCACATAGAGCCCCCTTTAGGCAGCACATAGTTTGATCCCCCCTTTAGGCATCACATAGATTCCCCCATATAAAGCAGCACATAGAGCCCCCTTTAGGCATCTCATAGTTAGATCCCCCTTTAGGGGGCACATAGATTCTTCCATGTTAGGCAGCACATAGTTAGAGCTCCCCTTTAGGCAGCACATAAGATTCCCCCATATTAGGCAGCACATAGTTAGAGCCCCCCTTGAGGCAACACATAGTGGGATTTTAACCCAAGGCCCCAGCGCTGCAAGGCAGCAGTGCTAACCTCTGAGCCACCATGCTACCCTTAGCATACATCTAATATCCACGGTTGCTAAAATGGACAGAGATTACCAGAAAATGGACAGAGAGTACCAGAAAAATTAGGCATTGGTATTGTTGCAGCCGCTTCTGTAGCAGCGGCCAGAAAAATTGCAGCACCATAACAAGTGCAGGAGCAGAGGCCAGAAAAATTTAGGCATGTACACATGGATGAAAAATTTGGTATTGTCGCAGCCGCATCTGTAGCAGCAGCCAGAAAAATTGCAGCACCAGAAAAAGTGCAGCAGCAGCAGAGGCCATAAAAATTAGACATGTACACCTGGCTGGAAAATTTGGTATTGCCACATCTGTAGCAGCGGCCATAAAAATTGCAGCACCATAACAAGTGCAGCAGCAGAGGCCAGAAAAATTAGGCATGTACAGATGGATGAAAAATTGGGTATTGTTGCAGCCGCAGCTGTAGCAGCAGCCAGAAAAATTGCTGCACCAGAAAAAGTGCAGCAGCAGAGGCCAGAAAAATTAGGCATGTACACCTGGCTGGAAAATTTGGTATTATCGCAGCTGTAGCAGCGGCCATACAAATTGCAGCACCATAACAAGTGCAGCAGCAGAGGCCAGAAAAATTAGGCATGTACAGATGGATGAAAAATTGGGTATTGTTGCAGCCGCAGTTGTAGCAGTGGCCAGAGAAATTGCAGCACCATAACAAGTGCAGCAGCAGAGTCCCGAAAAATTAGGCATGTACACCTGGCTGGAAAATGTGGTATTGTCGCAGCCGCTGCTGTAGCAGCGGCCAGAAAAATTTCTGTTTGTTTCGCCATGCAGAAAGTGCCCTAAAATATTGCGGCTTGAACCCTAGTTGGTGGCGGATAAGTCACGCAAGTCATCCGGCATTCAGAGTTCAAATACAGCAGCGTGTGGACCATTTTTAGCCCAAGGCAGCTCATCTGATCAGGCCTTGTTCAGTCAAATGTATTGCCCAGTGTCAGTCCATTCGGGATCCATCCCCATCCCTCCGTCCCTTCATCTTAAGAAAGGTGAGGTAATCCAGACTTTTTTGACCAAGGCGACTCCTCTTCTCAGTGACAATACCTCCTGCTGCACTGAAGGTCCTTTCTGACAGGACACTTGAAGCAGGACAGGCCAGAAGTTTGAGCGCAAATTGGGATAGCTCAGGCCACAGGTCAAGCCGGCAAATCCAGTAGACAAAGGGTTCATCGCTCCTCAGAGTGTCGATATCTGTGGTTAAGGCCAGGTAGTCTGCTACCTGTTGGCCAAGTCATTCTCTGACGGTGGACCCCGAAGGGCTGTGGTGATGCGTAGGACTTAAAAAGCTGTGCATGTCCTCCATCAACAGCATGTCTGTACAGCTTCCTGTCCGTGTCGGCGTGTTCGTGGGAGGAGGAGGAGGAGGATTACTTTCACCTCTTCCCCTGTTATATCCCTGTTGTGCTGTGACATGACCCTTATACGCTGTGTAAATACTTCTTTATTTATTTTGGACCTGCTGAATCCTTTCCGCCTTGCTGTAATGCGGTAACATGTCAGGCACTTTACGTTTATACCGGGGGGTCTAGTAGTGTGGAAACCCAGTGCAGGTCGTTCTCCTCTTCAAGGCCACATTCCTCCTCTGACTCCTCTTCCTCACAATCCTCTTCCAGCGTTGCCGCAGGTCCAGCAAGCGATGCTGATAAGGCTGTTTCAGGTGGTGATGGTGTCCCCAACTCTTCCTCTTCACGCTTATCTACTGCCAGATCCAGCACTCTTCGCAGGGCACGCTCCAGGAAAAAAACAAACAGTATGATGTCGCTGATGGTGCCTTCGGTGCGACTGACCAGGTTTGTCACCTCCTCAAAAGGACGCATGAGCCTACAGGTATTGCGCATGAGCCTCCAGTAACGTGGCAAAAAAATTCCCAGCTCCGCAGATGATGTCCTAGCACCCCGGTCATACAAATATTCGTTGACGGCTTTTTCTTGTTGGAGCAGGTGGTTGAACATTAGGAGTGTTGAATTCCAACGTGTTGGGCTGTCGCAAATCAAGCGCCTCACTGGCATGTTGTTTCGCCGCTGGATATCTGACAAGTGCGCCATGGCCGTGTAGGAACGCCTGAAATGGCCACACACCTTTCTGGACTGCTTCACGACATCCTGTAAGCCTGGGTACTTGAGCACAAAGCGTTGTACATTCAGATTACACACATGTGCCATGCACGGCACATGTGTCAACTTGCCCAACCTCAATGCCGCCAACAAATTTGTTCCATCGTCACAAACCACCTTGCCGATCTCCAGTTAATGCGGAGTCAGCCACTGGTCCACCTGTGCGTTCAGGGCCGACAGGAGGGCTGTTGCGTTGTGACTCTCCGCTTTGAGGCAAGTCAACCCCAAGATGGCGTGACACTGCCGTATCCAGGATGTGGAATAGCACCTGGGGAGCTGGGGGGGGGGGGTGCCGGTGATGTGGAGCAAGATGCAGCAGTGGAAGAGGACTCGGCCGAGGATGTTTGGAAGAGGATGGAGTAGGAGGAGTAGAGGAGGTGGCAGCAGGCCTGCCTGCCAGTCGTGGCGGTGTCACCAACTCCTCTGCAGAGCCACGCATTCCATGCTTGGCAGCCATCACCAGGTTTACCCAATGCGCAGTGTAGGTTACATACCTGCCCTGACCATGCTTTGCAGACCAGGTATCAGTGGTCAGATGGACCCTTGCCCCTACACTGTGTGCCAGACATGCCATAATTTCCTTTTGCACAATGGAGTAAAGGTTGGGGATTGCCTTTTGTGCAAAAAAAGTTCGGCCGGGTACCTTCCACTGTGGTGTCCCAATGGCTACAAATTTTTTAAAGGCCTCAGACTCCACCAGCTTGTATGGTAAAAGCTGGCGGGCTAGCAGTTCCGACAAGCCAGCTGTCAGACGCCAGGCTAGGAGGTGACTTTGAGACATTGTCTTCTTGCGCTCAAACATCTCCTTGACAGACACCTGACTGTGGGCAGATGAGCAGGAACTGCTCAAGGCGAGAGACGGAGAGGCGGATGGTTGAGAGGGGGCAAGGAGGACAGCAGTGGTTGACCTGGCTGAAGATGCTGGACCAGGAGGAGGATGGAGGCTTTGACTTTGTGTGCTGCTTGTACTGACATGTTGATCCCATAGGCGTTTGTGATGTGACATCATGTGCCTTCGCAAAGCAGTTGTGCCTAGGTAGGTGATGGACTTCCCACGACTCAGTTTCTTCTGGCACAGGTTGCAAATGGCATCGCTGTTGTCAGAGGCAGACACACACAAAAATGCCACACTGCTGAGCTCTGCGATGATGGCATTCTGGTGGTGGCAACAGCATGCGTTGATTGGCGTCCCGTCTGGCTGACCCCGGGTGCCGATGCATGCTGTCTGACTGTGCCACTAGCTCCTTGCGACGACCTCCCCCTGCTTCCAACTCGTCTCCTCCTCCTCTCTGTCTCCCCATCTGAACTTTCCCCCTCTTCTTCTCTTCTAGCGGGCACCCACATGGCATCCAGGGATACATCGTCATCATCAACACCTTCACCGCTATCTGACACCTCAAGAAAGGAAGCAGCAGCGGATACAACATCATCATCACACCGTATGTCCATGTGTGTAATGCTGCCTGACTGAGACATATCCCTGTTAACTACATCCTCTGGCAATAATGGTTGCGCATCACTCATGTCTTCAAACTGATGTGTAAATAACTCCTCTGACGGATCAAGTAAAGCTGCTGTGGTGCTAGTGTTGGTGGTGGCGGCAGGCGGGCAAGTGGTAGCATGAGAGGTGCCCGAAGCTAAGCTAGAGGAGGAGAAGGATGGTGCGTCAAGGTTCCGAGCGGAAGCTGTAGTAGATTGGGTGTCTTGTGATAGCCAGCCAACTAAGTCCTCAGAACTTTGGGGGTTCAGGGTACGTGGCCTCTGAACACTGGCCATTCTAGGGCCAAAGGGAATCCCAGCACCATGACGACCCCTGCGGGGTGGCCTTCTTCTGCCTGTCATTTTTTTGGTTAAATTTGCACAACTGTCACACCTAATGTGATTTGCACTAGGGTGACACAATTTGCCCTGCAGGCAAAAAAACTGGCAACTGTGACGTGAACTGACAGTGACGACTGATTTTATTTAACAGCCAACAACTGTCACACCTAATGTGATTTGCACTGGTGTGACAATGAGCAAAAAAGTTTGCCAGCAGAGTTGCCCTTTTAAGCAGTGGTCCCCAACCAGGGTGCCTCCAGCTGTTGCAAAATACACGGACTGATATATTTCATCCCTTTGAATACTGTAGTAGTTAGTTGCTTTAAAGAAAAAAAGCTTGCCAGCGGAGTTCCCCTTTTATGCAGTGGTCCCCAACCAGGGTGCCTCCAGCTGTTGCAAAACACACGGACTGATATATTTTAGCCCTTTGAATACTGTAGACGTTAGTTGCTTTAAAAAAAAAAAAAAAAAAGCTTGCCAGCGGAGTTCCTCTTTTAAGCAGTGGTCCCCAACCAGGGTGCCTCCAGCTGTTGCAAAACACACGGACTGATATCTTTCAGCCCTTTGAATACTGTAGTAGTTAGATGCTTGAAGGAACTTAAGTTTTATACTGGAGTACCCCTTTTAACCAGCGGTTCCCTCCCAACCAGGGTGCCTCCAGCTGTTGCTAGACACACGGACTGATATCTTTCAGCCCTAAAAAGGGCTTTTTTGGGTGCTGTCCTTAAAGCAGATGTTACAATAGTGCTTTAGAAGTAAACTGGACCCTGAATACACCATCTAGCAGCAACCTAGCTATCGCTTTCCCTATACAGCAGGAGCAGCTTCTCTGACCCTCCACTTCTTAAGCCTGCAGCATGCTAAATGAGGGTAAAATGGTGTCCGTGCAAGAGGTAGGAGGGTCTGGAAGGGAGGGACTGCTGCTGATTAGCTGTAATGTGTCTGCTGACCAGCATGTTTTACACCAGCATGTTAGTGTAAAAATATTTTTTTTTTACAAACTTGCTGGTGTAGACCCCAACTTTACCTTTTCATAGGGGGTAGAAGGAAAGAAAAGCCCCCCAAAATTTGTAACGCAATTTCTTCCGAGTACGGAGATACCCCATATGTGGCCCTGTACTGTTTACTTGAAATACGACAGGGCTCCGAATTGAGAGAGCACCATGCGCATTTGAGGACTAAATTGGGGATTTGAATCCGCCACAAAAATACCCTACGGCAGTGTTTCACAAAAAGGGTGTGTGGTGTCCCGGTACAGTATTGCTCCCGGTAGAGTAACTACATTCAGGTAGGGTTCCTCAGGTTGGACAGCCCCTAGTCGCCTCTCCTAAAGTCTATCTATAGTGTTAATGTGGTGTCCCGGCACCATATTTCATACTGTGCCTTGGTAATTAGTCCCCAAAGTTAGAGTCCCTAGGACTGTCGGGGTTCGCTTTCCTCATTTAACCACTGGTCACCCCTTAGTCACTTGATATTTGTAAATATTATCTATCTAAATAAATGTATATGGTGATACTCACTGTTTTAGCGTCGCAGGACCTGCGGGTCATGTGACTGGGTTGCAGAACTCTATGGTTTTTGCTAAAGGACCTTTGGTGGTTTTGGACATGTGATCACCCACAATCCATTGTAACGGTGAGTGACAGCTGATTGAACCAATCCAAAACGGCCAGCCCCTGCCCATATAAGGGAGCTGCACCATCTTGTCGCTCTCTTGGGTTGCCGACTCTGGACGAGGTAGGACCTCCGCAGCTTACAAGACAAATTACTAGGCCCAAAGCCTTGCGGCTTAGGTCTGCGCTAGTGACGGATAGTTCTTACAATTCCCCGCTATCTCCGCAAGATCTCCGGACCTAATCCAACCCCTAAAACCGTTGGATCTATGCAAATACAATCCTCAAAATCTAAAGGGAACTTTCCGGTCCTAAGCATCTGTCAATCACTGCTGTGCTGTTTGTAAAGACTCTGTTATCTGGACTGTTACCGTTACTGCATATACAGAAAATCTTCAGTAAAGATTCCTGCAAGTTTTAAGATCAGCACTGCTGTGGACAATCTATTTCACACTCACCTATCGCTCATGGGAAGGGTAGCGATAGGCTCAGCACCACTACAGAGTTTTAACCCTCACCCTGGCGTCACGAGTGACAAGGGTTAACAGCGCCTTTTATTATATAGAACCGCAACACCCCTACTGCCTTACAACCCCCAGGCGTACCACAAAGCCTTATTGGCGTCTGACGAACAGGATTCAGGTGTGTGCCTGCTGCTGTTGCCACTAGTGAAATTGTACTCCCCCAATATAACGGACTTTATTCATGTGCTGTTAACCGAATTATTGTGTACGAGAGCGGTACGTGTGGAGAACGTTACAAGGGGGCCACGCGAAAAGTAAGGGGGGGAGGCGAAAATGTATGCACATCAAGCATGTGTATACTGCGAAATGAATACATGCTACGATCCTCTGTTCTGGTCGGCATAGAAAGAGTTCAAAGAAGCACGCGAAAAAGGCCTGCGCTGCGCCAGGTCCCGCCCCTGGGCGTGGCTATCAAGTTGCTGTATCGCAGCCGAAAGGGAACTTGGAAACAGAGGAGTCGTTTCTGGGAGGACAGGAAGTCGGGGCTGCACCGATGACGTCCTTCCTGCCAGGCGCCATTTTGGGGAAGCACAATATAAAAGACACCATGCACAGCGACCTCTTCAGTCTGCACAAGGAGCTGGAGAGTACAGGCATGGAGGAGAGCAGCGTTCCACGTGGTGAGAACAGCAAAATGGCGCCGGAACAGCGGAAAGTTGTGGCAGTCGCAGCCCAACTACTCCAAGATATTGCCGACCATCTGCAGCGGTTGTCACTGGATGAAGAGGGGGCCTGCAATCTTCCCCCACTGCCTGATGACGACGATGACTGGCTGGACACACCTCCAGTGGAGAGCGCAGGGACACCTGGAGGTGCATCACCGGTGAGATTGTCCCCTCACCACAGAACTTGGGGCTCGTGGGCCGAGATCCCATCGGAGGAGTCTGCAGTGAGTACCCCGCCAGAGGCGGCCTTTTCTTCCTCCTCCAGCCCTGAAGCTGAAATACCCCTATCCAGCTTGCCACATGCACGACCGTGCTCCCCAGATTTGCCCCAGTGGATTTTTGGGGACGAGCCGGGACTCATGGAGTATATGCACGCGGTTCTACAACCTATACCTGGGAAGCCACTCCCACCAATTCCAACCGCACAAAGAGAAAGGGCCCGTCAAGAAGCCGAGCTGGCTGAGTTGATGGACAAATTAAAGGCCCGACACAGAGAACTGTACGCCCCAAAGCATGTGCATTTGCCTCCTGAGGAAAGAATTCGTCATCAGGAGAATACTAAAGAGATGGAGGCACTCTACAGTCTACAGTCGCAAGTGGGATCACCCCCGAGAAGGGGAGGAGCCTTTAGAACGACGAAGAGCAACTGTGGCCAAGTTCGACAAGGTCAGAGGTTATGGGCCATACTGGGCAAACCATCCTCGTAAACCGGCGAGCAGTACAGAGGCCATATCTTCATAAAAAGTTCTAATCTCTGGAGGTGGGCGAGATAGTGGAGTACACCCCCGTCCAGAGCCTGCATGGAGAATGGGCTGCAGCGGTCACAAGACCAACGGCTCCAACACAGCTTCCCTTCAAATACCTTCCATCTACAGATTGGGAATCGGATCCCTTCAACCTGAGGCCAAAATTGTCTGCTCCTGATGCCTCCACCACCGTACTCAAGTAGGAGGAGCCTCTACAGTCATCTTCTTCATACAGCAAAGTGCCAAGACCTGCTCAAGACCAAGAAAGTTGGCCCAAATTGCGGGCACCAAAGACCGTACCTAGGCCCTCTCGGAGCAATGAGAGTTTGCCTCCTGCACAGGTACCAACATATGTACCAAGGCCCTCTTCCGACGTGGAGAGTTTGCCTGCTTCCAGGGTACCAAACGAAAGTGCTCTTACCCTCTCCTGGCATGGAGATGGGGCTAAAACCTTATACACCAACCTTGATCCCGGCCAATAAACCTCTGGTCAGGTCACTTTGAATCCTACTGTTACCCATTCTACTCTCACCAATGTGGTGTGGGAGAGTTACATTAACTCCTCGCCTGCTCCAGATGTTGGAAGATATAGAGAAACTACAAAAGGCACAAGAAGAGATCGGAGGAATATTTTCTGAAGGAGTGTAAAGTAATGTCTATTGTTTGTCTGTGCTAACCACTTTTGTTTTTCAGTAACCAAGTTTAACCCCTTAAGGACCAGGCCATTTTACACCTTAGGACCAGAGCGTTTTTTGCACATCTGACCACTGTCACTTTAAACATTAATAACTCTGGAATGCTTTTAGTTATCATTCTGATTCCGAGATTGTTTTTTCGTGACATATTCTACTTTAACATAGTGGAAAATTTTGTGATAACTTGCATCCTTTCTTGGTGAAAAATCCCCAAATTTGATGAAAAATTTGAAAATTTAGCATTTTTCTAACTTTGAAGCTCTCTACTTGTAAGGAAAATGGATATTCCAAATATTTTTTTTAATTCACATATACAATATGTCTACTTTCTATTTGCATCATAAAATTGACGTGTTTTTACTTTTGGAAGACACCAGAGGGCTTCAAAGTTCAGCAGCAATTTTCCAATTTTTCACAAAATTTTGAACCTCGCTTTTTTTCAGGGACCAGTTCAGGTTTGAAGTGGATTTGAAGGGTCTTCATATTAGAAAAACCCCACAAATGACCCCATTATGAAAACTACACCCCCCAAAGTATTCAAAATGACAATCAGTAAGTGTTTTAACCCTTTAGGTGTTTCACAGGAATAGCAGCAAAGTGAAGGAGAAAATTCACAATCTTCATTTTTTACACTCGCATGTTCTTGTAAACCCAATTTTTGAATTTTTACAAGGGGTAAAAGGAGAAAATGTATACTTATATTTGAAGCCCAATTTCTCTCGAGTAAGAACATACCTCATATGTCTATGTAAATTGTTCGGCGGGCGCAGTAAAGGGCTCAGAAGCGAAGGAGCGACAAGGGGATTTTGGAGAGTACGTTTTTCAGAAATGGTTTTTGGGGGGCATGTTGCATTTAGGAAGCCCCTATGGTGCCAGAACAGCAAAAAAATTTCCATTTTGGAAATTAGACCCCTTGAGGAATGTAACAAGGAATAAAGTGAGCCTTAATACCCCACACGGGTTTCACGACTTTTGCATATGTAAAAAAAAAAAAAATGTGTGTTTCCCCCCCAAATTTCAAATTTTTGCAAGGGTTAATAGCTGAAAATACCCCCCAAAATTTGTAACCCCATCTCTTCTGAGTATGGAGGTACCCCATAAGTGGACCTGAAGTGCACTACGGGCGAACTACAATGCTCAGAAGAGGAGGAGCACCATTGAGCTTTTGGAAAGAGAATTCGTTTGGAATGGTAGTCAGGGGCCATGTGCATTTACAAAGCCCCCCGTGGTGCCAGAACAGTGGACCCCCCCCCACATGTGACCCTATTTTGGAAACTACACCCCTCACAGAATTTAATAAGTGGTGCAGTGAGCAATTACACCCCACTGGCGTTTGATAGATCTTTGGAACAGTGGGCTGTGCAAATGGAAAATAAAATTTTTCATTTTCATGAATCACTGTTCCAAAAATCTGTCAGAAACCTGTGAGGCGTAAATGCTCACTGTACCCCTTATTACATTACATGAGGGGTGTAGTTTCCAAAATGGGGTCACATATGGGGGGTCCATTGTTCTGGTACCATGGGGGCTTTGTAAACACAAGTGGCCTTCAATTCCGGACAAATTTTCTCTTCAAAATCCCAATGACGCTCCTTCTCTTCTGAGCATTGTAGTGCACCCATAGAGCACTTTACATCCACATATGGGGTATGCTCTTATTTAGAAGAAATTGGGTTACAAATTTTGGGGGGCTTTGTTTTATTTTCCCTTGTGAAAATGAAAAATTTAGGGTGACACCAGCATTTTAGTGAAAAAATTTTTTTTTTTCATTTTCCCATCCAACTTTAATGAAAATTTGTCAAACACCTGTGGGGTGTTCAGGCTCACTATACCCCTTGTTACGTTCCGTGAGGGGTGTCGTTTCCAAAAAGGGGTCACATGTGGGTATTTATTTTTTGAGGTTTATGTCAGAACCTCTGTAAAATAAGCCACCCCTGTGCAAATCACCAATTTAGGCCTCAAATGTACATGGTGCGCTCTCCCTCCTGAGCCTTGTTGTGCATCCGCAGAGCATTTTACGCCCATATATGGGGTATTTCCGTACTCAGGAGAAATTGCGTTACAAATTTTGGGGGTCTTTTTTTCCTTTTACCTCCCGTGAAAATAAAAAGTAAAGGACAACACCAGCATGTTAGTGCAAAAAAAATTTTTTTTTTACACTAACAGGCTGGTGTAGACCCCAACTTTTCTTTTTCATAAGGGGTAAAAGGAAAAAAAAGCCCCCAAAATTAGTAGTGCAATTTCTCCCGAGTACGAAGATACCCCATATGTGGCCCTAAACTGTTTCCTTGAAATACGACAGGGCTCTGAAGTGAGAGAGCGCCATGCGCATTTGAGGACTAAATTAGGGATTGCATAGGGGTGGACATAGGGGTATTCTACGCCAGTGATTCCCAAACAGGGTGCCTCCAGCTGTTGCTAAACTCCCAGCATGCCTGGACAGTCAGTGGCTGTCCAGAAATGCTGTGAGTTGTTGTTTTGCAACAGCTGGAGGCTCTGTTTTGGAAACACTGCTGTACAATACGTTTTTAATTTTTATTGGGGGACAGTGTAAGGGGGTGTAAATGTAGTGTTTTATCCTTTATTATGTGTAAGTGTAGTGTAGTGTAGTGTTTTTAGGGTATGTTCACACTGGCGGAGGTTTACAGTGAATTTACCGCTAGGATTTTGCGCTGCGGAGAAAAATTTGCCGCAGTTCATACTTGAAGCAGAAAAACTTACTGTAAACCCGCCAGTGTGAATGTACCCTGTACGTTCACATGGGGGGGGGGGCAAACCTCCAGCTGTTTCAAAACTACAACTCCCAGCATGTACTGACAGACCGTGCATGCTGGGAGTTGTATTTTTGCAACAGCTGGAGGCACACTGGTTGGAAAACCTTCAGTTAGGTTCTGTTACCTAACTCAGTATTTTCCAACCAGTGTGCCTCCAGCTGTTGGAAAATTTCAACTCCCAGCATGTACTGATCGCCGAAAGGCATGCTGGGAGATGTAGTTATGCAACAGCTGGAGGGATCGCAACTACAACTCCCAGCATGCAGAGACAGCTGTTTGCTGTTTAGGCATGCTGGGAGTTGCAGTTTTGCAACATCTGGAGAGCTATAGTTTAGAGACCACTGCACAGATGTTGCAAAACTACAACTCCCAGAATGCCCAGACAGCCAACTGCTGTGTGGGCATGCTGGGAGTTGTAGTTTTTCAAGATCTGGAGATGCACAGTATAGAGATCACTTTGCAGTGGTCTCAGACGGTAGACCTCCAGCTGTTGCAAAACTACAACTCCCAGCAAGCCTAAACAGCTCTCTGGGCATGCTGGGAGTTGTAGTTTTGCAACATCTGGAGGGTTACAGTTTAGAGACCACTATAGTAACTCACCGGCTTCCGTTGGATCCAGGAAGCTGCGTCGCGGTCCTCTTCTTCCGCCGATCGTCGCCCACTGCCGCCGCTGATCATCGCACGCTGCCGTCGCCGATGGGTAAGTGAATCTTCAGCGCCGGTCCCTGTCGGTTTCCCCGTCCTGCCCCGCCTATTGTGGGTGGGCAGAACGGGGAAACCGAAAGTAAACCCCTCCGCCCCCGATCTGCTATTGGTGGTCGCATCTAGACCACCAATAGCAGAGATAGGAGGGGTAGCACCTCTGCCACCTCACTCCTATCTCTACAGGGGGATCGTGGGTGTCTAGGACACCCACGATCCCCCTTCTTTTCCGGGTCACCATAGACCCGTAATCGGTGCAAATTGCAAGTGTGAATTCACTTGCGATTTGCGCCGATCGCCGACATGGGGGGGTCTAATGACCCCCCTGGGCATTTGCGCGGGCTTTGCGCGGGGTGCCTGCTGATAGACATCAGCAGTCACCCCGGCCCGGTCCCCACCAGGTACAGGTACGCCCTTGGTCCTTAAGGACCAGGCAGCAAAGGCGTACCTGTATGCCCTTGGTCCTTAAGGGGTTAAAGGGGTAGTCCGGTGAACAACTTTTTTTTTTTTTTTTTAAATCAACTGGTGCCAAAAAGTTAAACAGATTTGTAAATTACTTCTTTTAAAAAATCATAATCCTTCCTGTACTTATTAGCTGCTGAATACTACAGCGGAAATTATTTTATTTTTGAAACACAGATCTGTCTGCTGACATCATGAGCACAGTGCTCTCTGCTGACATCTCTGTCCATTTTATGAACTGTCCAGAACAGCATCTGTTTGCTATGGGGATTTCTTTTTACCCTGGACAGTTCCTAAAAATGGACAGAGATGTCAGCAGACAGCTCTGTGTTTCAAACGGAAAAGATTTTCCACTGTAGTATTCAGCAGCTAATAAGTACAGGAAGGATTAAGATTTTTTAATAGAAGTAATTTACAAATCTGTTTTAGGCTGGGTTCACACTACGTTTTTGCCATACTGTTTTCAATCCGTTTTTCTAAAGAAAACCGTATGGCAAAAAAACGGATGGAACAGTTTGGAAAAAAGTAAACCGTATGCGTTTTTAAACAGTGTACGGTTTTTAAAAGTGCATACAGTTCCGTCAGTTTTTATAGAAAAAAAACCCATACGTTTTTGAAAATTTTGTCCATTTTAATGGGAGGGGTCTTGGGTGGGCACTTTAGGATTCAAATGCGCATGTGCAAAGTAAAAACGTATACGTTTTTCCCGTATGGAACCGTATACATGTGCGTTTCCCATTGACGTCCATGTTAAAAAAAACGTATGCGGTTGCAGTACGGTTTTTAAACCGGAGTCAAAACCGTGGTTGACCACAATTTTGTTTCCGATTTAAAGGACCTTTGGTGGTTCTCATGTCGTGTTCACCCACAATGCAATGTAACAGTGAGTGACAGTTGTTATAGACCAATCCAAAACGGCCAGCCCCTGCCCATATAAGGGAGCTGTGCCATCTTGATCGCTCTCTTGGGTTGCTGATTCTGGATGAGGTAGGACCTCCGCAGCTTACAAGACAATTTACTAGGCCAAAGCCTTGCAGCCTCGGCCTCTAACATAGCGGATATACTAAGCAATTCCCCGCTTCTCCCCGCAAGATCACTGGACCTAAACGCTCCCTTAAATCCAGCGGATCTATGCTACCAAATCTCTGAGAAGCTAAATTGAGCTTATCTGATCCCAACCAACTGTCAATCGCTACTCGGCTATATCTATAGAGACTCTGTTATCTGGACTGTTACTATTGCTGCGTGTACAGAAATTCTTCAGTAAAAGTTCCTGCAAGTTTTCAGTTAACAGTGGTTGTGGACAATCCTTTATTCTACATTCACCTATTGCTTTTGGGAAGGGTGGCAATAGGCCTATCAAGATTACAGAATTTAACCGTCACCCTGGCGTCACGAGTGACAATGGTTAACAACGCCCTTTATTATTCTGAACAGCAACACCCTAACTACCCTACACCCCACAAGGCTTTATCCCCCAAGGTTACCACAATAGACTCCTAGTGTAGGTGGACTGCAGATCCTTACATGCCAGTTTTTTGTACATATCCCTATATTCATGAGACTTTCTAGCTAAAAATTGCACTTATCAGGTGTATGCGCCTGAACCTTGTTGGAGTGTTAATAAATATGTAAGCTTGTATAATAAAAATGTATATGGTCCTTGTACACAGAAAATATAGCTTTGTGTCTGTGTACATAAAAAGTAGGTAAAGGTTGTACACGAAAAAAATGTCCGCTAGATGCACGTGTACACTAAAAAACAAAAAACTTAAATAATTCTTGTATACATGTACATACAAATGTATAAAAATACTAAAAAGGTGTTTTAGTAGTTACTAAATAGGTGACTCTCCCGGACCCTCCGAGAGTAGCATTCCAGTCGCCAATCGCTAGCACCTGTCTCAACAAAAATAACAGGGTAAACTACCCTTAAGATATCAAGACTAACTTTTTAGCAGTACTTGCACACATAGTACCTAAATAGCTCCCTTAAATGTACTACCTCAGTCTTCTTAAGTACATACACAAAAACAAAAATATGTCTCACACTCAAGAAACGCTTAGGAATTGTAGCCTATTGATATTCAATTCCTGCCACTGTTAGGTACACTCATATTTCTCTTCTCTTTATTACGTGTGTGAGATGCTTTACTTGGTCAGTAGATGCTCTTGCGAGCACGTATTTCTAAAGGTAACATAGGTAAAGTTATACTGTTGTGTTCTAAGGGTAAGTAGCGTGTAGCTGATAGACCTTAGTAGCTAACCTTATTGGTAGAGCGCCTCAGGCAAGCCAATATGCCCTTTTTGTGTACTAACAGGTGACTCATCATGGCAAAACAAAAGTAAATGTGGTGAGATTTCAAAAATGTTTTAGTTGGCTTGAGACTAAAGGTATAGAGAGCTGTACTAATGTCTAGTTAGCCTCATAAATGTATAGAGAGCTATAAAAATGTCTAAGGAGCTAGAAACTAATGTCTAGATAGCTTTGTAATGTCTAGATAGCTTCATAATGTCTAGATAGCTTCCTAATGTCTAGTAAGCTTCATAATTGCCTAGTAAAGATACTAGTCAGACTAAAAGAAAATGTCTTCAGAGTGCATATATAATTCTGTCTTTGTCCTAGTCCCTCTACCTTAGGGGACAGGCATCAGGGTCGACTTGTTATAAGTAAGGGGGTTTGTGGTGTCCCGGCACCGTATTACATACTGTGCCTTGTTAAGCCCTTAAGGACCAAGGGCGTACAGGTACGCCCTTGGACCTGCTCTCCTGATATAACGCGGGGTTACACAGTAACCCCGCGTCATATCACGGCGGGCCCGGCGTCATAGTGAAGCCGGGACCCGCCTCTAATAGCGCGCAGTGCCGATCGCGGCACCGCGCGCTATTAACCCTTTAGCCGCGCGCTCAGAGCTGAGCCGCGCGGCTAAAAGTGAAACCGAAAGTGGCCGGCTAGCTCAGTCGGGCTGTTCGGGATAGCCGCGGCTAATCGCGGCATCCCAAACAGCTGACAGGACAGCGGGAGGGCCCCTACCTGCCTCCTCGCTGTCCGATTGCCGAATGACTGCTCAGTGCCTGAGATCCAGGCATGAGCAGTCATGCGGCAGAATCGTTGATCACTGGTTTCTTATGAGAAACCAGTGATCAATAATGAAGATCAGTGTGTGCAGTGTTATAGGTCCCTATGGTACCTATAACACTGCAAAAAAGAAGTGAAAAAAAAAAGTGAATAAAGATCATTTAACTCCTCCCCTATTAAAAGTTTGAATCACCCCCCTTTTCCAATAAAAAAAAAAACACAGTGTAAATAAAAGAAAAATGAACATATATGGTATCACCGCGTGCGGAAATGTCCGAATTATAAAAATATATCATTAATTAAACCGCTCGGTCAATGGCGTGCGCGCAAAAAATTCCAAAGTCCAAAATAGTGCATTTTTGGTCACTTTTTATATCATTTAAAAATGAATAAAAATCAATAAGTCCTATCAATGCAAAAATTGTACCGTTAAAAACTTCAGATCACGGCGCAAAAAATGAGCCCTCATACCGCCCCATACACGGAAAAATAAAAAAGTTATAGGGGTCAGAAGATGACAATTTTAAACGTATTAACTTTCCTGCATGTAGTTGTGATTTTTTCCAGAATTCCGAAAAAATCAAATCTATATAAGTAGGGTATCATTTTAATCGTATGGACCTACAGAATAAAGATAAGGTGTCATTTTTACCGAAAAATGTACTACGTAGAAACGGAAGCATTTTTTTTTCAATTTTGTCGCACAATGATTTTTTTTAACGTTTCACCGTAGATTTTTGGGCAAAATGACTGATGTCATTACAAATTAGAATTGGTGGCGCAAAAAATAAGCCATCATATGGATTTTTAGGTGCAAAATTGAAAGAGTTATGATTTTTTAAAGGCAAGGAGCAAAAAACGAAAATGCAAAAACGGAAAAAACCCCGGTCCTTAAGGGGTTAATTAGTCCCCAAAGTTAGGGTCCCTAGGACTGTCTGGGTTCGCTTTCATCATTTAACCCTTAGTCACCCTTAGTTACTTAATATTTGTAAATATTATCTATCTAAATAAATGTATATGGTAATACTCACTGTTTTAGCGTCGCAGGACCTGTGGGTCATGTGACCGGGTTGCAGAACTCTATGGATTTTGCTAAAGGACCTTTGGTGGTTTTGGACATGTGATCACCCACAATCAATTGTAACGGTGAGTGACAGCTGATTGGACCAATCCAAAACGGCCAGCCCCTGCCCATACAAGGGAGCTGCGCCATCTTGTCGCTCTCTTGGGTTGCTGACTCTGGAAGAGGTAGGACCTTCGCAGCTTATAAGACAAATTACTAGGCCCAAAGCCTTGCGGCTTAGGCCTGCGCTAGTGACGGATAGCTCTTACAATTCCCCGCTATCTCCGCAAGATCTCCAGACCTAATCCAACCCCTAAATCCGGCGGATCTATGCAAATACAATCCTCAAAATCTAAAGGGAGCTTTCCGGTCCTAAGCATCTGTCAATCACTGCTGTGCTGTTTGTAAAGACTCTGCTATCTGGACTTTTACCGTTACTGAATATTCAGAAAATCTTTAGTAAAGATTCCTGCAAGTTTTAAGTTCAGCACTGCTGTGGACAATCTATTTCACACTCACCTATCGCTCTTGGAAGGGTGGCGATAGGCCCAGCATCACTACAGAGTTTTAACCCCCACCCTGGTGTCACGATTGACAAGGGTTAACAGCGCCCATTATATATAGAAGCGCAACACCCCTAGTGCCCTACAACCCCCAGGCGTACCACATTAATATATATGTATATATTTAATAATTATATATATCCTATAGTAATGTATAGTGCTTACCTTGTTCAGCGTCGCAGGACCTTCGGTCATGTGACCATGCTAGTAACCTCTATGGTATGTTGTAGGACCTAAGGAGGTCCTTGGGTCACGTGTTACCAAACAAATCTCTGTAATGGTGATTGACATCAGTATGGACCAATTAGCGTTAGTTCAGCCCCTGCCCATATAAGAGAGCTGCATCCAATTATCGCTCTCTTGGGTTGCAGCTCTTGTGGATGCCGGACTAACAGGACGGTGCTACGCAACTTTCAAAGACACGCTAGGCCTCAAAACCTGCAGGCCTCAGCGGAATCAAAACCGTGAGTTCAAATCTAAATCCCGCAAATGCTAGCGTGACTACTGGACCGCAATTAACTCCTAAATTCAGTGGAGCAACGCAACATACTAAAAAGACCCTTAATGCTAAAGTCCCAACCTTTGTCAATCTCCAAGAAAAGCTGTTGTTATGCTCAGAGACTGTTGTATTATTGAAGCTTGCAGAAAACCTTCAGTAAAAGTTAATACTGTTTCAGAAACTCTCCGGTTGTGGACAATCTATTCTTCTTATCTACCTCTCTAATGCTCTTGAGAAGGATGGCGGTAGGAAAAGCGTAATTGAGGAACCCACACCCTGGCGTCTCGAATAGCAAGGGTTAACAGGCACCCTTTAATTACCAAACAGCTACACTTCCCATACAATACACCTCCCAGGCTATCACAGGTGTCTCCAGCTGTTGGAAAACTCCTGGCATGCCTTGACAGTCAGTGGCTGTCCGGCAATACTGGGAGTTGTTGTTTTTCAACAGCTGGAGGCTCCGTTTTTGGAAACACTGCCGTACAATATGTTTTTTTTTATTGGTGGGGGGGGGAAGGGGACTGTGTAGGGGTACTGTATGTGTATATGTAGTGTTTTACCCTTTACTATTTGTTAGTTTAGTGAAGTGTAGTGTTTTTAGGGTACATTCACACGGGCGGAGGTTTACAATGAGTTTCTCGCTGGGAGTTTGAGCTGCGGCAGAAAATTTTCTGCATCTCAAACTTGCAGAAGAACTCGCTGTAAACCCGCCCGTGGGAATGTCCCCCACACATGGGGGGGGGGAACCTCCAGCTGTTGCAAAACTACAACTCCCAGCATGCACTGACAGACCATACATGCTGGGAGTTGTATTTGTGCAAAAGCTGGAGGCACATTGGTTGTGAAACACAGAGTTTGTTACTTAACTCAGTGTTTCGCAACCAGTGTGCCTCCAGCTGTTGCAAAACTAGAACTCCCAGCACGTACAGTCTCTCAGTGCATGCTGGGAGTTGTATTTTTGCAACAGCTGGAGGCACACTGGTTGCAAAACACTGAGTTAGGTAACAAACTCGGTTTCACAACCAATGTGTCTCCAGCTGTTGCAAAACTGCAACAATCAGCATGCATTGACTGTCGAAGGGCATGCTGGGAGTTGCAGTTTTGCAACAGCTGGAGGCACACTGCTACAACTCCCAGCATGCCCTTTGGTAGTCTGTGCATGCTGGGAGTTGTAGTTGTGCAACAGCTGGCTGCACACTTTTTGATAGAATTTTTTTTGCATCCAGCTGTTACATAACTACAACCCCCAGCATGCACAGACTACCAAAGGGCATGTTGGGAGTTGTAGTTGGAACTCCAGCTGTTGCAAAACTACAACTCCCAGCATGCCCTTTGGCTGTGCATACTGCGAGTTGTTGCTAAGCAACAGTGGGAGGTGAACAGGCCTCACCTCCTGCTGTATCCTGCCACCGGGACCACCGCCGCTGCTGCTGCCGATCCTACTTCTCCTGTCGCCGCCACCGATCCCGAGGGGACCCCCGCCAGACCAGGGCAAGGTAGGAGACCCCCGCTGGCGCCAATCTCTGCCATCTTCGCCATACCGATCGCCACCTAGCAGGGTTGTGATTGGTCGATCGTTCCGACCAATCAATCACGTGATCGTGAGGCGGCACCCGTGCCACCTCACTCCTGCTGGGTAAGGGTGAATGGGGCTGTCTTGGTCACCAGTAAAGCAGCAAATCGTTGGTCTGAATTTACCGACTATTTGGTCTCGGACCCCCCCCAGGGGTTTGCACGGGGTTGCTGCTGATAGATATCAGCAGTCACCCCGGTCCAGTCCCCGCCCGGCGAGCGGCGGGGACAGAATTCCCACGGGCGTATCCATATGCCCTCAGTCCTAAAGGACTTTAAAACGGGGGCTTATGGATACGTCCGGCCTCCTTAAGGGGTTAATTTTAGAAAAAAGGTACCTTACCAGCCACCCCTGTGCAAATCAGCTCAAATGTACATAGTGCACTCACTCCTGAGCCATGTTGTGCTCCCACAGAGCATTTTACATCCACATATGGGGTATTTCCGTACTCAGGAGAAATTAGGTTACAAATTTTGGGGGTCTTTTTTTCCCTTTTACTATTTGTGAAAATAAAAAGTATGGGGCAACACCAGCACGTTACTGTAAAAAATTAATTTTATTTACAATAACATGCTGGAGTAGACCCCAACTTTACCTTTTCATAAAGAGCAAAAGGAGAAAAAGCTCCCCAAAATGTGTTAGGCAATTTCTCCCGATTACGGAAATACCCCATATGTGGTCCTAAAATGTTGCTTGAAATATGACAGGGCTCCGAAGTGAGAGAGCGCCATGCCTATCTGAGGCCTAAATTCGGGATTTGCATAGGGATGGACATAGGGGTATTCTACGCCAGTGATTTCCAAACAGGGTGCCTCCAGCGGTTGCAAAACTCCCAGCCTGCCAAGATAGTCAATGGCTGTCCGGCAATACTGGGAGTTGTTGTTTTGCAACAGCTGGAGGCTCCGTTTTGGAGACAGTGCCGTACCTGATGTTTTTCATTTTTATTGGGGGGGGACGGGGGACTGGGGGGGGGAGGGGGGACTGTGTAGGGGTATGTGTATATGTAGTGTTTTACTTTTTATTTTGTGTAGTGTAGTGTTTTTAGGGCACATTCACATGGGCAGGTTCACAGCGAGTGAAAATTTTAGGGAAAATTTGCTGCATCTCAAACTTGCAGCGTGAGACTCGCTGTAAACCCGCCCATGTGAATGTACCCTGTGCAAACCTGTTGCAAAACTACAACTCCCAGCATACCCTTTGGCTGTCCGTGCATGCTGGGAGTTGTAGTTTTGCAACATCTGGAGGGCCGCAGTTTGGGGACCACTGTGCAGTAGTCTTCAATCTGTGCTATTCCAGATGTTGCAAAACTACAACACCCAGCATGCCCAGACAGTCGTGGAATGCTGGGAGTTGTAGTTTTGTAACATCTGGCCCTTAAGATGTTGCTGAACTACAACTTCCAGCATGCCTGGGCAGTCTGGGCATGCTTGGAGTTGAAGTTTTGCAACATCTGGAGGGCTACAGTTTGGACACCACTACTTAGCGGTCTCCCAACTATTCCCCTCCAGTTGTTGCAAAACTACAACTCCCAGCATGCCCTTCGGCTGTCTGGGCGTGTTGGAGTTGTAGTTTTGCAACAACTGGAGGCACACTGGTTGGGAAACATTGTTTCCTAACTCAGTGTTACCCAACCGATGTGCCTCCAGCTGGCTGGGAGTTGTAGTTTGGCAACATCTGAAGGGCCAGTTGTTACAGAACTACAACTCCCAGCATGCCTGGACTGTCTGGGCATGCTGAGAGTTGTAGTTTTGCAACATCTGGAAGAGCATAGATTGGAGACCACTGCACAGTGGTCTCCAAACTGTGGCCCTCCAGATGTTGCAAAACTACAACTCCCAGCATGCCCAGACAGCCAAACTCCTAGAAGCAGCAGTGAATATCACTTTATGGTGATGCTACTGCTTCCACTAGCCTGCCGCCGCTGTCTTCTAGACTTGCCTGTTGCCGCAGCCTCCACGTGTGCCTGCTGCCGATCCCCGATCCTTACTGCCGCGCCGTCCCGATGGTCCCTCCGCAGGTATATGCCGCTGCCCCCCACTGCTCCGGGATTCTCTTCCTCCGCTCTGCCTGAATTCTAAGGGTGGGCAGAGAAGGGGGTTCTGAACTTTAAACCCCCAGTCAGCGATCACTGTGATCACAGTGATCGCTGACCAGGACCATCCACAGATGGTCCTGGGGGGCTTGCAGAAGTTGTCTTCCACTGGTGACAGCAGGACTTCTGCCAGTTAATCCGTGCGATGCTGCGCATCACCGGGTTATCTGCATGACATATATAAATGTCATGATGCGCGAACTACCTGCACATCATGACATTTATATATGTCGTTCTGCGGGAACGGGCTAATTAGATGAACTAGGCGGCCGCGAGGCCCTTTTTAGCGCGAGGCCTTAGGTGGCCGCCTAAATCGCCTAATTAGAGAGCCGCCCCAGGGGAAATGCTTTTATGCTGTCTTGTGGCAGGACTCATGCCTCATCAGAACACACCTGTAATATTTTACATATTTTCCTGAGACATAACTGCATGCCAGGTTTTGCAGCAATCTGACATTTTGGTCCTTCTGGCTCTAGGTGAGGTAGGCGCTGGCCTAAAGTGTCCATCTGATAAGGGCTACACTCACTCTGCACCCCCATATCACCCTCCATCTGTCTACCCATCCATATTACCCTGCATCTGTCTGCACCCCATATAATCCTCTGCCATCTATTTGTACCCTCATATCTCCCTCCCCTGTCTGAACATCCATATCACCCTCCATTTGTCTGCACCCCCATATCACCCCCCAGTCTGCACCCTCATATCACCCCCCAGTCTGCACCCTCATATCACCCCCCAGTCTGCACCCTCATATCACCCTCCCCAGTCTGCACCCTCATATCACCCTCCCCTGTCTGCACCCTCATGTCACCCTCCCCTGTCTGCACCCTCATATCACCCTCCCCTGTCTGCACCCTCATGTCACCCTCCAATGTCTGCACTCTCATGTCACCCCCCAGTCTGCACCCTCATATCACCCCCCAGTCTGCACCCTCATATCACCCTCCCCAGTCTGCACCCTCATATCACCCTCCCCTGTCTGCACCCTCATGTCACCCTCCCCTGTCTGCACCCTCATATCACCCTCCCCTGTCTGCACCCTCATGTCACCCTCCCCTGTCTGCACCCTCATGTCACCCTCCCCTGTCTGCACCCTCATGTCACCCTCCCCTGTCTGCACCCTCATGTCACCCTCCCCTGTCTGCACCCTCATATCACCTTCCCCTGTCTGCACCCTCGAATCACCCTATAATTGTCTGCACTCTCATGTCACCCTCCCCTGTCTGCACCCTCCTATCATCCTCCATTTGTCTGCACCCTAATATCACACTTCCCTGTCTGCACCCCCATATAATCCTCCATCTGTCTGCACCTTCAAATCACCCTCCATTTGTCTGAGCCCCTATATAACCTGTTAGTAAGGTTCCCTGTGTGTCAGTAAGATCCTTCCTCTGTCAGTAAGCCCACATGTGTGTCAGTGTGATCCTCTGTCTGTCAGTAAGGCCTTATGTATGTCAGTAAGATCCTCTCCCTGTCAGTAAGGCCCTCTCTGTTTCAGTAAGATCCTCTGCTTATCAGTAAGGCCCTTTTTGTGTCAGTAAGATCCTCTGCCTGTCAGTATGTCCCTCTATGTGTCAGTAAGATCCTCTCCCTGTCAGAAAAGCCTTCTCTGTGTCAGTTAGATCCTCCACCTGTCAGTATGTACCTCTATGTGTCAGTAATATCCTCCACCTGTCAGGAAGCCCACCTGTGTGTCAGTAAGATCCTCCACCTGTCAGGAAGCCCACCTGTGTGTCAGTAAGATCCTCCACCTGTCAGTAAGCCCATCTGTGTGTCAGTAAGATCCTCCACCTGTCAGTAAGACTTTCTCTGTGTCAGTAAGATCCTCTCACTGTCAGAAAAGCCTTCTCTGTGTCAGTAAAATCCTCCACCTGTCAGTAAGACTTTCTCTGTGTCAGTAAGATCCTCTCCCTGTCAGAAAAGCCTTCTCTGTGTCAGTAAGATCCTCTCCCTGTCAGTAAGACTTTCTCTGTGTCAGTAAGATCCTCTCCCTGTCAGAAAAGCCTTCTCTGTGTCAGTAAGATCCTCCGCTGACAGTAAGATTCTCCTGTGTAAACCACATAGTAAACCTTAGATAATGTTGGAGGAACACTTTCCAAACACTAACGCTTTCTCGGGGAAACATTGGTGAACCTGGGTGGTGGAGGACCTTAGAAAGGACCCATTTTTGCCCTCGCTATAATCTCTCTCTGGTTGGAATTCTGCATTCATTATATGAGACCTAGTGAAGAAGATTGTTCAGCAAAGTCAATTGTAAATCTGTCTACATCTTATATAGAACATCTCATTCTCCCATAACTAAGACTGGACACCCACAAATTTCTATGATAAAAAACATTTATGGTGCTCGGCTTAAAAATAAGGTCCCAGTGGTGGTGAAGCCGTATGATGTCCTATATACTGCTTTTTGGATTTAGCAAAACCTGTGCAGAGGAAAAGTTGACCAGTTGACCATAGCAACCAATCAGATGGCTTATTTTCCTTTTCATAGGCCATTTAAAAAAATGTAAGAAGCAATGTGATTGGTTGCTATGGGCAACTGGTCAACTTTTCCTCTTGACAGGTTTTGATAAATCTCCTCCTATGGACATAATCTAATGTATCTGAGTGATGACACTTATTGAATGTAGCAGAACATTACAGGCCATTACAAGGCTTTATTATTTCTGCCATTAGCAGCAAGTACATGGTCTGGTTTATTCCAGCCTCCTTATTCTAACCTTCCAGCAGAGTTTATGGGCACCACTGCCAACCTATACAACACATAAAAGTCACATCACCTGCCCCATCTACTAATAATAAAGCACTACAAGAACCAGCCATGAATATCTCCATTCTTCTGGACCCTAGGCTATCACCCATGATGCCTATATCACAGTGTATATGGATCCACAGGTCCCTGGACCACTGGTAGCAGGTGCCACCTGATGTTTTGATGACATCACGTCACCTGGACAACGGCTGTTGTTGTTGTTTACCCACAACTGTCAGTTGGACCGAGCGGACGGACGTCTACAGGATCCCAAAGATGGCGGCTACTGGAAGAAGAGGAGATGGCGAGAAGGAGAGAGGAGAGAAGAGGGAAGAGGAGAGCGGAGGAAAGAGGAAGAGGGAAGAGGAAAGCGAGGAGGTGAAGGAGAGCGGAAAGAAGAGGAAGGAGGAAGAGGTGAGCGAGGAGGTGAAGAAGAGGAAGAGAGAAGAGGAAAGCGAGGAGGTGAAGGAGAGCAGAGAGAAGAGGAAGGAGGAAGATGTGAGCGAGGAGGTGAAGAAGAGGAAGAGAGAAGAGGAAAGCGAGGAGGTGGAGAAGACAGGAGAGAAGAGGAAGGAGGAAGAGGTGAGCGAGGAGGTGAAGAAGAGGAAGAGAGAAGAGGAAAGCGAGGATGTGGAGAAGAGGAGAGGAGAAGATGCCAGATTATTGGAGGATGAGGAGCCAAGACCAGGCACCAGCCAGGACCCCGGAACATCAAGCTCCTACCCCAAATTTAACATCTATCACCTCACTGTCCATCAGGTATTGGGTAGGGGCAGCTTTGGAGTGGTAAGTTTATTTATGTTTTTTTTTTTTGTTAAATGGACAGTCAATGTGGTTTTTCCCATTGATATTCTGCAGCTAATTGTAAGTCTAGAAAATAACCAGCCCCATCTTCACTAATATATATAACATATCTGCAGCACTAGAGACCTCCAGAAATATTTATGTCCCTATTTATATCCCATTTCAGTAGATTTAGGCAGTTGTTATACACAGCTGTTTGATCCTACCCACCATGCTGCAGCATAGTGTCAGAGTCTTGGCAATCTTCTTATAGCGTAGGCCATCTTAATGTAGAGCAACAATGTGGGGCCATGTTGAACTTCCAGTGACCAGTATTAGAGTGTGAGAGCGATTTAGGACATTGCTCCCCATTCACACCTGAGACATGTAACCAGGGCTGCCATCAGAAATTTTGGGGCCCATTACGCAGCTTAATTCCAGGCCCCCCCCCCCAGTGTGTTGACCCCGAGCCCGCCCCAGGGCCAACCCTCAACCCATTTTTTTTTCCTAATGATATATTTCTAATTACTTTATAGAAGATTGTAGTGCAGTAATACACTGTGCTGCAAAGTCATTTTACTGCGCCACACTCTGCTGTAATCTAATATACCCTATTCTGAATACTGTGAAACTTTCTGTGTACTTTCTCCAGCACAATGTCCACCTCTATATAGTTGTAGACCCCCTCTCTGCCCCCACATATATATATACACATAAATATATATATATACATATATATATAGTTGTACACCTCCTCTGTGCCTCCATATATAGTTGTACACCCATCTTTGCTCCATATATAGTTATAGGCCAATTTTGTGCCCCCATATATAGTTGTAGGCCCCTGTGCTCCATATATAATTGTAGGTCCCACGTGCCTCCAATATACATGATTGTAGACCCCTTTTGTGCCCCTGTGTGTAATAATAGGCCCCCCTTTGAGCTCCCACAGTTATAAGCCCCACCTTTCAGCTCCCACAGTTAGTTATAGGCCCACCCTTTCAGCACCCTCAATTAAATATAGGCCCCACCTTTCAGCCCCCACAGTTAAATATAGACCCCCCCCTTTCAGCCCCCACAGTTAAATATAGACCCCCCCTTTCAGCCCCCACAGTTAAATATAGGCCCCCCCTTTCAGCCCCCACAGTTAAATATAGACCCCCCTTTCAGCCCCCACAGTTAAATATAGGCCCCCATTTTAGCCCCCACAGTTAAATATAGCCCCACCTTTCAACCCCCACAGTTAAATATAGGCCCCCCTTTCAGCCCCACAGTTAAATATAGCCCCCCCCTTCCAGCCCCCATTTAAATATAGCCCCCCCCTTTCAGCCCCACAGCTAAGTATAGGCCCCCCTTTCAGCCCCCAGTTAAATATAGGCCCCCCTTTCAGCCCCCACCATTAAATATAGGCCCCCCTTTCAGCCCCCACCATTAAATATAGGCCCCCCTTTCAGCCCCCACAGTTAAATATAGGCCCCTTTTCAGGCCCCACAGTTAAATATAGGCCCCCCTTTCAGCCCCCAGTTAAATATAGCCCCCCTTTCAGCCCCCTCAGTTAAATATTGCCCCCCCCCCTTTCAGCCCCACAGTTAAATATAGGCCTCCCCCCCTTTCAGCCCCCATTTAAATATAGCCCCCCCCCCTTTCAGCCCCACAGCTAAGTATAGGCCCCCCTTTCAGCCCCCAGTTAAATATAGGCCCCCCTTTCAGCCCCCAGTTAATTATAGGCCCCCCTTTCAGCCCCCAGTTAACTATAGGCCCCCGCCTTTCAGCCCCCACAGTTAAATATAGGCCCCCCTTTCAGACCCCAGTTAAATATAGGCCCCCCTTTCAGCCCCCACAGTTAAATATAGGCCCCCCCTTTCAGCCCCCACAGTTAAATATAGGCCCCTTTTCAGGCCCCACAGTTAAATATAGGCACCCCCTTTCAGCCCCCAGTTAAATATAGCCCCCCCCCCCTTTCAGCCCCCTCAGTAAAATATAGCCCCCCCCCTTTCAGCCCCCAGTTAAATATAGGCCCCCCTTTCAGCCCCCAGTTAAATATAGGCCCCCCTTTCAGCCCCCAGTTAAATATAGTTGCACCCTTTCAGCCCCCTCAGTTAAATACAGGCCCCCCTTTCAGTCCCCAGTTAAATATAGGCCCCCCTTTCAGCCCCCAGTTAAATATAGGCCCCCCTTTCAGCTCCCACAGTTAAATATAGGCCCCCCCTTTCAGCCCCCTCAGTTAAATATAGGCCCCCCTTTAAGCCCCCTCAGTTAAATATAGCCCCCCCCCTTTCAGCACCCTCAGTTAAATATAGGCCCCCCTTTCAGCCCCCACAGTTGCTATAGGCCCCCCTTTGTGCCCCAACAAGTACTTATAGGCCCCATGTACCCCCACAGACATACTGCCTACAGACATTCACGGTAAATGGCTGGAGGCAGTATGTCTGTGCTCTGACCAGACTGGAGAAGCCCCCAGACTGGAGGAGCAGTGGTCGGAGCATTGAAGGCAGCCTGCTGTGGTTACCTTCCTGGCCCGATGTCAGCCACGCGTCTTCCAGGCAGCTCCTCCGCTCCAGTTCTTCTTCGGGGCGCGGCTTTCCTCTGACTTCCGGTCCGGCTTGCCGCGTCATAGCGCACCGAACGTGCCTACGCGCGGTACGATCGTTGCGCTAGTACCTCCCGACGGCCACTGCATTTTTTTTTTTTTTTTTTTTAAGTGGCAGTGGCCTCCGAGGTATGTGCGGCAGGGACAGGGCCCGGGAAAGAGGGTAACTGACTGACTGATTGTACAGAGTACGGTCAGTCAGTCAGTGGAAAATGGCAGGCCCCCAGCGGTCAGTGAGTGACAGTCACTCACTGACTGACTAGGAGTAAAAACTAAAAAAAATGTTGGGCCCGGCCCCCCTCGGGTCCGGCCCCTTACGGGAGTACCGGCTGTACCCCCCTGATGGCGGCCCTGCATGTAACACTAATGAGTCCCAATTACTTATTGGGCCCAATTTGAACATTTCTACTTAGGGTTGTACTCACTTTTTTTTGCCAAGGTTAAGATATTAATGGCTTTATGATGAGTTATTTGGGTGGGGGAGGGGGGACACAATATTAAACACTGTTACACTTTACATTGTAGAAGAGTTTCATTTCTTCTGTGTTGTCACATGAAAAGATAAAATAAAATATTAAAAAACATGTGAAGGTTGTACTCACTTATGTCAGATACTGTAAATGTTATAACTGTAGTAATCTTTTTTTAAGCCATTTATCTATTTTTTGCACTGACACTTGACTGAACATATATGTATTTCTCATGTGTTGAACATACAATGTCACCATGATGAATTGTCTTTATACATTTATGATGAATATGCACGTTATACGTGTTATACTTGATATTACTTTATTTGGTAATTACGTGTCTGGGTAAATATAGACCCTTAGTGATGTGTGTGAACATGCTTGAAAAAAGCTTCAACAAGAAGCAGAAATGTGGCAGTGATTTAACTATTATATGGAGAGCTGCAATATTTTTTTTATATACTATATACCCATACATACAGACACTGTGATCTGTAGTTTTTGCCGGTACCACTTGTGCATTGTATTGATTGTTTGATTACTTTTTATGTGTTGATGTGACAACAATTGGCAATTTTTTTTTTGCATTCACATCATTGACAATGCAATATCAGGAATGTGAATCAAAGTGAAATAATTGCAGATTTTTGGTCACATCATATCTGAGAAACAATGGAATAAAAGTGATGAAAAAGTCATATATAAGCAAAAGTTATGTTACAGTGGTACTCCCGTGGAAAACTTCCTTTTTTTTTTTAAATCAACTAGTGCCAGAAATTAAACAGATTTGTAAATTACTTCTATTAAAAAATCTTAATCCTTCCAGTACTTTTTAGGGGCTGTATACTACAGAGGAAATGGTTTTCTTTTTGGATTTCTCTGATGTCATGACTACAGTGTTCTCTGCTGACCTCTGCTGTCCATTTTAGAAACTGTCCAGAGCAGCATATGTTTCCAATGGGGATTTGTTCTCTGAACAGTTCCAAAAATGGACAGCAGAGGTCAGCAGAGAGCACTTTGGTTGTGACAGAAGAGAAATCCAAATAGAAAAGCATTTCCTCTGTAGCATACAGCCCCTAAAAATTACTGAAAGGATTAAGATTTTTTAATAGAAGTAATTTACAAATCTGTTTAACTTTCTGGAACCAGTGGATGGATTTTAAAAAAAAAGTTTTCCATGGGAGTACCCCTTTATTAAAAACTACAGATAATGGTGCAAAAAATTCTCATACAGCACTGTATGCAGAAAAATAAGAAAGTTATAGGAGGTCAGAATAGGGAAATTTTAAACATACTTTGCCTTTTTTAAAAGAAGTGCAGTAATAGAAAAGAATGCAAACATGAGTATCATTTTAATTGTATTCATCCACATAATTAAAGGGGTACTCCTGTGCAAAACTTTTTTTTTTAAATCAACTGGTACCATAAAGTTAAACAGATTTATAAATTACTTCTATTAAAAAATCTTAATCTTTCCAGTACTTTTTAGGGTTTGTAAACCACAGAGGAAATGGTTTTCTTTTTGGAACACAGAGCTCTCTGCTGACATCATGACCACAGTGCTCTCTGCTGACATCTCTGTCCATTTTAGGAACTGTCCAGAGCAACACATGAGCAGAGAGCAGTGTGGTCACGATGTCAGCAGAGAGCTCTGTGTTCCAAAAAGAAAACCATTTCCTCTGTAGTATTCAGCAGCTAATATATACTGAAAGGATTAAGATTTTTTAATAAAAGTAATTTACAAATCTGTTTAACTTTCTGGCACCAGTTGATTTAAAAAAAAAAAAAAAAAAATTCCATGGGAGTACCCCTTTAAGAAAACATGTCAATTTCACTGTAAAATGCATTGCTTAAAAACAAAACCCCCCAAAATTTGCTAAATTGTGATTTTCTTTAATTTATTTTCTTTTCAATATTAAATTCAAATTTAAGGTGTCTTTATAAAGTACATTTTGTTGTGAAAAAACAAACATATGGGTCTGTGGATGGAAAAATAAGAGAATTATGGCTATTGAAAGGCGTAAACTAAAAAATGTGTAAACTAAAATTTGTTGTGTCCTCAAGGCCAAAATTAGCTGTGTCTCTAAAGGGGTATTCCAGAAATTATTTTTTATATGACATTTGACTATGCTACAGAGGCTGTAAAGTTAGTGTAGTTAATAATATAGTGTCTGTACCTGTGTGTGATGGTTTTCTCACAATTCTTATGTGATTTTCATCCCAATATTTACATTTAACAGCATACAAAATTACTGTTGTCTCAGATTTTTCCCAGGTTGCAATGCGGCCGAGCCCTGACTTACTAGTCAGCTGATGACAGGGAGCCTGTCTGCTTCAATGGGTGGAGCGATCGCTTGGTGGTAGAGAGATCAATCTGCAACTATTGCAACAGCTGTAGGCACCCTGATTGAAAACCACAGGTCTTTTGAATGAATTATGCTCATTTAGGTTTCAATGGGAGTGTGACTGATGTGTGGGAGGGAGGAAAATGGAATTATGGGATTTGTATGCAAAGAAGTAAACTAAAAAAGGAAATACTAGTTCACAAAAAGCTAGCCACAGCGTTATGGTAATCTCACGCCATTTAGCCCCAAGACAAGCGCAGATCCTTCCTAAGCATGTCCATTAATGTCTGCCAGGTATGTACTGAAATCACCTTATGGTGGATAACCCATTAAAGGGGTTAAATGACCAGCATCAAAGTGATCTCCATTGTCGGCCATTACTGGCTGGTGTTTCTGTAGGTTGAGTCAGCACCGCCAGGTATTTGGCACTAGAGAGACAGGATTCCTCTATTGCCCCCCCCCCCCCCCCCCAGTAAGTTAAAAAGTATGAATTGAGAGATTGCACAACCCTCCCCCCCCCCTCTAACCTGGGGTGGACCACTCCCCCGCTGCCCCCCTGCCTGAGAGTTATAGGAGTGTGATTACAGCTACCACACTCCTATCACACTCAGCCAATGCAGCTCTGGAGGTGTCTACAGTATAAGACATATTCTAACAGCAGAAAAGTAACTGCAGCTCTGGAAGTGACAGGAGGATAAGACATGATGTGACAGCAGAATAGTGACAGCAGCTCTGAAGGTGACTGGAGGATAAGTCAAAATATAACAGCAGAATACTGACTGCAACTCTGGAGTTGACTGGAGTATAAGACATGATGTGAGAGCGGAATAGTGGCTGCAGCTCTAGAGGTGAAAGGAGCTTAAGACATGATGTAACAGCAGAATAGTGGTTGCAGCTCTGGAGGCAACTTGAGGATGCGACATGATGTAATAGTAGAAAAGTAAGTACAGCTTTGGCAGTAACAGGAGGACGAGATATGGTGTAACAAAAAAATAGTGTCTACCATGCTGTGCCTGTATTTATCTGAATAAAGCTTGAAGTTTTTTTACCTGCTACCGTGGTGCCGGATACTTCTATTGCTGTCCATGTCTGTGGAGGGGAACGCTACCCGACAGTCCAGGCACAGGAGCGGAGGAAAGGATCAGAGCAGTCAAGCACATTTTATTAACAGCAAAAAAGTGAGTACACACACCTTGTCTCTGTCTTCTTCCTCTGTGAACGTGAATCAGGTACCTGTTATAGAGCCAAAAGAAAGAAAAGTGATATCTTGCTCAGTACCTAATCCTGATCCTGTACATATAAATTTTTATGTGTCTAGGACCTGTATATCCCTAACAAATAGCATTTATATCTTGGTCACTTGCTTTGTCTTCTTGCCTTGCGGAGGGGGTGTGTCCATCTCTTTCCCTCACTGAGTCTGGGAGCAGCCTGGCAGTCTGCAGATCTTTCTAAATTAGTGCAAGGATTTTAGTGATAAAAGCACAGTAGTTTTTATGCATACATTTTATATCTGTCATTAGTAAAGATGGATGCTAATCCAGCTTTACTAGGAACAGATAGAAAATGTGTGTCATTCAGCTTTAACAGACTCCTGAATGTCTGTTCAGCTTCTTTGTCATTCAGGAGTCAGAGAAAGCTTTGGCTGTTCAAGCATGCTGGGAGTTGTAGTTTTGCAATAGCTTGAGCTGCAGTGTTTGTAAAGCACTGTGTTAGAACAGTGTTGCCTTTAGCTGTTGCAAAACTACAACTCCCAGCATGCCCACGCATCCTTTGTCTGTAGTTTTGCAAGAGATGGAGACACACAGCTGGAGAATACCCAGATCTAACACAGAGTTTTACAAAGATTGTAACTCCAGCTGTTGCAAAACTACAACTCCCATCATGGTAGTTGTAGTTTAGGAATAGCTGAAGGCTGCAGTGGTGATCTCCTATACTGGATACCAACACACTTTATGGCCTGTATCCAGTATGCTGCAAAATACAGAGTAGTCTGTCTGCGTAAAGACTGATGACCCCTAGTGGCGGCTATTTTCATTTTTCCTTTTTTAGTAAAAAATTTTTTTTTTATAAATGTGTATTTAAAAAAGTCATCTTATCAGTAGTACTGCAAAATATAAAAAGTTTTTCAACATGACAGTGTCTCTTTAAGCATGCTCCTATCGGTGAAGGGGAGGAGTTCCTGCACGGAATAAAGATATGTGGTGGCACCCTGCCTCCGCCCTACATGCCCCTAGGCATTATGTCCCCCCTTGCTATCCTCCTGCACTGGCTCTTAGAAGATCAGGGAGAATGCAAGCTGGAGCTCTCTATATAATACATACAGACCTTCAGCTTGCATGCTCCCCGAGAAGCAGCAAGACCTACGGTGGCCGGGCCCTCCGTGCCTGACCTGTCACACGCCCCTGCTACAGAGAAGCTGTCATCTGGCCAATTGTATTCCATCATAGCTGTAGTCACTTGTAAGTTCTGCAGGGATCATGGGTGAAACAACAACTCCCAGCATAACCTTATTACTGCTAAGATTTTACTGGGAGCTATAGTATCACATGGTACAAACTTATTGAGCAATTGCCCCTTACTTGGCATCACAACAGGCTAAAAAAATTACTTAGGGGGGCATTATAGGGTGACACCATTTTCTACCACAACGGGTGACATTAACCTTAGCAACACCACTGGTGCTCTGTAATAGCTAGAGGCAAAGAGCTCGCTGTTACTGCGCTCCTCTGTGTGTGCCGCTGTGTCAGTCAATGGGAGGTCAGCAGAGAAAGGTGTTGGCGGCCCTCTGATACTCGGGCACATTATAAAGAATTTATTCTCTATTGGCTATAAAACAATGAAATATACACAGAAACATATGAGTGGAATAAGCTTTTTAACCCCTACTGCAATGTGTTGCCAGTTTAACATGTATAAAAGATGTGATAGATGCCCATTAAAAGGATATGATAGATGCCCATTACAAGGATGTGACAGATGCCCATTACAAGGATGTGATAGATGCCCATTACAAGGATATGATAGATGCCCATTACAAGGATGTGATAGATGCCCATTACAAGGATATGATAGATGCCCATTACAAGGATGTGATAGATGCCCATTACAAGGATGTGATAGATGCCCATTACAAGGATGTGATAGATGCCCATTAAAAGGATGTGATAGATGCCCATTAAAAGGATATGATAGATGCCCATTACAAGGATGTGATAGATGCCCATTACAAGGATGTGATAGATGCCCATTACAAGGATGTGATAGATGCCCATTACAAGGATGTGATAGATGCCCATTACAAGGATGTGATAGATGCCCATTACAAGGATGTGATAGATGCCCATTACAAGGATGTGATAGATGCCCATTACAAGGATGTGATAGATGCCCATTACAAGGATGTGATAGATGCCCATTACAAGGATGTGATAGATGCCCATTACAAGGATGTGATAGATGCCCATTAAAAGGATATGATAGATGCCCATTACAAGGATGTGATAGATGCCCATTACAAGGATGTGATAGATGCCCATTACAAGGATGTGATAGATGCCCATTACAAGGATGTGATAGATGCCCATTACAAGGATGTGATAGATGCCCATTACAAGGATGTGATAGATGCCCATTACAAGGATGTGATAGATGCCCATTACAAGGATGTGATAGATGCCCATTACAAGGATGTGATAGATGCCCATTACAAGGATGTGATAGATGCCCATTAAAAGGATATGATAGATGCCCATTACAAGGATGTGATAGATGCCCATTACAAGGATGTGATAGATGCCCATTACAAGGATGTGATAGATGCCCATTACAAGGATGTGATAGATGCCCATTACAGGTCGGGTTATGAGGAAGGGATAGGAGGACGGGATAGGAGGTCGGGATAGGAGGTCGGGATAGGAGGTCGGGATAGGAGGTCGGGATATGGCATCAATATATGAGGACGGGATATGAAGTCAAAAGCTTCCTCCTTTGTTTATTTTCCTCCCCAACAAGGATTAGGAAGGAAAAACTGGGCAATGCTGGGTACTCAGCTAGTATATATATATTTATTTATTTTAATGTTAAAATGGAATAGCTAGAGTAAAAAATTAAAATAAAAAAAAAACACGCCTGCAAAAACAATGTTAAAACTCACATGGCTTTTTTTTGTGTTTTTTCACTCCCACACTATGGAGAAAAACACAGCGATTTTCCCAAAAAAACGCCATAGTCTCATAAGGTCACTTCTAGGAATCACCCAATGAGCCGAAAAAAGCTGAAAAAAACGCCAAAAGGATAAAAAAAACACCAATTAGAAAAACAAAAAAAGTGGATATGGCATTTTGTAGTTCCTTATTGACTTGCAGCTAACATTTGCCCACGCTGTGCAGTAGAATGGGTGTTTTTTTGGGCCTTTTATTTTTTTTTTCCAACTACATCCCTATTACATCTCATATGTACCATGGCATGGAAATAACAATGACCATCACCCCACAGTCCCTAACTGGTTGGCTCTAGCTATACCTCTAGTTATACCTAGTTATAACAAGTTGGCTCTAGTTATATCTATGGGATATTGTCAAAAGGAAATATTTCCCATAGTCTTCCACTATTTACTATTGCTCCCTTTGCTTTCTTTCAGGTGGGCCTGGCATCAGTCCCCGGCCGAAACAACTACGTGGCCATCAAGGGAATCACCAAGACAGGGGACAATGCAGCGACCCTGCAGAGAGAGAGACGGATCCTCATGCTGGCCCGAGACTGCCCGTTCCTGTGTCACCTGTATGCTGCACAGCAGTCTCAGGACCATGCATTCTTCATCACCGAGTACCTGTCCGGCGGCAGCCTGGAGGCTTTACTCAGAATGTGCAGCTGTCTGAACACCGACATAGTAAGATTCTACACAGCAGAGATTGCATGCGGCCTCCAGTTCCTTCACGGACATAACATCGTCCACCGGTAAGTCTAACTTCCCCACACCTGTCTCCTTGTCATGTTGTAAATAATGCACCCAACTTTCCCAGAATCCTGAATTTTGTTAGGCTTTGTGGTGGTACAGTTCATGACCCCTTCACCATTGTCGATCTTTAAAGATTTCCTGTGATGTCCCAGCACCAAAAGCTGTCCTGTGGGCTGCGGATCTCCTTGGGCATGCATTTTTCACTGTGTATTATGTAATGTATGTACTGTATCTTTAACCCCTTCCCGCAGAATCACGTCTATAGACGTCATTCAGTTAACCCCGTGATGCGCAGCATCGCACGGGTTAACTGGCAGAAGTCCCGCTGTTTCAAGCAGGGGACAACTTCTGCAACACCCTCCAGGACCATCTGTTGATGGTCCTGGTCAGCGATCACTGTGATTGGTCCCTGTGGACTAATCACAGTGAATGAGCTGACTGGGGGTAAAGTTCATTCCCTTACGTCCTAACCAGTAGCACAGATGGGGTATTCCACCCCCCGCGAACTGGTAGGACAGATGGAAGTTTTATTGAACCTAATTAAACAATCAGTAAGACACACCCACAACCCCCTGTATAAGTAAGAGGGTCATCCTCTGCCTCATTGTGTTTTTTTCTGTCCTCCCGGACAGTGGGACAGATGGTGACCCCCTTACTCCTGTTGGAGGGGGGGGTTTCTCTTACTTGCAGTTCTGGGCTTAGTTTGCGAGCCCATCTGCTCCTATCCTCGGAGCCGCGACTCCAATCGCGGCCCCGGCCGGAAGTGCGTCAGCGGCGTCTGACGTCAATTCCTGTTTCTCTCTTTCGCTCCCGGCTCGGTTTTTTGCGCCGTTTTTGCCAATAATGCGGCGAAACCGAGCGAGGAGCCTCTTCTATAACCCTCTAACTAATAGGGTTCCTTTCCTCCTGTTTTTTGTAAGACAGGATTTCTCTTCTGCAACTCCGCCTTGTGGGCGGAGTCTTGTTTTGGCGCCAGCCAGGAGGATATTTAAACTCCCCCTAGGCTGCCATTCAGCCTCCTAGAGCGCAGAGCTGTTGGTACTTCCACAGTCCTGTCTTTTTGAGTCTTAGTAGTGCATCCTTGCGGATTCTACTTTTCCCTATCTCTTACCTGGTCTCTTGCTGAGAACTTGGGTATTTTTATTATATTTTAGCTAGCCGCAATTTTTTCTTGCCGCTACATTATCTAATCACTCCTCTCATATTTACCTAGATATGTCGACCGAGGGCTCAGGGGATCGTGAAGGCTTGGCAAAAAGATCCGCCAAGCGCAAGCACCTCTCTTGCCATGACTGCAATACTCCCCTGGAGGATAATTATGAATTTTCCAGGTGCCCTCCTTGTAGGGCTAAGTCTCTACCTTCCCATCAGACTGAACCTACAGTCCAGGATATGTATGTGTGGGTCTCCTCTAACATGTCGGCTATGCAAGCCTCTATTGAGGAGCTGAAACACGTTGTCTCTCAGAAACGCGCCAGACCTTCTTCACCTCCCAGAATGGAGATGTCTGTGGATCAGGAGAGAGAAGATTCCAAGTCCTCCTCTTCGGATGAGGAGGTCACTGCATCTTATTTTTTTCCGCTGGGAAAGACCCAGCGTCTTCTGAGATCCATCCGGTCGGGGGACCAGGATGTTGATCCCGGGGAAGCCTCTACCTCCGCCTCTAAGGGACCTAGGGTCTTTAAAGCGGATGATACCCTTCTGTCCGTGCTTAGAACGGAATGGAAAAAACCAGAAAAGGGTCCGGTCTTAACTAAAAGATTTAAGACCATGTTTCCTATACAGGAATCTCAGCTTTCTTCCTGGGGCCCTGTCCCTAAGGTTGACATGGCAGTTGCCAAACTGTCCAAGAGGACAGTGGTCCCTGCCGAGGATGGGTCTTCCTTGCAGGATCCAATGGATCGGAAGGCTGACTGTGCCATGAGGCGCTCCTACTCCACTGCTTCTGCGTCTGCATCAGTGGCGATAGCTTGCTCTGAGGTAGCAAACTTTTTGAAGACCCGTCTTTCTAACATCCAGTCGGATTTGGACCAGGGGGTTCCTAGAGATGAAATTCTTTCATCCTTCAAGACGTCCAATCTGGCCGTTGATTTTTTGTGCGATGCTTCCACCCAGCATCTTAAATTGGCCTCCAAGTCTATGGCCCTGGCTTCCGCTGGACGACGTCCTCTATGGTTAAAACCTTGGAAGGTTGACAACTCTTCCAAGAACACCTTATGTGCTATGCCTTACGAACCCGGCATTCTTTTCGGAGCTGAGCTGGACCGCATTATGGAGGGACTTTCTGACAAGAAAGGCAAGTCCCTTCCTTATTCCTCCTTTCGTGGTCGAGGCCGGCGTTCTGGGGGCGGATCAGCCCCCCAGGCTAAGCCTCAGAGAGAATGGGGTAATCAACGCCGGGGCGGAAAACGCTCCCGTGGCTCCAAAGACAACAGAAAGCTCTGACTGCGGGCTTCTACGAAGCTCTGGGTTCCTTGCCGAGGTGACCTTTCCAGTTTCCCATCCTGCCCCCCAGATTCCAGTTGGTGGTCGTCTTCACCACTTTTCAAGCGCCTGGTCCCTCCACATTCAGGATCCTTGGGTCCTGAGATTAATCTCGGATGGTTATTCGATAGACCTCGAATCAATTCCCCCATCCAATTATGTGGAGACAAGAGTTTTTTCACCAATAAAACAGGGGGCGCTAGAAACCTACATTCTGGAATACATCCAGAAGAATGCCTTAGAGGAAGTTCCTCTTTCAGAACGGGGGTCAGGAATTTATTCTCCAGTCTTCCTAGTTCCCAAGGTAACAGGAGACTGGCGGATGATTATAGATCTGAGATATCTCAATCAGTATGTGAAGCACAAACGCTTTCGTATGGAAACTATTCAATCTGTGGTCAACCTCATCTCGCCAGGGGATTACCTGGCTACTCTGGATCTAATGGATGCTTACCTTAATATTCCTATTCATCCGGTATCCAGAAAGTATCTAAGGATCGCAGTTCAGGTAGGGGGAGTTCTAAAACACCTCCAGTTTGTAGCCCTCCCGTTTGGAATTTCTTCGGCCCCACACACATTTACCAAAGTGGTGGTAGCGGTAGTCGCTGCTCTAAGGCTCCAGGGGCTCAGCATCGTTCCCTACCTAGACGATTGGCTCCTCAGAGCTCCTTCTTCTGCGATCCTGTCCCAACATCTGCAACTAGCAGTATCCTTCCTTCACCAGTTAGGGTGGATAGTCAATTGGGCCAAATCCAATTTCCTCCCTACTACCTCAGTGAGGTTTCTCGGCTTCATAGTCGACTCAATCTCCATGACACTCTACCTCTCTCCCGAGAGGAAATCTCGGGTGCAGGAATTGGCCCTTTTTCTCTCTGTACCCCGGAGAGTTTCCATTCGCACTCTCATGCGGATGTTGGGACTTATGTCCGCTACCGTGGATGCGGTTCCTTGGGCTCTTTGGCATCTACGCCCTCTTCAATCAGAGGTGCTCGCCACTTGGAATCTCAGGCCCTCGGGCCTAAACAAGTGCCACTCCCTGTCTTATCGAGTCAGGTCCTCTCTCAGATGGTGGTCTCACCTCGAGGACGGCAAGTCAATGATCCAACCCCCTTGGATCATACTTACTAGCGACGCGTCCCTTGTAGGTTGGGGAGCGCATCTCTTGGATCTGTTAGTGCGGGGATCTTGGTCTCCTCAGGAGAGAGGGTTAACCTCCAATCTCCTCGAGATTCGAGCCATCAGATTAGCACTCCTCCACTTTGCTTCTCTTCTTCAAGGGAAAGCAGTAAAGATCCAATCAGACAGCATGACGGCTGTATTGTACATCAACAAGCAGGGAGGCACTCGATCACAAAGCCTCCTCAGAGAGGTGGGTCTGATCTTGGATTGGGCAGAGAGGAACCTAACCCACCTGTCGGCAGTTCACATTCGGGGATCTCTCAATGTGATCGCCGACCGCCTAAGCAGAGGACTTTCAACTGGAGAATGGTCTCTCCATCCAGAGATGTTCAAACAAATAATACTCAGGTGGGGTATGCCAGAAATAGATCTTATGGCAACAAGGTTCAACACCAAAGTGGTGAGATTTTGTTCCCTGTACAGGGAAGACAACCTAGTAGCAATCGATGCTCTCTCAATCCCATGGAGGTTCAGGCTGGCCTACATCTTCCCTCCAATTTCCTTGATCCCAAGGGTATTGATGAAAATCAGGCAGGACCAAGCCTCTGTCATAGCCATAATTCCATTTTGGCCCAAGAGAGCTTGGTTTACCCAACTCTTGCAAATGAGTCGGGGACAATTCTGGAGGCTTCCCCCAGAGCAAGCACTAGTGTCGGGGGACACTCACAGCTGCTCAAATCTTCAAATGTTCAACCTGACAGCCTGGAGGTTGATCAGTCCCTTCCACATCTAGAAGGGCTTTCTAGTGCGGTCTTGAATACCCTCTCGCATTCCAGAGCGGAGTCCACTAACAGAGCCTATAAAAGAATTTGGACAACTTTTCAGTCTTGGTGCTCCAAGAAACAACTACCTGGACAGAATCCAGCTGTTGCCACAATCCTCAACTTTCTCCAGGAGGGATTAGACAAGAATCTATCTCCTTCCACACTCAGAGTTCAGGTATCAGCCATCTCTGCCTTTCTCAATAAACCATTGTCTCAAGACCCACTAGTCAAAATATTCTTGAGGGGATCCTCAAGGTTAAAACCTACAATTATACAACCTGTCCCAGCATGGGACTTATCGACGGTGCTCAAGGGGTTAGCATCTCCCCCCTTTGAGCCCTTGGAGGAGGTGGACATGAAGTTTGTTACCATTAAAATAACTTTTTTACTGGCAATCACTTCAGCCAAAAGGATTGGGGAACTTCAAGCGCTCTCGGCACTTGAACCATATACTAAATTTTTGCCGGATCGAGTGTTACTCAGATTCATGCCATCCTTTATACCTAAGGTTCCATCATTCCAAAATATAAATCAAGTTATATCCCTGCCAGTATTTTCTCCTCCTCCATCCTCCAATGAAGATAGTGCTCTTCATTGCCTAGATATCTCGAGATGTCTCCAGATCTATATAAGAAGATCTTTGGAGTTTCGGAAGGATGAAAATCTGCTAATTCTCTTTTCAGGACCCAAGAGAGGTCTTAAAGCTTCAAAGCCCTCCATCAGTAGATGGGTAAAAGATGCCATTCGTATTGCCATGGTATCCCAAGGTAAGGAGCCTCCTGAGTTTGTAAAAGCTCATTCCACCAGGTCTGTATCTACCTCCTTTGCGGAAAGGAGTCTTGTTCCCTTGGAACATATATGCAAAGCTGCTTCCTGGAGTTCACTCTCCACATTTATCACCCACTACAGACTTGACAGTAGATTGGCCGATTTTTCCTCATTTGGACGGACAGTATTATCTGCCGTCAGGCATGAGAGCCCTCCCTCATAGGGTTTCTGCTTGCCATTTCCCCATCTGTGCTACTGGTTAGGACGTAAGGGAATCGTTAATTTCTAACGATAATTTGTTTTCCCTTAGTCCTAACAGTAGCACAACTTTCCCTCCCTAGTTAAATTATTTTCTTCTATTATTTACCTTTAGTTCTTCTTGTTACTACACAATGAGGCAGAGGATGACCCTCTTACTTATACAGGGGGTTGTGGGTGTGTCTTACTGATTGTTTAATTAGGTTCAATAAAACTTCCATCTGTCCTACCAGTTCGCGGGGGGTGGAATATCCCATCTGTGCTACTGTTAGGACTAAGGGAAAACAAATTATCGTTAGAAATTAACGATTTCCCCTGCTCTGCCCGCCACTAGAAGTCTGAGCAGAGCAGGGGAAGAAGATGCCGAGAGCTGCTGTGGAGACAGCAGCACTTATCAAGTACCGGCGCGGCAGTGGGGACCGGCGGCAGGCTCTCAACAGCTGGAGGCACACGGGTTGGCGGCGGGTAAGTGGAGGAAGCGGCGGGCGGCATCTGCATCAGAGGCAGCAGTAAAGCTCTTCACTGCTGCTTCTGGTAGTTTAGAAAACTACAACACCCAGCATGCCTTTTGGCTGTCTGGGCATGCTGGGTGTTGTAGTTTTGCAACATCTGGAGGGCCGCAGTTTGGATCAATCTGTGCTCTTCCAGATGTTGCAAAACTACAACTCCCAGCATGCCCAGACAGTCCAGGCATGCTGGGAGTTGTAGTTCTGTAACATCTGGCCCTTCAGATGTTGCCGAACTACAACTCCCAGCATGCCTGGGCATGCTGAGAGTTGTCATTTTGCAAAATCTGGAGGGCTACTGTTTGGACACCACTACACAGTGGTCTCCAAACTGTTCTCCTCCAGATGTTGCAAAACTACAACACCCAGCATGCCCTTTGGCTGTCCGTGCATGCTGGGAGTTGTAGTTTTGCAACAACTGGAGGCACACTGGTTGGGAAACATTGTCTGTTTCCTAACTCAGTGTTTCCCAACCTTTGTGCCTCCAGCTGTTGCAAAACTATAACTCCCAGAATGCACTGAAAAACCATACATGCTGGGAGTTGTAGTTTTGCAACAGCTGGAGGCACACGGGTTGGGAAACACTGAGTTAAGTAACAAACTTTTAGTGTTTTGCAACCAGTGTACCTCCAGCTGTTGCATAACTACAACCCCCATGCACGCACAGCCAAAGGTTATGCTGGGAGTTGTAGTTTTGCCTTCCCCACAGGGGGATTTACAGTGAGTTTCTCGCTGCAAGTTTGAAATGCAGCTAATTTTCCGCTGTAGCTCAAAACTCGCTGTAAACCCGCCTGTGCGAATGTACCCTAAAAACACTACACAACACTAACACAAAATAAAGAGTAAAACACTACATATACACCCCTTTACACTGTCCCCCCCCTCGCCCCTCCCCAATAGAAATGAAAAACATCAGGTATGGCACTGTTTTCAAAACTGAGCCTCCAGCTGTTACAAAACAACAACTCCCAGTATTGCGGGACAGCCATTGACTGTCCAGGCATGCTGGGAGTTTTGCAACAGCTGGAGACACCCTGTTTGGGAAACACTGCCTTAGAATACCCCTATGTCCACCCCTATACAAATCCTTAATTTAGGCCTCAGATAGGCATGGCACTCTGTCACTTCGGAGCACTGTCGTATTTCAAGGAAACCGTTTAGGGCCACATATGGGGTATTTCCGTAATCGGGAGAAATTGTCTAACAATTTTTCGGGGGGCTTTTTCTCCTTTTACCCCCTATGAAAAGGTAAAGTTGGGGTCTACTCCAGCATGTTATTGTAAAAAATAAAAAAATAAAATGTTACACTAACATGCTGGTGTTGCCCCATACTTTTTTATTTTCACAAAAGGTAAAAGGAAAAAAAGAGCCCAAAGTTTTTAATGCAATTTTTCCTGAGTACGGAAATACCCCATATGTGGGAGTAAAATGCTCTGCGTGCGCACAACAGGGCTTAGGAATGAGAGCACCATGTACATTTGAGGTGATTTGCACAGGGGTGGCTGATCGTTACAGCGGTTCTGACATAAAAAAAAAAAAACCTACATGTGACCCCATAGTGAGCCTTAACACCCCACACCTGTTTGAAGAATTTTCATTGAAAATGAAAAATTTGTGTTTTTTCACTAAAATGCTGGTGTTATCCCAAATTTTTCATTTTCTCAAGGTGTAATAGTAAAAAAGCCCCCCAAAATTTTTATATAAATGCCCTATAAGTGGACGTAAAGTGCTCTGCAGGCTAACTACAATGCTCAGAAGAGAAGGAGCACCATTGGGATTTTGTAGAAAGAATTTGGCTGGAATTGAAGGCCATGTGCGTTTACAAAGCCTCCATGGTGCCAGAACAGTGGACCCCTCCCCCCACATTTGACCCCATTTTGAAGATTACAGCCCTCACGTAATGTAATAATGGGTGCTGTGAACATTTACTCCCCACAGGCGTTTGACCTGTTTTGTGCACAGTCATCCATGAAAATGAAAAATTTGATTTTTCATTTGCACAGCCCACTGTTCCAAAAGTCTGTCAAACACCAGTGGGGTATAAATGCTCACTGCACCCCTTATTACATTTGGTTAGGGGTTTAGTTTCCAAAATGAGGTCACGTGTGGGGGGGTTTCTGCTGTTCTGGCACCATGGGAGCTTTGTAAACGCACATGGCACCCGACTTCCATTCCAAACAAATTCTCTCCACAAAAGCTTTTTTTTTCTGAGCATTATAGTTCGCCTGCAGAGCACTTTACGACCATATATGGGGTATTTCCACACGAGGTTACAAATTTTGGGGGGCATTTTTTCCTATAACCTCTTGTAAAAATATTGAATTTGGGGGAAAAAAACTGAATTTTAGTGAAAAAAAAATGTTTTTCATTTACACATCCGAGTTTAACGAAAAGTTGTCAAACACCTGTGGGGTGTTAAGGCTCACTGTACCCCTTGTTACGTTCCTTGAGGGATGTAGTTTCCAAAATGGTATGCCATGTGTTTTTTTTTTTTTTGCTGTCCTTGCACCAAAGGGGCTTCCTAAATGGGACATGCCCCCCAAAAACCATTTCATCAAAATTTGCTTTCCAAAAGCTAAATGTGACTCCTTCTCCTCTGAGCATTGTAGTTCGCACACAGAGCGTTTGACGTCCACACATGGGGTATTACCATACTCAGAAGAGATGGGGTTACAAATTTTGGGTGTCATTTTTCCTATTACCCCTTGTAAAAATTTAAAATATGGGGGGAAAACCAGCATTTTAGTGGGAAAAAAAATTCATTTACACATACAACTTTAACAGAAAGTCGTCAAACACCTGTGGGGTGTTAAAGCTCACTGTACCACTTGAGGGGTGTAGATTCCAAAATAGTAAGCTATGTGTTTTTTTTTGTTTTTTTTTTGCTGTTATGGAACGATAGGGGCTTCTTAAATGCGACATGCCCCATAAAAACCATTTCAGCAAAATTCACTCTCCAAAATCCCAATGTCGCTCCTTCCCTTTTGAGCCCTCTAGTGCACCTACAGAACACTTGACATACACATATGAGGTATTTCCTTACTTGAGAGAAATTGGGTTACACATTTTGGGTGGCATTTTCTCCTTCTAGCCTTTATAAAAATGCAAATACTGGGTCTACAGGCACATGTTATTGTAAAAAATAGAGATTTAGAATGTTCTCCTTCACTTTGCTGCTATTCCCTTGAGAAAGTCCAGGCTGACGAAACGTACGTTGGGGCGGTGGTGACAGGTCTCCATTATGGGTAAGTGAGTACCAGCTTTGTTAGTGTTATTACTTTCATGCACTGTTAGTGTCCATTCCAGCTATCCTAAGTGGGTAGCTGGACATTATATTAGTAAAGGTTATATACCCCTTTTCTTGTCCTATTGGACATTATTATTGGACACCCATTACTGCTGCTGTAGATCTCACTGTTTATATACTTCATATGAGCTTGATTATACTAATCATACCTGTCTTACCACCTTCTTTTCGGATTGATTATCTGTTTACAATCATTGACCTTGTATAATGTTAATATTTAGTAGTCATATTTGTGATTTTAAAGAGTATTAATAAAATTATTTTAGTTTTATCAGTAGTCATGGCTCTAGTGTTTCTCTATAAGTATATAAAATTTATTTTCAGAGCTATACTGTAGCATTGGTTTATAGACCCGCAGCGAGTTTTAGATATGGTTTATACACCAGTAGTTTCAATGTACATTATACTACAACGCTGCTATTTCTTGTTGCTAATTATTCCTGTGAAATACCTAAAGAGTTAACAAACCTTTTGAATGTCATTTTGAATACTTTGAGGGGTGCAGTTTTTATAATAGGGTCATTTATGGGATATTTCTAATATGAAGACCCCTCAAATACACTTCAAAACAGAACTGTTCCCTGAAAAATTCTGATTTTGAAAATTTTGTGAAAAATAGGAAAATTACTGCTGAACTTTGAAGCCCTCTGATGTCTTCCAAAAGTAAAAACCTGTCAACTTTATGATGCAAATATAAAGTAGACATATTGTATATGTGAATCAATATATAATTTATTTGGAATATCCATTTTCCTTACAAGCAGAGAGTTTCAAATTCAGAAAAATGCTAAATTTGTTAATTTTTCATAAAATTTAGCAATTTTTAACCAAGAAATGATGCAAGCATTGACAAAAATTTACAACTAAGATAAAGTAGAATATGTCATGAAAAAATAAACTCGGAATCAAATTCATAAGTAAAAGAATCCCAGAGTTATTAATGCTTAAAGTGACAGTGGCCAGATTTGCAAAAAATTCTCTGGTCCATAAGGCCAAAATGACCCCGGTCAGCCCCGCCATTCTGCAAGTGTTCCCCCATACAGCATAGTCAGCCCCACCATTCTGCAAGTGTTCCCCCATACAGCGGAAGCCCCGCCATTCTGCAAGTGTTCCCCTGTACAGCAGAGTCAGCCCCACCATTCTGCAAGTTTTCCCCCATACAGTGGAGTCAGCCCCGCCAATCTGCAAGGGTTCCCTGTACAGAGGAGTCAGCCCCACCATTCTGCAAGTGTTCCCCCATACAGCAGAGTCAGCCCCACCATTCTGCAAGTGTTCCCCCGTACAGTGGTGAGTCAAGCTCTGGCGGTGATAGTACTTGGACCTTGTGAGAACCCTAGCCAGAGTGGGAAACCTTTCAGTCTCTAATCTCTAGTCAGTATTATTCAAGTGGATGAAAAGCACCATAAGTCCTAGCAAGGCAACAGGGCTCCCAAGGGTTACACTGCATCCCTTGTACTCTTCATACTGTGTGTTGTACTATCTACACCTGCTCAGTAAAAGACAGTTATCCGTAACCCGACGTCAGTGTGTTTCTTACTTCCATTGTCTGGCCCCGGAGAAGCTGATAAGAATTCCTTGCACCCCTGTGGCACCACATTACCATTGTCTTTTATTTATAACTCTTTTTTCTTCTTTCATTGCAGAGATATCAAGCCAGATAATATCATGCTGGATAGAGATGGACACATCCGCATCATAGACCTCGGAGTTGCCCAAGATGGCGTCAATTCTTCCAACAAGATCAAAGGAGTGACGGGCACGTTACCATACATGGCCCCAGAGGTGCTCCAGAGGAAGATGTACTATGCAGCAGTTGACTGGTGGAGCCTGGGGATTGTTGTATCCCGGATGTCAGCAGGACGTTCCCCATTTTACTTTGGCTGCAACAGAGAAATGGCTCGCGATTCCATCACCAGAGAGAAGCCTAATATTCCATCTTGGCTCCCTGCTGACCTGAAGCATCTGATCAAGAAACTGCTGCGTAAGAATCCTGAGAAGCGGCTGGGTGTGAACAGGAACATCAGAGACCATCCATTCTTCACCACCATCAACTGGGAGGAACTGGAGCAGAAGAGAGCACAGCCGCCATTTACACCATTCAAGCCAGCTCTGAAGAAGGGAGACCTGCCGTGGCCAGAGGAAGAGACAGCCCTTCACCCCTTGGAAGGATTCTCTTTCATTGCTCCAAGCTGGGCCTGTTAACATCAGCCCATGGCCATGGCCCAGAGCTCTGTGCCCCCTGACCCGTGCCTCTGCTGCTGTATTAGACCTCGGCTTGTCTATAACATCCTCTCTATACCATCTGAACGCTGCAGATTTCCATCAAGTTGTTACCCTGGATCTTAGCTCCACATCCTCCACAGCCTCTGAAGACCCTCTGTACCCCAGAAGCGGCCTGTGCTTGTAACATCTCAGCACAGACCTGGTAAGTATCTCACATCATCACACATACATTGGGATCACACACACATACAGGTAGATAGAAATATACACACAGGTACATACATAGATAGTATAGACACATACACACAGACACACACAACAGATAGCGGTAGATATCGGCTTTGATCCTGGGACTTGTTCCGATCGCCATATTTGGGGTCAGGAAGGAATTTTTCTCCTTTGAGGACAATTGGCTCATTCTTTAAGGGGGTTTTTGCCTTCCTTGGGATCATTCCAGCCATAAATAGGTAACATAACATAATGTACAAAAAATAAGTGAATAATAATAATAAAAAAAGTATTATATATGAATATATAAAAAAAAAAATACATAATAGTTTACCATACTAGATAGGTCATGTACTGGCTTTTGATCCTGGGACTTGTTCCGATTGCCATATTTGGGGTCAGGAAGGAATTTTCCCCCCTTACATAAGGATAATTGGCTCTTTCCTCAAGGGGGTTTTCGCCTTCCTTTGGATCAACACAGTATATAAAAAAGCTTTGCTTTTACATTTATACATTACACATAGCAAAATAAAACATAACACACATTTCTAAAATTTGCAGAATCCCAGTATCCCCTTCCTGTAACTATATAAACGAAATAAAATGTCCTTTTCCCCCTTTACATCATTGTGTCTGTGTCTTTATTTCCATTGTTTGATCATGTATTGTTCTAATAAATACAGTGAAACCTCTTTGAGAAGACCACCCAAATTTCTTCTGGTCTTCTATTGCAGTGGTGTCCTAAAAACAAGACCACTATGGGGGTGGTCTTTTCAAAGAGGTGGTACAAAGCTTCATTTGCACTAAATGTATTATATTGTTGCAGAATGTTTGATACTTTTGAACATATTTAATGGAATTGGGTAGTGCAAACATTTGACAACTTTTTGTTGAATAGAATAAAAGTGTTTAAAAAACCATGGCACTTAAACCATGTCTTCTTTTGTTAGGCCAAACATGTATAACTGATGGTGTAAATTAGTAAAAAGAAAAAAATGGCACAATATGCTGGATAAATATGTATACAAAGTCAAAGACAGAAAAAAATTGTGCAAAATGTGCCTAAGAACTGACACCCGATGCTTGATAAATCCTCCCCAAGGCGCCCACAATGTAAAAAAAATTATCTTCCCCTATAAACGGGTATAGATGGAGGCAGGGGCGTACCTAGAGCATTTGGCACCCGGGGCGGACCCTTTGTTTCAGCCCCTCCCCCCCCACACACACACACGCACCCCCCTTAATTACACCCCCTCCCCTCCCCCAGGGGCAGACTGACAACACTCGGGGCCCCTGGACCAAAAAAAAGGCAAGGGCCCCTGCTAGGCTCTGCAGCTCGTCAATCTTCTGCCACGCTACTATTCCACCCAAATCCCACACACAATAAATTAAAATTTATATATGTAAGAAACACTTTAACATAGGTAAATTTCCATGACCAATAATACTGGTATACAAGGAGTAAATATATACCACCACACAATAACTGGATAATACCGCCATACTGTACTGAATAAAACCACTATATACAGACCAGTATACTATACAGGATCTGTATGCAATATTAGTGATTATATACAGGACCATATGGCGGTAGATATCATCTGTACACAGGATATGTATACCGTATAAGTGATTACAGTTACATTTTGGGACTCACAATTACGTCTTTTCTGATCAGCGGCGTCCTCTTTCCTCTTCTTCTCCGTCCGGATAAGACCGCCATGTGAATCTCTTAACATCTGCAGGAAAAACATGTCAGACTAATTTTTTCAGTGCCCTCCCCTCCTCTACACAATCTTCCCATCTATAGGCCCACAAACTGTAATAATGCCCTCCTTCGTGTCCTGCACAGTAAATGGGCAGGTAGGTAGGTAGCCAGGTAACCCCCCCTTTCCCATAGGTATATGCAGAGTTACACCCCCCCATCTTTCCCATAGGTATATGCAGAGTTACACCCCCTCTCTTTCCCATAGGTATATGCAGAGCTACGCTACACCCCCCTCTTTCCCATAGGTATATGCAGAGTTACACCCCCCCCTCTTTCCCATAGGTATATGCAGAGATACACCCCCACCCCCTCTTTCCCATAGGTATATGCAGAGCTACCCCCCCTTTTTCCCATAGTATATGCAGAGTTACACCCCCCCTCTTTCCCATAGGTATATGCAGGGTTACCCCCCCTCTTTCCCATAGGTATATGAAGAGCTACCCCCCCCCCTTTCCCATATGTATATGTGGAGCTACACCCCCCCTTCCCCATAGGTATATACTGAGCTACACCCCCCTCTTTCCCATAGGTAAATGCAGAGCTACACCCCACCCTCTTTCCCATAGTTATATGCAGAGCTACACCCCACCCTCCTTTCCATAGGTATATGCAGAGCTACACCCCACCCTTCCCCATAGGTATATGCAGAGCTACACCCACCCCTCTCCCTCCCTTTCCCATAGGTATATGCAGAGCTGCCCCCCTCTCCCTCCCTTCCCTATAGGTATATGCAGAGCACCCCCCTTTCCCCCCCTTCACTATAGGTATATGCAGAGCATCACCCACCCTCTCCCTCCCTTCCCTATAAGTATATGCAGAGAACCCCCCTCTCCCCCCCTTCCCTATAAGTATATGCAGAGCACCCCCCTCTCCCCCCTTCCCTATGAGTATATGCAGAGCACCCCCCCCTCTCCCCCCTTCCCTATAAGTATATGCAGAGCTCCCCCCCTCCCCCCTTCCCTATAAGTATATGCAGAGCACCCCCCCCCTCTCCCCCCTTCCCTATAGGTATAGGCAGGGTTAAAAAAATAAAATAAAAAAAAGATGCTCACCTGATATACCACACAGCGATCTCCTCAGCTGCAGGGCCTGCGTCTTCTCCCCTCCGCAGTACAGGCGCCAATGAGTACTCAGGCAAAAATTAACTTATCCTCTATTCACAGGATAGGGGATAAGTAGCTGATCGCAGGGTCTGACCTCTGGGGCCCCCCGCTATTTCCAGGACGGGACCCCGTCACTCTCAGTGAGGAGGATGTGTCGTCTACGGGTAGATGGCATGCGCTCCATTTATTTCTATGGGAGCGCCGATGATGTCGTTTTGTCGCTCCCATAAAAATGAATAGAACGAGTGCCGGCTGCATCACGCACTCCTCACTGAGTGCCGGGTCCTGTCCCGGTGGTCGTGGGTGGGGGGCTGGACCCAGCAGTTGAACCCTCTGCGATCAGCTAATTATCCCACATCCTGTGAATAGAGGATAAGTTAAAGGGGTACTCCCGTGGAAAACTTTTTTTTTTAAATCAACTGGTGCCAGAAAGTTAAACAGATTTGTAAATTACTTCTATTAAAAAATCTTAACCCTTCCAATACATTTTATGGGCTATATACTACAGAGGAAATGCTTTTCTTTTTGGATTTCTCTGATGTCACAACCACAGTGCTCTCTGCTGACATCTGCTGTCCATTTTAGGAACTGTCCAGAGCAGCATATGTTTGCTATGTGGATTTTCTCCTGCTCTGGACAGTTCCAAAAATGGACAGCAGAGGTCAGCAGAGAGCACTGTGTTCGTGACATCAGAGAAATGCAAAAAGAAAAGCATTTCCTCTGTAGTATATAGCCCCTAAAAAGTACTGGAAGGATTAAGATTTTTAAATAGAAGTAATCTACAAAACTGTTTAACTTTCTGGCACCAGTTGATTTAAAAAAAAAAAAAAAGTTTTCCACGGGAGTACCCCTTCAACTTTCGCCAGAAATCTCTTTTAATAGTAAAACGTTTTGTGTATGGTAATTTTTTGGCACTTTGTTCAGGTCAGTATCAGTCAGTGTAACTCACTCAGGACGAAGGGCGTACCTGTACGGCCTACGCACGGTCCCGGTGTTTAAAATGGTGCATCACATCGGATCGGTCCCGGCTGCTAACCATAGCCGGGTCCCTGGGATAATGCATGCGGCACCGATCGCTGTGCCACGCGCTATTAACCCTTCAGACGCGGCGATCAAAGTTGATTGCCGCATCTGAAAACGAAAGTAAACGCTTCCCAGCAGCTCAGTCGGGCTGATCGGGACATAGCGATAAAATCACGATGTCCCGATCAGCTAGGACGCGAGCGTAGACCCCCTTACCTTGCTCCGTCACGTCCGATCGGCATTTGATTGCTCCAAGCCTGAGCTACAGGCTTGAGCAATCGAGACCCTATCTCGCTGATCCATGCAAAGCTATGGCTTTGCAGGGATCAGGGTAAGAGATCAGTGTGTGCAGTGTTATAGCTCCCTATGCGGAAATGTCCCCATGCGGAAATGTCCGAACTATAAAAATATATCATTAATTAAACCACACGGTCAATGGCGTACGCGCAAAAAAATTCCAAAGTCCAACATAGCGTATTTTGGGTCACTTTTTATATCATGAAAAAATTAATATAAAGCGATCAAAAAGTCTGATCAATACAAAAATGGTACCGATAAAAACTTCATACTGGCCCATACATGGAAAATGTAAAAAGTTCTAGGGGTTAGAAGATGAGAATTATTAACATACACATTTCGTGCATGTAGTTATGATTTTTTTCCGAAGTACAACAAAATCGAACCTATATAAGTAGGATATCATTTTAACCGTATGGACCTACAGAATAGAGATAAGGCGTTATTGTTACCAAAAAATGCACTGCGTAGAAACGGAAGCCCCCAAAATCTACAAAATTAAATTTTTTCTTCAATTTTGTCGCACAATGAATTTTTTTCCCATTTTGCCGTGGATTGTTTGGTAAATGATGAATGTCACTGCAAAGTAGAATTGGTGGCGCATAAAATAAGCCATCATATTGAATTTTATGTGCAAAATTTAAAGCGTTATGATTTTTTGAAGGTGATGAGGAAAAAATGAGATTGCAAAAACGGAAAAAACCTGCACCCTTAAAGGGGTACTCCGCCCCTAGACATCTTATCCCCTATCCAAAGGATAGGGGATAAGATGTCAGATCGTCGCGGGCCCGTTGCTGAGGACCCCCGGGATCACCGCTGCGGCAACCCGCTGTCATTACTGCACAGAGCGAGTTCGCTCTGTGCGTAATGACGGGCGATACAGGGGACGGAGCAGTGTGACATCATGGCTCTGCCCCTCGTGACATCACGGCCCGCCCCTTAATACAAGTCTATGGCAGGGGCGTGACAACCGCCACGCCCCCTCCCGTAGACCCGTATTGAGGGGGGCGGGCCGTGACGTCACGAGGGGCGGGGCCGTGACGTAAAGATGCTCCGGCCCCTGTACTGCCCATCATCACGTACAGAGCAAACTCGCTCTGTGCAGTAATGACAGCGGTGTGCCGCAGCGGTGATCCCGGGGGTCCCCAGCAGCGGGACCACGGTGATCTGACATCTTATCCCCTATCCTTTGGATAGGGGATAAGATGTCTAGGGGCGGAGTACCCCTTTAAGGGGTTAAAACAGGTATTTTTCAAGCAAAAACTGCTGGAAAAAAAGCAGTCAAAAATTTCAGCCATGTTTGCGGTAATATATATATATACAGTGCACTGTAGAAGCCGACAGGACTGTACGGCTCCCCGCAACCAAGCAGGTATGCACATGGAGACTATCGCTAGACGCCTAACTGGATTGACCATATTCAAGGCGCTCCAGGGTCTGCTATCTGTCTATTTATGACTCTGGATATCAATTTTAAGTAATATCAAGAGGCGGTACTGTATCACTGCCTGCTTGTGATGAGTGTTTTGTTCCCTGCTATATGTAGACGTGGCTTATGACTGTACCACTTATAAGCAGGGCTCAACTGGTATATTAAATAGCACCCAACCTGTCCCTGAGGAGGTCATGGATGGTGACCGAAACGCGTCGGACATTAAGGGAAATAACTGATGATGCTAAAATTACAATACTAAACACTCGTGGTCATTTAACAGTGTGTAATTATTGCGTCCTTATGGTGGGGAGATATTATCAGATCTACCCCACACTGTACATTCACATATATTTATATATTTTTTTAAGATTACTTGATTAAAAGTTAAGTCTTAGTCACTCCTCTCCCCCCCCCCTCTTTGAGTATGGAGATACCCCATAAGTGGACCTGAAGTGCACTACGGGCGAACTACAATGCTCAGAAGAGGAGGAGCACCATTGAGCTTTTGGAAAGAGAATTCGTTTGGAATGGTAGTCAGGGGCCATGTGCATTTTCAAAGCCCCCCGTGGTGCCAGAACAGTGGACCCCCCACATGTGACCCTATTTTGGAAACTACACCCCTCACAGAATTTAATAAGTGGTGCAGTGAGCATTTACACCCCACTGGCGTTTGACAGATCTTTGGAACAGTGGGCTGTGCAAATGGAAAATTAAATTTTTCATTTTCAAGGATGACTGTGGGGCGTAAATGTTCACTGTACCCCTTATTACATTACATGAGGGGTGTAGTTTCCAAAATGGGGTCACATATGGGGGGGGTCCATTGTTCTGGTACCAAGGGGGCTTTGTAAACACAAGTGGCCTTCAATTTCGGATACATTTTCTCTTCAAAATCCCAATGGCGCTCCTTCTCTTCTGAGCATTGAAGTGCACCCATAGAGCACTTTACATCCACATATGGGGTATGCTCTTACTCAGAAGAAATTGGGTTACAAATCTTGGGGGGCTTTTTTTTATTTTCCCTTGTGAAAATGAAAAATTTAGGGTGACAACAGCATTTAAGTGAAAAAATGTTTTTTTTTTTTCATTTTCCCATGCAACTTTAAAGAAATTTTTTCAGCAGCTAATAAGTACAGGAAGGATTAAGATTTTTTAATAGAAGTAATTTACAAATCTGTTTAACTTCCTGGCACCAGTTGATAAAAAAAAAAAAAAAAAGTTTTTCACCGGAGTACCCCTTTAAGAAATTGTGCCTAGCAGGACTATGCTAAGACTGTTCCATTTCCAAGTTCAGCAACGTAACCATTAAGCTTTGTGCCTGACCATCAGGTCAAGAGACTCCTAGCCAGTAGGAGATTCGTAAGTTTTGGGCCCGGCTGATTGTGGCAGTCGTGAAACATAGTGTGGTATCCCGGTACCGTATTTCATACTGTACCTTTGTAGAGGTCCCCATAGTCAGAGTCCCTAGGAAAGTCGGGGTCCCTCTTCTATAGTTCTCCCCTCGTCACCCCTTAGTTAGTTCATATGTATATATTCAAATGCCTACCTGTTCAACGTAGCAGGACCTGCGGGTCATGTGATTAGGGTCAGAACTCTATGGTTTTGCTAAAGGACCTTTGGTGGTTCTCATGACGTGTTCACCCACAATGCAATGTAACGGTGAGTGACAGTTGTTATGGCCCAATCCAAAACGGCCAGCCCCTGCCCATATAAGGGAGCTGCGCCATCTTGATCGCTCTCTTGGGTTGCTGATTCTGGATGAGGTAGGACCTCCGCAGCTTACAAGACAATTTACTAGGCCAAAGCCTTGCGGCCTCGGCCTCTAACATAGCGGATATACTAAGCAATTCCCCGCTACTCCCCGCAAGATCACTGGAGCTAAACGCTCCCTTAAATCCAGCAGATCTATGCTACCAAATCTCTGAGAAGCTAAATTGAGCTTATCTGATCCCAACCAACTGTCAATCGCTACTCAGCTATATCTATAGAGACTCTGTTATCTGGACTGTTACTATTGCTGCATGTACAGAAATTCTTCAGTAAAAATTCCTGCAAGTTTTCAGTTAACAGTGGTTGTGGACAATCCTTTATTCTACATTCACCTATTGCTTTTGGGAAGGGTGGCAATAGGCCTATCAAGATTACAGAATTTAACCATCACCCTGGCGTCACGAGTGACAAGGGTTAACAGCGCCCTTTATTATTCTGAACAGCAACACCCTAACTACCCTACACCCCACAAGGCTTTATCCCCCAAGGTTACCACAAAAGACTCCTAGTGTAGGTGGACTGCAGATCCTTACATGCCAGTTTTGTGTACATATCCCTATCTTCATGAGACTTTCTAGCTAAAAATTGCACTTATCAGGTGTATGCGCCTGAACCTTGTTGGAGTGTTAATAAATATGTCAGCTTGTATAATAAAAATGTATATGGTCCTTGTACACAGAAAATATAGCTTTGTGTCTGTGTACATAAAAAGTAGGTAAAGGTTGTACACGAAAAAAATGTCCGCTAGATGCACGTGTACACTAAAAAACAAAAAACTTAAATAATTCTTGTATACATGTACATACAAATGTATAAAAACACTAAAAAGGTGTTTTAGTAGTTACTAAATAGGTCACTCTCCCGGACCCTCCGAGAGTAGCATTCCAGTCGCCAATCGCTAGCACCTGTCTCAACAAAAATAACAGGGTAGGGGGGGCGTGGCTGGCCATGCAAGGAGAAGGTCACTAGCCTGCTGAGCTCCGTATCCACGGCCCAGAAAACAGGGGAAATCTTTATTCCACATGCGACCCAAGAGAACTGGACACAGCCAAAGGTCGAGGGGACCGACCCTGAAGCTACCAGTCCCCATTTCTAATTTCTTCAGCCCCTTGCAGAGCCTGGAGGATTCCATGGGGCCGATGACAGTGCTCTCCAAGATGGCGCCGGCACCCGCACCTAAGGCCACGCTTAACCACTCCCCGCCAGTGACGAGGAGAAGCGCAGCCAGCTCGGCCGGAGCTGCAGCGCAGTACGGGAGGCTAAAGGAGCTGACCGACCTACCTGTCCGAAGCCCGGCGACACAGAAGAGGGGTCCGGAAGGCGAGCACACCACAGCGGGTGTTTCGACGGAGGTCCGGGGGACCCGGACTCTGGACGCGGCCCCCGCTCCGGGACTTCCCCAGCACGCAGGGGCTACGGGCGCTGCGCCGCGGCTTTCCCCCTCAGACTGCAAAGAGGGACGGATGGAGAGCGGCACGAACCCTTCCTGGAGCGCGCCACCACAGCTGCCTGCGGGACTGCACTCTTCCGCAGGGGTTCCGACAGGCCCAACACAGATACCGCTGGCTGCCGGCTTGAGGAGAGAGCTGACGGACAATGAACCTGAGGCGCACAGCACCGCTGATGGCGAGGTAGGACCAGGGGAGATACCAGTGCTCAGCACCCATCATATGCTTCCCCTCCCTGCACCCCTGGTTCCCCTGAGGATGGAGCAATTTCACCTTCCGAGAGTGTCCCCTCCATTTTTCGCAGCCCCAGGGACTCACAGAGTTCCCAGCTATCCCTCTCTGCTGCAGGAAGAGGACCAATATTGCGGCCCGACTACATGGACCCTGGACTTTTCACCACAGTGTCAGCAACGGGGGCTACTTGGGGTGATGAAGCCCATGCTCCTTTGCCCACTCCTGCTAAGGGACTGCCTGTGAGCCTCCCACCTGTTATACGCCCTGTTGTTCAACCACAGTTTCTTCAGGGCTCTGCCCTATCACATGGACATGGGGATCCTCTATCCACGTCATTACCCCCCCCCCCCCAGCTCAGGCCGTCGCCTTGCTAAAGGGGCACCCAGAACTCCAAGCACTTCTAGCGCTTCTGCCGACCAAAAGTGATATGTCTGCGATGGCTCTGGACTTAAAGCATGCCTGGCGCCAGGATTTGCAACCTGTCCTGCAAGATGTGTCGGACCTACAGGGAAAGGTGAAGGCCCTTGAGGACTTTCGGGCCACGGCGCTTGATACCATGAGAGACCTATAGACCTCCCTAACTGCTCAGGCTTCTACACAGTGTGCGTTGGCAGACCACCTGGACGATGTGGAAAATAGAAGTCGGTGAAACAATATTCGTATCCGGGCCTCCCTGAGGCCACGAGGAGCCAGGACCTATTCCACACTGTCACAGGGATATTCAATCTACTGCTGAGACGCCCACCAGACACCCACATCGAGCTTGATAGGGTCCACAGGGCGCTCAGAGCACCGAGCACGGACTCCTCTCGTCCACGCGATGTCATTTGCAGAGTCCATAAGTATACTCTGAAGGAACAGATCATGCTCAAAGCAAGGCAACGCGGAGATGTGGACTTTGATGGTGCAATCCTACAGTTATACCCGGACTTATCCAGACGCACCCTGCGACAAAGGGCCCTCCTCCGGCCTCTTCTGAGAGAACTCCAGAATCGGAATTTGTTCTACAGATGGGGCTTCCCGTTTGCCCTGCATGTCACTGCTGGGGATGTGAACGCTTCCCTGCGAGAGCCGAGAGACTTGCCGCTTTTCCTGTCATCGCTGGGCTTGCCGCCCTTGTCTCTGCCGGAGTGGGACATCTTCCTGAAGGACCCGTATGCTGCACCCCCGGGCATTCGTCTCTCTCACAGACTACCAGCTAGGCGACCCAACCCGGGCTGGCCGCTACCGCAACGCCACAGGAGAACAAGGCGTAACTCCTCCGGACCCACTGCTGATGACTGAGTGGAGCAGCTTACCCCTTTTTTTTTTGTGGAACGCAGTTTTTCTATTGTTGACCTGTCTCCCTCACACATGAAGAGTGGTGCATCGCACCTGACTTTCCCCCTCTCTTTAGAAACCTCCTCACACTGCAGGCATAGCCTTACCCCAACTAGGGCTGGTGTGGGTTTACTACACCTGATAGGCAGACGAAATTTTTTCTGCAACTAGTACTACCTTGCAGGCACTTGAGCTTGCTTTTTTGTTTTTTTCTTTGTTGTTTTAGTGTTTTGTTTCCCTGTTTCTGATCCCTGTTTTTTCTCTTTTCCAGTAGGACTGGTTGTTCACTCCCCGCCGGGCCCCTGTTGCTGTGTCATCTCGATCTACGCTGTCCAGCTATCGCCCAGAGTGCTTAATGGCAGAGGTGAAGTTGGTCACCCTGAATGTTCAGGGATTCAATGTTCCGGAGAAGAGGTCACAAATTCTCTACCATATGCTCAAGCTCAAGGTCAGACTTATATGTTTACAGGAGACCCACTTTAAAACAGGTCATGTCCCAGATAGACTCAGCAGGTACTTCACCACCTGGTTCCATAGCTCCAACCCGGATTCCCGCTCGAAGGGGGTATCTATTGGTATACACCGATCCCTACCATTTAGTGTACAGGCTGTCCGGGTGGATCAGAACGCTCGATATCTCTTTGTTCGGGCAACATATTGAACCAGGTGGTGATGGTAGCGACGGTCTATGCCCCTAACAGCGGTCAGGTGGCCTTTCTGGCAAAGACTCTGGAGGAACTGTCTTCATTTGCCCAGGGTATGGTGTTGCTGGGTGGGGACTTTAATGTTGCGGTTCACCCACTGCTGGATGCGTCCGCGGGCCACTCAGCAATCTCCTTTCGCCAACTGAGCAGACTTAAAAAATTATTGCACTCCCTCCAGCTGTGCGACGTGTGGCGCCTCCAGCATCCGGGTGATCGGGACTACACCCACTTTTCATCCCCACATGGATCATATAGCAGGCTGGACTATGTGTTCCTGTCACACTACCAGCTACCCAGATTGTCATCCTCGCAGATCGGAAGCCTCTTTCTTTCCGATCACGCCCCGGTTTACTGTACAGTGATGATCCCTTCCTTGAACACCCCACGGTTTTCATGGCTTTTGAACAAGTCCCTCCTCCTGGACACCCTTTGCCTGTCGGATCTGAGGATGGCGATCCCGCACTTTCAGTCCGATCACGCAAATGACCAGACCTCCTTGCCCCACCAATGGGAAGCTCTTAAGTGTGTGTTGCGTGGTATTTTGATCAGCCATAGCTCTCGCCTTAAGAGAGAAAATGCAGCCAAACTGAAGCGCCTTCTTGAGACGCTCCGTGATTTGGAGGCCTTGCACAAACGAACTCTCTTGGAGTCTACGTTGAGGGAACTCATCAAAATTCGTCATGAAATCCGCTCCCTTCTGAACGACTCTTTCAGACAGTACAGCCAGAGATGCGCAAAGGCCTTTTATGAATGGGGCAAAAAACCGGGCAGACAATTGGCCAGAGCTCTCAAAGAGAGAGAAGGTCGGCTTTATTTGTCCCGTCCATAAATACTCCGTGTGGTGGAAAATCGTACCTTCTTCTGACATATTGACGGCCTTTGAAAAATATTGCTATGATCTCTACAACCTTCCCACCCAGCCGTCCCCCCCCCCCCCCACATCCACTGTCGTCTCCCTCTCTGGCTGACTACATACGGCGGACGGCTCTCCCGCGTCTGTCGGAGGAGGACATAGCTGCCTTGGAGGCCCCGTTCTCCGAGGAGGAGATTGCACAAGCGATCTCTAACCTGCCCTTGGGCAAAAGCCCGGGACCGGATGGGTACACGTCCAAATTCTTTAAAACACTGAAAGATAGCCTGCTCCCTGTCCTCGGTAGGACGTTTAATAGTATCACCCCGAACCTGGGATTTCCCACCGATTCACTCAGTGCCTATATAACGGTCATCCCTAAAGAAGGACGGGACCCAAACCTCTGCGCTAGCTACCGCCCTATATCTCTGCTGAACAGAGATCTCAAACTGTTCGCCAAATTGCTGGCGGATCGTTTGGCTTTGGTCCTTGCCCCCCTAGTCCACCCTGATCAGACCGGATTTATATGCTCCCGAGAGGCACATGATAACACGGTACGTGCCTTCTCGATAATCCATAGGGCTACTGCTCATAAGAAACCGCTGTTACTCCTTTCTCTCGACGCGGAGAAGGCTTTTGACAGGGTGGACTGGGGATTCATGAGAGCAACGCTGGAACAGATAGGCCTAGGCCCTTCTATGCTAGGGCGAGTGACAGCCTTGTACAGAGACCCTCAGGCCCGGGTGAGAATCAATGGGTCCTTATCAACTCAGATACCCATCCGGAATGGGACGCGCCAGGGGTGCCCGCTTTCCCCCCTTCTGTACGTTCTGTGCATGGAGCATTTACTGAATGCTCTCAGATCTGATCCGAACATTAAGGGGTTTACCCTTGGGGGAGGCGGACATCTCTGCTCTGCGTTTGCAGACGACCTCCTCCTCTACCTATCTTCCCCGTGCTCCTTCTTACCTGCAGCCCTGCTCGTCCTGAGGGAATACTCCCACTACAGAAACCACAGGATCAATATGTCCAAGAGTGTGGCCCTGCCATTAGCCCTCCCGGTGGATAGTGTATTACGGTTAAAGAGGGATCACCCCTTTCACTGGGCTACCGGGTCCTTTAAATATCTAGGCATCCATATCCCGATAGACCTGTCAGACACCTTCGCCCTGAATTTCCAACCGTTGTCGGTGACTCTTGCTAAGGACTTAAATAGATGGACATCTGGCGCTTTCTCCTGGCTGGGCCGCGCCAATATTGTTAAAATGAACTTTCTTCCGAGGCTGTTGTATCTTTTCCAGACGATCCCGATAGCTCTCCTATTTTCGCAAACTTGACAAAATGATTCGCTCATTTATATGGGCGCGACGGTCGTCTAGGATCTCTGGCCGGGTCTTGGTTAGGAGGAAGCAGGCAGGTGGTCTGGCAGTCCCTGACTGCCGGGCTTATTATGTAGCGGCTACCCTGGCCAGACTCCTGGATTTCTTCCACGGCCGTGTCTCTAAACAGTGGGTGGTGCTGGAATCGTATGGCGCAACTATGAATGTAGCCCTGTATCCTTGGCTACCCCCGACCATGTACTCGCAACGTGTGTTGGAGACACTGCCTTGGGTGTCTAGAGAGTTGATTGTTACCCATACCAGATACTTGCGTAGATCTCAGGTCTTTTCGGCTGATGGTCCGCTGACCCCGATCATTGGCAACCCTAGTTTTCCACCGGGTATGACTACTGACTCTTTCCTGGGTCTTTCCTCATCCCCAGCCCTACCCATACGTCGTTTTCTTAATGGGACACAGTTGAAGCCATACAATGACTTAGTCCCGTCACATCTTCAGACTTCCATCAGGCTGATGCAATACCTTCAGCTAAGACACTTCCTTGATACTGCTGGGCGTTCCTTGAGGTTGGACTGACCCCTTCTCCCTTTTGAAGAGCTGTGTGTTCCCCCCCCCCCCCCCCCCGGTGTATAAGGTGGTTTCTCGAGTTTATGGTCTCTTACAGGATGAGGCGACTCAGCATCCCCCCAAATTTGAATCATCCTGGGAGGAGGAACTACACACCACTGTTGCTCGCTCTGATTGGACGACGGCTTATGAAATGTGTCATCAGATCTCAATATCTTGCAGGGCACAGGAAACCAACTATAAGATCTTGTCTAGGTGGTATAGAGTACCGGCCCTATTCCACAAATTCTACCCTTCAGTATCGGACCTTTGCTGGCGCTGTGGTACTGATAGGGGGACCATGTCCCATATCTGGTGGTCCTGTCCTTCCCTCACGGCCTTTTGGATGACAGTAACTTCACGGATTACCCTAGTGACTGGTGTGACTAACCCTAATGACCCAAAGGGGCTGCTCCTGTCCATAATACTGACCTCCAGAAAGTCACCCTCTAGACTTTTGGCTAACATGATGCTTATGGCTGCTAGGTCAGTGATTCCCAAGAGATGGAAAGACTGTAATCCCCCAACTGTCACTGAGTGGTATAAGGAAATCCTGTTTGTTAGCCGTATGGAGGAACTGATGGCTGATTCCAATGGTCGCACCGCTAGATACACTGTGATTTGGGGCCCGTGGATTAGCTTTACTGGTACCCAGCTCTACAGGGAGGCCTAACGAGTTTGTCTAGGTTTCCCCTCCTCCCTCCCTCTCCCTCCCCCCCCCCTCAGTGTTTCGGACCTCTCCTCTGGAGTCATTATTGAAATGTTTCGAACCTACATGATTGCCTCGGGACACGGGGCCCCGGCGGTGACTGGGACACTGGTATCAAGTAAGTGACTTCCCAATTCTGCTTCTGGCGACCCCTCCCCTCTCCCCCCCCCCCTTATTTCTCTCTCCTTTTTTCTTCTCACTATTTGTCATGTTACTTTTCACCCACTCTTTCTCTTCCGCTGGAAACAGCTTAACCCGTCCCATTGTTACCTACCCGATTTTTGGTTTCTCTATTTTTATACTTGCTATGATTTGCCTTTCAATGCTTCCTAAACTCAGCATTGCTCTTTATTGATTGCTGACCAGCAGTAGCACTCTTACTTTGTTCTCACGTACTTATGAGAACAGTGGCTTTCTTTGCTACTTATTGCTCATGCATGGATGTCACTGCTAATATATTCATGGCTTGTATTTTGCATGTTTTCAATAAAAGTTTGTTCGAAATAAAAAAAAAATAAAAAAATAACAGGGTAAACTACCCTTAAGATATCAAGACTAACTTTTTAGTAGTACTTGCACACATAGTACCTAAATAGCTCACTTAAATGTACTACCTCAGTCTTCTTAAGTACATACACAAAAACAAAAATATGTCTCACACTCAAGAAACGCTTAGGAATTGTAGCCTATTGATATTCAATTCCTGCCACTGTTAGGTACACTCATATTTCTCTTCTCTTTATTACGTGTGTGAGATGCTCTACTTGGCCAGTAGATGCTCTTGCGAGCACGTATTTCTAAAGGTAACCTAGGTAAGGTTATACTGTTGTGTTCTAAGGGTAAGTAGCGTGTAGCTGATAGACCTTAGTAGCTAACCTTATTAGTAGAGAGCCTCAGGCAAGCCAATATGCCCTTTTTGTGTACTAACAGGTGACTCATCGTGGCAAAACAAAAGTAAATGTGGTGAGATTTCAAAAATGTTTTAGTCGGCTTGAAACTAAAGGTATAGAGAGCTGTACTAATGTCTAGTTAGCCTCATAAATGTATAGAGAGCTATAAAAATCTCTATGGTGCTAGAAACTAATGTCTAGATAGCTTCATAATGTCTAGATAGCTTCATAATGCTTAGATAGCTTCCTAATCCCTAGTCCCCAAAGTTAGAGTCCCTAGGACTGTCTGGGTTCGCTTTCCTCATTTAACCCTTAGTTACCCCTTAGTCACTTAATATTTGTAAATATTATCTATCTAAATAAGCCAGCCCCTGCCCATACAAGGGAGCTGCGCCATCTTGTCGCTCTCTTGGGTTGCTGACTCTGGAAGAGGTGGGACCTTCGCAGCTTCCAAGACAAATTACTAGGCCCAAAGCCTTGCGGCTTAGGCCTGCGCTAGTGACGGATAGCTCTTACAATTCCCCGCTATCTCCGCAAGATCTCCGGACCTAATCCAACCCCTAAATCCGGCGGATCTATGCAAATACAATCCTCAAAATCTAAAGGGAGCTTTCCGGTCCTAAGCATCTGTCAATCACTGCTGTGCTGTTTGTAAAGACTCTGTTATCTGGACTGTTACCGTTACTGCATATACAGAAAATCTTGGGAAGGGTGGCGATATGCCCAGCATCAAGACAGAATTTTACCCCTCACCCTGGCGTCACGAGTGACAAGGGTTAACAGCGCCCATTATGTATAGAAGTGCAACACCCCTAGTGCCCTACAACCCCCAGGCGTACCACATTAATATATATGTATATATTTAATAATTATATTTATCCTATAGTAATGTATAGTGCTTACCTTGTTCAGCGTCGCAGGACCTTCGGTCATGTGACCATGCTAGTAACCTCTATGGTATGTTGTAGGACCTAAGGAGGTCCTTGGGTCACTTGTTACCAAACAAATCTCTGTAATGGTGATTGACATCAGTATGGACCAATTAGCGTTAGTTCAGCCCCTGCCCATATAAGGGAGCTGCATCCAGTTATCGCTCTCTTGGGTTGCTGCTCTTGTGGATGCCGGACTAACAGGACGGTGCTACGCAACTTTCAAAGACACGCTAGGCCTCAAAACCTGCAGGCCTCAGCGGAATCAAAACCGTGAGTTCAAATCTAAATCCCGCAAATGCTAGCGTGACTACTGGACCGCAATTAACTCCTAAATCCAGTGGAGCAACGCAACATACTAAAAAGACCCTTAATGCTAAAGTCCCAACCTTTGTCAATCTCCAAGAAAAGCTGTTGTTATGCTCAGAGACTGTTGTATTATTGAAGCTTGCAGAAAACCTTCAGTAAAAGTTAATACTGTTTCAGAAACTCTCCGGTTGTGAACAATCTATTCTTCTTATCTACCTCTCTAATGCTCTTGAGAAGGGTGGCGGTAGGAAAAGCGTAATTGAGGAACCCACACCCTGGCGTCAGGAATAGCAAGGGTTAACAGGCACCCTTTAATTACTGCACAGCTACACTCCTCATACAATACACCTCCCAGGCTATCACAGGTGTCTCCAGCTGTTGGAAAACTCCCGGCATGCCTTGACAGTCAGTGGCTGTCCGGCAATACTGGGAGTTGTTGTTTTTCAACAGCTGGAGGCTCCGTTTTGGAAACACTGCCGTACAATGTTTTTTTTTATTGGTGGGGGGGGGGGATGGGGACTGTGTAGGGGTACTGTATGTGTATATGTAGTGTTTTACCCTTTACTATGTGTTAGTTTAGTGTAGTGTAGTGTTTTTAGGGTACATTCACACGGGCGGAGGTTTACAATGAGTTTCTCGCTGGGAGTTTGAGCTGCGGCAGAAAATTTTCTGCATCTCAAACTTGCAGAAGAACTCGTTGTAAACCCGCCCGTGGGAATGTCCCCCACACATGGGGGGGGGGGCGGGGGGCAAACCTCCAGCTGTTGCAAAACTACAACTCCCAGCATGCACTGACAGACCATACATGCTGGGAGTTGTATTTGTGCAAAATCTGGAGGCACATTGGTTGTGAAATACAGAGTTTGTTACTTAACTCAGTGTTTCGCAACCAGTGTGCCTCCAGCTGTTGCAAAACTAGAACTCCCAGCACGTACAGTCTCTCAGTGCATGCTGGGAGTTGTAGTTTTGCAACAGCCGGAGGCACACTGCTACAACTCCCAGCATGCCCTTTGGTAGTCTGTGCATGCTGGGAGTTGTAGTTGTGCAACAGCTGGCTGCACACTTTTTGATAGAAAAAAATGTGCCTCCAGCTGTTGCATAACTACAACCCCCAGCATGCACAGACTACCAAAGGGCATGTTGGGAGTTGTAGTTGGAACTCCAGCTGTTGCAAAACTACAACTCCCAGCATGCCCTTTGGCTGTGCATGCTGCGAGTTGTTGCTAAGCAACAGCAGGAGGTGAATAGGTCTCACCTCCTGCTGTATCCTGCCACCGGAACCACCGCCACTGCTGCTGCCGATCCTACTGCTCCTGTCGCCGCCACCGATCCCGAGGGGACCCCCGCCAGACCAGGGCAAGGTAGGAGACCCCCGCTGGCGCCGATCTCCGCCATCTTCGCCATACCGATCGCCACCTAGCAGGGATGTGATTGGTCGATCGTTCCGACCAATCAATCACATGATCGTGATGCGGCACCCATGCCACCTCACTCCTGCTGGGTAAGGGTGAATGGGGCTGTCTTGGAAAGCTCCATTCACCCATTTTTTCCGGGTCAACAGAAAAGCAGCAAATCGTTGGTCTGAATTTACCGACTATTTGGTCTCGGACCCCCGCCCAGGGGTTTGCACGGGGTGGCTGCTGATAGATATCAGCAGTCAACCCGGTCCAGTCCCCGCCCGGCGAGCGGCGGGGACCAGAATTCCCACGGGCGTATCCATATGCCCTCAGTCCTAAAGGAGTTTAAAACGGGGGCGTATGGATACGCCCGGCATCCTTAAGGGGTTAATTTTAGAAAAAAGGTACCTTACCAGCCACCCCTGTAAAAATCAGCTCAAATGTACATAGTGCACTCACTCCTGAGCCATGTTGTGCTCCCGCAGAGCATTTTACATCCACATATGGGGTATTTCCATACTCAGGAGAAATTATGTTACAAATTTTGGGGGTCTTTTTTTTCCCTTTTACTATTTGTGAAAATATGGGGCAACGCCAGCACGTTACTGTAAAAAATTAATTTTATTTACAATAACATGCTGGAGTAGACCCCAACTTTACCTTTTCATAAAGAGCAAAAGGAGAAAAAGCTCCCCAAAATTTGTTAGGCAATTTCTCCCGATTACGGAAATACCCCATATGTGGTCCTAAAATGTTGCCTTGAAATATGACAGGGCTCCGAAGTGAGAGAGCGCCATGCCTATCTGAGGCCTAAATTCAGGATTTGCATAGGAATGGACATAGGGGTATTCTACGCCAGTGATTTCCAAACAGGGTGCCTCCAGCTGTTGCAAAACTCCCAGCCTGCCAGGATAGTCAATGGCTGTCCGGCAATACTGGGAGTTGTTGTTTTGCAACAGCTGGAGGCTCTGTTTTGGAGACAGTGCCGTACCTGATGTTTTTCATTTTTATTGGGGGGGGGGGACGGGGGACTGGGGGGGGGGAGGGGGGACTGTGTAGGGGTATGTGTATATGTAGTGTTTTACTTTTTATTTTGTGTAGTGTAGTGTTTTTAGGGCACATTCACATGGGCAGGTTCACAGCGAGTGAAAATTTTAGGGAAAATTTGCTGCATCTCAAACTTGCAGCGTGAGACTCGCTGTAAACCCGCCCATGTGAATGTACCCTGTGCAAACCTGTTGCAAAACTACAACTCCCAGCATACCCTTTGGCTGTCCGTGCATGCTGGGAGTTGTAGTTTTGCAACATCTGGAGGGCCGCAGTTTGGGGATCACTGTGCAGTTTTCTTCAATCTGTGCTATTCCAGATGTTGCAAAACTACAACACCCAGCATGCCCAGACAGTCGTGGAATGCTGGGAGTTGTAGTTTTGTAACATCTGGCCCTTAAGATGTTGATGAACTACAACTTCCAGCATGCCTGGGCAGTCTGGGCATGCTTGGAGTTGAAGTTTTGCAACATCTGGAGGGCTACAGTTTAGACACCACTACTTAGCAGTCTCCTAACTGTTCTCCTCCAGTTGTTGCAAAACTACAACTCCCAGCATGCCCTTCGGCTGTCAGGGCATGCTGAAGTTGTAGTTTTGCAAGAACTGGAGGCACACTGGTTGGGAAACATTGTTTCCTAACTCAGTGTTACCCAACCCATGTGCCTCCAGCTGTTGCAAAACTTCAACTCCAAGCATGGCCAGACTGCCCAGGCATGCTGGGAGTTGTAGTTTGGCAACATCTGAAGGGCCAGATGTTACAGAACTACAACTCCCAGCATGCCTGGACTGTCTGGGCATGCTGAGAGTTGTAGTTTTGCAGCATCTGGAAGAGCATAGATTGGAGACCACTGCACAGTGGTCTCCAAACTGTGGCCCTCCAGATGTTGCAAAACTACAACTCCCAGCATGCCCAGACAGCCAAACTCCTAGAAGCAGCAGTGAATATAACTTTACGGTGATCTTCACTACTGCTTCCACTTGCCTGCCGCCGCTGTCTTCTATACTTGCCTGTTGCCGCAGCCTCCACGTGTGCCTGCCGCCGGTCCCCGATCCTTACTGCCGCACCGTCCCGACGGTCCCTGCGCAGGTATATGCCGCTGCCCCCCACTGCTCCGGGATCCTCTTCCTCCGCTCTGCCTGAATTCTAAGGGTGGACAGAGAAGGGGGTTCTGAACTTTAAACCCCCCCCCCCCCCAGTCAGCGATCACTGTGATCGCTGACCAGGACCATCCACAGATGGTCCTGGGGGGGCTTGCAGAAGTTGTCTTCCACTGGTAAGTTGTCTTCGCTGGAACCCGCGAGTGAGCCGGTAATTCCCGGCTCCCTGCAGGATTGCAGGTGTCTCACGTTGTTACTCTACTGATCCGTTGAAACCGTGGATCGCAGGATTCTGAATATAGACAGTGGATCTGCATATTTCTTTTTTTCACAGGCGGTGATACTGACTATAAGCTACCTGGGTCAATATGCTACATGCCTTATTCCACTGTCTCTATATAAGATTGTTATTATGCTTTCCTTTTTAGGTTTCTTTGGCATATACATTAATTGATTTTTATATATTTTGTGGTACCTATCTGGATAATAGAAAGATAGTTATATACTCCTCCCTGATGACGCCACTGTAAACGGTGGCAGAAACTCGTTGGTGGAAGTTCTATCATAATATCATGTTTTTGTTACGTACCTTATCCAGTGACTGCGCTGGCTGTGTATCTATCTTACATTTTAACAGTGATTGTGCAATAGGGATGTTGGCTGGGCTCAGCAATTATCCATAAAATAGCACTCTTCTCTGTTTAATTTTGCCATTTGGCTATTTCATGAATCAACACCTATAATAGTTTAATAATTTTAATTGCTACTAGTAAAAGTTATATTTTAAGCACATCCGGAGACTCTTATGTTCTCATTTTTTTGATACTTCCACTGGTAACAGCAGGACTTCTGCCAGTTAATCCGTGCAATGCTGCGCATCACCGGGTTAACTGCATGACATATAAAAATGTCATGATGCGCGAACTACCTGCACATCATGACATTTATATATGTCATTCTGCGGGAACGGGCTAATCAGACGAACTAGGCGGCCGCGAGGCCCTTTTTAGCGCGAGGCCTTAGGTGGCGGCCTAAATTGCCAAATTAGAGAGCCGCCCCAGGGGAAATGCTTTTATGCTGTCTTGTGGCAGGACTCATGTCTCATCAGAACACAACTGTAATTTTTACATATTTTCCTGAGACATAACTGCATGCCAGGTTTTGCAGCAATCTGACATTTTGGTCCTTCTGGCTCTAGGTGAGGTAGGCGCTGGCCTAAAGTGTCCATCTGATAAGGGCTACACTCACTCTGCACCCCCATATCACCCTCCATCTGTCTACCCATCCATATTACCCTGCATCTGTCTGCACCCATATAATCCTCTGCCATCTATTTGTACCCTCATATCTCCCTCCCCTGTCTGAACATCCATATCACCCTCCATTTGTCTGCACCCCCATATCACCCCCCAGTCTGCACCCTCATATCACCTTCCCCTGTCTGCACCCTCGAATCACCCTATAATTGTCTGCACCCTCATGTCACCCTTCCCTGTCTGCAGCCTCATATCACCTTCCCCTGTCTGCACCCTCATGTCACCCTCCAATGTCTGCACCCTCATGTCACCCTCCAATGTCTGCACCCTCATATCACCCCCCAGTCTGCACCCTCATATCACCTTCCCCTGTCTGCACCCTCGAATCACCCTATAATTGTCTGCACCCTCATGTCACCCTTCCCTGTCTGCAGCCTCATATCACCTTCCCCTGTCTGCACCCTCATGTCACCCTCCAATGTCTGCACCCTCATGTCACCCTCCAATGTCTGCACCCTCATATCACCCCCCAGTCTGCACCCTCATATCACCTTCCCCTGTCTGCACCCTCAAATCACCCTATAATTGTCTGCACCCTCATGTCACCCTCCCCTGTCTGCACCCTCATATCACCCTCCCCTGTCTGCACCCTCCTATCACCCTCCCCTGTCTGCACCCTCATGTCACCCTCCAATGTCTGCACCCTCATGTCACAATCCCCTGTCTGCACCCTCATGTCACCCTCCCCTGTCTGCACCCTCGAATCACCCTATAATTGTCTGCACCCTCATGTCACCCTCCCCTGTCTGCACCCTCATATCACCCTCCCCTGTCTGCACCCTCATGTCACCCTCCAATGTCTGCACCCTCATGTCACCCTCCCCTGTCTGCACCCTCATGTCACCCTCCCCTGTCTGCACCCTCATATCACCCTCCCCTGTCTGCACCCTCGAATCACCCTATAATTGTCTGCACCCTCATGTCACCCTCCCCTGTCTGCACCCTCCTATCATCCTCCATTTGACTGCACCCTAATATCACACTTCCCTGTCTGCACCCCCATATAATCCTCCATCTGTCTGCACCTCCAAATCACCCTCCATTTGTCTGAGCCCCCATATAACCTGTTAGTAAGGTTCCCTGTGTGTCAGTAAGATCCTTCCCCTGTCAGTAAGCCCACCTGTGTGTCAGTGTGATCCTCTGTCTGTCAGTAAGGCCTTATGTATGTCAGTAAGATCCTCTCCCTGTCAGTGAGGCCCTCTCTGTGTCAGTAAGACCCTCTGCTTATCAGTAAGGCCCTCTCTGTGTCAGTAAGATCCTCTGTCTGGCAGTAAGGCCCTTTCTGTGTCAGTAAGCTCCTCTGCCTGTCAGGAAGACTTTCTTTGTATCAGTAAGATCATCTGCCTGTCAGTATGTACCTCTATGTGTCAGTAAGATCCTCTCCCTGTCAGAAAAGCCTTCTCTGTGTCAGTTAGATCCTCCACCTGTCAGTATGTCCCTCTATGTGGCAGTAAGATCCTCCACCTGTCAGGAAGCCCACCTGTGTGTCAGTAAGATCCTTCACCTGTCGGTATGTCCCTCTATGTGTCAGTAAGATCCTCTCCCTGTCAGAAAAGCCTTCTCTGTGTCATTTAGATCCTCCACCTGTCAGTATGTCCCTCTATGTGGCAGTAAGATCCTCCACCTGTCAGTAAGCCCACCTGTGTGTCAGTAAGATCCTTCACCTGTCAGTAAGCCCACCTGTGTGTCAGTAAGATCCTCCACCTGTCAGTAAGCCCACCTGTGTGTCAGTAAGATCCTCCGCTGACAGTAAGATCCTCCGCTGACAGTAAACCACATAGTAAACCTTAGATAATGTTGGAGGAACACTTTCCAAACACTAACGCTTTCTCGGGGAAACATTGGTGAACCTGGGTGGTGGAGGACCTTAGAAAGGACCCATTTTTGCCCTCGCTATAATCTCTCTCTGGTTTGAATTCTGCATTCATTATATGAGACCTAGTGAAGAAGATTGTTCAGCAAAGTCAATTGTAAATCTGTCTACATCTTATATAGAACATCTCATTCTCCCATAACTAAGACTGGACACCCACAAATTTCTATGATAAAAAATATTTATGGTGCTCGGCTTAAAAATAAAGGTCCCAGTGGTGGTGAAGCCGTATGATGTCCTATATACTGCTTTTTGGAGACAATGGAGGGGATTTAGCAAAACCTGTGCAGAGGAAAAGTTGACCGGTTGCCCATAGCAACCAATCAGATGGCTTCTTTTACTTTTCATAGGCCATTTAAAAAAATGTAAGAAGCAATGTGATTGGTTGCTATGGGCAACTGGTCAACTTTTCCTCTGGACAGGTTTTGCTAAATCTCCTCCTATGGACATAATCTAATGTATCTGAGTGATGACACTTATTGAATGTAGCAGAACATTACAGGCCATTACAAGGCTTTATTATTTCTGCCATTAGCAGCAAGTACATGGTCTGGTTTATTCCAGCCTCCTTATTCTAACCTTCCAGCAGAGTTTATGGGCACCACTGCCAACCTATACAACACATAAAAGTCACATCACCTGCCCCATCTACTAATAATAAAGCACTACAAGAACCAGCCATGAATATCTCCATTCTTCTGGACCCTAGGCTATCACCCATGATGCCTATATCACAATGTATATGGATCCACAGGTCCCTGGACCACTGGTAGCAGGTGCCACCTGATGTTTTGATGACATCACGTCACCTGGACAACGGCTGTTGTTGTTGTTTACCCACAACTGTCAGTTGGACCGAGCGGACGGACGTCTACAGGATCCCAAAGATGGCGGCTACTGGAAGAAGAGGAGATGGCGAGAAGGAGAGAGGAGAGAAGAGGGAAGAGGAGAGCGGAGGAAAGAGGAAGAGGGAAGAGGAAAGCGAGGAGGTGAAGGAGAGCGGAAAGAAGAGGAAGGAGGAAGAGGTGAGCGAGGAGGTGAAGAAGAGGAAGAGAGAAGAGGAAAGCGAGGAGGTGAAGAGCAGAGAGAAGAGGAAGGAGGAAGATGTGAGCGAGGAGGTGAAGAAGAGGAAGATAGAAGAGGAAAGCAAGGAGGTGGAGAAGACAGGAGAGAAGAGGAAGGAGGAAGAGGTGAGCGAGGAGGTGAAGAAGAGGAAGAGAGAAGAGGAAAGCGAGGATGTGGAGAAGAGGAGAGGAGAAGATGCCAGATTATTGGAGGATGAGGAGCCAAGACCAGGCACCAGCCAGGACCCCGGAACATCAAGCTCCTACCCCAAATTTAACATCTATCACCTCACTGTCCATCAGGTATTGGGTAGGGGCAGCTTTGGAGTGGTAAGTTTATTTATGTTTTTTTTTTTTGTTAAATGGACAGTCAATGTGGTTTTTCCCATTGATATTCTGCAGCTAATTGTAAGTCTAGAAAATAACCAGCGTAGGCCATCTTAATGTAGAGCAACAATGTGGGGCCATGTTGAACTTTCAGTGACCAGTATTAGAGAGTGTGAGAGCGATTTAGGACATTGCTCCCCATTCACACCTGAGACATGTAACCAGGGCTGCCATCAGAAATTTTGGGGCCCCTTACGCAGCTTAAATCCAGGCCCCCCCCCCCTCGAGTCCGCCCCAGGGCCAACTCCCAACCCATTTTTTTTCCTAATGATATATTTCTAATTACTTTATAGAAGATTGTAGTGCAGTAATACACAGTGCTGCAAAGTAATTTTACTGCGCCACACTCTGCTGTAATCTAATATACCCTATTCTGAATACTGTGAAACTTTCTGTGTACTTTCTCCAGCACAATGTCCACCTCTATATAGTTGTAGACCCCCTCTCTGCCCCCACATATATATATACACATATATATAGTTGTACACCTCCTCTGTGCCCCCATACATAGTTGTACACCCATCTTTGCCCCATATATAGTTATAGGCCAATTTTGTGCCCCCATATATAGTTGTAGGCCCCTGTGCTCCATATATAATTGTAGGTCCCACGTGCCTCCAATATACATGATTGTAGACCCCCTTTGTGCCCCTGTGTGTAATAATAGGCCCCCTTTGAGCTCCCATAGTTATAGGCCCCACCTTTCAGCTCCCACAGTTAGTTATAGGCCCACCCTTTCAGCCCTAAGTTAGTTATAGCCCCCCCCTTTCAGCCCCCACAGTTAAATATAGCCCCCCCTTTCAGCCCCCTCAATTAAATATAGGCCCCCCCCTTTCAGCCCCCACAGTTAAATATAGACGCCTCCTTTCAGCCCCCACAGTTAAATATAGGCCCCCCCGTTCAGCCCCCACAGTTAAATATAGACCCCCCCTTTCAGCCCCCACAGTTAAATATAGGCCCCCCTTTTAGCCCCCAGTTAAATATAGCCCCCCCCTTTCAGCCCCCACAGTTACATATAGCCCCTCTTTCAGCCCCCACAGTTAAATATAGGCCCCCCCTTTCAGCCCCACAGTTAAATATAGGCCCCCCCCTTTAAGCCCCCATTTAAATATAGCCCCCCCTTTCAGCCCCACAGCTAAGTATAGGCCCCCCTTTTAGCCCCCAGTTAAATATAGGCCCCCCTTTCAGCCCCCAGTTAAATATAGGCCCCACCTTCCAGCCCCCACAGTTAAATATAGGCCCCCCTTTCAGCCCCCACAGTTAAATATAGGCCCCTTCTCAGGCCCCACAGTTAAATATAGGCCCCCCCATTCAGCCCCTAGTTAAATATAGGCCCCCCTTTCAGCCCCCAGTTAAATATAGGCCCCCCTTTCAGCCCCCAATTAAATATAGGCCTCTTCTTTCAGCCCCCTCAGTTAAATATAGCCCCCCCCCCTTTCAGCCCCCACAGTTAAATATAGACGCCCCCTTTCAGCCCCCACAGTTAAATATAGGCGGCCCCCTTTTCAGCCCCCACAGTTAAATATAGGCCCCCCTTTCAGCCCCCACAGTTAAATATAGGCCCCTTTTCAGGCCCCACAGTTAAATATAGGCCCCCCCATTCAGCCCCCAGTTAAATATAGGCCCCCTCATTTCAGCCCCCAGTTAAATATAGGCCCCCCTTTCAGCCCCCAGTTAAATATAGGCCCCCCCTTTCAGCCCCCAGTTAAATATAGGCCCCCCCCTTTCAGCCCCCACAGTTAAATATAGGCCCCCCCTTTCAGCCCCCACAGTTAAATATAGGCCCCCCCTTTCAGCCCCCTCAGTTAAATATAGGCCCCCCCTTTCAGCGCCCTCAGTTAAATATAGCCCCCCCCCTTTCAGCCCTCACAGTTAAATATAGGCCCCCCTTTCAGCCCCCACAGTTGATATAGGCCCCCCTTTTTGCCCCAACAAGTAGTTATAGGCCCCATGTACCCCCACAGACATACTGCCTCCAGACATTCACGGTATATGGCTGGAGGCAGTATGTCTGTGCTCTGACCAGACTGGAGGAGCCCCCAGACTGGAGGAGCAGTGGTCGGAGCATTGAAGGCAGCCTGCTGTGGTTACCTTCCTGGCCCGATGTCAGCCACGCGCCTTCCAGGCAGCCCCTTCGCTCCAGTTCTTCTTCGGGCGCGGCTTTCCTCTGACTTCCGGGCCGGCTTGCCGCGTCATAGCGCACCGAACGTGCCTACGTGCGGCACGATCGTTGCGCTAGTACCTCCCGACGGCCACTGCAGTTTTTTTTTTTTTTTTTTTAAAGTGGCAGTGGCCTCCGAGGTATGTGCGGCAGGGACAGGGCCCGGGAAAGAGGGTAACTGACTGACTGATTGTACAGAGTACGGTCAGTCAGTCAGTGGAAAATGGCAGGCCCCCAACGGTCAGTGAGTGAGTAAAAAATAAAAAATAAATGTTGGGCCCGGCCCCCCTCGGGTCCGGGCCCCTTACGGGAGTACCGGCTGTACCCCCCTGATGGCGGCCCTGCATGTAACACTAATGAGTCACAATTACTTATTGGGCCCAATTTGAACATTTCTACTTAGGGTTTTACTCACTTTTTTTTGCCAAGGTTAAGATATTAATGACTTTATGATGAGTTATTTGGGTGGGGGGGGGGGACACACAATATTAAACACTGTTACACTTTACATTGTAGAAGAGTTTCATTTCTTCTGTGTTGTCACATGAAAAGATAAAATAAAATATTTAAAAAC